>NC_135426.1:13892500-15092500 GCF_051991245.1 Festucalex cinctus
TCTCATCTCCTGCCAGATACAGCAGAGGTGGTGGAGGAGGGTGGGATTGGTGATCGGTAAGGTAAAATAATGGCTTTGATGGGGAGAAACCTGTGAAGGATGCAAGAAAGGAAACACCAGATGGAGCGGTTTCCTTAAAGAGCTGTCATGGGGCTGAAAGCATCACGCTTGATATGATCTGATGAAGTTGTGACAGATGGGCAGCAGTTTCGTCGAGCGTGGCCCACCCTTTCTTATTAAGCAATCCTCCTAGCGTGACAGCAAACGTACATTTTGCAGTGTATTCACTATTACTGACTGGTGTCCACATCATTACAGAGTACGAAACTCAATAAGATACAAAAAAAAAAATATTTTTATTTTTAACGGACATATGGCTAAGTATTGTGATATTGGCTGTCTTCATGTGTTGCTAGTGATGCTAATCATTAGCATGTGTATGGCGTTATCCATTATGTGTTAGCATTAAGCTACTGGAGACATTTTGAAGCAAATTTCTTACTTCACTGACAACTGCATTTACTATCTACATCTGTATTTCATTATGTTAGACAAAAATAGGCCCAAAACATAGTTTGTATTTTAAGTTTGGAGGAAAACAAACAAAGTGAGTTCAGCAATGCGTGTGGGAAAACTTCTGGATTTTGGCTGATTTTGCAAGGCCCACAGAATATTGTGTTCTATTGCTATAAAAACATGGAACCGATCAAAAGAAAGATAAAAGTATGTTCTTTCATCAGGAAAAAAAAGTATGTTTCTATCTGTTTCCATTTTGCAGCAATTAGCATTAGAATATAGCTAAGTTTCGTCGTTTTTCACAAATGTGTTTGGAATTGTGAGTAATTGAGCTTTTTTTCAACATGGCCTTGGTTGATGTCCTTTGCTCTGCTGCCACCTGCTGGCCGTTTGTGTAATAACTACAATTTCTGCAACCGTTATTTGCAGAGAAGCTGCATCAAAGCCTTCTGCATGCTCTAGCATAAAAGAAACAAAACACATATAAATACGTCTTTGGTTTTATAAGACAAAACATTTTTGGGAGCAAATGAGTTAAAAGTAGGGATGGATGAGTACTGATTCCCGACCTTAGTTCAAGGTCAGTACTTGTGACGATTGCTTGCTCTCTTGTGGTTGTTTTATGATCACGAGCTAGAAATTAAAAGAATTTAAAATTCCCATAAAGATCCAATTTTAAGAAAAATTATATATTTAGATATATTGGTCTTTTTTTGGGGGGGGATTTTATGTATCCAAAGTTCTAGTGGTATCAGTACTTGGTATCTGTATCAGTTGAGTACTTGTATTGGTATCCAACTGAAGAACTATTTAAATGCTTCAAATTGTGCTCAACCAGTAACAATGTATTAATTCTTCGTAAATCATCCCAATAAAAGTTGCCAGAGTCTCCACATAGGCGCTCGTCGTCCTGTTGTCGTGCCAACAAGGGTCAGCTTGGTGCTATAGTGTAGTCAAGTCGTGCACAGGTTGTCTATCCATGTACACAGCTCGCTGCATTTGGAACTTTAAACCTTTTCAGAGCTTTTTTCGGAACCAGCATTTTTCATTGTTAGCCACACACAAACAGACAGTGTGGATTTGTCGGCGGCTTTTCTCCCAGCGCTGCTTTTCCTCTGCTCCCGTCATACGTGAAAAGCCATTCTGCACAGAGCTGGCCTATTTCACACAACAGCGGCACCAGACGTCTCCGCCATTGTGTCGAGCGGTGTCGGAATATTTGTTTACAAGGTTCAGTGCCGTTTAATTTTCTTGTGATCAGCTCACGCTCGTCTCTGCTTTGCCGCCGCTGGCTGCAATTCAGGGCCCCGTTTGTTTGAATATATGCACAGGATTTATTTATTTATTTTTTTTGCTCCTTTTTGTGCTCATCTCTCTAAACTAATTAGGGAAGCTGAACAAATAGAAGCCAACAGGGAGGCGTTTTGCGATTGGCAGCTAATAACCCAAATTGCCCAAGTGAGATTTGATAATAATCAACTATTTGAAATGTGGACATGGTGCGCCATGATCCTGGCATAACTGAAGTTTTGCTTCTGTATACTTCAGTATAAATAAAATAGCCATTTAAATGATGAATGAATTAATGATTTTACCTGTATAATGTAATTTTGGCTCCTGAATTTTGGCTCTGTTAGGGCTGTTAGACGTCACCTTCATTTTCATGCACAATTGTAAACTGTCGTCTGTAAGGTGGCTGTAGCACCCTATTATAATGTTAGAATTACTTGAAAATGTAATAAAATTTGCACTTAACCCCATCAAAACTGTAATAAACCCCAATAATGTAATAATATCACCATTACTGTAATAAAAACTGATTACTCATATTGTAATTTTATTTTTTATTTTTTTTTTTTACTGATAATGTAATACCCTTCATTATTAGGGATTCATTTCATTTTCGGATGGGTCTTTTTTCATGTAAAGCTTGACAGATAATGTAATATGTACCATATGTTTATTTTCAGTACAAAATTCTACATTTTGATTTTTGAGAATCTGCCCCCAATGTGCATTTTTAACTCTGATTTATTTAGTGTTTAACCAACTCTGCAGAGTTAATGAAAATAAGCTCCACCCACTTGATTGGAACTACTTTTTCGCAAAGACTTCTGGGATATGATATGATATGATATATGTAATATAATAATAAGGTGTTACATTAATGCATTCACTCCCAGCCATTTTCACAGAAGCAATCCCCTTTACTCCTGGCTGTTTTACTGAATTTTGAATATTGTGTTCTATTGCTATAAAAACATGGAGCCTACCAAAAAAAAGATTAAAGTCTCTTCTTTCACCAGGAAAAAAAATAAAAAATTCTATGTTTCCATCTTGCAGCAATTAGCATTAGAATATAGCTAAGTTTAATAATTTTTCACAAAGCTATTTGGAATTGTGAGTAATTGAGCTTTTTTTTTTCAACATGACCCTGGTTGATCTCTCTGCAAACCGCTTGTGTAATAATTCCCATTTCTGCAACCGTTCTTTGCAGTTGAGGCTGCATCAAAGCCTAACATATGCTCTAGCATTTAAAAAAAAAAGAAAAAAAAAAGAAAAAGTATAAATACGTCTTTGGGATACAAAAAACATTTAAAGTAGAACGTATTTATACGTTTTTGGGAGCAAATAATAATATTACAAACATTATTGAGCTGTGGGACATTTTTGATTGAGTTAAGTGCAAATTTTATTACATTTACATTTTTTCAGGAAATTATTACAATACAGGTGCTACAAGCAGTGTCGGTCTTTTAATACTGTAATACATTTTAGCACTTGGCATTAAATGTTATGTTTTTGAGTGTGGTCGGATTGAGGATCCAAATGCAGGGAAACGGGGAGGAAGGAATGTACTCAAAAGCAAACAAAAAAAAAATCAAAAAACAGAAATAAGATGCATGGAATCAGAAAAAAAAAATATATATATCACAAGTCCTAGAAACAACATACAAATTAACAAACCCAAACTGGCAACGTAACCCAAAAAATCAATACAAAAAACACTTTTTACGTATGGTCTTTTCTGTCTTATGGATGTTTAATATGCACCCACAATCCAACTCCAAAGCACAAGAACTGAGAGTTTGATGACCGATTTTGCATAAAATGCAAAATATCAGCCGATTACGGTCTAGCCGGTCAGATATTAACAAATTTAATTTCAAAATAAATGAAAAATAAACACTTCCAAAGTCACAAAGAGTCAGTCACAGTGAACCTCCAGCAGACATGGAGATCTCCTGGCGTTCGCTCGGCTCAGCAAACTTGAGTGCATTTTCCCCGCTGGAAGACATTAATTTTCCATTACGGGACATTGTCGTCGTTACCCGCCGCGTGCCACCCCCGACATCAAATAAATAAATAAACAAAGAGCCGAAAGGGCTCACGGCAGGCCGCATTTCCAGGAAATTCGACGTGATTTTAGTCACTGCTAGCGGAGGGGAACGCGACTCGAGCCACTAAACGCTGGCTGAGGGAGGGGAGAGAGTTGTCAAAATGAAACATGAAACATCAGCAGCGGCTCAAGGCGAGGATTTGTTGTGCACTAATGTGTCTCTCTGATTGGAGCTTCCACGGCTCAGAGGAGTGCCGGGCTTTTGCTGCATAGGTGCGTGAGACTGAAACCTTCCATGATGCCAAAATTCAAGAGCAATGACACCACATCCTTTGTTTAAATATTTAGCGTGGATATAATGCCGTGTTGTAGTACTATTCAAGTCCTATACCAAGGCGTCAAGCGCCCACAAAATGGAGGTCGCCTCCTTGGTGCTCATATAGAGTTGAAATGCATTGATTGCTTTTGTATTTAAAGTGTGAAGAACGTCCTCCCCGCTAACGACTCTGTCAGCCTCTCCATCACGTCTGACACCACAATTACCGCTTCCAGGGAGCAAAGGAGGCGAAAACAGAAAATGGACGCTGGAAGGATGCGTTTTGTTGCCCACTCTCCGCTCTCTAATGAGCGCCATTCCAAAAGTGGCAATCAGAGGCATTCAGTCCATGAAATTGCCTGTGCAGAAAAGGGCGGCCGGACCGCTCGTGGGCTGCATCTGCGCTGCCGCTCGTGGAAAATTAGGAACGGGAGAGAGGGAAGTGCAGGTGGGTCATATTGGCGAGATCTCACTTGGGAAACGATGATTAGTTGCGACCTCATAAATGAAAGGAAAATAGAGGTCAGAGGGAGAACTTATTGGTTTCTGCAAGATAAACTGTGGCTTCTCCAGGCCAAAAACTGACAACGCTGACTGGAAAAACGCACGCTGGTGCTGGTGACATCCATGCGCTTTATTTCCCAGCATCTGCTAACCCGTTAGTTCCACTGAGAATCTCCCGTCTCCCTGCCGTAAATTACCCTAAGTGACGATATCATCAATATCCCCGTGGTGTGTTAGCTTCCAGCGGCTAAAACCTGAAATTAGTCCTCGCTCTCTGGCTCGACATATGGAGGTCCTATTTATTTATGAACTGCTTCATTACGACACGAGAGGCAGCTGCTCGCTTCTCTTCCCCCCCTCGCCAGTCTCCGGGTGATGAGGTTTATTTTTCCAGACGGATCCCATGACATATTAGCTGTGTTTTAATGAACAAAATGTGTGCGTCAAAATGATTCACTCAGCATTGCGCAGTTAATTAGATGTGTGGGAGCAGATGAGATGCTCGCTCTTGTTTTGGGTCGCAACCTCAACGCCAAACATTGACATGTTAATTCCAAGTCATTTAAAAAAAAAAACAAAAAAAAACACCAATGACATACCTCCCACTTGGACATTTTGAGTGTTTTGGATTGATCTGTCATATGTTTTTGTTGCCGTATGCATTCTTAATTACACAGCGCGGCGCTGTCTAATGGAAGCTTTAAATACAGTGGCGCATATGTCGAGAGGGTCTCCAAACAACTTAGTGCATCACTCCTGACAGATGATGGCTGTTGCTGCTGTGTAAAGTGGAAAGTGACCATAAAGATTTAATGACTCGCTCGCGCAGGCTTAAGTGTCTTTCCAGGGGGAGGGGTCAATAGTTCCCCTTGGAATTTCAGGGAAAACACACAGAAAATACAATGCGTGTTTACACCGAATCAAGTAGGAAGCATGCTTTTAGAACTGCATGTAAACACAAAGACTGCCGATATTCATAAAAAAAACAAAATATTCTTTATAATAAAGGGCGCACAATATACACACCTAATGACCTCTAAAACACATTTGCAAAAATGTCTTCAGTATTTACATGCACAATCTAATGCTATTCAAAGGCACATTGTTATGTCTGGGGTCACGCCAGGGTTAAGTTTGAGTTCATGACCTGTTAGAGTGGGGATCATGACCGTGAGGTCAATTGTCTGTTTTGAACTGATGTAACTAGCATCTAGCTTCAACTGGTTTTAGGCTATATGATGTTACGTGATGTCAAGGGCTATGTGATGTCAATAATCTTTAATTCCTTTACCTAGTCAACAGCCAATCAGATAATTCCATGTCAGTCCTGTTACCCAAATGTCTAGCTACAACCAATCAGATCGATTCCTTGTCTATATAAGCTTCCTGAGAAGTGTGTGTCTTTGTCGGATTATTACTTCTGTTACCACTGTTCCTCTGTGCAACTCTCGTTGTTTCTCGTCTAGTCAAGTTATGTGAATAAATAGATAAAATCTTATTTGTGTCTGTGCTTTGGGATCCAACCTCCAGCTCATGACACACATTTGAACTTCTACATTTTAATCTGCAGTTATTAGGCATTAATTTAATAATTCATGTTTTTCATACTCATTAGTTTGCACTGCTTGAAATACAGTATATTGAGATACACAGTAAATTCTGTAGCGTAAATTTGACTCCATTTAGAGTGGGGTCAAATAGACTTAGTTTTAGAGTAATATTTACACTTGGAAGAGAGCATAATAAAGAATTTTAAAAAACAAAAGTCACTCAAGAATTGAGGAACAAACTCACGACCTTCAGCTTGGTAGACTGCCACACTACCACCTGAGCTATGCCCCTCCTACTGTTTGCTTATATCCAAGATGAGACCAAAAACATTGTCTTTGGTCTTTTGGAGTTGTGAAGATTTCAACTGACACGAGCGATATACTAACACTAGGGATGCACAATAATATCGGTGGCCGATAATTATCGGCAATTATCGGCCAATTTGACGTCAAACAGATAAACCAGATAATAGAGAAATCTGCCGATAATTATCGGCAATTTGATTTCATACAGATAAACCAGATACTAAAGAAATCCAGCAATAATTATAGACATGCCACGTTGGTCCATCTGTTGTGGTTGTGCCTCATATCAATAAAATTCAGCTTCATGGTGCTTTACATACATTGAAACATTGTGAAAAGTTTATACAATGTTTCAATGTATTTGTTAGACTTATAGTAGGACTCAAAAGCATATTTGAATTCAAATTAATTTTGCAAACAATTATCGGCTTACTTATCGGTTATAGACATCGGCACTTCAAAATTATTGGTTTATCTGTATCGGTTGAAAATAGCATTATCGTGCATCCCTAACTAATACACAGCAGGAGCTGCGTGGCGAAGGGATAGCTCAGCTGTCTCCCAAGCTAAAGGTCGTGACTTCATTGCTCAACCCTTGAGTGACTTTTATTTATTTTTTTCAATTCTTTACTTTACTTTCTTCCAAGTGTAAATATTACTCTACAACTGAGTTTATTTGGTCCCACTTTAAATAGAGTACATTTATTTATTGTTTCACATATCAGAAACCGCTACATAGCTTCATCACACAGTCCTTCCAAGAATGCTCTTGTGTAGCCCAATAATTCTGTTGGCTCCTAAAGAACGTACATGATATGTATATTTACCAATAAAGTGTGTTGGCAAATGTGAGGCGCTCTGAAGTATAGCATGTAACTTTCAAAAGTGGGCACACTCTGTTAATAATTGAAAAGAGCGAGAGCCACAGAGCCCTTTAACACGATTCTATAACTCTCAATATTTCACCTCTCACTATCTCATCCTTTTGAATTATTACAGCACTTTAAATTCGAGCCGTCTCCATATTACTTAAGCTGTGAAAAGACACTATATGCAATATAAATGAGCCTGCTGAGAGGAATTTGTATTCACTTTCAATCAGAAGCATGTTTCAACAAATGTCTTACAAACGGCGTGCGAGCCCTGCTAGCACCTTTGGGTTACGCGAGACATGGCAATGGCAATGATTACACTATGAAACTTTAACTGTGCCCGAGCTGAGTAAGAGCCACTGATTTGTAGATGCCGTTTCCTTTTATAACACACGCCAAGGGTGCAGCAACCTTTCCTTTTCCCCTTCTTGTGTTATTCTACGCGACTTTTACAAACTGGCTCTTGCCATTGCTCGCCTTTTGGCCACACTTTGAATGCTGAAATGCATCATGAATGTTTCCCCGCTGGTGTGTCATCCTACCATTTGGGCATAAAGAGGAAGATTAAGCGCCAGTATGTAAAGTGTGGCGGCCATATGCTGCAAAGAGCCCTGAGAGGATGCTGCTATTTAACATGCCGTCCCATCACCACGGGGGGGTTGGGGAAGTAAACACGCCGCGGACGTGGTCCATGTGTCCATCTGATAGAGGATGGAAAGGGAGCATGAGGGGTGGAAGCAATGGATCGATGCGAGCGAGCGTCGCCGCCGCCGCCTTCAGCATCTGGTGTGCGTTTGTGTGGCTCATCATCACGTCTTCATGTTTGGGGGACATTTTGATGCATTAATGCCTGGCAAGGTCATTGAAGAACATCTTCCTCATAGATGCTATTTAACAACCTACTGTAGTTTCCCCCCCAATGCACATCTTATTTCCCCTGTCATATTTTCCTTGTCCCGCTCTTATTGCTTCCCTGCCTGCGTTGGAAAATGTCTCCAGTTTGGTATGCAGTGAAACGGCCTCTGTTTCGTCGCAGGAGACTTTTCCTTATCTACTTAATGGATTATGAGTAAGGGAACAAAAACAGAGGGTGGTGGAGTGACTATGATTGGAGTCCTTGTAAAGGGCCAACAGAAAACCGGACGGCGGTCAGATAAAGAAAACACCCCGTCGGTGTATTTATTCTGTTTGGGAAGAGGGTTTTAGAAACTACAATAACTGTGATATGAGGCTTAACTTCTGCGGGTGTGATGGATCTCGTTTGTTTGGTGTCAGTCGCCAAGCACCAGACAGTCCAAAACAAGGCAAACGTTTGGTGGTTGAATCTTCTTGACAGTCTCGGATTACATTTCTCAGGCATTTTGGCTCCTTTGGCAACGGTAGGAAGAGGAAGGCCGACCCTCCAATGAGCTATAAGTCTTATTTATCGATTGAGTCGAGACAGGTTCACTTGAATGGTGTTGACTTGCCCGAGCGACTCTTGAAAGTATGTCCCGCCTGAAGTCAAATCCAATTGCTTTGTTTGGGAAGTTGTTTGCTTTTGTCAGATTTAAGATTCCAACAATTGAATCCTCAGGACAGGCTTTTTCCTGCCTAGGGTAGTTTGTTTGTTTTTTTCTTCGTCCACGACATGGCTATTAAAATATTCAGTATTTGCTTTTAGACTGCAGTCTCCATGTTGAGAAAAGGTCATTTTTAAGGCTATCATGAACAACAACCGGTGGTAGGTTGAAGCGCTCCATCTTTTTGCTTGTTCGCGGTTGTTTTTACTCTACAGAAAACTGAAGGTGTTTCCTGGCTCGTATTTTGGGAAGGTTTGAATTAGTTTGGCATTTTGAGCTTTACGGACTCGAACGTTGCCTGTTATCTCGCAGTCCTCGTGAGATGCGCTGCCGACGGTCGGCCAAGTCAGTGTTTTCGACTGCGGCTATTATCTGTGTTGGACTAATCTTTGACTTCTCCAGATAACACATCCGACCTTCTCTGTGTGAGACCTTGCGGAGCGCCATGTTGGTTTTCTTTTCCAACCATTTGAGTACAGCAAGAGCGCATCTAGCTGAAACCTTTTCTGCCAAACAGTTCTGTGTTCCATAAGTACTCCAGAAGGAAAAAAAAAAAGCATTTGTGAGAGCAACAGCCTTCGGGCGTTGCGCCAAATAAAAAAATGCTTCTTTTTTTTTCAAAACCCTTCACACACTTCACTCAAAAAGTGTTTGCTTGTTTTTTGTTGGTATTCTCTCTCTCTAACTCTCTCTCTTTCTCTCTCTCTCTTTCTCTCTTTCGAGCTGTCTCTGTTCTTTTTTCTGTTTTGGTTTGAACTCTGACATCCAAGTCTGCCCCAGGATGTCTGTCACAAACTGCAGTCCAACGTTGTGACAATGCTTTTGTTCTTCCCGTGCCTTTTATGACCTTCTTTTTCTTCCTCTTTCTGTTCTTTTTGTCTATTTGTTCCCTTTCAAGGTCTGGCGCACCTGACGTTAAACGACCAAGGTATGGGTTCATTCCTTTTTGTTTGGGTTCTCTTTTTCTTCTTTATTTGACTCCCGAGGATTTGACTCCTTGCCCTCAGCCCTTTGAACAGATTTTCTTTTTCTTACCCTTTTCTGACCTTTCCTCTGTACCATTTCAATCCTCCCATTTTTCAACCCTTTGGAACATCTTCCCTAAATGCTCTCCACATCTCACTCCTCCGCCCTCTCCCTTGTGCCCATGCCATTGTGTTTTTCCACTGTGACCACCAATGTGTGTCCCACCCCTTGTCCCGTCCTATGGCTAACGTCCTGGACCTTCACCCCTGACCAACATTGACCCCGATGACTTCACCCTGAAGGTAACACTCTTCTGCTATCATCAAAAAAAAGCAACAGTTTCATTGGGAATGCGTTTGCTGGTCATTCACCGACACTTCAAGGTGAAAGTGTTTGTGTCGAATGTGCAGAGTTTTTCATCACCACTCTGCTGACATTCCTATTGTTTGGCAATCCTGTGAATTTAAAGGGCTCTCGTTCAAGTTCTCACGTAGTAGCTGCTGGATTTGAGAAGAAAACACGTCTGCTGTTGTGATGTTTCTGATAACTGTGTTCAGTCCACTCACAGCGTTCATTCATCATGCACTACAGCTCGCTGTTTGTCAGACATGTTTACATCATTTGCAGCTGACTTTCAATACACTTCTTTTTTTCTTTTTTTTAAACACCATGCTCGAGTCCCATTGGCTACACTTCCCTCATGGTTCTCTCCTTCTGTTGACCTTTCTGTGCTGCCGGCCTCCAAGTGAGGACTGTCTTCCCCTCTCAGATTTGCTCTCCTCATTTGTTGACCTTTCTACGCCACCGGACGCTCAGTCAAAATTGTCCGCAGGAAAAGAAAAAGGGAAGTGTCAAAGCCGAGTTCATAAAATCAAAAGGAGCGAACAAGAGCAGGAGTCAGTGAGTGTTCTGACCTTTGCTGCTGTGGGAGAAGAAAAAAAAAAAAAAGCGTCCTCTCTTCTATTATTGCAGTGCATGATTCATGTGGGCAAAGATCACTTTGCTTTAACTCCAACCCTTCAAACTCGAGCCTCATTCACGCAGACGTTCCCCGAGACGTGAAAACACAAGCACTGAATCAGCCCGACAGCATGCTAAAAGGACCTGCTGGATGTATAATGTCGCCAAGCACTTGACCGTATTTCCTCGTCCAATAGTCTTGTATCTTTATGCTAGTAAATTGACGGGCCCTGCATTGAATTTACCCTTCAAACTCAAAAGTTCATCCTTCAACCTAGCTGGCCGTCCCATAACATCCCATACATTCTACAACTAATGTACCGTATTTTCCGTACTATAAGGCGCACCGCATTGTAAGGCGCACCTTCAATGAATGACATATTTTCAAACTTTTTCCATATAAAGTCGCTAAAGCAGAGGCTGGGGTTACGTTATGCATCCATTAGATGGTGCTGCGCTAAAGGGAATGTCAACAAAACAGTCAGATAGGTCAGTCAAACTTTATTAATAGATTACAAACCAGCTTTCTGACAACTCCATTCACTCCCAAAATGAATGAAGAGCTGTTTTATTATTTTCTCTGAGGTAAAGTATTAGTATTAGCGAGCGATCCAAGATGGCAGGATCTTCTGCGCATGCGCGTCACCGATCGTGCAGGGTCACCGATAGCGTCTTGACAGCGCTCAGTATTGATCCATATATAAGGCGTACTGGATTATAAGGCGCATGGTCAGCTTTTGAAAAAATTGAAGGCTTTTAGGTGCGCCTTATAGTGCGGAAAATACGGTAATTCATAAAAGTCTTTGCTGGCTATTTATTTCAGCCGTAATCTTGTCAACAGCCAGATAAT
Source organism: Festucalex cinctus (assembly GCF_051991245.1). Classification (NCBI taxonomy): domain Eukaryota; kingdom Metazoa; phylum Chordata; class Actinopteri; order Syngnathiformes; family Syngnathidae; genus Festucalex; species Festucalex cinctus. Next base: position 13,904,243 of record NC_135426.1, read on the forward strand.
AGAAAGTACTAGATGAATGTGAAATCACACATTAGGACTTTATTGATCCAAAGTGCTTACTGGTAGTCTGTATCCACCATGTATGGGACTCATTTCAGGCAGGTAACTTGGACAAAGGACGCATGCAAATACAAATCGGTTATACAGAGAACCAGCTATTCATCGAACATTGCCTAGCCAGCCATTTATATTGATCACCTTGTTTCTACGATTAATATAGTTTGCTCCCATGTGGATGGACCAAAAAAAGTGGGGGGAGAAAAATCAATAAACCTATTTGACGCGTTAGCAAATTACTGAAATATTTTCTACTTTGCATATTCTCCTGCTTCTCTCGGGCGTTTTGAAAAAAGTAGCCAGCCGTTAATGATCACAGGCCGTCACGTCAGCCGTCACGTACCGGGGCCAGAAAAATCAATGTCAAGTCTCCTTAAATCCGCGGCTGTCCTTCACCGCTGATGCAAGGACGAACCCCAGGCCACCGTCACCGTTGATCTCTATCTCGCCGTCTGGAAGAGCTCTTCCAACGCCACATGCTGGGCAGGCAACAGATTAGATTCAATTGCCAACAGTTCCCTTCTAAAAAAAAAAAAAAAAAAAAAAAAGCATGTAAAGTAGATTGTAGGTATTATTTTTTTATTATTGTCGTGGCAGATTGCAGTAAGTTGTTGCTAACATGCTTATGTACCTGAATAAGGGAATCATATTTTGTGATATCAAAGCTCATTAGATGGAAAGAAGTGGCCCGTGGGTGTATTTAGTCAAATAAATGTATAGTTGTTTCCAATTTGCTGCCCATTCATTGTGGTACGGAGTCAGCAGACTCTGAGGTGTTCATGTGCGTCGCTAACAGTTGCCCAGAAGCTATTTTTGGAATTAACAAGCTGGGCATTGCTTGTTTAAAAAAAAAAAAAAAAAAAAAAAAAAATCTAAATTGCTGCTGTTTCCACACTTTGGGATTGCAGATGCTTTTCACTCATGGTCCATTTGGTCTGGTTGCCCAAATTTCTCCTATTTTCGAAGTCAGGTAGATGCATACTGAGAATTAAATTAAGCGAGCCCTGGCAGATAGTCTCCCAGCAGGTGTAATGTAGATCTCCTTGAAGATACCGCAGGGAAAATGAAGGGAGTATTGAGCCTGATCTGTATCTAACCTGCAATGTAATAGACTAGGTCCAGGTCACGATAGCCATCAAGCTCAGAGCTCACTGAGGGCAGTTTATAGACTCACTGTGTTTGTGTGGCCACAGCTGTTTTTTTCTTTTTTTAGGATGGAGCCAACAGAGCTTCATTCATTTTAAATGAATTTCAATGAACTTCTCTTCAAATGACGACATAAAAGTGAACTCAAAAGTTTCTACATTTCCGACTCGTCAAATCACCAATCTCAAGAGTTGATTATTGTAGCCGGTGCTAAACGAGTAGTCCATTTAAATGGCATAATTACAGTCACCGGGCTGATGCTGATTGACAGGGCTGGGCGGAGGCTACACTGTGGGACCTTGAGCGGCGAGGTGTGTGAAGGTCGTTGCCGGTCCGTCGGGCTGCCACTCTTAGATCGGTCGGAAGCGCACGCGGCGTTTCCGAGTCGAGGCACGCGCCGTTATTGGCAGCCTCACTTGGAGAAAGTGACAGCGTGAATCATGCGTGCGGTGAACACGCACTTCAACGACACGCACGTTCTTCAAAGAACGGGCTCCGTTTAGCACTTTTTTTTTTGGCACCGTCCAGAACAACAACACACTCCTTGATCGTCATCAGCAGCAGTAGCAAATTACAGTTTTGAGTCACATTCACAAAACTGTCAATCAAATTCCACTAGCACAACGTCGAAAATCTGTGCTAATTTACCTCCGCTTTTCAATAATATTAACGATTGTTGCTAATTTTGTCCAATAGAAGTCTCACTGACTACCACGGACCACCATAAGAACCACTTACCACTGAAATGCCTTTCTAAAATTGGATGTTGCTCAGGATTTGGAGGCTAAAACGAGGCAGGTTCAAAAGCAAAATAATGAATTAAAGAAAAAGAAAGAAAACTAAGTCTACGTCATATAAAATGCTGCCCACCTTTGCACTGTGACGAATGCAGTTCTGCAAAAATAACTACTATACAAAAACATTTCAGTTGCAAAATGTCAATCAACAACTTCAGTTCAAAAGAGGTTGTTTTGGTGGAGTTTTTTTCCCCTCTATTTTTATGTATAAGGCAGACGCGCAACTGCACCCCTATTCGGAAAAGTGACCATTTCGATTGTATAGTGTGATGAGTCAGTTTAGGTTGTCAAGGCTACAGGATGGATGTGGAACTTAGTTTTTACATTTAAAATGATTTATAATAACTTGTTTTACAAAAAAAAAAATGCATTGTTTATAGAATCAATGCAAATTAAACTTGTGTAAATGAAAACACGACTCATAGTGTTGAAATTGCACTAATTTGTAAGAAATTTAAAAGGATACTTGACTCACCATATTCAGCAGTGAAAAGTTAATATTTTGTCCAGAATTAATTTGATGACATTATTTTTCATGTACAATTAATACCTTTAAAAACAATTTTTCCACTTGCAGTCGACTGAAGATGACATCACCTGTGCTGAGGAAGTAGGTAACAACCAATCATGGCTCACCTGTTTTTGGGGTTTGGTCAGCAAACTGAGCCATGATTGGTCGTTACCTACTTCCTCAGCACAGGTGATGTCATCTTCAGTCGACAGCAAGTGGAGAAAAAAATGTTTTTAAAGGTGTTAATTGTACATGAAAAATTCTGACTTTATCACATAAATTATAGACAAAATGTTAACTTTTTTTGCAACTGAAAATGGCTCAATGTATTCAAGTATCCCTTTAACACATTCACTGCCAGGCCAGCAATAAATTTGACATTGACGTCTTTTTCAGTCAATGGCAGTGAACGAGTTAAGATTGTACATATGGTCTGTTATAATAAATGCAAATATTTTCTCTCCGAATTCACTTGTTGACTGACTTTGCGCATTTAGGTCATGCGTTCTAGTTTGCCGATAAATATTTACCCTATCCGACGACAATGTCAACATTTTCCAAATGTTAAAAATGGCACACATACGTACGCACACATCGACACGCATAATTTCAACAGAACTTAATCAAATTTGGCCAGTGGGGCATTCATCTCAGGGGCAGTGCGGTTGGAGTGTGGAAATTGGATCCAGGTCGGGTTTTTACAAGTTGTAATTAAGGCCACCAGGGGGGCAAGGGGAGGGTGGAGCGAGAAATGGGTGACATATAGTAGGAGATGGAGGTATATACCAGATAAGGCAGCGAGGTGAGGAAAGCTGTTTGGATGACTAATGACTCGCGGAAATAAATAAATACAAAAGCAACAACTGCATGTGCTTTACAAAAAAAAAAAAAAAAATGGGAGGGACCTCAACACTTATCTGGTTTGGTTTAGCACTTCATTAATTGTAACATTGTCCAAAAAGTTTTGCAAATTATTCTTCAAGGGCATCGTGTTGTCCCTTGAGGGGGCCAGTCGAGAAAAAGTCTGATATTATTCAGTAGCAATTGGACGCATTTTGACTTTTCAATAGAACAATAGTTAAATGGAAGTGATTTGGCAACATAGAAAATAACCAACTTGCATGAAATATTCTCTAAACTGAACTGTTTTTTTGTTTTTTTTTGCTGCAGAAACAACAATATCCTTTCGAGAGGGCGATGTAAAGTCACACACTCAAATAATTCTCTCCTGTAGGAATGTGATGTTTCTGCATTTAGTAAATAAAAAGGAAGGAGAAGCTAATCCCTTCAGTGACGGAGGAGGACGGCCTAATGAAATATGTTGACGCACAAATTACAGTCTTCTAATTGAATGAAGGGGATTTCGAGAAGGGCGTGTATATTAAGATACACTACGCGGAGATGGAGGAAACTCATAAACCGGCGCGAGACGACGCCTCAGGGAGGCGGGATGTCAGTCCTACGTTTGTGTTTTCATTTCACGTTAGCAAATGTCTTACTCAACCCGAAGGAGTAGTAAGCGGCAGAAATTGCAAATGGCATCTTAAATACAAAACTGATAGCAATGAGAGGAGATTCGAGTGCAGGATTGGTAAACTCGGCTATCAGCAGTGCACCTCAGCTCACCTCATGTTAATTTTTTTTTTTTTTAATTTAACACACACTGCAGGAGGTGTGAGTGGTTTTGTGCTCGCCGGAGCATGCGAGCTGAGGCAATGAGGCAAGCGGAATAACATTAGAGCCCCTGGACGGAAATTGCAATCCACGGGGCAGGTAGCCGATCCTTGCTGATGAACTGCATTGTTTTTAATATTATGTCTTCTCATTTTTAAAAATAGTTTTAGCGATGAATTTGAATTTTTCATCAGCATACTGGGGCTCTAACTCAGAGAACCAGTTATAATCCCTTTGACCCAGCCAATTAATTGGTAGATTAATCGACTAATACCAGCCTCAAATGAGTAATTTAATCAAGCATTGGAGTTGTAACCACACATCATTAACCCCGCCGGAGCAGTACAGCACGAGTAAAACAGCTTTGATAGCGGGTCACTCTTGCAAATGCATATTAGAACCTTTTGGAGAACCTTCATTTTTCCGAACCTTCATTTTTCTGCCTATAATGTCACTACATTCCCTTTAGGTTTTCCACAATTCATTGATAGCGTGTGTATAATTGGTAGGACCTTTCACGGAGGTTCTGACAGGCACCATCAGGAATTACTTACAATGTTCATTTACACGGTTAGATGCCTTGAAGTGTTTATGAGCAGAAAGGGTTCAACTAGCCACTGAGTATTTTTTTGATTTTACCACCATCAAACTGAATTACAACATTTAAAAAAATAATACTGTGCGTTATTCATTGTGAGATATTTAAACAAGCTTCTATGAGAAGCTTTTTACCTAAATCACACCAACATCAAGTGTCCCCTTTTAAATGCTCTTTTTCTCACAGACATTAAAAGATGACAAGGTTGACAGTTTAATATCACAGTCTGAGTGGCACAGCTCTTTGGCCGTTTGAATATTTATCCGTGCAATCTCCATTTTGTTGCAAAGAAAAAAAAAACACTTTGTCACATTCAGTGTTTAGTGTTGTTCCATTTGACTGGCACACCCAGGCAGTGGTGGTGGCAGGCTCAAATTACATATCGGCTTTCTGGCTGCAAATTGTAGAGCACTTTTGTGAAAAGGGGCTGGCGGGTGGTGGATGCACAGAATATCATGAAATAAGCTATCAAATATGGATGTTTTTTAAGCGAGGAAAGAGGAGCTTATTTAGAAAAACAAAAACAGACTGCATGGATTTAAAAATTCCGCCGTGGACAGCCTCCATGCAGATATGACGGCTCTGGTATCCTGTTGAGAACCACTTCATATCAGAGGAGAGGTATGACCAAAGAGCAGCAAAAGGGGATTTGGCGAATTAACAGGTTGCAGCCTCAGCATCGAGTGCGGGGGATTAGTGAGAGGGTCCAGGAGAGAGATGGGGCTGGAAGCAGAATGAGTGTTTGTGAGGAGCGCCGGTCAAAACGTGTCGCATCACAGACCGGTTGAAGAAACTGTGCTTTGTAGTCATTCCCAGTTCCCGCTTTCTGAACTTGGGTTTGTCACCTCTGCCCACTCTCAGCTATGCATCTCTGCTTGTGGTATTGTTGGCTTCATCAAGCCGTGATCTCCAACTCTCACTGGAGCAGTTCGTAGCCGAGTGTGAAGCGGTTGGGATGAAGATCAGCACCTCCAAATCGGAGACCATGGTCCTCAGTCGGGAAAGGGTGGCGTGACCTCTCCGGGTCGGGCCCCAAGTGGAGGAGTTCAAGTATCTTGGGGTCTTGTTCACGAGTGAGGGTAGGATGAAGCGGGAGATCAACAGGCGGATCGGTGCAGCGCCTGCAGTGATGTGGACTCTGTATCAGCCGTAAGGCAAAGCTCTCGATTTACCGGTCGATCTCCGTTCCAACCCTCACCTATGGTCACGAGCTGTCTGTCGTGACCGAAAGAACAAGATCCCGGATACAAGCGGCCGAAATGAGTTTCCTGCGCAGGGTGTCCGGGCTCTCCCTTAGAGATAGGTTGAGAAGCTCGGTCATCCGGGAGGGACTCAGTCGAGCCACTGCTCCTCCACGTTGAAAGGAGCCAGCTGAGGTGGCTCGGGCATCTAGTTCGGATGCCTCCTGGACACCTCCCTGGGGAGGTGTTCTGGGCATGTCCCATGGGCGTGAGGCCCCGGGGACGACCCAGGACTTGCTGGAGAGACTATGTCTCTCGGCTGGCCTGGGAACACATTAGGAGACCACCGGTGAAGCTGGTTGAAGTGGCCGGGGAAAGGGAAGTCTAGGTATCCCTCCTAAAGCGCGCTGCCCCCACGACGGTAGAGGGATGGATGGCCACCCTCTAAATTGCATGCATAGTTTCCAAAAATCAATCACATCTTCCATATTCCAAATTGGAATAGTTTGTCCCCAACTGGTTTTAACTTCCACCGGTTCCTATAGCCTCAACCGTGTGACCCTACCGAGTCCACAAAATGCTTGTAAAAGCAGTCAGCCGCCAACTCCGGTCATGTAACATGATATAAACAAACAGCGGTAGCATTTAGCGCCATGCACACTTTTGACTAGTTTCTGGCTTTTAGCCACCGTTACGCCTTTCTGTCTCAGATTGCACTCCATTTGCGAAAGCCGCGGCTCGCTGTTTTGATCGCACGTCCCGTTCCATCTCGAGAGCCACTCAAGCTCGCCGGGAAGCAGCACTCGGTGGGACGGCGCACTCTCTACAGCAAGGCCAGCCACTCAGCTGTGTCTCTGTGGCTGTTACCTGGCAACAGAGCTTCCTCCAGTTGCCTCTCACTGCAGAAGAAAAGAAATAACTCTAAAAAATATCAATAATTATGGTCAAATAAACAGTCTCGTTATGCAAAGTTATGAAGGACTCAATCTTTATGATTAAATATTTTTGTGTTAATAGGTTCTTTCTGAACCTATGCAGCACTAGAAACCAAACCAAACCCAAATGTTGCCAGATTTTGTGGAATAAAGTGGCCACCATACCGCGTTTGTACATGGCCGCCATGACTTTGGATCACTTTGCACATCTTGATGCCCCCAGCAGTGCTGGCTGCCGCCCAATAGATGATCATGCCTTCATACACTGCATTGTTTCACCACACGTCAGTCACTTCCTGGTCACCTTCACATCGTGTTAGCATGTTGGTCAATAGGGCAGCGGATAACACCATGGAGCTGGTGGTGTCAGTAATTATGCTTACATCCAGTCAATATTTGGGTCAAAGTCAAAATTCATGTTTCTAAAACATTCGGGATAATTCGTTGACATGGACAGAGTTACTCCCATCTTCATATCTCAATCTAAACAGCGACACACAGACGTCATTACGCACATACTGTACATGCATGTATTTGTGTGCGTGAGCGTGTGTGTTATACACACTGTGACATTTTCGCTGTAGCGACAGGAAATAATGTGAAAACGCCATGTAAATCAATGCATTCAAGTTAGCAAGTGGCAACATAAGATGGCCGTCACGCATACAAGTAGTTGCTGTACGAATAGAGCATGCGCCCAACACAAACCAATGTTACATTCAAAGGAGCTACCCTGATCGTGTTTATATAACCAAATATTCGGGTTAGAAAAAGGGGTAACCCAGGGGTCTTATTTGGGGTTTTAAAAAACCCAAATGGAAATGTAATGTTTGGGAATGTAAGTTGTGGACGGTAAACATCCGGGTGACTTTTACTCTGACAGCTACATGTCGCGTGCTAAGCACGCTTTAGCCCACAATAGGACAGGCCACTCCCCTACCCGAAATGACATGAAACCTGACCTGCTGAGGATTTTACTCCGATCAGAATTGGCGCAGTATTTGGGATAGAAGACGATCTTTTTCTTGCCCATTAAGTCAGCAAACTCCCATTCAAGTGAGCAACGGCAGCTGTCGTTTACGCACGATATTTGCACTTTTATTCTTTATACACAATAGTAAAGAATGAGTTATAAGTTGTGTGTTCTTTTAAGACTTTTTCTTGGAAATGCTCAGTTATTCCAGAGGATTGTCTGTCCATTGGTTTTAGAAGTTTAGGCAATGTTGTTAAGGTTACAGCGATAGTCTTCTCAGCTGATGCATGGTTAATGATCGTTGGTGCCGTGCTGGGCTATGCTTATTTCACTTTGATGAGTACGACTTGAGTAACGTCTATTGGACTTTGACTGACAGTCGCTATTTCAAAGAGTTATTCATTATCTAAGTTGCTAAGAAATAATGCATATGGACAAGATGTCTGGCCGAGAGCAATTAACATTGATGATTTATTTACCTTTCCGAATTGCGGTTTCTAATTACGGCTTGTCATAATTTAACCATTATCCATGCTATTAAAGTCTATCTCTTTTGGGGAGAAAAATTATTTGTGGTATCTGGTGATTCTACCATAATTAGAACAAAGGTTGTTATTTTACCTTATAAATGCAAACAGAAAATATGAACGCTGCCTTCATGGGTCTTTTTATGCTGTTTCATTGAGTGGCTTTGTGTGTGGATTGTTTTCCCCACCCTGTGCCTGTGCATCTAATGACCTCCAGCTTTTCTTGTTGAGGCGACATACTCATCTTTTTTTCCTCTCTTCTCGTTTCAGGTGACTCATCTCAAAGCGGTAAGACAACTCATTTCTTACTCATTGCCTTTCTGTGAGCCACCGTTGGCTTGTTGTTTTAATGTGTGCGCGCCTCGTCAATGATGACAGGCCGTCTTAGTTGGAAGTCTTGCCAAGCGGCGAGGCCTATTTGTTTTTCTGCTATTTTAATAAGGATCTCGTTTTTGAAATGGTTCTTGTCACATACATTCACTTGGGCAGGGGGGTGGTGTTTACCATTTTTCGTGCACTGTGACAGCGTGAAATCCCCCCCGATGTCTTCGAGCCTCGAGCTGCCTTGCTTTCCAATGTAAATGTAAATTTCTGTAGAGCACACTGCCTGAGCATGGGCGCTATTATGTGTTTCATTAATTTTGTTTACAAGGTTGTTACGCTGCCGCGCCGTGTGTGTGGCTTTCACTAACCAGAGACCAAACGTCTGTCCCGTATTTTTCTGTTATGGTATATATGCTGACACATCGCAGCAGACTTGCTTTCTATTAGCACGTCGTTTGGATTGCAGAGGCCGGGATAGGGTGATGGGACGGACAGACTAATGAAACGTATCGGCGCCTCACTCAAAAATGTCGAGGAAACAAGATGAGCTCAGTTTAAAACTCTTGCCTGCAGCACTTTCCCATTCCGTTTTTTTTTTTTTTTGCTGATGTCAGCGTTACTTCCTTCTTTTTTTTTGGTAATTAGGTTCTTCTTCAGCTTCCCCATGAATGTATAATAGTATGAGTTAATGCAGTTCACTTCATGTAATGAGCCAAAAAGTCACACACACCACATATATAATGTGTCATATTCAATTATGTATATTACACACTGTCAAAAGCATGTTTCCAAACAAGTTGCAAATTCAGACATCTGTGCTGTGCAGGGTGAGGATATGGAAGTCACGTTGGATTAGTCCGAGTCTGCGGGCTGCGTGAGCCAGCAAGAAAATCTTTGCATCTGCTTGGATTTATTTGAGTTCAAAAAGTTTTGTTGTTCACACTCTGTCTGCCACTTTGATGACTATTGTGAAAGTTTTACGCAAAAAAAGGTAGTATTAATGTTCGCCTGTAATAGGAGAGGGAGAGGCAGTTGGTTGTCCTGCTGATGCAAAGCGTATCAGGCTTTCGCTCGTGGGGCTAAATATTGTTAGTCCGCCAGGCTTGAAAGCGGAGATCTTCATCTGCATGCCTTTTAGACTCCATCAAATGACTTTGAGAGAGATGTAAACATCTTTCTTTGCATCTGCCTGCCTCAGCGTCCCAAAACAGCGTCCTCCAACCGGTAGACGATTAGCATCTCTACTTTCCCTTTTATTCCCCCCCACCCTCGCCATTCCTTGAACGCCAATGCGAACGCCGCAATAGGATTGGCCCGCTCGCCCCAAGAGAACGCTCACCGAGACGCGCATCCACAATTTGGAAGATAGAGCGGGGGAGCCGAGCTCGACGCTGGGTGGAGGGCAGCACTTAGCAGAACACATTGTTTTCCTCTGCGTTCTCCCTACAGAAACGGCAGCAGTCAGACAAACCTCAAAAACAAAAGTGGCGCTGCTTGGAGCTGTTTGTTTAAAACTCCCAACATCTGGTATTATGCATTCATCCACAGTTGGGGAATTCATTATTCTGCTCTGTAAGCGGCTTTATTCTGAGCTAACACAGGCATGGCACGGCAAGGAACATCCCTGCTGTGAATCCTAACATTCCTCATTTATGAACTGCTTTCATCACCTTGATCATCACATTGCGCACTTTTGTCGGACTCGTAAAACTGCTCTATTATCCGCGCCAATGTGAGCGGTTATCTTCCCTGCCAGCTGATAACCGGCCTGGACTGAATGGGCCACAACCAAATGGGCAACAACATCTGAGCGTGTGGTACATTTCCATTGCGGAGGCCAGGGTGCTAATGAACTACCTGAGATAATTACTGCTAGAGGAGTCCAAGCTCTCAACCCCCCCAAACTGGGAAGAAGACGTTAAAGAGCTTCTCGTTTGCACCATTTAAGGCATTATTTACGCCATGCGATGCTCCGCTGTCTTACAATGGAGACTCATCAAGGGATGTGAACTAGGACATTTGGGCTGCGTGCATGCATGGTACAGTAAAAGTCATTATGTGTGGAGCTTAAAATTGCTATTCCCTCAGAATCGCTATCAAATATTTTTAGAATTGATTAATCTTTTGATTATTCAATTGATTAATCGACTAATAGAATATTGTAATTTTGTATTAAATTGTATTGCAACATTTTTTCCCCCTGATTACTCTTTATTAACCAGTGATTGGTGTTTATTTCGTACTTTTTCCGTATTTTTCGGATTATAAATCGAACCAGCCAAAAAATGCATAATTAAGAAGAAAAAACATGTATAAGTCGCACTGGAGTATAAGTCGCATTTTTGGGGGAAATTTATTTGGTAAAATCCAACACCAAAAACATACATGTCATCTTGAAAGGCAATTTAAAATAAAAATAAAAGAGAGAACAACAGGCTGAATAAGTGTACGGTATAATAACGTTACATGAGTGACATGCCTGGTAATGTCAGTAGCGAAAATAATTTGTAGCGAGGAGTGACGGGAGTCGGAGGCGGAGTGTTGAAGCACGGCGCCAAAGGCTGGCGTTTTATTGACATCAGCTTCTGAGGTCTTAACAGCAACTCCCCACTCAGCTAGAAGCTAACAGGCTAACTTCCCTTTTCCACATAACAAAACCTTCCCACCCGGAACTCTTCTTTCGTCCCAACGTTCCGTGGGTGTATTATGTTCCCATCACTACAAGTTATTCATATAACTCAAGCATAAAGAACATGCTAACAAGTTTACCAAACTATCAGTTTCACTCCAAATCACTAAATCCAATGAAATCTTCATCCTCGGTGTCACTTTTAAACAACTCCCCCAACTCGGGATGTAGACGATGCAATTTTGAACTTATCAACACAGGCCTAGAGCGCCCTCTTGCGGTTTAGTGTGAAAATAACATGTGAAATGATATAATAATGTGTTAATTTCACACATAAGTCGCAACAGAGTATAAGTCGCACCCCCGGCCAAACTATGAAAAGAACTGCGACTTATAAGCCGAAAAATACGGTAAATAAAAAGGGTGGGGTGGCAGAATTGATGTTTTACTATGTTGCCGGTTCGGTCATTGTTTCCCAAAGTAAAAAAAAAAAAAAAAGAGAGAAAGAAAAATGTTTGCAAATGTCTTATTTTGATTAAACACAGATGATAATCCATCTTCTTTCATGAAGGACTACAGTAATCAGTGGACAATTACTGTTGATATGCTGAAATCAGACGATTTGGACAATTTAAAATTAAAAATGTCTCCAAACGATTACTTGATTTTTAAAATAGTTGTTGATTAATTTGATAATAGACCCATGATTTAATTACATGTGACTAGAAACAACACTTTAACTGCATAAGAGAAAGTTGAATATTCATTGCAATTCTGAGGGTATGGACACTTTGATTCCTTGTTGGTGCTAAAAAAAAAAACCTGAAATTTGTGTGGGAGATTACAATTCATGAAAACGTTTTGTTAAGGTCAGGTGGGTCAACTAAAGTAATAGGTCAAAAGGTGACTAAAAATATACACAAATATTTGCATATTTGGGATTGTTGTTGAATTCCAACAATTCCTGTTTTTATGAAGATTGAGCCAGTAGGATGTCAGGGTTCAAAGCAAGGTGACCATGCCCCTTTTTTGTCCAAAAAGTGCAAATTTGTTGGCCCATAGCTCCCAAACTACTGCTCCGATTGATTTAAATTTTGATATTTAGTCTTATGCCATCACTACCAACAAATATACCAAGTTTCATTCGAATCAAAAGCTGATTGGTTAACGTTTTTGGTGATTTGGCATGGAAAGACCCTTTCTGTGGGGTGCGGAAACTAGTTTTCATCATTGAGTGTGCGCGTCATGCTCCGACATGAACTTGACATGACATTGACAAAAATGGCTGTCCTCACAAACAAAATTAGTTTGGGGCCTAAATTTATAAGCACGGGGTCACAACGTAAATGCACAGGAGCGTTCACAAACAAAGAAGTTGGATTTAAGCTTTTAATCTGTGCAATTGAGTTTGACATAAACAGTTGTCTCTCGTCATTCAGGTAAAAATATGACATGGTGCTTTGGTTAGCAGCAATTGCTGGATGCTTCCAACAGTGTGTTCGCTTGTTGAGAGCAGCCTGCTTCAGAGGCGACCCTACGGGAGTCAGAAGCTCGATTAGACACATACATGGGCGCTCCCAACTCTCCTAGTTAAGAATGAACTACAGTGGTACCTCTAGTTATGAAATTAATTGGTTCTGGAAGAAAGTTCTTAAGTAGAAAATTTTGTAAGTAGAGACTAATTTTCCATGTAAATGCCCTAATCCGTTCCAAGCCTCCCAAAATTCAAACATAAATGTTTTATAAAGCATAAAAATGCATCAAAACATGTAACAAATACATGTTACAATTAGATTATTGCACAATAAATCAGAGTTGTGCATAATGTAAAAAACAAAGAATAGAGTAAAGAATAAAAATGGTCATTTACCTTTTTAACTAATGTCCTCATCGTTTTTTGCCCTCTTTGGTTCATGTTCTCCTCTCTCAGAAGTGTTTTTTTTTTTTTTTTTTGCCTGGTGTTTTGTAAAGAACTGATCCATGGATGTTTGCTTTTTTTTTTTTTTTTTTTTTTCTAAAACAATCCTTCGGAAATGTCCAAGGCAAACATCATCTTTGGGAGCAAACGCCCGACTGGTGAACACTTTTTCTCGGGGCGATTCTTTTAAACAAATTCTGAAACTTCATGGAAACCTCCGGTATGGCGAGGCATCTTTTTCAAAAAAAGGCCCGTCTCTTCGCAATTAAAAACTTACTGTGCCTTCATCAATCAACAATTGTTTGAATTTTTGCACAAATTCGTTGGCCGTTAGTTCATACATTTACGAAAAACGGAACACCTCATGGGCTGCGGGATGAATGATGAGGACTCCGTATAGACACCGATCTAGTATACGCTCATAGATACCTATGGTAGAGGTTCCTCTTACCCCGGGTTTTCACTGGATGCGGTTGCGGTGCGGTTGCGGTGCGGTGCGTTTGACTGCGTGCTCCGGACGGGTCAATTTTTTTGTCAATCCACACCGGCTCCGCACAGCTGCGGTCCGGCAGCTCCATCGCCGCCCACTTCCCAACGTGTCTCGCGGGACCGCGCGCGCGCGATCATGTGGCATTTCACAACGACAAACATACAGAAAGTCTGCTCAACAGAGAAGCAGAAAGATATGAGATTCCATGCAGCATCCTTTTTTTGGTTGTCCTTGTAAAGTATATTAATAACGAGAGTCGGGTCAGTGCGGGTCCACTCTTTATTTCTGTCTTCCGCGTCCGGCTGCCGCTCAGTACGGCAAGCGAGACGGGCACAACAAGCAATCGCGAACATCAAACTCACAATACATTACAGTCCTTATAAAAAGGATGTGCCGTGTCATAAATTATTTTGTGGTTTTCCACCTCCAATATAAACCTCTCCTCGTCCATGTTCGCTGGTGTCTAAACCGTGAATGAGCACATGGCCCGGCGACGCCAACGTCACGTTTTGCTGAAAAACTTGCGAAATAGGAGCTGGCGAGTGTTTTATTCTGAAAGGTAACCGGAAATTTATTTTGAAACTGCGTCGGTCTTCCTGTCCCGCTCGATGTGTTTTGTGCTAGCTTGCCATTTGCCGGAGGCCTACCGCTGCGGCGTCCGGCAAAAATAGAAAATAGGTCTATCCTTGCGGAAGGCTTGCGGCACGCCGCAGGCCTTCCGCAGTCGACACGCAACGCACCCGCAAGCGGTGTAAACTGAACTCTTCGAATGAATGGAATCTAATTGCTTGCGTCGCCGGACCGCACCGCAACCGCACCGCAACCGCACCGCAACCGCAACCGGTGAAAACCCGGGGTTAGCCAATGGGATGCCAGAACGATGCACAAACACCGATCTAGTATTTACGCTCATAGATACCTATGGTAGGAAAGAGCCATACATGTTACCGAAAGTATGTTGCGTTCGGTAATGTATTTTTACCTTTCGTATCTAGAAATTTCTTTCGTAACAAGAGGCAATATTTTCCCGTTGAGGCGTTTCGTAACTCGAAAATTTCGTATGAAGAGACGTTCGTAAGTAGAGGTTCCACTGTAGTACAAATCCTCGATATTGTTAAATTCCTTCACAAACAACAACATACGGCTTCACTGTGTAAAGATTCCATAAGAAGATTCCACGAGGCGAGAGAATGTCTTTGCCGCGCCCATGTTCTCACTGCGAGGGAGATGTCCAGGTGGTACACACTGAGGTGATTAATGAGGCCCGATGGACTCCAGCGCAAACACGGAGAACACAAGGTCAGGGTCACTCGCAGTCAGATCGGGATTCATGCCTTTAGGTCGTAATAGAACACAGCGGAAGAAGACCACTCGCGTGTGTTCAAGGCAATGACACACTGTGAGTAATTAACTGTATTATATGATCCATGCATAATGAGTTTTGTAGATTTATGAAGCGAGCAGAAGTATTATTGTCTCTTGTCTTATGTACCAGACGTGTGGACATTTCCCACTAAAACACCTGGAACGTGTTGGCTGTGGTGTGAGTGATTTATTATTATTTTTTTAATACTGTATGTGCGCACAAGACAGATGAAGTGCTTGAAAAATGTGCTTGTTAAAAAAGGCAGGTATCTGTGACACGATCAACCAATTAAATGCAATATGTTCCAAAGGACAGATGACACCGTAGTGTAAAAGTGCAGCCCCACATAATGCATATACACATTCATCAAATAAACAATCTAGCAACAAGAAATCGGGAAAGTGTCAAGAAAAAAAACCTCACAAATAAAATGTCTCCTTCCATGGGCAAAATGCCGCCTGCATGTCAACTTGATGCTTTGAAAGCAAAACATGTTAAAAGTTTAATGGTATTATTTTTGCATATTTGCCCCCTTGTAGTAGCTCAGCCATGTCACTAATTAATGAAGCTGACGAATGTTGCGTAACAGCCTCAACTTCATCTCAGCCTCATTGTGTCTCGCTTGTGTTTGTTTGCCGACGTCGTGTCGGCGGAACTCGAGAGGGTCTGCGGTTGAAAAGGACATTTCATATATATATTAGGGGGGTTTTAAATCGATTCTGCAATATATCGAGATATTACAGCTCGCAATTCTCGAATCGATTCAATAGGCAGCCAAATCGATTTTTAAACATCCATTTTTGACAGAAAACTATTCAACAAAACGTCTTACTTAGGGTTAGGATTCACACCTTAACTCTTTTACTGCCACATGTTTTTCAAAAAACAAACAAAAAAACAACTTTAATATGACAAAGGCTTGGGTGAATCATCTTTGAAAAAGTTCTATTTCATCAGATTTTGTCATGTTTCATTGTAATTTCATCCACCGGCAGCCCATTGAAAAGAGATACAATGCTGCCATCTTCTGGCCATAGTTAGTGAGTGTTTTTGATTCCACAACCTATTGACCAGCCACGCCTCACTTAGATGTTGCACTGCCCATTGATTTAAAAAAAAAAATAAATAAATAAATAAAAAAACATAGTTGACGTCATATAACATTTATGGTGGCATACATCGTGATTTTACTAATCGTTATTAAACGTTTTTGGCAGTCAAAGAGTTAAGCATGGAAGAATGTTATATTAAAGGAACATTAAGCCTTAATATTTTATTTCAATGCTGTTCAAACATGAAACAGATTACAACCTGTTTGTTAAATGA
This sequence comes from Festucalex cinctus, assembly GCF_051991245.1. Classification (NCBI taxonomy): domain Eukaryota; kingdom Metazoa; phylum Chordata; class Actinopteri; order Syngnathiformes; family Syngnathidae; genus Festucalex; species Festucalex cinctus. Next base: position 13,920,695 of record NC_135426.1, read on the forward strand.
AGTGGCGCACAGTTAGTATGACTGAAGTTTCAGATAAATAAATAATATATTTTCATACAAATCTTACTATTGGACATGTACAAGTTTATTTAATTTCAAAAGTTTAGTAAAAAAAAAAATCGCAACAATCAACTTCTAAATTCGTATCGGGATTAATTGGTATCAAATTGGTGTATATATATATATATATATATATATATATATATATATATATATATATATATATATATATATATATATATATATATATATAGTGTGTAAAATGTTTAGAAATGATCTCCTTTTTGGCATAAAGCTTTCGATGTGTGAATGAAGAAAGCATTTGTCTACATTATTTTCACAAGACAAACAGGAGCATTTAATTAAAATGTGTGTCCAGAAATAGCTTGTGATAATGCCACTGGCTGGGAATCGTTTAAATCCTCATGTGTAAATCCTGCGCAGCAACAGGAAGTCGCCTAATTTTCGAGTGTAAAGGATGAAGATTTACTCCCGAGACATAATCCATATTCCCCCCCTCCTTCCCAATTGCATCCTTATCTTTATCTGCACACACGTATGCTGGGATTCAAAATAATGGTGTGTGTTTGTGTGTTGCCTAAGAGTGGAAAATTAGTTATGGCAGAAAATACTGTGCAGTGCACACATTCACTGGCCACATTATTAGGGACACCTGCACAGACCCAATGCAGAAGCTGATCGGAAAGCACACTTTTGGCATGATCACCAAGTTTATGATCTTAAGCGCACACTCAGGAGCTCAACTTAACATGGATTTGAGGAAAGCAGGCGGTTGGAGGACTGGTGGGTGTAAAACGTGATGATTGCCATGCCCAGCACTCGTAATGAAACGCGATACAGAGTTGATGTTGTAAGATTAGGCAGACTTAAGAGACATGAGCAGCCTTGCAGATCAGAGCTGAGTGAGAGCACAGGATGGGCAGGGGAAGGACGAAGGCTAATATATTATTTTGTGCTTTATATTATTTAAATGATTGTAGGCATAGGCTCACTATTTCCTCAATTCAGGTTTATGTTTCCTTTCCAGTTGCTATCACAACAAAAACCTAAACAAAAGCAAAAAATCACTGGAGCATTTGGATCACTTGTTTGATTCCACTGATTAGGAAAAACACTTTTTAGTAGTACCAACATCTGACTTTGGTGCAAAAATAAAATAAACATGACTCACACTTGTATTTTTGTGAGCTGTTGGTCTCAATGTGTCTTCTACAAAATATGATTGTAGGAACGCCCAAGAAAGTGTCATATGCAAGACAACGTATTTTACTGTCAACAATGGCTCATCCAAAAAGCTTTTCTCCGTTGTGTGTTGCCATTCTCAACAAGTTCTCCGACAATGCAGCTCTGATTGTCATTTTCAAGTCGACAATAGCGCCGTGATTTGCTTGGGCTATTCATGACAAGTGATTTGTAAACAATCTCGCACGTGAGCTGCTCTGTGTTGGTGGGGCGTGTTTGTTTGTGGGAGGGCAGCATGGGAGGCTTGCAGTTGTTCATTCCACAAAATGCCATTTGTCAGCCATTTCATTTTCAAACCAGATTGAAACTATAGGGTGCTCTGTTTTTCTTGTGTATGTGGAATTCCAGTCTCTGGTGACTGATAATAGAGCTTTGAGCAAACCAAACAATTTATTGTAACTTATTGGGCAGCCATGTTGGCCAAAACATTAGGTACATCCTGGATTCTTGTGTTTAGGCATCCCCAGTGGTCCCCCTCGTCCACCAAAACTGACCGCAAAATTGTTTCAAAATTTCAAAATCAAAGCCAAAAAATGTTTTTTATATGTATATCATTTAATTTCATTCAATATCATTCCACATCATTCAATATATTTCCAAATCATTCCACGTCAGCCTTCATATGCAATTTGTCCATAAATTGCATTCTATAGTTACTTACTGTATACTCAACTCACTTTGCAATTCATTAAAAAAAAGAAAGTTTTATGCCATTCTCATTTGAAGTTTACTGTCAAATTAACTAATTCGCTCCCAAAAACATATAAATACGTTATATTTTAAATAGTGTCCCTAAGTCGTATTTTTTATTTTTTTATTTTTATTTTTTATGCTAGAGCATACAGAAGGCTTTGATGCAGCCTCTGACCTGCAAAGAACGGTTGAAGCAATGGGAGTTATTACAAAATTGAGCAGCAGGTGGCATCAGAGTATAAGAGATCAACCAGGCCATGTTGAAAACAAGCTGATTTCCCCACAGTTCTAAACAGATTTGTGAATAATGATGAAACCCAGCTACATTCTAATGCTAATTGATGCGAAACGGAAACAGAGACTCTGTTCTTTCTTTTGGTAGGTCCCATGTTTTTATAGCAAAAGAACACAATATTCTGTGGGCCTTGCAAAATCAAAATCCAGTAAAACATCCCGGAGCGAAGGAAATTGCTTCAGTGAAAATGGCTGGGAGTGAATGAGTTAAACATAAAACTAGGAGATTTGAAACAAACATGTACTGTAGCTTTTCCCCTTTAGTCCACTACCGCTAACTCATAATGGGAAACACACACACACACACACACACACACACACACATATAGGCAAGGCAAGGCAAGGCAAGTTTATTTGTATAGCACATTTCATACACAAGGCAACTCAATGTGCTTTACACGAGGAAAGACAACACATAAGCATCAAAAAACAGTAGTTAACATTCAGAGGAAAAAAAATAAAAAATAAAAATAGGTTACAAAATTTACTAAAAAAAAAAAAAAAAAAAAACATACAATAACAATCTTAAAACATTATTCAACAAACTTTAAAACATTTAACATAAGGAAGTTTAAAATAATATTAATATATTAATATATATAATTAATATTATTAAAAAAAAAAAAAAAAAAAAAAACACTTAATTAAAGCTGTTTAAAAGTCCCTAATCAAAGGTATAAGAAAAAAGCAAAGTTTTTAACCTGGATTTGAAAGCATTTACACTCATTTACAGCATTTACACATATAGAACCCCATAAACACACTTAGACATTCAGTATAATGGTACTCAGAGTCAAACTGTATATTATTTATCCTCTACGAAGAGCTGAGAGGACATATGTATTCTATACAGATGTTCATGTAAATATATATGTCAGTCTACTGCCCCCATGTGGCCAGGCGAGCAACAGCAGAATGACCATTCATTTGAGAGGTGGATGACTGTTGGCCCTTTTTTTTCCATGATGAGATCAGGTCAGTGTGACTACACACGCTACAAATGGCCTACCATCAGGTATGCTGCCCCCCTTTGCACCTAAACAGCTGCTCCTTTGGCTTGTCGCCGCTCCCCAGAGCGCTCGCCGCTTTGTCTCTTTGGCGCCACTAATCTGTCGGCGAGTTTAGCGTCTTTTTCTCAGCGACGCATTTGTATGTTTCCGACTTTGCGCAGTCAGAGTGGCCGACGCGACGTGTTTGACGCGGGCGTCGGCGCGTCCATGCGTGCGTGCCGACGAGCGAGCGTGTGTTGCGAGGTTTCCCGGACTAATGAGGCCTCCCGGCAGGCACGACTGGCATCAAGAACACATCGAGGCGCGGCGAGACAGATGCATTTGAAGAATAGATTCAGCTGCCTCTCATCAGCAGGTGTGCAGGTCGCCTGTTGTTGACAGCAACAAACACAAGACACCTTTTTTTCGTTTAAACATGCCACTCGCAAAACCATCAGCGTCCCTTAAGACTGATTCCTCCCTGGATTCCATCATAGAGCATTACAGTTTTTTTTCTCCCCATTTTGAGTAATTGGGAGTTAAAGGAAAGGCAGTGCACTAGTCTACAGAAGTGATTAAAAGAGGCAACTTAATTAAAGTTGGGGCGAAAAGAGATTTATCACCGCCTTCAATTAGCTGGCAGTGGGGACGTGGAAAACGCCAGCAATGTGGAGATCATGTATCCATCTTGGACTCTCTCCTATTGATCCAAGCTGAGGAGTGACATATGAAAAGCGTAGGTCTCCTTTGCAAATGTTTCTTCTTAGCCTCCGCAGAAGTGTGAAGACAAAACCCTCGTACCGGCTTGGATGAATGAAGAGCGAGCACAATGCGCCGTAATTGCTGCCGGTGTAGCTTTTCCATTACCAGTTTCGCCTTTCATTAAGAGAAGAAAAGCTGCGTGAAGAGCATCTTTTCTTCTATGTGCAAACAGCGGCAGTGGAAATTCATAGAGCGAAACTGGAGGTGTGTTATTGTTGATCGGTTAACTTTGTGATGTTGTGTGGGTGGACTGAGGGGCGCGTCTCACTCAGCACCTGGTCCGGGATCAGAAACGCTATCCGGTTTCCTAGTTTCCGCCAAATAATGATCCGTAATCACATCACATGCCTCCTGCCTCGTCAAGGCCAAAGCCTGAAGCTGTGACTCATTTTTGGACTCCATTTCAGTTGAGGGACAGTTTTACACTGCATGTTGACGCATGACTATCAAGTTGAGGATTAGAGGCAGATGGCAACTAGAAGCTGCTTTTCTGCAATACACCTGCCTCATTTGTGCAACTTCAGTACAATTTGCCTGGCAGTTGTTGCCCAAGATCTGTTCTCTGTCTTGACCTATCCAGCTGGTTAAAACTAATTGACTTTGCCATCGTCATAGCAACAGTAGAAAATGGGCCACCTGAACAAGCCGCAAAATACGTCGCTCTCTAGATCCGCGATCGTGATTCCTTTGACCCGCGCAAGGCTCTTTATCCACTTGTCACCACCGTGAAGCCACCGCGAGAGTCGTGCCTCAAGTCTACCTGATGGGACGGGAGCAGAGCGGGGCGACCATTTGTATGCACGGAAAGAGCCGGGCTGTCACGGCGAGGGCTAACCTCGGAGATTAAGAACCCTTTGCAAGCGTTGGCGCCGGGAAGAGATCATGTTTTGGTCCTCGTGATCGCTGCCACATGACAGCGTGATAAACAGGGAACTCAGACAGCATATCTCGCCGGCATGATTTAAATTACCCCTCACACTTGCGTCACCATTAACGGGGGCTGTTGCGGTTCTCGGCGATGCAATCTTCTTGCTTACTACTAATAATCCTGCTCAGGAATGTAGAGGGTATTAAAATAAAGGAGGGCTGGTTTTGGATGGGATTTAATTGATTGTGTTTCCTCTGTTGTGCCTCAAGGCTCAGTCCTGGGGCCCATTTTATTTTCAAATCATTTTTTTATTTTCTTCTGAGAGCTCAGTATTATTCATTCGGGAGCCTTCCCGAGTCAACATGTCGTCATCATCATGGCTCTGTTTTTTTTCTGTGTGAGTGTGCGTGTACCTGCGAGTTTGTGCTCTTTAATTCACCTGAAACCTGTTCTAAATCCAAGACTCTTCTTCACCTTAACCGGATAATTCAGTCGTGAAGTTGTCAGGAGACCAGAGGAAGGATCAAAGGAAAGCTGAAACAAAGTGAAATCCAACACCAAACAGTCACCACCCTCCTCCCACAGAATTACAAATCCAGAATCTTTCACTAACCCCAGATACATCTAAATTCCAACAGATTAGGGAGACATTAAGAGACCAGAGGAGGGAGGGAGGGAGATAGGCAGGCATCCATCCATCCATCCATCCATCCATCCATCCATCCACAAACACCAACCTCCACTGGTTCAGCAACCAGTGGGAGAAGCAAATTCTTTTTGAGTTTCAGTAGTGGATCTGGCATGCATGAGAACCTCCACCAAAGAGGGAAGCCGTCGACCTTGGGCCGACAATATTTTTCAATTTATATCAACAGTCTGTGTACTGTGTCAAATGCATTTTATTATTATTTATTGCTTTTCATCCTCACTCACTCAGGATTTTGAGATTTTACAAGCTGTTTTTGATGATGTCCAGTCTCGTCCGAAGATTTGGAAATTGATTTTAAACGCGTAATGATCATTTCAAGAAGTGTTCAAGCACTGATCCTGAAATAGTTGCCCGACAATAAACTCGGAGAACATGAGATCAGGTCTGACTGGCAAGTCAAATGTGTCCTGCTAACTGTTTGTATGTGCAAGATCTTTTCACCTCTGGTGCAAGGAAACCCTGTTAACAACTCCCTTTGGGGGATGCGCACAAATGTAAGATGCGCCAGGAGAAATTAGACAAAAGGAAAATGGAGAGGAATAAATGGATTAAGAGGAAGGGAGAGGGTTGGGTGTGACAGCGTCTTGCTTGAGTGAGCATAATGGATCGGAACTTAATCAGCAATCAGTATTAATGTTGATGTAGCTGTGTATATTCAAATTAATCATCAAGGACGGAGCACCCTCCTCCCCGTGCCCGAAGAGGAGCGAATTCGTTTCTGCTGTGCCTTACTGGGGAAATTGATGATGAATGAGTCCGTTTATGAAGCTGCCCCCATTAACGAGCCTATTGACAGCCCCGGCTTCCCATCCCGGACGTCGTTTGCGTTGCCTGCGAGGGAGGCTAATTTGGCTCCTTTTGCTTGCCGCTCCGTGAATAGTGGCAGCGAGCATCAGCGGTGACGGCAAGGTGCAACGCCGCAGCCGACTTGCATTTCACTTAACATCTCGTCGACTAGATAAGTGGATGAGTTGCGGTGGAGGGAGCACTTACACGAAGCAAGGATGTGCATAAATCCCGGGGTATATTCTCTGTCAGCTGTGGGTAAACAAAGATAAATGATTGTGCAGCCACTCATAAGAGGACGTGTGTGTACATAATCAACACCTACTTTGTTTATGAGGCTGTCGAGATGCAATTCCACTTGCCTGGCGCTGTTAAAGTAAAGTAGTTAAGTTTCAAACTCAAACGAGAAAAATGTCATTTTCATACCATAATGTACAAAGTCAGTAAAATGGGTGATGACTAGGACTCAGGGATGATAGTCATCTTTAAGATGTTTCATGCTAACAGATTTACAAATATTTAAAACAGTCAAACACAATTATTTTGAGAACGGCTCGCTAGCTGAATGCTAACATTAATGCTCGCGGTTAGGCGTCACTAATTCGCAGTGTTGCTGTAGTTACCTTGATAAAGTAGCTTAGTTACTTTATTGTTTACTTGCTTTAAAAAGTCATGAAGTTAGATAAGTTTAATAGAAAGTTTTATTATTTACATTTAGCAGATGCCAACCATTATAGTTAACATATGACACCTGATTTGGCCACTTAAATTGGAAGTGTTTTTAACAGTAACATTTAAGGATGATTGTTTTCATTAAAAGTAAAATAACCTTTTTGACTTAGAATTATTTTAATTTAAAAAAACATACTAAATGATAAAATGTGTGTTTTGTTGAATTGTGAACAGAACTTAAAACATGTAAAAATAAACAAATAATTTTAAAAAAATGAAAACATAATTTATGGACACACGAGTGTCAGTGTGCTGTAAATGGTATCATGTTAAATCGAAATGCTCCCTCAATGCATTTCACTATGTTCAATATCAGAGTTTCCCTTTCTTATTATGTGTTCAATTGGACTTGTGTGAGTAATATAGTGTTAGGAATCAGGTGTTTTCACTGTATTTTATTATTCATTAGTTTTACATTGCACCATAGGTGAGTGTGTGTGCTGATCATTTAAGTCTTTCTCACTGTTGGTCGTGATCCTAACTGTGGTAGTAACTCGTGTTGTTCCGATACCGTTTTGTTGGCTCCCGATACCGATACCCAGCTTTGCAGTATCGCCCGATACCGATACCATACCGATACTTAAGGTTTTTTTTTCCTCAACAGGAAAAAGCTGCCCTGCCATTGGTTCAGAGCATTCATGCGCCAATAGGATATCTTAGATCAGCATGCAGTGAACATGTCACATACCAGTGAATGTCGTACACCAGCAAGACACAAGATGCTGCATCCAAAATCCTATATTAGCATTGGAATTAATGGTATCGGCATGTTACTTGTGAGTAGTCACCGATACCGATACCACTGGTTTAATGCAGTATCGGCACCTCTGCCGATACCAGTATCAATATCGGAACAACACTAGTAGTAACAGTTGGCACTCTCTCAAGTACTGATGTTGCTTACGTTTGAAGCAAAAGCATTTATCAAAGTAACTTACACTCATGTCGGAGGACTAACTATTGTCTGATTACTTGGCTGGAAATAGTAAAGTGTTAGTTTAGTGCATTACCGAGATCACTGTTTATCTCTTACAGAGAGCACTACGGACTCCAAGATGTAGTGTTGACAGTATTTATTTATTTATTTTTTTTAGGTTGGTTTTGATCTCCATTATTATTGACATTAACGTCTTCTTCTGGCCCATTGATGCACTGATCGGCCAGCTGAGGCATTGTGATATTGAGTTTTGACCTTAGCTTACTTAGCTCAGTCACGCAGTTAACATTTGGCTTACTTCAGCAAAGATGGGTCATAGATTGAAACTGAATGAAAAACATTGGTGAATCATTAACCACGCGCTTTGCAATGAGAGATGGCCATCTCTAAGGCTGAGATGGAAAAAAAAAAAAAAAAAAACAGTCGGGGAAAGAAAAAGAAGCAATTAGGTGAAAAGACGAAGAAAGGCTTGTGGGGGACGAAAAATGGCACAAAAGTCCAAGAACACATTTCTTGTGTAAGCAATTCATCATGTAGGGGCAAGACGAAGGGGAGGTGGAGAGAATGGATAGCTGGATTGGGGGGGGGGGGCCTTGGGAGGTGGAAGCCGGCAAGTGATGAACGGTTGGCCTCTCCCATCAAGGATGCCTTCTAACCTGTGCGACAAAGAGGCATATCCATCACGCGGGCAGCCGAAAGTGCTTTGCACAAATGTGCAGACGTATAGCAACACTCTGGTCACGTGCTGCCGGCGTGCTCAGAGGGCCGCCTCCCAAGAAACACATCATGGCGATGGTCAGCTGCCTCAAATCACTCGTACCACTGAATACACCTGGAGCTGCATCCAAAACATTTCAGATCTAGCCATACAAGCACTTGGCAACTGGCACTAATGGTGCCACTGGGGCGACTTGACACCTAATCACGCGAGCCTGCGTCAGACACTCACTTATGGATTCCAGCTATTGACTGTTGGCGAGGGTGAAGGCTGCGGGGAGGCTGATAAGACGACGAGGCTCTGGCCGTGCTTTTATTGACTGGCTGTCCCAATCAACGCTTGGAGCCGATGGAAGCGTTGTTACAGCAGCGCTGTACTTCGGTCGAATGGCTTCATAATGCACGTGGGGGGTGTTTGTGCGAATGTCAAGAAGAGTTCAAGTGGAAAGCAAGGGCGAATGTCGAGTTTGCAAACATACGTCCAGTACATGCGGTAGCTATTTTATGTGGGGACAAAAATAATTATGTTGGTTGGCTACATACTAGTACGGGCAGCATGGCTCAGTGGTAGATTGGTTTTCTCCCAACCCAGAGGATGTGGGTTCGATCCCTGGCCCTTGTGAGTATGTCAAATTGTCCTTGAGCAAGATACTGAACCAGAAGCACTTTGAGTGCGCTATACTGTCGGTAGTATTCACATGACATCAAAAATTATTTTATCATAATCGTGATAGATGTGAGCTCCCAGCCTTGGCTAGCTCTGGCTAAAAATAGATCTTGTGGTCAAGATGTTCGATTTCTTCAAAAACCCTCCTTAAGGTCTCTTATTTTCCATTCCCAGCAGCCCAAAAGTTGAAATTGTTGTTAAAGTGTACGCAAATAAGTGATTAATCAACAATGTTGTTGTTTTGTTTTGTTGTAACATGCTAGCGCTAGTAGCTAACGTGGTTGGGAAACTAGCTAACTTGGTTTAAAAATAACCCAAGATTCTTCACTTTGAATTTACAAGTAATCAATGTGCATAGCAACCAATAAAAGCTGAAAGTACGGAAGATGCGAGAACGTCCGTGTTTTGGGATCGAGTCATCCTACCTCAGATGTTGCCTTGCAGTCTAGTCCGGGCAGTAACAACTGTTTGTAATCCAATTACCGTATTTTCCGCACTATAAGACACACTGCATTATAAGGCGCACCTTCAACGAATGCCATATTTTAAAACTCTTTCCATATATAAGGCGCTACAGTAGAGGCTGGGGTTACATTATGCATCCATTAGATGGTGCTGCGCTAAAGGGAACGTCAACAAAACAGTCAGATAGGTCAGTCAAATTTTATTAATAGATTACAAACCAGCTTTCTGACAACTCCATTCACTCCCAAAATGAATAAACAGCTGTTTTATTATTTTATCTGAGGTAAAGCATTAGTATTAGTTAGCGATCCAAGATGGCGGGATCTTCTGCGCATGCGCGTCACCGATCGTGCAGGGTCACTGATAGCGTCTTGACAGCGAGACCTGTCGCGGCTCAATATTGATCCATATATAAGGCGCACTGGATTATAATGCGCATGGTCAGCTTTTGAAAAAATTAAAGGCTTTTAGGTGCGCCTTATAGTGCGGAAAATACGGTATTCCACCAATCAAACATTTCAATGTGTACCGCTGCAAGGAAAGTTAAGCTAAGTCTTCCGCATACATCTTGCTTACACAAGTAACGTTATAGGAAGATAGGGGTGACATTCATCAATAACAAAAGAACATTCGATGTAAACACAATAGAAACACAGCAGAGTCTGCTGGAAAGTTGACCCACCATGAGGGGCCGACTCTCGATTCTGTGACAATCATTGATTGTGTCTATATAAGTGAAACACCATTTACCAATATCACAGTAAAGTTGTACTTTTAACGTAGATAAACAGAATTCTTCATGGGAAAGTCTTGGTGAAACTCATGTGAACGCCATCTTACAAGATCTTCAAGGTTATTGGTGTCCATGGAAACACGATTATCAAGGGGTAGTCTGCTGTGGCTCCAACATCAGACGTATAGATGAGCCAAGGCTGCATTGAGCACTTCTATGATTAATGTCGCAGTAAATGATGCGTAACATGCCTATCCATACATTCAAGGTTGGATGTTGGAATAGCGGATGGTTTTGTTCCCCGTCACACTTCCAGGCAACATGAACACATATCAGTCGTTCGGCAACCTTTAGCGTTGCTAAGAACGCCACCGGCTCGATGGCCTTCTTGTCCAAACGAAATCTCAAGTGGCAGCAATTCGCGACACACTTTGCAGGTTTGGAAAAGGAAAGGGAAGCGGGGCGCGTTAGAGTAACGACACCCTCAGATGAGTGTTATTAAAAATGAATGAGGGCATTACTTACTTTTTTCAATATCTGATTCAGAGTTAATGAGGGAAATTAGAACGAGGGGAGGGGGAAGAAAGACTGATTGTAGAAGGGAACGGGAACTCTGAAGTGACGCTCGGAGCCTTTGTTGCCATGGAGATCAGCAGGGCGGCAATTAGAAATGTGCAATCATGTTTGAATGGTGTATACATAATTGATGGTACCAATCTGGATTCAGTGGCAGCGTCGATGATGATAAATCAATACTTCCTTTTGTCTCTGGCTCCCTTCTTTGGGATGCCACCTCTATTTCTCTTAGTGTTGGATCTGAGCTCTGAAGTTATAATGTGCTGAGCTTCTCTTACTTTGACGGATAGATTCCTGCAACCCAAGCACAGCATGTGGAGAAAATCACTAAGGTACACAGAGTGGGCTCCTTGCGTCCATTGTGATCTGGTTGTGATGTGCCAGGGAAGTCCCTCTCATTCGCTTTCTGTCACCACCGTGCGTTTCCTTGGCTGTGGTAATACCTACAATTCAGCCAGTCGCCATGGTGATGTGGTGTCCATGCCATTGCCTGGCATCGGTTTATATTTGAGTGATGCAGCCAGCCCTGCAGGTGCCAATGTTTTGCTCACGAAATGAAAGCAAAACTTTCTGTAATTTTGACTTCCATAAAGTTGAATTCATTTGAAATCATATGTGAAACACCTGCTATTCAGTATTCATTCATTCATTTGGCATATTTTCATTTTGGAGTTCACAACCATCATTTGCTCAAGCCAACATGTTTGATTTTATTCAAAACGCCGCTCGTATTTTGTGTCTAAAGGGAACTCTGTTGTTTTAAAGCTTGTTCAATAAATTGGTTCACTCGCTGAAACAGTTTTGTGCATATTGTAGACATAATTATTCTATAGAATGACTATGTATGGATCATCCACTGCCTGATTGAACCAGTGTTGTCAGATGTCTTCTGGGCTTTGTCTAGTTTGATCCTCTTGAAGAGGCAAGAAAAAAAAAGTCAGCTTGTTTTTCACTCATTGTCACAGCCCCTGGTAAACAACATGTCCTCAATTAGAGCCGCTCTTTCTCTTTTTGACTCATTAGCCCACAAGAGCAGCTGCTTCTGTTTTCAGTTCCATTTTTTGGTATATTTGCCTCTTTTTGATAAGTGATGGGATGAACAGATGGAGAGTTCTGTATCAGATTGGAAATACAATTGTGCAATTTTCTGCTATTGTTATTAATCAAGTGTGATGAATTACAAGATTGTTCTACAAGATAGAAGAATATGTTTAAGTAAAGCAACCATTTGAGGGGCAGTAACAGAGACGGGAACCCATGAGCCAACAAATGGGCCCAGTAGATGGACCCAAAAGGGTAACTAATTAGACTCAGATCACTCACATGCTGTGTCTCATTATGCGCTATGGTCTGTATTAGACTCCACCATTCAGGACCTACTACTTTTACTCCAAGTACAAAAACAGGCAAAATTCAAGGAGGTAGCTTGGACATTGAGAGAGGTACAAACACACCAGTGAGGGGTAATATGGTTGTATATACACATGTAATTTTATGTTGTTAAGGTTGCATTTTAATTATACTGATATGTGACATGTTCCCTGCATGCCGATCTAAGATATCCTGTTGGCCCTTGAATTCTCTGAAACAATGGCAGGACAGCTTTTTCATGTTGAGGAAAAAAAACCTTAAGTATCGGTATGGTATCGGTATCGGCCGATACTGAAAAGCTGGGTATCGGTTCATGTTGAGGGAAAAAAAAAACTTAAGTATCGGTATGGTATCGGTATCGGCCGATACTGAAAAGTTTGGCATCGGTTCATGTTGAGGAAAAAAAAAACGTAAGTATCGGTATGGTATCGGTATCGGCCGATACTGAAAAGCTGGGTATCGGTATCAGTATCGGGGACCAAAAAACGGTATTGGAACAACACTAATTTTAATTATCATAAAGAAGTGAATGAAGAAACAAATGGGATGTGATCTTTGCGGCCTCCAGACAAAAATATCGCCAACCAAAAAGTCTCAGCCCTCATAACACCTCCCTTCCCCACTGTGAAGCATCCACTCAGTCGCACAACATGCCGGTGCCCCCCGTGGGATCGCTCACCATTTTATTTTTTTCCCCCCTGAGCAAAGAATTGCCGTCTGTTTACCTCTCCCATATTGTTGTTAATAATTCAACATGCAGGGACTCTTAACTAAACCCATTTCTCAGGATGCTTTCACACCTACAGTTTGCTTTATTAAGCCCAATCAGGGCTCGGGGTCATAGCAAACAGAAATAAACACACAACAGTGATTTCCGTGCTTCGTTCAATCATTCCTGATCAATTCCGACCTTATGATAACATTTGGGTGTCAAGCTTTGATTGAATCTACATTTGCGATTACAAGCGAGGGTGCTGAACAAGTGCATACATGTGCATAAAATCTCACAAGGGGAGATTTACCGTGCCTGTTATTTATGGTGGCAAGCTCCTCCTGGAGGTCAATGCGAGCTGCGTCTTTGAAATGTAATTATGTGGCGATTGCCGGCGTGTGCGCACGTGGAGAAGGATTTATGGGTGACATGGACCTAATGGATGTCAACCGAGTGACGTTCCATCCACCTCCCGGGCGCCTCCGAATAAACACAGTGAGCAGGTGCGGGTCTTGAAGGTGACGAGTGCACAGCCCAGTGCAAGGAGAGGGCAGCAAACGTGCGTGCGACCCACGTCCAAGCCAACGCTGGCAATCTGACTCAGGGTTAATGTGGAGATAAAGAGCTCATGAAGGTGTCACAAAGTTCACAGCAAGGATCTTTGATTTGCATGAGAAGTGAGCCCACGTTGATGGCGATGCCATCCTCACGCTGAGCGCTTCAAGGTCATTTGACGGATACGACCGCCATCAGGATGGAGGCGGTTCTGTTGGGGAATGTTTTCTTGTGGGTGTAATTAACTGTGAATGGAGATTAGGATTATTTCATTTAAGTAATCTGGCCAAGGCGTCCCTGTCCTCCTGCCTGTGGTGGCAAGCGGAGATAGTGGAGGATGAACTGGTAATGTCCTATAATGAGCAGCTACAACAGGCAGACTTATAGCCCCAACCAGACAAATAAGCATGAGGTCACCCCATTGCCTTCTCCATCTATTGTGGCAGGCCCTCAGAATAGGAAATCGTTTTTTTCCCATTTGCTTTTTAATCAGTTTCTCAATTTCCCCTCCATAACACCCGTTTCTGAAAGGAATTTCATCTCAGGGCCACTTCAAGAGACATCATTTTGGACACAAGATTGCAGACTTTGCATATAGGCATGGTGTCATTTTGTCAGATTTACCGTACAAAGAAAGCTATCAATCCATCGATCGATCTGTAGAACTCACTCAGCGTAAATAAAACAACTCAACCTATCATTAACAAAGTAACATGGTGACCACTGTCAGTGTTGGGGATGTGCACTGGTGTAGGATGACCAGGTTTCGAAACCCCCCCAGAAAAAAAAACAAACAACGGCACACTACAATTTCACTGAAAATCAAATATACACCAAAAAATCCGGACCTGGAACTACTTGCAACAAATTTAATAGATATTCAAGATGGTTACGGTGGTTGTGTTAGTACTAGGGATGGGCGAGTACCGATACCAGGTATCGTATCGGCCCGATACGATACCAGGTATCGTATCGGGCCGATACCAGCCTTTTTTCAAGTACTCGACCGATGGCAGAAGGGGAAGACGTTAAGTGAGTCCTCCTTGCCTGTAACTGGCGCTAGCTTGCAGCAAAATTGTGAATCTTAAACTAAAAGAGCATTTTTGTGTTTTATTTTGAGCGTTAAGACTATTGAAGAGTGACTGTGCTGTTTTTTTTTGTCAAAATTAAGGGAATATATGTTTAAAAATATATTTTAGTGATTTTTTTTTTATTTGTCAAAATGTACTACTGGTATCGGCAGTTGGTATCGGTATCGGTGAGTACTGAGAGTCTGAGTATCAGTACCGGTATCGGTCTGAAAAAAAGTGGTATCGAACATCCCTAGTTATTACTTTAGCTAAATGCTAAATGCTATCTTGGTTGACTGTTTAACAGTGCTAATTGAGCGATCCAATCACCATTATCCAACCTTTTTTGGTCGGCCCCAACAGCTATTGGATACTTCGCGCGGTAACGTTGGAAACGCGCTGCCAGAAATGCTCATCTCACGTTCATAAGTTTCTAAGTAACTGCTAGCATTAGGCTAGCAGGACTCAATTTTGCATGATTCTTGGCATGCAAGCAGGAAGTAGTTCAAGTTCCGGTATGATGAAAACTTGGGATGCCTGTAAGTGATTAGATGCGGATGAGAACGCAAAGTTGGTGTGGCTTACTGACTGGACTAGTGTGAAAAAAAAAAAAAAAACTGAAACGAAAAAAGGGGCTGGCGAAATCCGTTGGTACTTACGACACAAGACTCAAAGCGGGAATGTCTCGATTAATCCGCGACGTCTGGTCACGTAGGTGCCATTTTTTTGAACAGCCCCCACTCCTAGGAAGTTAAAAAAGCTTCTGCACTTTTGAGTGGTGCGTCGCCGCCATTTTTTCAACATCCCAAGGGTGTTTGTTGGTTGCTTCTTCTCAATCAGGTATGTTATGATCAGCACAAGGAAATTATATTAAAGCACGGAAGACGTTTGCCAGACCTGCTTACCTCTGTTCAAACCCAACCTCTGCCGCACTTGGAGAGATGTTTGTTGACCCGAGGCTGGTTATAGAGATGCAGGGAGTGTAATAAGCAATGATGAGCTGCGACCCTGTCGTTTTTTTTTTTTTTCCGAATCCGTGCGTGTGTGTGTGTGTAGCAGCCCTCCGGAGGCTGAATCATCTCTGCTGACAAATAATAAAAGAGAAGTGGGAGATTGTGAGCGTTGGCCCATAAATATTGAAGGAGTGGAGGATTATTACAGGGTTGAGGTTTATGATTGTAGTGGTTTGAAGGGATGCCCTCATACATTTTTACCAATTTATATGTGTGGATGATTTGGTTTATTCCTTTGTCAGGATCTCGGCACAAGTCTGGGCCTCAAAGTGTGTATGATGTGTTTATGTGAATTCCTGCAGGGCCGCTTTATTATGATGGAATATCTTTTCAACCACGCAATTTCTCCTCACAACTTGAGAATTATGAACTCTGACTATATCGGATTAGAAATTATATTGCGGCAGGATGCGGAATAGAGCCATACCTGGCAACATCATTCGTTTTATAATGCATATGGAGAAGGGTTGGGCCTTTTTTTATTTAGTTACAAAGAGTGACTGATCTTGATTATGACAATGAACAGGTAAAAGTCTTTAACTCATTCACTCCCAGCCATTTTCACAGAAGCAGTCCCGTTCGCTCCCGGCTGTTTTACTGGATTTTGACTGATTTTGCAAGGCCCACAGAATATTGTGTTCTATTGCTATAAAAGCATGGAACCGATCAAAAGAAAGATTAAAGTCTCTTCTTTCATCAGGAAAAAAAAGTATGTTTCTATCTGTTTCCGTTTTGCAGCAATTAGCATTAGAAAAGAGCTAAGTTTAATCAGTTTTCACAAATCTATTTAAAATTCAAAGTAATTGAGCTTTTTTTCTAGATGGCCCTGGTTGATCTCCTTTGCTCTGCTGCCACCTGCTGGCCGTTTGTGTAATAACTACCATTTCTGCAACCGCTCTTTGCTGTTGAGAGGCAGCATAAAAAAAAACAAAAAAAAACGTATAAATACGTCTTTGGGACACTTAGAACATAAAAAAAACGTATTTATATGTTATTGGGAGTAAATGAGTTAAGTTTGAAATAACTGTGTGTATTTCCGGGCAAAAATTTACGAAGCGAGTCTAAGGTTCTTTTTAGGTTCTGTGAGGAATCCCAGCATGCCCTGCTCTGTAGTCTCAATTCCCAGCGGCTCCCAGGTGGTGCAAGGTACTTTCATCGTATCCCATTGGTCGGAGGATGAGGAAAAATGACTGTGACATTAGTTATCGATTCCACATTTAATGCATCGGGCTACAACGTTGTGCCAGACACATTGATTTCTATTTGGGATGTCACAGAGGACACAAAAAAAATGTAAGGCATGCTCTACTTTGAAAAATGGATGGGGTGTCTTTTCCGAGGAGAGGGGCTCGGAGTTTTCCCATAGCCAAAGAGGTCATATTGTCTTTTTGATTGCCCAGGTTGTTTGGGCTATAGTTGATGTGTTATTCTCTCTGAAAGCTTGAAACCCTGCATTATTTATCCATAGCTTGCCAGCCTTTCACCGTGAAAATGCTCTCTACTCATTGGAGAAGCACATTTACAAACGTGAACGCAAATCAATTTGGTTTGACTGCACTGTACGAAAAGGAGTCTGGTGTAACACCGTGAAGCAATTCCCCACCCTGCAGGCAGAAGTGACTTTATGTTGGTGCAAATGTGTGTTTTGGACGTACAAAAGGTCGAAGATGGGGTGCATTAGTAAGAGAATGATGACTACAAAAAAAAGTGCTCATGTGTCTCCCCAGGTCATTTCCTTGTGTCTTCTGCCCCCTGCAGTCCACGCTGTCAAGACCACTGATGTCATGTGTCAGTCAAGCTTGTTCCAACTGATGCGTGCTGCACATGAAAGTCATTAACCAGTATGAAGGATGACCGTTGGCTTTGGTTGTTCAGCAAGTCCGCTGCAGAATAGGAAAGCATGTATAATATATGGCAGTGATTCTTAACCTGGGGTTCATTTGGGGTTCATTTCACAAAGCAGGTTCAACAAACTCTGAGACTAATCCCGAACAGCGAGCTGACATACCCTGAGATAGGAAACTCTGCGTTTTTGGTTCCAGGACAGATGATGTGAGTTAGTTTGATCAACGCAGAGTAGTTTCATTTGGAGTTACCGCCACACGAAGGCCCTGTTTACACGGAAGCAAAGCCGGCTTCCTTCCTCAAACAAATCATGTTCAGACAGAAACGTCTCAAGAAATGTCCAAAAGAAGACGTCTAGGACGTTTAGCGGCTGTAATATATATGCACGTCTGGAGTGGCGCTGTCGTGGTGCCACAGGGAGTTAACGGAAAGATTAGAAGACAAATCTGAATAGCCGGTTTTGGAGCTGCAAGGCCGCCATATTACTCCTCCCAAGAAACGTTTCCTGGCATACGATCCTATACATATTCAGTATCAAAATTAGAGAACTATTGAGACAGTACTTAGTAGAAACAACAGGGTTCAAGCAACTGAGTGATAAAAGAAAAGGGGTCTTCAAAGTACGTCTACTCGCGAGATGGGAGGACTAAGATGGCTGCCCAATCACTTCAACGGCTGGCACGGCGTGTATGGGCTATTGGCTATCCAGTAATATATACAGATCAGTGAGACGAACACGACACAGAAATGCCGGGTGATTCAAGTACATCACGCAAAACATTTTGCTGTAAAAGCATAAACAAATTGGTCACCAATTAATTTAAGTGAATACATTAAGTTGAATTAAATGTGAGTTCATTAAACTTAATATATTGACTCTGGATTAACTTAATTGTCATTATTTGTCAAAAGGACATGCCATGTTTGTGAAAAAAGTGGACTTTTAATGTAGACCTATTGACTGTCTTTTTTTGTTTGTTTGTTTTTAACTCATTTACGCCCAATAACGTATAAATACGTTCTATTTTAAATATTATTGTGCTCCCCAAGATGTATTTATATGTGTTGGCTTTGATGCAGCCTCTGAACTGAAGAGAATGCTTGAAGCAATGGTAGTTATTACAAAAACTGCCAGCAGATGGCAGCAGAGTATAAGAGATCAAAAAGCTCTTTTCCCCACTATTTTAAACAGATTTGTGAATAATGATTAAACTTAGCCATATCCTAATGCTAATTGCTGCAAAATGGAAACAGGTAGAAATGTACTTTTTTTTTCCTGATGAAAGGAGAGGCTCTATTCTTTCTTTTGGTAGATTCCATGTTTTTATAGCAATAGGGCACAATATTCTATGGGCCTTGCAAAATCAGTCAAAATCTAGTAAAACAGTGAAAATGTCCTGGGAGTGAATGAGTTAATAACAGATGGTAGAACTTTTATTGTACCAAAACCTGCCATCTTGAATGAATGAATGAGGAAATCAATTGTCGTGTGTGGCTGAAAGGGTTAACAGACTCAGGGTTCTCACTAAACCTCCTTTGTGAAATGGCCCCCTGGGTTCGATCGAAACCCAGGCACATTCTGACAGGGATTGGCTTAACTAGTAAACAACCTCACAATTACATAATCTAACTCTCACACATCTTGATCAAAATGTATGCATACAAGAGGTAAGGTGGGGACACCAAAGAAAATAAATGCAAGACTCTCAAAGTGATGAGAAATCAACGTGTGTGTGTTTTTAAGTATGAAATATGTGGGAGTATAGGAATCATCCTGGATAAAATATGAAAGACATCCACTGTGAGATGGCGTGAATGCAAAATCCAATGATGAGGATGCATCCCATCACGCGGAGTTGATGAAGAAAAGAAAGAGATACATTGACGAGGGAGGGGGCCGGCTACAAGAAGAGGAAAGAGAGGACTTGTCCCAACAATTACTGTGGCTGCCAGAAAGAGGCTAATCAAATGGCACTTGGCATGGCGGGCCTGTTCTTCACGCAGCTGGTGTGGGAGGGAGAGAATGAGCTGTGACAGGAGGGAGAAAGTGGGCTGCCGAGAAAAGGTAGCGCTGAGATGGCGTGCAGAGGCACAGGCGACAAACTTATAGGGAAGGATTAGGAGCACGGGAGGAGGAAGGATGGTGGAAATGGACACGAAGATGTCCGTGGAGGGATGTTGTTGTTTGTTAGTGGAGGCTACATGAAGTCAAACGTGAGCTGACTTACGTGCATGGTTTGATGCACCTGCGCTGACTTGTTTCCCTCAGAGGACCACTACAATTATGAAAACAGTATATATATATATATATATATATATATATATATGTATATATATTAGGGGTGTTAAAAAAATCGATTTGGCGATATATCGGGATACTACATCGCGCGATTCTCGAATCGATTCAATAAAAAAAAATCGTTTTTTTTTTGTTTTTTTTAAGAGCTCAGAATTGTTCATTCGGTAGTCTTACTGATTCAACGTCTTATCATCATTGCCTTTTTTTTTTCTTTTCTTTTTTTGTGTGTGTGAATCGATTTTTAATCCTCCATTTTTAATGGAAAAATATTCAACAAAACGTCTGACTTCGGGTTAGGATTCGCACCTTGAGCATGGAAGAATGTTATATGAACGGAACATTAAGCCTTAATATGACTGCATCTTTTAGTCATTGATACGGTAATGTCATAATACATAACATTAATTTAAAATTAAAAAGACGGACTGTACTGTAAAAGAACGAGTGTGTGATTGATTTGTGTCAAGGTCATTTTTTGCCACTAGATGGCATAATTGCATTTGTAAGACAGCTAAGTGCATTTTCTTTTCATATTAAGAGCTAGCTAATCTTTAAGATGGATGTGTCTGCTACATTGCGACTGGAATTACTCCAAGTAAAACAAATGATTTGCATTAAAGTAACTTTAAATTAACTCAAAATTAGTGCACTGATTTTGATATCCATAGTATATATAAAATGTTTACATTTCTAGTGCACAAACTTATTTACATTTAACTGTGCTTTGTAGCTTGTGTGTGTGTGCACTGTGCAGTGATAATAATTTCAGGTTTCGTGTGTGAGTGAGTCACAGGAGCGAGCTATAATTGAATAAAATCACAAAACGGATGGGGCTCAAAGCAAATCGGTGACCAGTCAATGTTCATTTCAGTAACTCTTTAATTGTGCTTGTCAGCGACGCTTTGGATCAAAGAGTGTGTGTGTGCGTGCGTGCGTGCGCATGTGTGTAGTGAGGTAGAGGCTCCCTTCTCTAATATTCATGGTGGGGGATGTACAAAAATGATAGCAATGCTTCTTGAGGGAATTGTGTTGCTCGGCGTTGGGATCAGAAGAAGCGAGGAGTGATGGAAGGTTAACACACTTTCCTCTCTTCTTCAGCCCTCCCTTGTTCCAGGGAATAGCTGACACTGTGACATTGTCTCCTCCTCTTTCCTCTCTGCCTCTGCCATCCCACACGCCGCCTTTTGTGTCATCTCCAGATGCAAGCAAAGGATGAAACTGTTTACTGCTGCTTTGTTTCGATCATGACAAACTAGGTGCCAATGGCCTAGAATAAGATGTTTTTTTATTATTATTGTTATTATCGTCGTCCCATCAGTAACTAGATAATTTAAGCCTGTATTCACAGTTTTTGTTTCCAGTTTTTAAACTGCAATCGATGGTTTAATATGACTACCAGGAAAAATATATATATATGTATATATATTGTCCAATCATGTTTATTTTGATATTCCCCAATCTTTGTGAAGTAACTGGAATACTGCAAAATATTTTTTTTTGAAAAAAAAAAAAAAAATGATGTGTCCACTACAGAGGACATTTTTTAAAACTTAAATGCTAGGCTCAAATACAGTTAAATTCATTCAAACAATACTTTGTGTTCTTAAGAGTATTATAGAACACATGCTAACAACATTTAAAGCCTAAATTTGTTCAATAAAAAGTGGTATACACTTACTTTTCCTCTTCCCTAAAAAGTGCTTGCACTGAGTGAAGCCCCACCCCTACACATTTGGTATCATTGGAAAGCTCTGAATGTCCTCTATAGAGCACAAAAATGAGGTAATTCAATCATATGCACTGGGTGGGAGATATTCAGGTTTAAAAAGGTCCACTACAGAGGACAAATTTGAATTGCTGGTAGTCAGGAGGATACGGCAGCTAATAATATAAAATTCAAATGCGAAATGAACCATTCATTCTGTTGTAAACATCCTAATGATTTTCTAAATTTACCATTTAGTGTTTTGCGTCACGCTAACCCGTTTTAAACATTTTACAACAGCTCTGTTCACATTCTCTTTATTTGTAGCTTCAACCCTTTATTCTATTAGCTAATTTGCATTATAACAGCATTTTAGAGGTGATATTTATTGTTATTGGGATTACGACGACAAGCTGTTAGGTAAACTGCAATTGTTTGTTTACATTCAAACTTAAACTTACAGCCAATGTGATGGCATGGAATGCCAGAGTACTGTCAGTTTCAGTATGTTTGACTCGTGTTGACTGTGAGACTGTGTGAGTCTCTCCTCAACCACACACACACACACACACACACGCAAAATCTCTTGCAGAGCCTGATGTCATATCAATCTCACGAGTCTAAGCAGGCTGTTCAGTGAGATGTGAAATTGAAACGTAGCCTTGGTTATTAGACAAACAGTGCACCGGCACAACTGCTGCTTCTCTTGTCAATAACCCCCGAGAGTAAGCAACTAACAGCTCATTTGTCCAATCGCACCAGCCGGTTATTGCAAGCGTTGTGTGTGGGTATGTTTTTGTCTCTGTGTGTGTAAATGAACCTTAACATAATCGGAGATGTAGTACCAGAGCGTGGTGGGGCCATTGGTGATTTCGATATGCTTACAAATGGAATCAAAAATGTCAGTTAAACATGTTAAATTTGACATTTACGGTTTAATTAATAATTACACACAAATAAGATTTGTGAGCCACAGCACAGCATGCAAATAAACTAGGGCTGTCAAAGTTAAAGCGTTAATACATTAATCAATCACAGAAAAATGTCACATTAATCACATATTACCTCTTTGACTGCCAAAAACGTTTAATAACGATGAGTAAAATCATGATGTATGCTGCCATAAACGGTAAATGACGTCAATGGATTGTTGAATCAAAAACACTTTCGCTAGCAGATGGCAGAATTTTATCTCTTTTCAATGGGCTGCCGGTATACGAAATTACAATGAAACATGACGGAATCTGATGAAATAGAACATTTTCAAGGATGACGTGAATGATCAAAACCTTTGTCATATCAAAGTTGTTGGGTTTTTTTTGATAACGTGTGGCAGTAAAAGAGTTAACGCATATTAATTGCACTATATTTTTTGAGCGCACTTGAGCCTTGAACGTAACGGCGGATTGTTACATTGAAGGCTGCGCAGGTCAGTGATTAGGTCAATGCACATTTCCTACGCCTGTTGCAAATGACATTCAGATAATAAAACGCGTTAATGTCAAAATATTACAGTAATTTGTATTTATTTTATATTGCGCGAATATGCGAGTAATTTAGCTGATCAATCGTTATTAATCAAAATTAAAAAGTGTGGTTAATCAGATTAAAAATTTTAATCGTTTGACAGCACTAAAATAAACAGATGTGCTCGTGTTACTTATATTTTTACATGATTTAAATCAACAGCCAGACAAAAAAAAAAAAAAAAAAAGATCATACCCTCTGCAATCACAATCAAAGAAAGATTCCATGCTAACTCTTTCAATTCCTTGTGTTAGTTTTCTTTTAATTCCCTCCTCCACACTCTCAGACATGTCACAGCTTCGTTATTTCGGTATTGTTGTATTTATTTATTCATTTTAAATTGGGCTTCATTAAGATTCACTCTGCAGTCGCACTGGTTTGTGTATAGCTGGAAAATAAAATGGCTGCTGTTGAAAAGGCTTGTTAAGCGAGTTCAATTGGAACAATACACTTTTTTTTTCCCACACATTTGACAAGCCGCTCTTGTGTTTACATATACAGTATATATCCATAAGTTACTTACATATCATAATGCTGCAACGACTTGATGAAATTAGACCACCAAATAGATGCAAGGTCATAAATGCTGCCACGCTGTGCTATTGTGCTTGCTGGTGACAGACAATTAAAGGGAACTTATTTCACCAGCATCAAGTGTTCTGTTATGCTCTTCCACTGCAAATTTCCCCAAGAGTGAGCGCGTGGTGTAAGACAGAGGAGGTGAAGGTTTGTCATTAAAATTCCTTGTGATTATGTGGGGTTGGATCCCAAAAATGCAGGCACAAATAAGAGTTTAACACTTTATTCGCATAACAAAGCTTGTCTACGCGGAACGCACTCACGACTAGACCAGAAATAACGAGAAGGCATCATGGAACCAGAGGCATTAGAACTAGCTTGGGCTGTGGAGGTGGGCAGAGGACCAGATGAGCAGGTGGACAGATGGACAGATGAATAATTCGGCAACAACATACGTCTCTGTCAGACTTATATAGTCAGCGAATGGATCTGATTGGCTGCGGCCAGACATGTGTGTAACCCTGATAGGTTGCTGAAACAGGACTGACATGGATTTATCTGATTCGCTGCTGACTGACACGCGGGTACAACTGATTGGCTTCTGACCAGATACAGAGATTAAAGATTCCTGACATCACATAGCTTCTGACCAGTTGAAACTAGTTGCTGGTTACATGCTGATTGCATCAGTTCAAATAAAGTCAAATAAAACCAAACATCAGGCATTTGCCACAAACATCACACAGTCATGACAGTTATAAAACTTTGGTTATATAACAGTTATGACACCAAGCACTTGGGTCAAAACATTCACTTTCAGTCCGCCAATTTAATATGCGCACCGCAGTACTATGACCAGTATGCAAAGACCTTCAAACGCTGTCAATCAACAGATGAAATTAACACAAACGCATGCTCAAAATGCAACCTGGAGCAACATTGAACGGTGGAGGAGGAAAATAATGAAATAAAAAAACTGAATCCAATCAAGAGTCCTCAAAACGCCAAGAGCTCTTTAAACACATGACATCCGCCACCGCGTTTAGTCACGGCTTTGAATAAAGCGTCACAATGCCGGGTTGATTTCGGTTTTAGCAATTAAGTCAAGTGCTTGGTCAGAAGCATCGCTGCATCTACTGTACCATGTTCAAAAGATTTATCACTCACATGGACACTTCATCTGGAGTTCTAGATGTATGAATACTCTACCCATGCACCTAGACAGTTAACAGAGATGTTTTGATATGGTCTTTAGTGTCCATTTATCAAGCTCTTAATTTTCTTTTCTTTTTGTAAAACTGCAATAGACAAAGTAGAAATACAGTACAGCACTGGAACAATGTTTTGTCTTCGGCTACATTCTTTTTTAGCTACGCTAGCATACGTGTGTCACAATGTGAAGCAAAAGTACCAAATTAATTAACACAGAATAAAGTAAGGTTTTTACACCATAAATTTCATTATGAAACTTGCATTGTAAAAAAAAAAAAAAAAAAAAAAAAAAAAACATAAATAGAATAAATAACAAAGGTACACTAACATTCCCTGCGATTGGCTGGCAACCAGTTCAGGGTGTCCCCCGCCTACTTCCCAAAGCCAGCTGAGATAGGCTCCAGCACCCCGCATGACTCTTGTGAGGAATAAGCAGTCAAGAAAATGGATGGATGGATGGATGGGGGGTACACTAACAAAGTTACAGTAGCTTAATTAGCAAAACTCACCTCTGCTAGCATACATTGCTAACAAATGCTAATGCCTTAAATGACTCATCTTTAACACATTTCTAGCAACATTTGCATTCCCCAAAACATACGAATGTACTTGTTAACACTTTTTCCAATTAGAAAATTACACATTTTACCACAAATTATCCCTGACAGCCTTATGTGGGCCACAAGTCCACCAGGTATACGTTGTGCTTTGGTCATATAATTGTTTTTTGTTTTTTTGTTGTTGTTTTTTTTCTTTTTTAAAAAAAAAAGAGCTCAGAATTGTTCATTCGGTAGTCTTACCGATTCAACGTCTTATCATCATTGTTTTTTTGTTTTTTTGTTTTTTTGTTTTCGGTCATATAATTGAACAATGACGTCAAAACAAAACCACACATTTGACCATTGGAGGGTGCTAAAGGTTAACATAACTCAATGCAAATACAACATTAAGTCATCTTTATTTATATAGCGTTGTCGTTTGTATGGGAATTTGTTGGCCCTTTGTGAAGACACAAGGTGCTTTCAAGGATTTTGAATAATAATAAATAATGTTAATAAACCTTGAAATTAGACTTTACGATGATGTCAAGGAAGTAGGACATCTTTACCAAAGGGGGTCTCGCACAGGGCGCTAATCAAACTAGGACACGCTGCACCTTTATGACTAACATCCACTAGAGGAGCTGAGAACGACATTGATATAAAACATTTTATGTGTGCCTCCTTGGGCCTCTTTTTTTATTCCCGCCATTTGTGGTGCTGCGTCCGTGTCAAGTGGAGACATGTTGTAATAAATATCCACGAATCACACGTGTCACGTTGTTGGCCACGATAGACAACGAGCCCCCGTGCGTGCAAAGGTTCGCTACGTGGGCGGGCATTTTGTCCTCCGGTGTACCTTCTCTCTTTGAAAGTGAAGTGGCCCTTCAGAAACTTAGCGAGGCAGTCGGGATCCTTATTTGAGGCAGGTGGTGCCATCGTGGCCTCACTTGCAGGAGTGTTTTAGTAAGTGTAAAAAGATGTTGCTGTGAAATGATTGAGATCTACAGTGGCAAATATTCTTCGCATAACATTGAGGTCCGAAGGGCTTATTAGGGTTGCCAACTTTCTCATCCCGAAATAAGGGACAGGTGCACGGCACGGTGCCATCTCGATGTGAGCATGATGTTTGAAATCAGTGTATATTCTGATTAGATTCGAAATGCACAAAATTTGTACATTCCCTTTAATCCTTACTGCTGGCCATTGTTATGTATCGTCATACAAAACCTCAAAGAAACCACAATTTGCCTCTTTACCTAAAAAAAAAAAAAAACAGGTGCAAAAATAAATAAATAATGAAATGCAAAACAGGAGCGTGACTCACCAACTTTACTTTATCCATGGAGACTTTTCTTTCTTTTCTTTCTTACAGGTTTATCCATTCTCTCTTCCTAACCGACCGGACAACACTACACATTATTATTATTATTATTATTATTATTTTCTAGCACCTTAAGCAGTATAAGCCGCTACAACAAATGCATGTGACGATGCCTGATGACTGTGATTGGCTGACAGGTGCCGTGCTTCGTGACATTGCCGTTTTAGCTGATCTAGGACCTGTAGAGTGTCGAGTTTGCTGTGTTAAGCACTGATTTTGAAACTTGCCAGCAAGCTAAATTTTCGCAGTATTTGTTCATAAATAGTACGAGAATACATCTTGTATTGATACGTTCTCAGCCGACGTATAAAGATCGGCGTTTAGAGTGTAGGTGGCATGAAGCTGTGACAAAACCAGGAAGTGCCTCTCTCTCTAGTTGCCTCTCTTACTTTGCTAGATCTCCACATAACGTCACACCCAGCGACTCATTTTATTGGCTATGAGCAACTTCCTTGTCACTTGTCAACCTACGGGAGCAGCCGTGGTCCAAAAATGGTTTGCTGCATTTCGTGTAAAAATTGAGAATTATTTTACGGGACTTTTGAGGTCCCGCTCGGGACATAACTGTTTAGCCCAAAAATACGGGTCATCCCGGATAAAACGGGACAGTTGGCAACCCTAGTGCTTATACACTACATTGTTGTTTGTGTGTGGAATCAAATCCTCAGCCCTCATTAAACAGACTTCCGGTGTCCCAACGGCGTAGCAATCAGACAGCAGACAGTAAATGAATAATAAAGAGGCTATTATATGTAGCTCCATTTCAAATGGGCAGTTTCCTCCGTGTAGCCGAGTCTGACTGTGAGGTTAATTGAGACCTTGACGGCACTTTAGTCTTCGCTTCATGTGCACAGGTCCTGACTTCCATCACGCTATCACGTTAAGCCTACGTCTCCACGGCGGCGCACAATGCAGAAAGACAACTAAGAAGGTAGAGGTAATTGCGGGTTCTAATGAGATTTTACGAAAGCTGAAGTGACATCTCCTCGTCACTATTAGCAAATAATAGCCAATGGAGACGTAACCTTCCCGGTGTTGGTAATAACAGTGGACAACGTCTGAGCTCGCAGCGGTCTCCTTTCCGGCTTATCTCGCACTCTCAGCCTTGTGTTTACTAAAGCGGCGTAAACAAAAGAAAGTGTGCAGTCAGCTCACGGAGGCAAATCACACGCCGCTCACTGTTAACATACTTAGCTTGTCCATAATTGAAAAGGGCTGCTTTTGCGCTGCCAACATCAGCATCGCCACAAGGCTTCCCTCAAGGGGATTTACTTTTTTATTTGTTTCAGGCGCCGCCCCGCATCCCCCTCCTCGCACCGTTCCGTCTATCGCGTTCTGTTTCTTCTTTAATAGCTCTTTTCTGTGTCAATTCACACTTCACTTGCGATTGCTCAAAATGTCAATTTTGAGAGAAAATGTGCCTTTAAAGAGACGTTTTCTCCATCTCAGCCATCATAAAACGGTTGGCTCGATGTGAGCGCATGCACGCGTTTCTTTGTGTATTGGGCTTGCCCTGCAGGCAATGATGACACTTACTCATCTTTAACCGTCACAGGTTGTGAACGTGCACAGCTACGACAAATGGGTGTCGTATCATCCGACATGGCTGCTTGTGGCAATACCTTTATGTGCTTTTGTCTATCACCTGTAATTTTGCTGGAATGGAACTTGGAGATAAACCAGATTTGATGATCCACCACCTCTTGGCGGTTACTTCATATGAGTTACGGAAGTTCCGTAAGCAAGTCGCGTTCTCCTCACACGATTATTGGTAACCAATTATGTATTCACCTCACTTTGTTTTGTGTATCCTACTTCTCTGCGATGCAAATCAATTCATCTCACAGATGAAACACTGCCGAATATCTCGCTGATTTATCATCCGAAAGACATTTCGGTGGAGACATTTTTATGCGAGCTGCATCATCGCAGTCAATAAGCACAGCTAATTGGTTTCATCTGGCAATATTAGATCGGAGGTGTGTACAAATGAATGTGCGGAGAAGCAACGGAATGGGGAGAGTGCAAATCCAGGTCCAAAGAGTAACAACTCTCTCACAGTTTGGCTCCGGATAATGTGAACTAGGGGTGTCAGGCTATTAACATTTTTAATCTTACTTAATCACATGATTTCAATAGTTAACTCATGATAAATCGCAAATTTTATACCTGTTCTAAATGTACAATAATACATTTTTCCTAGGTTTCATACTCTTGCTAACATAAAAAAATTAACTAATAGAATTATGACTTTGTCTTTTAGTCATTGATGCAGTAATTTGATAATCCATAAAATTGAGTTAAAATTAAAAAGTTGTAATGTACTGTAAACGTATGATATTGATTTGTGTTGAGGTCATTTTTCTGCCACTAGATGGCATAATTGCATTTGTAAGACCTTGTTGACAGCTCAGTGTATTTTTCTTTTCATATTAAGAGCTATCTAACCTTTAACATGAAGTAACTTGTGAAATTCTGCACATAAAATTTTGGGGTGGGAATCTTTGACTGTCTCACGATTCGATTCGATTCCGATTTTTGGGTCTGCGATTTGAGTCAGAATCACTTTTTGATTCAACATGATTTGATTAAAAATGATTTCTGCTTCAATTTATAGATGAGCAAAGTATCATCATGATCTCTAATCGTACTTGCTAATGCTAATTAGCGTGCTACTCCCAGCACTTTTATCACTAAAAAGAATGGCTATTCATACAAAAACGCTTCAGGAATGTATACAGAGAAGCATCTTAACATAACTCACTGGCATATGCTCTTCCTACGCAGCAAAAAAAGAAAAATTATTGGCGTAACTTGATTGTGACTTTTTTCTTCTACTCTTATGTGGCTAAGACTTAAAGAGATACTTCACTTAGTTAGCCAATTATAGCAATAAAAAGTTAATATTTTGTCTATAATTAATTTGATACTTTCATTATTTTCACGTACAATTAGTACCTTTTCAAAACACATTTTGCAACTTGCTGTCGACTGAAAATGACATCACAAGGGCTCAGGTAACTAATCACAGCTGACCTGTTTTCTAGGTTTGGTCATGTGACATTCACAAGCTGAGCTGTGATTGGTTACCTGAGCCCTTGTGATGTCATTTTCAGTCGACAGCAAGTAGAAAAATTACTTTTTAAAAGTGCTATGTACATGAAAAATAATGAAAATATCAAATTTGTTATAGACAAAATATTAATGTTTGACTGTCAAAAATGGCTAAATAAGTAAAGTATCCTTTTAACTGTGTATCAGAACGTGCGGACCCACACTGCCTCTAAGTGGCCAAATTGGGTACAACATGAACACCACTCCCAATAAGTAGGGGCAAAACAGTATAACATAATAATTTAAAGAAAATAGATTTTGGGACATTTAAAATCGATTCTGAATCATAGTAAATGAGAATTGCGATTCTTATGAGAATCGATTATTTTTTTTTTTTGGCACACCCCAAAATAGTTTAAAATGGAAGTGTCTTCAGATCACAGTTTGAGTTATACAGTATTTTCGGTTTCTTCTTCTTCTTTGGTGCTGGTGGTGTTTCTCAAGTCTTGTTTGGATGTTGTTGTCCCCCTCACAGGAAAGGAAGAATCCGTCGCCACCTTCAAGGGCAACGAGTTCTTCTGCTACGACCTGTCGCTGACGCCGATCCAGAGCAGCACGGACGAGATCACGCTGTCCTTCCGCACGCTGCAGCGCAACGGCCTCATGCTGCACACGGGCAAGTCGGCCGACTACGTCAACCTGTCGCTGAAGAGCGGCGCCGTCTGGCTGGTCATCAATTTGGGCTCCGGGGCCTTCGAGGCCCTGGTGGAGCCCGTCAACGGCAAGTTCAACGACAACGGCTGGCATGACGTGCGCGTCACCCGCAACCTGCGCCAGGTAAACACGCAGTCCCTGTAAAATCTGTCGATTTTGATGGCTAGCTTCTGTCCGCTCGCTGATTTACTGCACTCGGAGTGGAACGTCTCTCTGCTCCCTATGATTATCGTTGCTTGTGTAATCATCTCTCACTTTGAGTTATATTTAGTTTTCAAGGTTGACAGTCACCTATTTTCTCGCTTTTTTCCTCTGAGAAACTAACAGTTCTTTCACCTTCTAGTTCAAGGTGCTTTATTATTTCATAAGGCACTCATTGAAATATTCTTCTTACTTTTTGCTTCCAGAACATGATTGGAGTACAGTGGAATCCTGACTTGGTCAATATTTTGCAGTTTTTTGTTTGTTTTTTGCAATTTGTGTCCTTAGTCGAACAAG
Organism: Festucalex cinctus; assembly: GCF_051991245.1. Lineage (NCBI taxonomy): Eukaryota > Metazoa > Chordata > Actinopteri > Syngnathiformes > Syngnathidae > Festucalex > Festucalex cinctus. Next base: position 13,951,903 of record NC_135426.1, read on the forward strand.
ACAGTCAAACACACAAAGACAAAATAACAATGCTAGCAACTCACCCAACTTCTGATGTCCTTCACTAGGCCACGCCTCTTGAAGGCACACATCCAACACACAAATATACTTGTGGAAAATATCATGTTTTAACAGTGTCAGGGTTATCTGTTTGACATCTATTAAACACGACACAAAAAGGAGAGAAGACACTCAGTTGAGGGCTCGCGAGGAGAGAGGAGAGGAACTGACTGATACAATTCACTCCTGCACTCTCTGAAGATTCCTCTCCTCACCCTCTCTATTTATTTATTTGACTACATGAAACAAATATTTAAAGACAAAGTAATTTGTAAGGTTTATCTTTTGTAGAGATGGGCGAGAGAACCGATAAGGGGTGTCAGTACATGTACCGGCCGGTACATGCCCTTATTTCAAGGTATCGTTAATCGTGTTGTGGCTGTTTTGAAATTAAAGGAATAGAAAATTGTCATAAATTTCATGCAGTTTTAAGAAAAACATTATATTGAGATTTCCACTCTAAAAACAGTTGGGTCAAAAATAGACCAAATTGTGGTCATAAAAGGGACTGACCCGACTTTTTTAAGTTTTTTATTAAACGCCAAATAACCCACACAAAAAAAAAAAAAAAAAAAACACAAAAAAAATTAGTTGTTTGTACAAAACAGCACCAAAACTATGTTGTGGCGTATTCATTTGACTTTTTGTACCCATAAAACTTCTGAGTTTATAACTCAATTTTGTTTTAAAAATAAATAAATTAATTAAATAAATAAATAAATAAATGAATGAATAAATAAAAACTGCTAATAGGTTCAATTTGACTCAACTTTGACAGAGCAACCCAATTTTGGGGGGCTGTTTTGTAATTTAAAATAAGGTTGTTTTTTTTTGGTTTTGTTTTTTTTAAATAAAACAAAAGTCATATTGACCCAAGTAGTGGGTTGGTCCATTCCCAAAATGTGGTTATTTTTGATGCAGCTTTTTTTTAAGACTGTATCTATTTAACCCAAAAATCTGGATTGGGCCCCTTTTTGATCCAATTTGAGTTATTTTGATCCAACTGTTTCTAGAGTGTCAAATTATCATTCATTGTTTTTTGAGGGAGATTTTTGGCATCAGTACTTGGTATTAATATTATTGACTAAGAGTTGAAAGCTCATATTGGTATCAGTCTAAAAAAAAGTAGTATAAAATGTCACTAATCTGATTTTAATTTTTTTTTAAATACATATGTAGTTGTCCAGTATATCTAAGTTGGTCCAGACCAATACACATAATGCAGGAAGGTTTGGTCAGTCATTAAATTGTCTTCCAGTGTACTACTGTACATGCGTTTTTCAAACTTCTATTATGATGATGAAGATTGGTTGGTAGTATTCACCATATTTTATGGCCTTCATGCGTGTGTGTAGCAAGTACCTGCACGTCTTGTAGCTGCTGAGCTCATCACTTGGCACTTGGCGAGTACGGCGGTGAGACACAATCAATTTCACTTACACTCGCCGTGCTTACTAGCTCACATTTTGGAGGCTAATTGTAATTGGAACGAATGGCTTGTCAGAGCTAATAATGGCCAGCGCGGGCGGCTCAGAATGCCAAAACAGGCCAACATGCACGCGCGCATTAAAAGCAAACAGGGAGTGAAGTTGTGGCAAACTTGATGAACCCTCACCCCGTCTCAAGTATGGAACGCGCGGCCCCGTGCGGCTTCTGCGTCAGAGCGGCGGAGCGAGACGAGCCTAATGACTTTCAAAAGCCGACACGAGTTTGAAAGATTTGCGGCGTTAAGCGAGCCACCAACCCACCGAGTGCACTATAATGAGCAACACGCACGCGTTGTCTCTCTGCACCACTTTCAGTTCAAAGGAATGCATAGCTTCACACGTTTAGAAACTGTTTAGACATCTGTTAATCCGACATGGATTCACTTGAAATTGAGGATTATAGTGGATCAGTTTAGTTGACGCATACTTTTTGCTCTAGTTTTTTATTGTTTTTATTTTTTTATAATAAATCACAAATGGGCAAACTTCATGAACAAGTGAAATTAATAAATGGACAGACGGATGAGGTCATAACGTTAAAGTTCAATTGTGGATGAAATATAACAAACTAAGCATTGATTTTTAAATTTAAAAAAAAATCAAACAAAGTGTGTTTTAAATAAGATAAAATGCAGTCTATAATATTGTACTAGATTAATTTCAAATAAAACAGTAATGACGTTCCTAAATGCAATGTAAATAATTGAACAGTTTTCCTCTGCATTTTTGCTTCATTTCAATGGAATTGTGCTGCTGCTTCTGGTGTGTGCATCTTGGCCACTTGGGGGCAGTATAATACAGCTACACAGTACATGGAAATGCTCTCAGCTCCTCAGTAAAACAGTAATAATAAATACTGAGTTAGGGCATGTCAGTCTACATGTGTTGGTCCATTGCATGTTTACATTATTCTTAGTTTGTAGATAATTTAGATACACAATGTGTAATTCTTTGTTTTAAAAATTATTGCTATCAATATTCTAAGATTTTCAATCATGCAAATGCTCAGTGGGCTACTTTCTTTATCTCCAGTTTATTTGGTGTACAATTCCACTGTTGGCACAAAATTGCATAGCACTGTACATTTGAAAGAAGAATAATGAAAACAGGAAGTTTTAGTTCACCTTAATTTCAGTCCTGCTTTTTACGCCGACAGAATGCGACAGCTGTAGGTTAATTTTATAACGTAAATCTTTTGGGTATGATTGTTGATGTAATTTGTAAAATGATAAGTTTGTTAGTAAGAACAAACTGAATTTGTTTACTGTAACCACGTAGAGGGATTGGTAACCTGTTAAACTAGTTGTACAATATTGTTTTGTTGTCTGTTGCGCTTACTCCTTATGTATTATGTTTTGTATTATTTCAAAAGTCTGCTTAACTCATTAACTCCCAATAACGTATGAATACGTTTTTTTTAATGTTCTAAGTGTCCCAAAGACGTATTTATACGTTTTTTTGTTTTGTTGATGCTAAAGCATACAGAAGGCTTTGATGCAGCCTCTCAACTGCAAAGAACGGTTGCAGAAATGGTAGTTATTACACAAACGGCCAGCAGGTGGCAGAACAAAGGAGATCAACCAGGGCCATCTAGAAAAAAAGCTCAATTACTTAGAATTTTAAATAGATTTGTCAAAACTGATGAAACTTAGCTCTCTTCTAATGCTAATTGCTGCAAAATGGAAACAGATAGAAACATACGTTTTTTTCCTGATGAAAGAAGAGATTTTAATCTTTCTTTTGATCGGTTCCATGCTGTTAGCATAGAATAGCATAGCAATAGAACACAATATTCTGTGGGCCTTGCAAAATCAGTCAAAATCCAGTAAAACGGCCGGGACTGCTTCTGTGAAAATGGCTGGGAGTGAATGAGTTAAAGACCTTTAAATACTATAAAAACAGGGAATATACAGTATTTAAAGAGGGTATTTCTATATCTTGGATTTAACATAGAGCAATGGTGTTTTGGAACGTAACCATCGTGAAGGAGGGCGGATTTGGAGCCAAGACTAACAAACCATATCAGCAATTCTGTGCCAATAAGAGTGTGAATCTCTAGTGGTGCTTTCTAGCAGATGGCCCAAGCGCCCTTTGACCCCAACTCTACTCCCCGTGCTTTACATTTCTGTATGTTGCTCATGATTTCCACTGCTGAATAAATGTCTCCATGTTAGTTCTCATCCAAAAGGAGATAACTTGTCATAAGCTCCAGTTCTCCGCCTTTTTGTCTGTTTTTGTAATTAATTACTTTGCATAACCAAAGTGTAGCTGTCAGCAAAGTGCACAATGAGGTGAATCTCAGGATATAGGAGGGTGGGGTGGGGGGGGATGAAGGTCTGCCAGATGACGACAGGGTGAGAGCGCCACCTGGTGGTCAGCGGCTGCACCGCGCATAAAGTGATAATTGTGATGTGGTGGTGGTAGTTCTTCCTCACCAAACCCTCCAAACCGGAAAGCCTGAAAGGGAATTTTCCATTGACGCTTGTCCGCTTATGGACACGTGGTTTGTTTTTCCGGCGGGAGGCGGAGAGAATAAGAGAAGTGACAGCAATGTGAGACGAAAGCAAAAGGAGAAAAAGAGAGACAACAGTTTGTTCCTCATCTAAGTGAAACACAACAGAGGCGACTTGTAATCCCTGATGTGACTTTACAAGCCGGAGATTCAACATGCAAGTGACAGAACTGGGCCAGTCGCTTTTTAGCCAGCGTCTGAAGAGACAGGCCGCTCAACTCGCTGTATCGCTTGGATTTCTCGCCTTTTAAAACATCGACGCAAGGCTCGTTTGCATGACTTTTCCACCTGTAATCAGATAACATATCGTTGGCGGCATAAAAACACACTCAGTTAGTGATTAAGAAAACCACAATGAGGCGATAAACTCTGAGAATGTGCCTCAGGTAAGAAAACTAAAAAAGGAAAATTATTTGCAACAAAAAGTGGATCTAAAAGGTCTACACACCCTTGTTCAAATGCCAGATTTACCAAGATAAATTATACATTTTACATCTGTGGCCTATAACCTGTACAACTAAGAAAAAAAAATAAAAATAAAAAACTGGGATAATGTGATAGCAAAATTGGACACACCCTAACTTGTATTAAATGGGAGTCAACATACACCTGCCACCCTTTCAAGTGCCTCTGATAAATCCCAAATAAAACTCAGCTATTCTAGTAGGCTTTTCGTGACTGTTTCTTTTTTCTTTTCTTTTTTTCTCGCAGAAGCCTGAATTTTGTTGTTCTGTTCATAATTCCCTCCACTGCCTCTCTTCAATCCCTGCAAGTATGCTGTTTGTTTGTCAGTTTTGGAATTACCGTTATGGCCAAAACATTTGACCATAAGAATTTCCCAAACTCGTGAGAAAATGTGTCCAATTTTTCAATTGAGTGGTACACATGATGGAAATGATTCAGCTTGGTCTGTTTTTTTTTCCCCCTAGAAAAAAAATAAACATCTGAACAGGGGTGTGAAGACTTTTGACACTATGACACACACCCATCTAGTATTCATATTTTGACCTATGATGACTGATTATCTTTCCCTATAGGATATCCTGGCAATGTTGTCAAGAATGAAAATGTACTAACTCTACTACAGTGTCTTTCTTTCCGCCATTTTTCAGGGTGCTGCAAAAAGCTTCCATTTTTATTTTACTCATCTACATATTACTGATTTGATTGATTACCTTTCAATCTGAATTTGGGCTGATTTGTGTCCAATTGCAGCAGTTTCAAATGAATGTCTCTCGCATCAAGGATTCGCTAAAAAATGTCAGCATATAGTACGCACACACTCACACACAATCAGGACAAGCCACTGTGTCCAAATTTTGCTAACTCCTGTCTCTTTTACTAACAACAAAGTCTAAATTTGTTCCAGTTTGATTCTGTTCATTGGTGCTTTGGTTTGGCCTCTCCAGTTATGATTTCCACTAACTAACACTGTGTCATCCACGGAATGTCAACCATTCTACTTAACCTACAACTTAACATACTAACAAATGTGTTATCCTTTTTCCCTTTTTCCTTTAATTTTTTTTTTTTTAGATAGACAGTGTAGTTCAACAGCTTTATTTATTTCTTGATTTGGATATTAATTGCCACGTTAGGGAGCTCGATGCATTATTTGATATTTTTAGAGTACTGTAATATACTTTTTGAGAGAAGATGGCTTTTCTTCAGGCTCCACTTTTTGGGGGCGGGGCTTAAAGTGTGTTCTCCTGAGTTTAAGGTTGGTCTTTTTTTTTTTTTTTTTTCCTTCCCCCTCCCACCCTGTTTTCTCCCGTAGCACGCAGGCATCGGACACGCTATGGTAAACAAACTGCATTATATGGTAGTTATCATTCAAACTGTCTTATAGTTTGGTTTGTCCTTCTGGTTTTTTTTTTTTTCCCCCGTTTCTCTTCTGTTTGCTTTTCAACGTTCAATCCACCATCAGGTAGCTGCCAGACTCTGCCTCCTTTATATTTTGATACATGTTTTAATTTTTTTTATTGCCATCCAGTACTCCCCTACCTTTTAAAACACACATCCAAAGAGGTCTAGAACTAAATTCTAATTTATTTATTTTTTGCTTTTTTTCCAATCCCTCTCCCCTTCTTTTCTTTTCAACTTTCCATACTTATCCCTATGAAGAAATAAAGAATTTTCCTCCAATATAAATCAATTAAGCTTTAGAAAAGTGTTTCGTTTTGGGTTATTTTTTCCTTTAACGTTTCCCTCCTGATTTCTTTTTCCAAGAACAACCCCCAAGACGTGAGTGCACGCAGCAGACTTGTAAAGCGGGTGAACAAACATCCTGTGATGGCGCCTCCAGTGAATATCAGCATAGCGCAAACATTCTCTCACGTTGATATATTCATTTGAAAGATTGTTTTTGAGTAGAGCAGTGATTCCCAACTACTGTGCCATGCGAGCCATTCATGTGCCGCTAGAAATTGGATGAAGTGGATGTATGCCAACGATGTATGGTAATGGACAAAACGATTAGATGCTCTTTCACTAGATGACACATTACACATGTAACCATCTGTTGCAGAATAGCTTTTATTAAAATCCCTGTAAAGTAAAAATAAAATGGGAGATTTGACACACGTTTGAGCCGAAAATAAATCCACTTAAAACCTTGCTGGAATATATCCCACTGGGTAATTGCAGGGCTTTTTCACGCCGTGACAACGAGGCGCTCTAAAAAGGCCACACCAACGTGAAACCTGGTCTAAACGCTGGCTGTCACATTGGAATTGATTAAAATTTTTCAAAAACATTTTTCTCTTCCGCTTTCTTCTGTGATGTGCGCACACTCAGGCAACAATGAGGCACTCTAAAGCGGAAAAACATTGATCACCAGTGGTTAGTTGCCTGTTATACTATATGGATGGATAGATGGATGGATGGATAGATAGATGGATAGTAGGGATGTAACGCTAACGGCAATATGGTGATATTGTGATATTAAAACTGCCACAATATAGCAATATGGTGATATTGCGATATTAAAATTGCCACAATATCGTCGTCGTCATGTTCAGAATATTTAAAAGCTACACATCTGTTAAAAAAAAAAGTCGTTGATTTCCATTTGTGCAGTTCTAGCACCCTCTGGTGGCTAGTTTTTTGTAGTGCAGTTTAATTTTCATTAGGCATGTTTTGGCCCTTCTATGTTTAAAATCTACATTAATTGTCAGATGAAGGGGATTGTAAAATGCTTTGAAGCGAGTCAATATGTGGAGGAACTCAATGTGGGCTTGCATTAGCGAATAAGTGCCTCAATATTGAGTGTTATTAGAGACTGGAGGTAGTTTATATATATTGCTGTTTTGTGCAAAAGCACAATATTGTGCTAGTATGAGCTCTTTTTTTTTTTTTTTTTTTTTTTTTTTTTTACAAGATTGTGACCTTTTTTAAATATCGCCACAATATCGTGATAATTATCTTATCGTGAGCTTCATATTAGGGGTGTGAATTGCCTCGTACCTGACGATTCGATTCGTATCACGATTCACAGGTCACGATTCGATTCGATACCGATTAATCCCGATACGAATTTATAAGTCGATTGTTGCGATTTTTTTTCATTCAAATTTAGAAAATACTAATCAGTAAGCTTGTAGAGTGTAAGATTTATATGAAAATGTATTATTTATTGATCTGAAATTTCAGTCTTATAGAGGTTGTAATCTGTTTCATGTTTGAACAGCATTAAAATAAAATATTAAGGCTTAATGTTCCGTTCATATAACATTCTTCCATGCTCAAGGTGTGAATCCTAAAAAAAAAAAAAAAAAAAATCGATTTTGCCTATTATTGAATCGATTCGAGAATCGCGCGATGTAGTATCGCGATATATCGCCGAATCGATTTTTTTTTAACACCCCTACTTCATATTGTGATATTGTATCGTGATATTTGGATATCGTTATATCCCTCATAGATAGATAGAGAGAGAGATATAAAGAGATAGAGACATAGTCAGTCTTTTCACTGGGGATGCCATCAGTCAATTTTTGGTGTTCTGCGCTGCAAGAACTGGACTGTGTGCAAGTGAGCCATCATTAATACTAACACTAACGTGCACTTCTGCATGACACCCCCTTTTCTCAAAAGATTACATTAAGTATATATGTTTATGTATATATCATGGCTAAAATATATACATGCATATATCAATACTTCTAATCTAATCAATCCGGCCACACGACACTTTAGCCGTAACACTCCCCCTCTGTGCTGTTTTTTTTGTTTTGTTTTTTTAAATCCCCGTCTTGTTTGGTTCCGTTTGAAATTAACCGACTAAAACCGATGACGACCTCACACATGGAAACAAAAGGATGGGGGGGGCTAGGAGCTGGGGGAGAGAGGACCGACACTCCCCACTTTTCAATGTGTTACAACTTGCAACGTTCTATCACCAGTAAAAAAATTAATTAAAAAATGGCGTGATGATACGATACACAGTGACGTCCTCCGCTCCTCATTCTCTTATTCCCCCTTCCTATAACATATAATAAATCATATCTTCTGAGTTAATCCGTGACATTGTTCCCATCCTGTATTCTCTTTGCATGCGTGTATGTATGGTGCACATCCTCACTGTGTTTTAATAAGATCATGAATGATTCTTCCCATCCATGTCCTGTCCGGTACCCTCCAGCTCCATATTTATGCATATTTCCATATTAAAGTGCATGGCTTGTGCGTCACCTTTTCACAACTTGAATGGATTCTTTTATTTATCTTTTATTATTAAAAATCAAACATCTTAAGTCCAAACATGGCTTTAGTTTGAGCAAAGAATCCCTTACCCATTCTTTCGACTAATTCACTAAAGATTTAACCGAAAACCAGAAAAAAACAAACAAAAAAAAAACAGATGTGCTACTAATCTAACGTACGTTGTTGCAAGTGTACTAACAACCATTTTTGTGTCTGACTTCCCCTTACTGACCACAGTACTAACCAGTTGTGTTCACAACCAAACAAACCCTAACCTGCCCCTGCACTTTGGACCTCTACTAACACACATGTGGAGCGAACACACATACACACAAAATTACAATCTGCCAGACATCTATTGAATCTCCATTATCACTCTCTTTGACTTGGCGTTGTCTATTAACACATTCATTGCCAGACCAGCAAAAAAAAAAAAGCATCATTTGACGTCTTTTTCCGTCAATGGCAGTGAATGAGTTAATAATGCAGATGTTATTTACAGTATACTGTATGACATTTATATGAAATTGAGTTTCTCGACAGAAGTGCTGCCAGCAAAGGTAAGTTAAACTTTTTACATGTATGCTGTAAAAACAGTTGGGTCAAGAATAACCCAATTATGGGTCAAAAGGGGACCAACCACCACTTGAGTTATTTTGACACATTTTTTTTGGGGAGGGGTTTTTCATTTCACCCAAAAAGTTGGGTGGAATTGATAAGCAAAAACTGACTAAATATTTTTGGGTTGTTTTGGGGGTTATTCATTATTTTGACACAAAAGGTCGACTCCAATGAATAACCCATAAAACAAACAAATAACGAAAAAATGTTCTTTTGTAAACCAACTTGCAAAACAAACAAACAAAAAAAGGGGGTGGGGGTGTAAAATCAACCCCTAAAAACAGGATTCTTTCGAAGGTAATTGGTTTGACCCAAACAGTTGTAAATTCATTCAGCTGCCACTTTTAGCACATTTTTGGGGGGTCATTCATATTTGACCCAACATTTTAGGTTATACATTTAACCTGAAATGTTGGGTCAAATGAATAACCCAAACCACACCCAATATTTGGGATTGCTTTGTGGGTTATTCATTCATTAACCTAAAAAGTTGGGTCACATTAATAACCCACGATAACACCCCGACCGTATACACATAAATCACACAAGCGCAAATTAATAATCCAAAAAAAGCAGCTAGTGTGTTTTGGGTTGTTCATTTGACGCAATGTTTTGTTTCAAGCGAATAACCCACAAAACAACCCAGTTTTGGGGGGTTGATTTTACCAAACACCCCTTTTTTGTCTGTTTGTTTGTTTGTTTGTTTGTTGGGTTGGGTCCATTTTGACCCATAATCGAGCTATATCTAACCCACTTTTTTTTTTTTTTTTTTTAAGAGCTTTAATTGTTCACTCTTGCATTGATTACAAACCCCCTGCAGGTGTGGAGTTTTGTTGAACAACATATTTTGGGGATATATTTGAAAATGTATTGCTTTGAAAAACAATCTGCCCTAACTCTTAACTGTTGTCAAAATAACAAACTGCAGCATTTTTCCACATGCCAATATGTAGCATTTCTGCTGACTGTTGATTATTTCTTTTTGTGTTTATTTGATTGAATGTTCCTCCTTGTAAGGAGACCTTCATAGGTGTCTGGCAGTTTGTCAATCAGCAACTCACCACAAAACACCACAATGTGCACCCAAGGAGTGAAGCTCAAATCTTCACTGCAAGCTTCAAAAAGCTATGTAGAAAAAAAAAGAGAAAAATGCCCCTGGGCCCCCGCCCGCACGCTTCCAGTACACAAGTCGCCAGGGGGAGCAACAGCAGACATAAAAATGAGTTGCTTTGTTTTGAAGGGAAGCACAACAACAACACCAACAGAAATGTGACCTTCAGTTGAGAGTGCAGTTATGGAAAAAATAATGACAGAAAAAAAAGATGATATACTGTACAGGAAAAGAAGAAATAATAACACAACTGTAATTACAAACAAGTTGTTACATAAACGGAAATCATGTAAGAGGTGTTTTTCAGATGTGTTAGGAGAAGCAATCTGCACTTTGTGCCATGTCAGCATTAAAAATTGCAAACCACAATCTGCAACCATGCGTGAAAGGAACTCTAAATATAAAATAAACAAGATAGTTGAACAAGTGTAATACTGCACTCTAAAGGGAAGCGGCCATTTTGTTAAAACTAAAAACAAGCATGTACCAGGACTTAGGGCACAAACCAGCCAATCACTCAACTGTTTATCCTCCATTGTTTTGTCTTCAATGCTCTAATTCTTCTCCTGTCTATTCCATGCCCCCCCCCCCCCCCTCTCTTTATCTGTTCTGCTGTCATGCCGGTTGCCAGGTAACCATCTCGGTGGACGGCATCCTGACCACCACCGGCTACACGCAGGAGGATTACACCATGCTGGGCTCCGACGACTTCTTCTACATCGGCGGGAGCCCCAACACCGCCGACCTGCCGGGCTCGCCCGTCAGCAACAACTTCATGGGCTGCCTCAAAGATGTGAGTCACAGACGCAGGTCGAAAAGTCGAAAAAAAAGAATCCGGTAAAAATAGAAGTTCGGATTGAAGTCCTCTCAATATTAACAAATTAACTGTAGAGCCACCACGACCCTTGTGAGGAATAAGCGGTCAAGAAAATAGATGGATGGATAACTGTAGAGCGCCTCAGTGCGCGCCCCGAGTGCACGCGCACAGCGAAATGTGAAAGAGCAAGAAGGGAGGGGGAGCGAAAAGTCAGACTTCAAAGCCAGCGTGTGGACCAGGGCTTCCCCTGGCACGATGATTTTAGAGTGCCTCGTTGTCAGCCATGAGTGTGCGTATGTCACTCTGCAAAAGACGGTAGTGCAGATAGTTTTGATGAGTCTCATTTGAGGTGGAAGACGGGATTACCGGGGGATTGAGGTTGGCTTTAGAGTGCCTCGTTGTCTCCTGGTGGGTGGGATATATTCCATCCATCTTTTATTTCTATTTTTTTTTTTTTTAACAAAAGTAACAACATGTGGATCTCACCCAAGAGAGGTGCACACCAACACACCCACGCAGAAGAAAATAAAGTATTTTTTTTTCCTTTCTGGCTTTTACATCAGTGTTTAACAAGCGCTCAAGAGGCACAATCACAGTTGAACGTATTATGCCCTTGTAAAGGTAATGACTTGTGTAGAGGCACGGCAACATGGTGCCACCGCATTTTCTCATAAAGCCGCGCTGATTGAATAAGTAATTACTTTTGCCATCGCTTTTAATGGATCTCGCTGTAATCGCCCTCTCTAACTTAATTATGCTTGCAGAAAGACACTTTTTACCATTCGCCTAGCTTATCGGAAGGATCCGCCCCTAGGGGGCGCTGATGAATTTAGCCACCCCCTTAAAGCAATGTTCGGCGGTGTGGAGGGGGTCAAACGAAATGTTAGCAAAGTTTCACTTAAACATGCAAAGAGGGAAACATTTTATGAGGAAGCACGTTTATCAGCATTTTTAGTTCTAAATGAGCAAGTTGGCAAAGTAAGAGACACAAATCTTTTTTTTTTTTTTTTTTCCCCCCAACATCTTGGCTTCAGTCAAGCTCTAACAAACACATCACTGTGTCTGTGTGTGTGACGCGGGTGTGGAGGAGGAGGTGTCGGTGCGTGTGTTTCAGCTCGGCTTATCGGCGGCTCCGGCCCGTGGCGAGGCTTTCATGCCGCCGCCATGGTCAAACGCCTTTGACACGCTTCGGAGGCACCCTGCGGGCTGCAGAGGTCCAAAAAAAAAAAAAAAAGGAGGGCACTGAATGGCTTGTGTGTACATGTGTGCGCGTTTGTTTGTGAGTGGGGGACACAAAGCCACACAATGCATGACCTCATAATGTGCATCATTGAGTTTGCGAGTGTGAAGATAAGCCGACGTTATGGTCAGTGTTCATGCTTCTGATCAGTCTCCAATTTAATGGAGGTGATGGACACGCTACTGTGTGTGTGCGTGCGTGTGGTCACAGGTTGTGCGTTTTGTGCCATGCAACACGTTTTTCTCTTTTTCGGCACCATCTGCCGCAGCCGCTACCCGCCCGCCCGAGACTGTGACCTTGCTGTCTCCCGTTTCGCACCCGCCCCCCGCTTTTCTACTTCCACCTCTCAATCACTCATCGTTTGCCTTTCTCGGGGCCACTTTTGTGTAATTAAGTCCACGGTATGAGCGCTATGCCAGCTTTGCCATCCTGGCTGCGGCGTGGCCTAAATTAAAAATTGATTTCTTTGACTGATTCCTCACACTGGATGAATTCGCTCACCTCACTGACTGCCGCAACCCTGCCCGTCCAACTTCATATTGACGTTCTGGCGACGGCCTCCTCCCAGTGTCACCATTTTTTATTTTTTTTTAAATGCTTGTATGTGATAACATCTTTTTAGGGTTATGCCCACTCAATACTCAGTCCTTCATACTTTCCACTTGTTGGACAGTTTATTGGGTCCTCCAGAGATTCATATGAGTGCTGTCGTTAGAAATAAAAATAATCTCTGCGATCCTTTTGATATTCTTCTTAAGCAGACAGACTAGAGTCACTTTTTGTTAAAATAACTTGCGGCTCAGTATTAGAGGTACAAAAAACACACTGAAACCATGCACTCTCGATTCAAGAATGTCATTCCGCTTTTACGGAGCTTAAGAGCAGGATTATAATAGTTTTCTATTTTCATTATCACTTATTTTTATTTACTGTATTTTATGCACTACAAGGCACACCGCATTATAAGGTGCACCTTCAATGAATGACATATTTTCAAACTTTTTCCATATATCAGGCGCTACAGTAAAGGCTGGGGTTACGTTATGTATCCATTAGATGGTGCTGCGCTAAAGGGAATATCAACAAAACAGTCAGATAGGTCAGTCAAACGTTATTAATAGTTTACAAAGCAGCTTTCTGACAACTCCATTCACTCCCAAAATGAATAAACAGCTGTTTTATTATTTTCTCTGGGGTAAAGTATTAGTGTTAGCTAGCGATCCAAGATGGCGGGATCTTCTGCGCAAGCGCGTCACCGATCGTGTAGGGTCACCGATAGCGTCTTGACAGCGAGACCTGTTGCGGCTCAATATTGATCCATATATAAGGCGCACTGGATTATAAGGCGCAGGGTCGGCTTTTGAAAAAATTGAAGGCTTTTAGGTGCGCCTTATTGTGCGGAAAATACGGTATTTGTTTTTTCTTTTTTTAAATTCAATTAGTTTTAATTACTTTTTAGAGCAGGTTTGCAAGCTTTTATTGTTTCAAAAATCCTTTAGATTAGTTTTAGTCTTAGTTTTAGTTTTTTTGTTTTGTATTTTTTTATATTTTAATAATAGTAATTCATTTCATTTAGAAGCTCCTTTCAAGACCCTCAATGATGCTGTACAATAGTTAAAAAAATAAATGTAAAACCTAGTTCTACATATTAAATAGAATTATGACTAAAAGAATAATAAAATAAAAACAGCAGTGTGGTTATAGTGTGTAGGCGGGCTTAAACAGGTGAGTTTTTAGTTTGCATTTGAAAATGGTCAAGGAGGGTGAATTGCGGAGATCAGGAAGCAGTGAGTTCCAAAGCTGGGAAGCAGAGTGGCTATTTAAGTACAGTACAACCTATTTAAAAAAAAAAATAAAATAAAAAAATAAAAAAATCACAATAAGCATTGTGTAATAAAATAATGTAACTGTCAAAGATAAAAATGAAGGATAAATTTGCCCTAATTAGGGCCAGAGCACTGAGTGATTCTTCTTCATGAAGAATCGACCCTGCCAAACCCAACGACCCTGGTCGTTGTTTGTTTTTTATATATTATTTATTTATTTATGTATTTATTTATGTTTAGGTGTTTATTTATATATTTATTCATTTTGTATTTATGTATATCAAAAGCACTCCTAGGTATTTAGTTATTTTTATTATTTATTTAGTTGTCCTTAAAGGGATACTTGACTCATTGAGCCATTTTCAGCAGTAAAAAGTTAACATTTTGTCTATAATTAATGTGGTAATATTATTTTTCATGTACAATTAGCATCTTTAAAAAGTATTTTTTCTACTTGCTGTCGACTGATGATGACATCACCTGTGCTGAGGAAGTAGGTAACGACCAATCATGGCTCAGTTTACCGACCAAACCCAGAAAACAGGTGAGCCATGATTAGCCTTCCTCAGGACAGGTGATGTCATCATCAGTCGACAACAAGTAGAAAAATAACTTTTTAAAAGGTATTAATTGTGCATGAAAAATAATTAAGTTATCAAATTCATTCTGGACAAAATATTAACTTTTCTCTGCTGAAAATTGTTCCATGAGTCAAGTATCTCTTTTACAATAAAGACGTTGGTCAAGTGCAGGTGCTTTTGCAACAGGTGTCACGTTAATCACTTGTATTTGTTTTTGTTAAAAAATAAAAATAAAAAAAGTCTACCGTTCCAAGCTCAGATCTGCAGCAGCTGAGGAAAACAGACGCAATGAGCGAGCGTGTGTGTGTGTGCGTGTTTGCGCGTGTGGAGGGAGCGCGAAGCAGCTCGGGAGGAAAACACACACGTGCAAACGCGCCAACGCCGCCTCGCGCCATTACCTGGAGGACAGCCGGCGCCTCTGAATGCTGTCTGGAAGGTGTTCAACAAATATAAGAAAACAACAAGAAGCAGGGATAATTTACTTTGCCCGTGGCTGTGAATCTATGATGAATGCAAAGACACAATTTGAGTGGGAACAATAGAGCCACCTTTCATCAAAGGCTGCCTGCGTCAAGGCTGCAGGCAACATTTGGAGAACGTCACGTCGTGTGTCTGCGGCTCCCTAGAAGCCTATTATGGCATTCGCGCTGACATTCCTGAGCTGTTTTCTTTTTTCCCTCCTGCGATTGTGTGCTTATTGTGATCGTTATTGGGCAGGCCCCCGAGCTACGCTGACATCCCAACTGGGAGTTGTCCAAAGCGTGAATGGCGTTCTCTGCAAATCGTTTGGCAAAATGTGGATTTTCAGTGCATTTCTGTGCTGAAGCTTTTGCGCTAAATTCTCACAAGGTCATATTTCATTCATCCCAAATTGTTCCCCTCAAGGTGGTGTACAAGAACAATGACTTCAAGTTGGAGCTCTCCCGCTTGGCCATCCAGCGCGACCCGAAAATCACCCTGAACGGCGACCTGGTGTTCCGCTGCGAGGACGTGGCAGCCCTGGACCCGGTCACCTTCGAGATCCCCGAGGCCTTCATCTCGTTACCCAAGTGGAACACGAAGAAGACGGGCTCCATCTCCTTCGACTTCCGCACCACCGAGCCCAGCGGCCTTCTGCTCTTCAGTCACGGCCGCCCTCAAGGCGCCAAAGAGCAGAAGCCCGGGAGGGAGCTGAAAACCGATTACTTCGCTTTGGAGCTCCTGGATGGCTATTTGTACTTGCTGATCGACATGGGCTCTGGCAAAACCAAGCTGAAGGCCAACAACAAGAAGGTCAACGACGGGGAATGGTGTCATGTGGACTTCCAGAGAGAAGGAAGGAAAGGTAAGAAGTGACATCTTGTTCTGCATTCCACATGCTAGCCGGGCCGCACCGCCGATTTGGCGAGGTGGCACTGTCGGCCCAAAAATTGGGTGAGGATTCACCTTAAATAAAACAAATTGCCTTAATTTTAACACATTCATTGCCATTGACGGCTATAGACGTCAAAGTTCATTTTGTATATAAAAGTAGAGTAAATTGAAATTAATATACACAAATAAACAAAGGTGAGCAAGGTGAAATCATTTGAAATCAGCTGTGTTGGGCTTACGCACTGTGCGTCACCTGCGTTGAATTAACTCGAGGTTAGTTGCTGTTGTTAGCTTTATGTTTTACATTTATTATGAATGTTTTAAGGCTCTAAAACCCCCTCACCGCACAGTTTATACACCTTTCTCATCGAGACGTTCACATTCTGGGCGGCACGGTAGTCGAGTGGTTAGCACGTCCGCTTCCCAGTTCTGAGGTCTCCTGTTCGAGTCCAGGCTCGGACCTTCCTGGGTGGAGTTTGCATGTTCTCCCCGTGCCCGCGTGGGTCTTCTCCGGGTACTCCGGTCTCCTCCCACATTCCAAAGACATGCATGGCAGGTTAATTGGGCGCTCCGAATTGTCCCTAGGTGTGCTTGTGAGTGTGGATGGTTGTTCGTCTCTGTGTGCCCTGCGATTGGTTGGCAACCAGTCCAGGGTGTCCCCCGCCTACTGCCCAGAGCCAGCTGAGATAGGCGCCAGCACCCCCCCGCGACCCTTGTGAGGAATAAGCGGTCAAGAAAATGGATGGATGGATGGACGTTCACATTCTCTCACATTTAAACATTCTCAATGTTCAAACCTTCATAAATTTTATAAAATAGGTACATTACTGTAAAAACAAAAATGCATGCAAAATTGCACGAAAAAATCTGTGAGACAGCGAAAAGTGAACCACGTTATAGCGAGGGAACACTAATTTTTTTAGCAAGAAAATCATAATAAAAGACAATAAGAACGTGAATACATTATATAATGCTTAACTAAAAATTTTATGATACTATTTGACTCCTTTATGCATATCGTCGCCCCATATAAAATGTCGCCTCGGGCGCCGCATCGGCTGTGTGTATTTGTTTATTTCCACGCCTTAAGCTCATCTTGCAAGGCCTCGTTCCGTCTGTGGGCGCAAATGTGAACATCTGCATGTGTGACTGATGAACAGCGTGCATGTGGTCTTCCGTCTAATGGCGCGCTGTAAACGTGAAAGTGTGTGACGAAGCGTGCGCGTCTGTCGGTGTGTGATCTCACTGCTGCTCCCGCTGTAATTGGCTTTTAATAGAAAACGAAGACAGAGCCGTTAATCACAGAAAGAGAGCTCGAAAGAGAGGTGGGGGGGGGGGCTTTGATTCACACACTCCCTGCTGCATTCTGCTTTCTTTCTCCTCCATTTAGCTTGTGAGCAACACATTAGACAGATGCACCGTCTCACGCTCGCTGCTCGTTTTGGCACATTCGCGCAAACCCCGTTTTCGTCCCGTTTCAGGGTCCATCTCGGTCAACAGCCGCAGCATGCCCTTCAGCTCGCCAGAGGGCAGCGAGATCCTGGACCTGGACAGCGACATGTACCTGGGCGGCCTCCCCGAGTCCAAGACGGAGCTCATTCTGCCGCCCGAGGTGTGGACGGCGCTGCTCAACTACGGCTACGTGGGCTGCGTCCGCGACCTCTTCATCGACGGCAAGAGCCGCGACGTCCGGCGCTTGGCCGAGATCCAGAGCGCGCTGGGCGTGAGCAGCTTCTGCACGCGCGAGCTGCAGAAGCGATGCAGCAGCACCCCCTGTGGCAACGGCGGGCTGTGCAAAGAGGGCTGGAACCGCTACATATGCGATTGCACCAGCACGGGGTTCCTGGGCACCAACTGCGAGATAGGTGCGTTCCGGGGATATTGAGAGGGACTCAGTCAGCTAAATAAATGAGACATCATCCTCAAATGCTGAAGACAGTTTAGTTTGTTAGGCTCTGACATTTGCATTTACATAGGGCCACAAATACTCATTTCAATGAGGTCCCATTATCAAGATCAGAGAGGTCACATACAACCTATTGACCCATTCTGGTACAGCACATCATTAGACCAGTCCATTTTAGTTCACAACTTTATATATATATATATATATATTAGGGGTGTGAATTGCCTAGTACCTGACGATTCGATTCGTATCACGATTCACAGGTCACGATTCGATTCGATACCGATTAATCCCGATACGAATGGTCACGATTCGATACCGATTAATCCCGATACGAATTTATAAGTCGATTGTTGCGATTTTTTTCCATACTATCAGTAAATTTGTACATGTACACTGTAAGATTTGTATGAATATATTTATCTAAAACTTGAGGCTTATAACCGTGAGCCACTGTACACAAACAGTTTGCAATCTGTTTCACATTTGAACAGCATTAAAATAAAAATATTAAGGCTTAATGTGCCGTTCATATAACATTCTTCCATGCTCAAGGTGTGAATCCTAAAAAAAAAAAAAAATCGATTCTGGCGATTATTGAATCGATTCGAGAATCGCGCGATGTAGTATCGCGATATATCGCCGAATCGATTTTTTTAACACCCCTAATATATATATATATATATCAATATCAAATAGATTTTCCTTTTCAAGCCCGATATTGATTCATAAAGCAATGAATTGATTATTTTAATATATTCCCCCATAAACTCTTAAAAAATAGAATTTTAACTCTTTCACTGCCACACGTTATCATAAAAAAAAAACTTTTATGTGACAAAGGCTTTGATAATTTGCATCATCCTTGAAAACGTTCAATTTCATCAGATTTCATCATGTTTCATTGTAATTTCATACGCAATGAGCCCAATTAAAAGAGATACAATGCTGCCATCTGCTGGCCATAGGATTTTTGATTCCACAACTCATTGACAAGGCAGCGCGTGCTTCACTTAGACGGTGAACTGCCCATTGATTAAAAAACAAAACAACAACAAAAAACATAGTTGACATTAGGGGTGTGAATTGCCTAGTACCTGACGATTCGATTCGTATCACGATTCACAGGTCACGATTCGATTCGATACCGATTAATCCCGATACGAATTTATAAGTCGATTGTTGCGATTTTTTTTCATTCAAATTTAGAAAATACTAATCAGTAAGCTTGTAGAGTGTAAGATTTATATGAAAATGTATTATTTATTTATCTGAAATTTCAGTCTTATAGAGGTTGTAATCTGTTTCATGTTTGAACAGCATTAAAATAAAATATTAAGGCTTAATGTTCCGTTCATATAACATTCTTCCATGCTCAAGGTGTGAATCCTTAAAAAAAAAAAAAAAAAAAAAAAAAAAAAAAAAAATCGATTCTGCCGATTATTGAATCGATTCGAGAATCGCGCGATGTAGTATCGCGATATATCGCCGAATCGATTTTTTTTTTTAACACCCCTAGTTGACATCATTTAACATTTATGGCGGCATACATTGTGATATTACTAATTGTTATTAAACGTTTTTGGCAGTCAAAGAGTAAAAGACCACATTTTTTTGTAACTTAGTTTTCCTGAAATTTATTGCTCACATGAATTGAAAAGTATTTTTTTACATTTATGAAACACCTGACTTATTGCACTTCTAGACAATTCAAAATTAAAAAAAAATTACATTTACAATTATGGAAAATGTTTTGATCTCAGCCTTTTGCTTTCAAAGCTTGTATAACACTTAAGTGATTATATAACACGTGTTAAAACTTTTATTTGTGGAGATTTTATCATCATGTCCTTGATATTTAAGAAGAATCGATGTTCTTTGAAGTGAATCAAATCAGAAAAAAAAGTCTAAATCTAATCAAACTGAACTCTTGCGAATCGAAATCGAATTTCCAGCCCTAACATAATGTGATGACACTATACGGCACATTTATCAAACACCTTTTAGTCAGCAATATTTTTGGCTAGCTAACACGCTACTTCCTGTTAGCGATCTTATTTGAAACCTATTAACAACACTTTCAGTGCACTACTTAGCTGACTAACTTTATAATCATACAAAGGCTTTCCCAGCATGCTTGTTGCTATTAGCAGTCACACAAATCAAATATTCTCATTGGTAACTATAAATCGTTCGACAATGTGGTTGTGTTTTTACTTTAGCTAATGCTAAATGCTATCTTGCTTGACAGCTCAATAGCTGTAAACAAGGCAATGCACTCACCATTGTCCAACCTTTTTTGTTCTGTCCCGACAGCTAAATCTGGCTGTGCCGTTTACGTCGCACTTGGCCCATATTGTAACATTGGAAATATGTCTCCAGAAAATCTCAGTTTGATTTGGCTCTGACTGGTGACTGCAATATGAGGCTAGTAGGACTACATTTTCAGTGATTCTAAACACAGATTAGTATTATTTTATGTTTTTAATTTGTTCAGACAGCGTGTCATATAGTTGCAGAGGTGTTGTATTCCATCGTGAATTCAATTATTGCTACTTAGTTGGTCACTCTACGTCGCTGGCATAGATAGGATGAGGTAAGATGTGTGTTGTAGTAAATATAAGTTAATATTTTCTGTGGTTTTAAATTTCTGGGCTGATTATATCGAGTGATTTGGTTGCGGTTGCATTTACCTTCTTAGTTTACCCTTGACCTTCATCTTCCATTGATATCTTACGACGATACTAATTATGGAATAACACGTGCATACGGTTACAAGGGATGGTACATTTGAGGCCCAATCAGTTTGGCGGTTTGAGCAAGATTTATTTTCATGTCAGGATGAAACGTCTTCATTTTTGAAGGGATGGATGGATGATTGTTTTGGTGAGAATTTTCTGCCATCCAGTGGTTATGTTTGTTACTTCAGGATCAGACACTTAAATGATCTGAGTCAATTTTGTGTGTGTCAGCTTTGTTTTCATCAAGTGTCATATTTTATAATATTTATTTGGTTTTGGGGTCTAGTGTTGATCACGTCTCACTCACATTTTTCTCCTATACTAATTGTGTCTTTCTGTCCGCGCAGAGGCGACAGTGCTGAGCTACGACGGCAGCATGTACCTGAAGATCATCATGCCCGTCACCATGCACACGGAGGCCGAGGACGTGGCGCTACGCTTCATGTCTCAGCGCGCCTACGGCCTGCTTGTGGCCAGCACCTCCAAGGAGTCGGCGGACACCCTGCGGCTGGAGCTCGACGGGGGCCGCGTCAAGCTCACCGTCAACCTCGGTAGGCCGCCGTCATTCCTCATCAACCTCGCCATCCTTCCATCCCTGACCTTCTCATCTTCACATTTCAATGACTTATTTCGATCTACTGGCACAAGTGCTCACATGAGGGGGGGAGAAGTACTCCCTCTTTTGACCACTAGATGTCGGCAAAAACCAGGATCAGCTTGTCTGTCTGATGGAAGCGATTTCCTGATGGAAAGCTGTTTTGGCCACTTTTGCCTCTCACCTCCTTTTTATTTTTTTCTTATCACATCACAGCTCCTCCATTTTTTTATGAGAACTATCCGAATGCTCCAAAGCATCTTCCCACTAGAAGTTAGGGATGCTCGATTATGGAAAAAATAATAATCACCATTAGTTTGGCAATGACTAAAATCACGATTATTCAAACGAGTGTTTACTTTTTGGTACAAAACAAGAAGATGTACACATTTAAAAATATTAAGACCAATTTAAAAAAAAAAATAGAAACACTATAATTATATAAGTTCTGTTTTGGACCAAACATAATTTATAGCAATATATATGCATTAATAATAATATTTATTTATTTATTTATTTATGTTGGCAAAAACTTGAAGTTGGAGTGCAGCATGTGCACTGTGCAGTAGGATGATCATTTATTTTTTGGTACAAAACAAGAAAATGTTTAAACTATTTCAACTCAATTATCATTTCAATTATTACACTCCACAATTACAAAATCAGCATGATCATAAACTTAAAAAGACTATTGTGTTGTTTAAATTTATACATTTGCACCTTTTTTAAATTTTAAAATAACTAATTGGATTTTTTTTTTCATCCAAAAGGAACTTACATAAATATAGTGTTTCAAATAATTTTATTTGTCTTAATATTTTTTTATTTGTTTTTTTATGTTTAAAAATTTTCTTGTTTTGTACCAAAAAAATATATATATATATTGCCCTACTGCACAGTGCATATGCTGCACTCCAACTTTCACATTTTTTGCCAACATAAATAAATATATATTATTATAAATCATGTTTGGTCAAAAACTTAATAATAGTGTTTCTATTTTTTTTTTTTTATTTGGTCCTAATATTTTTAAACGCTTAAACATTTTCTTGTTTTGTGCCAAAACATAAATAACCGTTTGAATAATCATGATTTCAACTTTTGCCAAAATAATCATGAATATTATTTTCCCCATAATCGAGCTACGTCAAAGATCCATTTTTACTGGGCTGGCAGTGAATGAGTTAACACGATAATTAACCAAATGGTGTAAATGTATAAATTTAAATGTTCAAAAATTGTATAAATAATCTTTATTTATTTATTTATTTATTTATTTATTTATTTATTTTTACGAATATGCAGATTTTGTAATTGTGGAGTGTAATAATTAGGGCCCGAGCAGCGACCGCTGCGAGGTCCCTATTGTTTTTGTAAAAATTATTATTATTATTATTATTATTATTATTATTATTATTATTATTATTCTTCTTCTTCTTCTTTATTCTCCGCAAACAATCGCGATTTTGGGTACCTAAATATTCACGAAAACTCACCGAACTTTGCACACTCCTCAGGTCCGGCGAAAAATTTGATATTATGAAGTCGTTATAACAACGCGACTCTATAGCGCCCCCTAGCATAGAAAAATAAAAACCAAGCCCGGCACGTTTGAGCTAGAGCAACGAAAATTGGCAGGCACGTGTAGCACCCCGAGACGCACAAAAAAGTCTATTGGGACCATGTAGCTAAAATGTACAGGAAGTGAGCTATGAATTTTTTAATGTCCAATTTTGGCCTATTTTGGCACATTCACTGTGGTCATGCTTTTTCCCCCTATGCAAACATTTTTCATCCCATTGACTTCAAACTTGGTATTTATCATCTCAAGACCTAAGAGAACAGCTGGGCAAAAAGTCTTGCCTTTTCGAAATACTATATGACGGGGGCGGGGCATCAAATATTGCCTTTAAAATTTCATTTGTCCAGAAAGAGCAAATGCTGAATAACTCCCATGTACAAGCTCCAAAAAATCTCAAACTTCTCAGGCAACGTAATAGTCACGGCCTGAAAACATCTATATGACAAAATTCAGTTATACATATAGCGCCACCTAGTGGTTACAATAAATGTCATACTTTACGTTTTTAGCTACTGTGCTGAGCTCGTTGAAGGGATCCAGTTGAAAATTGGTCAGAAAAGCATTAAGATGTTGATGATGCCCCACACCGAATATTGTAACTTTTCGCCAAAGGGCGTGGCCGCTACGGTGACGCAAAGTCTGAAGATTTTTCGTGACAATAAAAGCTGCATTAACTTGACCGAGATGATCCTATCTTCTCAAAATTTCACACATTTGATGAGAGTCCAGCTCTAAAGACATCTACTAACTTACATTTCATCTAACTGATAGCGCCACCTAGTGGCAATTTTTTTTCTTACGAATTTTCTTCTACGTTTTTCTCCAAACACGTTAACTGGACCTACCTCATATTTGCTCAGATGAGGGTTTCGGCCTTCATGATGTCACAACACGAAGTTTGTGAGTTTTCGCGAATTGCTGTGGGCGTGGCTAAGCGCTGTTCGCCAAGAAAACAACGCCAGTTTTGAGGGTCTAAACATGCACAGAAACTCCTGAAACTTGGCACACACATCTGGCCTGGTAAAATGAGCAATATTTTATTGTTGATTGTGCTATTTTTACAAAAATGACTCAATAGCGCCCCCTCGAAATTTTTAACGAAGCAGCCCCGGTTGTACGTTTAAGCAAGAACGACGAATATTTTCAGGTGTATGAGGGAGCCCAAGACCTACAAAAAAGTCTCTTGTACCCATATGCTAAAATGAACAGGAAGTGAGCTACGAATTTTTGAATGTCCCATTTTTGACGATTTTTGCACATTCACAGGGGGCAGACTTTTGCCCACCTCTCCTACACGTTTCATCCGACTGAGTTAAGACTTGGCCTGGACCATGTCAAGACCTGAGCCAACGACAGGCGGAAAAATTTTGACTTTTCGAAATACTATATGATGAGGGCGGGGCATCAAAATTTGTGTTTCGCAATGAAAAAGGATATGCTTGATAACTCCCCGGTACATGCTCCAAAAAATCCCAAACTTGACATGTATGTTTATCGTCAAGGCCTGAAGTTATCTCTATGACAACATTCAGTTATATATGCAGCGCCACCTAGCCCTTGAGGCATGAAAAAAAAATACCCCACATACGGTATTTTGTACAAAAAATGTAAACTCATTCTAAGTGTGATAACGAAGTCATTTATGAATATTCTTTTAGTTTCCACCACTCAAAATGTTCACCGGCATCAGACTTATCCAAACATATATATATTTTTATTTATTTTTGATAGCCTCTATGGACATTAAAAGCAATATCGTGAATGAAGGATATGCTTAATAACTCCACGGTACATGCTCCAAAAAAAATCCCACACTTGACATGTATGCTTATAATCAAGGCCTGAAGGTATCTCTATGACAACATTCAGTTATAATTACAGCGCCACCTAGCCGTTGAGGCTTATATAAAAAAATTTTAAAAAATACCCCACATACGGTATTTTGTACAAAAAATGTACACTCATTCTAAGTGTGATAAGTAAGTCATTTATGAATATTCTTTTAGTTTCCACCACTCAAATTGTTCACTGGCTTCACACCGATCCAAACGTATGTACGTTTCCATTTTGTTTTATTAATTTTTGATTGCCCCTTTGGACAATAAAAGTAAACATTGTGCAATGAGTACAACGAGCGATGATGTGTATATACACTTTTACAAAAAAATACCAATCAGGGCAACTCATTGCCTAAAAATAAATAAGGACGCTGATTTTTGCAGGTCTTAACAATCACCAAAATCCGTTGAGCTTGACAGACACTGGCAAAAAAAATATTCTACATGTAAACATTTATTATGCCATTTTCAAAGAAATTTTGCTTCCAATATGCCAGTACCCCAACGTGCCAGTACCCCAACGTGCAAGTACCCCAACGTGCAAGGACCCCAACGTGGCCCGGGCTGCGAGGGCCCTTTATAGCTGCTCGCAGCTCTAGTTGAAATTGTAATTGAATTTCGGTTAACAGCCCGACTAGGAGTTGTATTAAGACAACGAAAAAGTATAACTTTTACAGTTGACCGCCACATAAGGGAGATATAATAAACGAGGACATTATTTTCTTCCTCTCTCTTCTATATTTTTTCTTTTCTGCTGCCCATCCGCATCAAAACCCTCCCACCCACCGCATCCACGGAACTTTTCATCCCTTCAATGGCTTGTGTTTCTGCGGCCTCGGATCAAACTGTCAAGGAGACCTGCTCACAGCTCGATCACTAAAAGTATATGTCATGTCGTGAGAATGAAGTAGCTACCAGGACATGTTAATAGGAAATCTGAATGCGGCTTCGAATGAACTTTTAGGCCACGCCCTCTATGCTGTGACGCTGGTCCCCGGCTGTTTGTGTCCACTATTCTGTCGCGGTTGACAGCTCGAGACCACAACTCAGCTGCTCTCACCTGCAAGCACAATGTGTAGATCCTACACAGTAGTCACAAGAAAAATGACCTTTAATGCTAGTGCTCAAATTACAATGATATTTATCGCATTTGTATTATTGGTCTTTTGCCATATGTGTGCAGCAGGAATGAAGCGGCTGGGGTGTGCAGATCACCCTTTCTTGTCACGTTTCTTTTGGGTCTCCGAAAGTGCTGCAGGAGGCAAGTGCACCATTCATTTTCGACATTTAGATGGATGACAGGATAAAATGCAGCAGGGTGATTTTTTATTTATTTTTATTTTTTTTACCCACATGTTCCAGCATTAGCGACTCGCAGCGTTCGCAGATTCGCCGCTAAATGCTAACGATGCTAACTGCTCATCATTAAGTTGTGTGTGTTCTCTTCTGTATTTTTAAAGGGACAATCAGTGATACCTAGCTCCATCTAGTGGTGAATATGTATATATATATTTATATTTATAAAAATCATAGGTCTAGTAGTCCCGAATTATATTACAGGGTTGCAGTCTTGCCTTACAAGAGCTAAAACGACCACCGCGTACCTTCCACAGTTGGGGCCTTCAGGTGGTCATCACCGTGATTCAGACCCGTCGCTTCGCTTGTCACCTTCTGTTTTGCTCTCACAAGCTTTTGTTAGGTGTTTTTTTTTTTTTTTTTTTTTTTTGCTAGCTCATCCCACTAGCCGCTCTTGTTACAACGGTTGCCAAGTCGCCGTCGCTCGCCGAGATGCTCGTATGCTCACGCAAAATAAGAATTGCTTGGTAGGCTTTTGAAATGTGGTCTGTCTGAGTCACCGTAGTGTGTGCTTCTAATGCTATTATTTGACCACTAGATGGCGCTAAGGACTACACACTGGATCTTTAATGTATAACAAAATTATCGTCAACCTCTTCAAAAAATTACCTTAGTCATTTTTATGACAAAAATAATTTGCCAAAATCATCTCATGATGGAAATGGTTCAATTGTTTTGTGTTTCCTGAAAAATCTGAAAAAATGACTTAGAATTATGTGTATTATAAAAAGGCATCGTTATATTTTTGTTTCTTACACAAGCAAAAATATATATATTTCTTATTTTTATCCAAATGCCCGATTATTCAATAGAATTTTCAGCAGGATATAGGAATACCAAAATATTCAATAGCTGCAGTCTTGAACTTTCATTAACAGGAAAGATTTCAGCTGCAGCTCTAATTGCAGCAACATATGAAAAATGAGTCTGTAACAAGATTGACTTATATTTACATTTCGCTCGTCATTCACTGCGCACACATTCTATCACACTCTGTTTAGACCATATGTATATACTTTGTATGAGTGTGAGGTGCGCAAATTGGGACCCTGTGGTGCAATATTGCCTTCTTCTGCACGTCGGTGGCTGGAAACGTTTGAGGGGGTGGGACGGGGGCTGATGAAGTGAAAGGGTGATCCTGACTCAGAGCCGTCCCCGGATGGTGGCCCAGAGCAATACTTGGTTGTCTGCAGAATGTACCTTGAAGGATGTAAAATGTCTTTTCTCTCTCTCTCTCTCTCTCTCTTGCTCTTTTGATTTGATCTCACCATTACGCTCTCTCTTCCCGCCAGATTGTATCAGGATAGACTGTAGCCTCAGTAAGTTGTTCTATCCACTTTTATGACTCAAATGTATCATCTTATCCAAATTCAGTGCGGTGGCCCTTTTCTGCTCCCTCCTGATCTCATTATCAGTGACACCTCATTATACCATCCCCCCCAATTATTCTGCAGACTTTCTTCTTAACCGCATGTATTTTCTCTCTGCCTCATTTCTATGATAGATATCCAAACACAATTAAAACGATTAATCATTCAAATGAATTCAGTTCATCTCTCAACGTCCCTCATTGTTTCAGAAAAGGGCAACTTGACACGACCATGCAAGATGTAACATACACGCGCACACACAAACTGCTAATTGATCTTTCGGGCATTGTTTTTGACCTCTCGGGGATTGAAATGTTTTTTTGTTTGTGATGCAGGTAAGTGGCGGGGACGCCCAGCTCGGTGACAAAGAGTGGTGGGGGAAAAAATTATAGTTTTTCCACATATATAATCGTTACATGTATTTATTTATTTGTTTATTTATTTATTTATGTATGTATTTACTTATTTAGTTATTTATTTACATTTTTTCGTATATATTTATTTATTTATTTATTCATTTATTTACCCTTTTCTCTGTGAGGCTCGATGCAGTCAAATGTCAACTGAAGGCCTTGACTCAGATGATGCACCACTCAGGTTTACCACTAGATGTCAGACAATGGCAGACAACAGCTTGTACTGTCTTCTGAGGGTGCACAGAACCATAAACTTGCACATTTGGAAAGCATCCATATCCAGGTCATTTAATTTATTCACAGGAGAGACTAATTGATGTTACTTATTTACCAACTTGACTGAGCACCTTTTTATGGGTCAGTTAGTCATACACTGTATAGGAAATATGTGTGAGAAGAGGCTGGAAATGACATGCATTCTTTTGTAGGGCTGCTGCAAAATAAAACACTTCAAAGACCTCAATTTAGAGTCAGGTCAGGGTGTGATAGTATCAGTTTAGCAGCTCATTCTTAGTGGTGTGAAATACGGCTGCTGTGTGACCTTGTTTTTTTTTAAACGACCAAATATATGATTTAATTTTTGAGGATTTATTTTAATCCATATGCCAAACAGGATAGGAGGCTTGGTACTACTTTCTTTTGAGAAGTATTTGGATTTAGTCAGACTTTCTGGATCGGAATAATCAGGAAAACCGAGGATCCGCTGTATATTGCAATACAGGTGTGATGTAATACCTTCTTGACATCTGTGTGATGTTCCTCCACTACGTGCTCGCAGCCGCTAACACACGTAACACAATGCAAGTATCATTTATTTAGTGATGGCGCATTGCGTGCTCTGCAGCCTTTTTGCATCGTGATAATGCTTTGCAGAATTTAATGTGGAGTGAATGCAAAATTTGTCGTGGCCGCTGTTTCATTAATATTTATTTTATTCTCATGCTCTCACTTTTTTTTCCGTTTTCATTTTGTCATTCATCAGCGCCATTAAATCAACTCTATGAAATGTATTTCTAAGGTCGACAGTCACCGTTTTACAAGGATTTGGATGCGAGAATAGAGTTAATTTGTTGCCATGGTGATCTTCTCGGGGACAGATCGTGTCCAATAGATATCGTTGTGCAAATATGTGCAAAAGTTGCACTGAGAACAGAACACCCATCAGCGTTAGATTTCGACTTGTGTGTAATGTATTTTGGAGACGCTTGAATTGGGTTTTGATTTGTTAAGGCAATTTAACGCTCCAATGGAGGCCAGCCATTTTTTATTTAATGCTCATTTGATCTCCCACCACTCCAGGCCACATACGATGGAGTTGGCCGATAATATTCTCCTTGCATA
This sequence comes from Festucalex cinctus, assembly GCF_051991245.1. NCBI lineage: Eukaryota > Metazoa > Chordata > Actinopteri > Syngnathiformes > Syngnathidae > Festucalex > Festucalex cinctus. Next base: position 13,981,360 of record NC_135426.1, read on the forward strand.
ATAACTCTCAAATCTACGCGCCAGCAGAGGAGACTGAACCTTTTTGAAAATATTTAAATTGATGTCATAAATAATCACCAGGCTCGGAATGGGAGAATCACCATCATTTGTTTTCCAGGTAATTAAACTGTGTATTGTTTTGACTTACGGATAACAGGTAAAACTACCGCTCGCTTTATATAGCACATTTTAAGGCAACTCAATGTGTTTCGGAAACACCTAGAAGCATTTACAAATACAACAGCTAACAACATTCAAAAGTACGGCAGCATGGTAGTTGGTTGAGTGGTTAGCACGTCCGCCTCCCAGTACTGAGGACGCAAGATCGAGTCCAGGCTCCGGCCTTCCTGGTTGGAGTTTGCATGTTCTCCCCGTGCCCGCGTGGGTCTTCTCCGGGTACTCCGATCTCCTCCCACATTCCAAAAACACACACGGCAGGTTAATTGGGCGCTCCGAATTGTCCCTAGGTGTGCTTGTGTAGATGGTTGTTCGTTTCTGTGTGCCCTGCGATTGGCTGGCAACCAGTCCAGGGTGTCCCCCGCCTACTGCCCAAAGCCAGCTGGGATAGGCTCCAGCATCCCCACGACCCTAGTGAGGAAAAGCGGTTAAGAAAATGGATGGATGGATGTACAATGACAGCATTTGAACAAGTTAACAGAAGACTTTCTAAAATGTCTAAAGAAAGGTTTCAATAATTATGAAAAAAAACATACAGTGAAATTAATATAAAAAATACCTTAATGAGTAAAGTAAACCTGGATTTAAGATAATTTACTTTTGTTGCCCACTTATATCATTTGTGTGCAGCATAACAGCAAAATGCCTCTTCACCATGTTTGCTTGAAACTCTAGGCCATACTATTTGAACCGTCTGCAGACCTCAGAGTCCTAACTGGCTTTATATTCAATTAGCATTCTTTAATGCATTCAGGATTTATTTGATTATTTGATTTATAGACGAGTAGACACCTGCAGTCAACTAATAAGCTCCAGCACGAGCGTGAAGGTTGAAAAATGGCTCATAGGTCAATGATGGGTCAGCGTAAGAGGAGCTTTTGATCGCTATTTACTGCCTCTTGGTTCCACCGGTGACTGGAAAAGGACTAATGTGATACTCGGATCGATAACAGATGTACAGGAAAAAAGCCCCCTTTATTTTCTAACGATCCTGGCCATGTCGTTAGGCACACCTGGAGAAGTGGCCAAAAATTAGACTCAAGATGTTAGGTAATAATAGGTAATGGGTAAAAAAAATGGAGTCAAACGGTTAGAACTCATTGGACGGCGCTTCACAGTGCTGATGGACAATGACCCAAAGTTTTTTTCCGACAAAGAAGTCTAATGTTATTCAATGGCCAAGTCAATCACTACAATGTTACAAGGCATCGCAGACGGGTTGATCTTAACACAGTGAGTGTAACGAGGCCTGTCTCATCTGGAGGGACAAGATGGCAGAGGAAAAGTGGCTGAAATCATGAATCAACTCGGATTTATGAAGCGTGTGAAGTAGGATTAATTCCCTGCTTTCACCGAGCAGTGCCGAGAATGTCTTGCGGCGGTGGCCATTTGCATTCGGGAGATATCGGAGGCAGTTATTTAGCCAAGTGATGCTATGCTAAATCAATGATGTTTGCCAGTGTAAACAACCCCCCCACTCCTATTCAATCATGACCACATACAATATGCCCCAGTTTTTCCAAGGACCACCCTAGTGACAACCCTCTAAAATTAATGATGAACGCTTTTTCTTATTCCAATGTTTTCTGACAGAGTGGATTTTGTGGATGGCTTTTGTGCACACACACATCGAGCACACAGCTTTCATTAGACCGGCGGCAATGTGCCCGAGATGGAAAATGTGATATCTTAAGATAGGAGCCAAATGGCATTATCATCAAAAAGGGAGGCCTTCTAGCTGCGGAGAGTAAATCCTGTCTTTTGTTAAGACAACAACGCATTAACTTGTGCAGCCTTATGTAACCATTGCAGGCCTTTGCTTTTAGTGGCAGAAGAGGCGAGGGGGAAAAAAAAACAAACACATGTAACAAGTCCTCATGGGTCACTTGGCTGTACTCTCAACCCTCTCAAAGCAGCTTGTGCACAGCAGTAAAAAGTCAGTGAAAAATGTACGCTCGTGTTTGTGTGTGCGCACGCACCATTTGGTTAGATCTAGCCTGACTCAATCACACGTGTATTTCTAACTGTCCAACTTTTGAAACAGGGCATATTAAAATCTGGCAGTCAGCTCAACAAAGTGGCCGGCCATTAATGCAAACATTCGACCACTGGGGTTTCGAGATTTATTTTCATAGACCATGCCGACGTTCCATTTTAGCTGAACAGGTGTTTGCCCGGAAGGAGACTCATTTAATTTCACAAATGTTGTTTTGTGTGTGTTTATTCACCATCCGTAGGGACATGTGGGTTTTCTGTGTAAAAAAAAAAAAAAAATAAATACAAGTTTTTACTTTACTGAGATTTGAGCTTTCTTCCGGACGATTCTTTTTCTTTGACTTGCAAGCAAAAAAAGCTGATTCAAGCGCACTTCACAAGCAACAGGTCAGAAGACAGTAAACATTTTTTTCAAAAAGAGAGACATCAAACTGTTTTTTTGTTTTTTTCCCCCCACTCAGAGTTCATGTTTAGTGTCAAATTAAACATCAAATAAAAAGAGTTTCACCTTGTGTATTTAAAACAGCCACCTAGCTTTTCCTTGGAAAAATCACTTTAGCTAAATGCCAACAAATAAAAGACAGGCTAACAAATAGTGTTGCGGTGTTGTAAGCCTTGAAGCAACAAATATAGAAAGACAAATGGAGGATTAACAAAGACAGATAATATAACATTTAAGGGCATACATTACATATCCTCTGCAGCACGTTTGTATGTAATTTACTGCCCCCAGATTACATTATATTTGTCATTACAGCAGTACAATAATATACAGTGAGGTCGTTGTTGTTTTTTTGTTTGCTTGTTTTTGTTTTTTTATTTTATATTTTTCAGAGACTGGACTAATTGTCATTTGATGCATTTAATCATAGGTATTGTGCAGAAAGGGATTTTTGTTTTATTTTATTTATTTATTACAATATCGCCTGTGGCCCCACTAGTTTAAACACAATATTCTGATTAATATTGTGTTTGTGGAATATGAATTAAGCATCAAAAGCCACCTATTTTTACTTTAATTTTTGATCGACAGCAAGTGGCAAAATAGCTGCCCCTGAGTGTCATGTGCTGGAGGTTGGATCCCAAAGAGCAGACACAAATAAGGTTTTAACTATTTATTCACATCGAGAGGCGTAAAACAAACTTGACTAGACGAGAAACAAAGAGAGTTGCACAGAGGGACAGAAAGCAATAATCCGGCAAAACACACACAATTCTCAGACTGTGCCTACAGACAGTGAATCGATCTGATTGGTTGTAGCAAGTAAAGGACTAAAGCACGACATCACATCGGTCCAGACATCACCTAAAGGATTAAAGATTGACATCACATAGCCTAAAACTAGTTGAAACTAGATGGTGGTTATATGATGGTTACATCAGTTGAAAACAGACACTTGTTATATCAGTACAAAACAGACACTTGACCTCACGGTTGTGAAACCAACTTAACAGGTCATGAACTCAAACGTGACCCCAGACATGACACTGAGATGGATACAAATTGGTGGATTTAGCTAATTTATTCATATTCCACAAATGTAATATTAATCAGAAATTCTCGGAAAAGGAAAAAAAAAATACTTTTTTTGTTTAGTTACTGCTGCCCTTTAATTTTGTGTACACACTTCTTAAGGAGTTAACATTATTCACTCCAAAATGGGTAGTGGGATGTTTTGGCCTCAACCTCCTCACCAGCCGACCTCGTGTAATCATGTGTGAAGGTTGTGAGGACTAAACGGCCATTAACCTCCCCAATTTAGAAACAGAGGGCTGCGTGCGCGCGCTCATGTGCTCACCGTCTGCCCATCCAATTTGAATATTCCTAAATTGTAGTACAGTGCGTATGTGCCTGGCATGCTCGGGTCCGCTCGGAGACTCCTGTTTAATATGCTGCCAGGTCGCCCAGCATGATACCATGCAGAACCGGCCCATCTGCTGTAAGTGGACTTGGCACTTGGGAGCCCTCATAGCCAAGCAGGGCCAGTGGCTGAACTTCTGAGCGCCACTAGGGGGCGACGGAACGAGTGAATGAGTATGTGACAGTTTGCAGCAGGAAGTCAACGCTGCCATGAGGGGGATGCACAACAAACAAGGTGAAGCTAAGTGCATGCCTGCGGGGCAATCCACTTAACATTACAGCAGTCATTGTTAATTGTAATGCTGATTAGGCTGCAAACACAGATGTGCATGATGGTGCTTGTTAGAAGTTGGTGGGAGTAGTGTACAAAGACATTAGTAGCTATCTTGCTGTCCTTAAAAAGTTAATAAGATAGAGTAGTTCGTTCATGATCAATATTCATCTAATATGACATAAACATTTCACTGTCAATAACTAGCTGGTTGTTGCTACTCGGTAAGTGGCTAAATCTTTTTTTTTCTGGTGAAACAAGCTAGCCAGCTACAATGTTGACCGACCTGTCCAGTTTTTCTTGAAAAGTTGGTCTTGAAACAATTTTTTTTTTTAATATTGTGCAACTTTTGTCCTCCTCGACCCAAATCTCAAGACTATTTAGCGCTGATAAACCAATCGGAGGGCAGAAAAATACTGACGTCACGTTAAACTAGGTGAAGTCTACGTTTGGTGAATCTGAAATCTGATTACTATGATTAGACCTTATGGAGCGTATAGATCTTCTAATGCATTTCAAGTATTTTGTGTGTGCACCAACTTCCCCAGGTGTGTGCAAAGTAGTATGATTAGCAGGAGAAAAAATCTCACAGTGTCACAGTATTAAAATTACAGCTCTAAAATTATATTATATTGTTATTTTTTATATTTTTAATATTTGGGTAAATATAAATACAATCTATTTTATTTTTAAACAAAATATAGAATATTTGGTACAGAAAAAACTTGTACAATGTTTTAAATAATTAATGAAATAAATAAATAAAAAATAAATAAATACAAATTTAGCATGCTTCTTCTGACAGACCCATGTGCTACTGATGTTGTCCTTGGGGCTAACTAGTTCCCGTTGGCATCAATTTTTATTTTTGGACAATGCACATTTATCAACACAGCAAAAATGCATCTGTGTTTGCAATACCTCTTTCATCTTGCTCCCTCCCCCCCCTCCTCCGAGCTACTGCTACTCATCGCTCCCCTCTCTGCTTGCCGAGAAGGAGAAAGAAAAAAACGTAATTTAATTGAGGCAGCTCGTTTACTCATCTTTTTTGTCAGCAGACAATCATATTTCCTTTTTAAAACCACTGTGAACCGTCAAGCTGGTAATCTAGTGCACAGCGGGGCTGTCTGCCTGAGGTTCATCACCTGGTGATGAAATGCTTCTGGTGAACGGAAATAAATCCCATGTGCACGTTTCGCCGCTTTGACGATAGCGTCTGTCTGGCTCGGAAGGTATTTGCTTGAGATGACTTATTTCCAGCCTGTTGACCAGGGTTAAGGTCTATTCCTCTTGTTTGAACCACTATTTGTTTTCCAAACTGTCGTGTTAGCTTAGCAGCATCAAAACCTCCCTCCGAGCAAACGTCGACCTTTTGACTTGGCGCCGCCCCCCGCAGTTACCCGTGACTCCTCCGCTCTCGACATGCCGCCTGCATATGCTTGAGTGGCCCTGACAAATGTCGACACCACCACCTCCTTCCCGCCGCCATGTGTGACCGTGAGTCACCCGGCTGGCTCAGCTGCCGCCTTGCCAGGAAGTGCCCAGGGCCCCTCTTGTTGTGTGCCATTGTTGTTTTGATCATTACTCTCAGCCTGGCTGCCAGCCCTTGTGGCCCACGTGTGATTTTGGCACATTTATTTGACAATATGTTCAGCACAGCACACAATGCTTAAGGTCTCTTCTAGGGATGGTCGAGTGGTATCGGGCCAATGTTTTTTTGTTTTTTTTGTTTTGTTTTTTTGTTTTTAAAGGTATCTGTACTCGCGACGTTGGCTCTACCAGCCCTCTTGTGATTGTTTTAAATTACAAGAATAAAAAATGCCTTTAATTTCATGCAATTTTAAGAAACAAAATGATTTCTTGGGATCATTTTTTTTTTTATTATTGGCAAATTTTATGTATCAAAAATACTCGTGGTATCGGAATCTGTGACTACTGGTCGGTGTGCCACACTTGTGGCTGTTGTGATGGTACATCGTGTGATTTCTTTATTATTGGACATAATCCTTTTTTACTAAATATGTTGAGCAAAGGAAAAAAGTTGCCACATGAATATGTGCAATATTAATTCACAATATCAGGGAACCTATGGTGTTCCACAGGGTTCAATTCTGGGGCCTCTGCTGTTTTCATTGGACTGTATTTGCTGCCCCTGGGTTCCATCTAAACAAACAAACAAACAAACAAACAAAAAAAGCAGTGGTAATTGTTTTAAAGTGCGCCATAAAATATATAGAGTTGAGTTGAGTTATGGGAGTCAGCGTCCTAACTGCATCATTCGCAATACCGAGCAATTCTAGTCCAGCACAACTAGCTATCTAGATAAACTAAAAGAATGTTTTGTAGAGATGGGGAATACAAGAACACAACACTTTCTGAAGAGACCCAGATTCGATGAAAAGGCATTGAAAACCCCCCCCATATATTTCAGTAAAGAAGGGTTCAGTGAATGTGCGTAGGAAACTAGTGGGGTTCAGTACTTCCAACAATGTTAAGAATCATTGTAGTAGAAGATGTAGTATCAATCTTGTAAGTTGTAGAAGTCATACTTGATTGACAGTTGAGTTTAGGAATGATTTCAGCGCATTCAGCAGACACGCCCAGAGTGAAGAGAACAACTTGATTTTTCATTAGTTTGAAGCACCTTTTATATGCTTGGTGATTTAGTTATTTATTTTTAAAGTGGAAGTCAACCTTAAACATTTATTGACTATAATATGTGACCTCACTAATCTAAACATGAATATTACTTTTGTGGAATAAGAGTTATGAAGCAAAATCCAGCCGTTTTTATCCATCTTAGAGGGAGGCCATTTTGCCACTTGCTGACTGACGACTGAAGATCATGACATCAATGTTGCTCAGGTCTCAGGTAACAACCAATCATAGCACAGCTTCAGAAAACAGGTAAGCTGTGATTGGTCATTGACTAAACCCTGAGCAACATTGATGTCATCTTCCGTCGACAGCAAGTGGCAATATGGCCGCCTCCTGAGATAGATAAAAACTGCTGGATTTTGCTGCTTAACCAGAATACCATAATGTGGGGCTGCATAGAACATATTGTCAAAAAAAAAAAAAATTGGGGTAGATTCTCCTTTAATTAGTAATATGTTCCAGTATGTATGTTGGAAAAACTCGCATCAACTTTTCTGGGTTTTCCCTACTTCCTTTGTCACCGACTGTACAGAAAAACCATGCGTGTTAAGGAGCACTCACATTCTCACACGTGCACACACACACACGCGCACGTAATTCCTGCAATGCCGTGATTTCACTTCCTCGCTCAACCACAGGCAAAGGACCCGAGACGCTATTTGCGGGCCAGAAGCTGAACGATAACGAGTGGCACACGGTGAAGGTGGTGCGACGAGGCAAGAGCCTGCAGCTGTCGGTGGACAACGTCACCGTTGAAGGTTAGTTGTGCATGAACAAAAGCAGTTGGCAGCGGAGAGAAAACACATTTATTTTTAAATGGGTCTCGGCTGTATTGAAAGCTCTGAGGTGTATGCGGCAGTAGAAGTGGAAGTGGAAGGATGAAAGGTCAAAAGATGAGGCGGGGTCACATATTGTGGCCCTGGGCAAAGGACTGTAGCAGAGGATAAGGACAGAAGCGAAGAAAAAGGTGAGTTGGATGAAGGGAATGGAGTGGGTACGGTGTGTCCGGGAGCAACAAATGACCCTGTCAAGGTCTGCCTGCTTTATGAGGCAAAAAAAAAAAATGAATCCTGAAACTTTTAATTGCCGTGCTGTGCAGCCACAACACTCCAAAATCCAAGTAAACTAATAATCACATCCCTGCTTTATGTTATGTTTGTCTCATTTCCTGCACTGCAAATGAAACTAAATATTGAATTTGCACCCTGATGGAACTTGTAATCATGGTTGCCTAATGTGAAGCTCAATATTTCCCTCGACACCTTCACTCGCTTGAAGCACAGCAGCGCAACGTCATTATTCGCGCGCTCTAAATGAATGATGTTTATCAGTCCCTCATCATCGTTATCATCTAGGGATGTAATGATAACGGCAATATCGTGATATCGCGATATTAAAACTTCCACAATATATCGTCGTCATGTCACGATATTAAAAGCAGCACATCTTTTTTTGTTTTTTAAAAAAAAGATTGATTTCTATTTGCGCAGCTCTAGCACCTTCTGTTGGCTAGTTTTTAGTAAGGGTGGGACAAAAAAAACCGATTTTTTCAAGGGGAGCTAAACGACCGTATCGGTAGCAGACTCGTCAACCGATACAAAATCCGCCGCGAATCCTTAGATACTTTGCTTGTAAAGCTGTGGACCGGATATCGCGTGGCTGTGAATCATTTGCGAGTGAGGCTTTATGGTTTTCATAACAATAGCAAGAGTTCTGCGCCATGCTCTACTTGTTTTGTTTACGTTTCAGTAGCATCACTATTCACTATCAGCCTTTTGTTTTCCTAATCCTTATTTTGAATAGAAAAAAAAAACAATTATAAATGTCAATAACGACAAATAAATATTGCAACTGATACATTTTTCAGTCATACGTCCAGCCCTTTGTTGCGGTCTATTTAAATAATTGATTCAATATATGAAAATATAGAAGACATTTTTGTTGTTTTTTACCACGTTTGAAGATACTGTAAAAATTTGTGGTGGTTTAAGATTAACGTCTACAAGCAAAAAATGTCACTATAAGTTTTGAATATTGAAATGAATCGTATCGAATCAAAAATTGTATCGTTCCCAAACTTAATCGAACCGTATCGAACCGTTCTGTTCTAAAAGATAATCGTTTTTAAATCGAATCGCAACCTGTGTATCGAGATACATATCGAATCGGCCTCATGTCAGAGATTCCCATCCCTAGTTTTTAGTGCAGTTTAAAGGAAGGCTCCTTTAATTTTACATGTATGGCTTGATTGGCAGTAAATAGTTAGTATAGCTACGAAACATGCATAAGAGCTGAAGAATACACTCCTATATTGATTTATTTAACTTTTTTCAACATAGAAGTACTTCCGTGTTGCAACGCCCCGAAGTGGTGACGTCACTAGTGTGTATACTCGCTTGGGGAACAGTAGTTCACGCAGACATAACAACGAGGAAGACACAAACGTCAGTTATGCCTTACTGTATTGCAAAATTTTGCAAGGCGTCGGCAAGGAAAAACCCGCGAGAGACCCCCCCCCAAAAAAAAAAAAAAAAAAAAAAAAAAAAGCTACTTGAGTAGACAATGGTTTGTTTTCTAAGTGCTGTCAACCTCCCGAAGGACAAGCAGGCGTGCGCGCAGCGAACATTTCAGGCATGAGGACTTCGAATATATGTTACAATTTGAGATGGGGTACGCCACACGCCTAATACTAAAGCCCAACGCAGTACCGAGTATCTTTAAAGAACCAGACGTGGGAAATAATCAAGCCGATGGAGGAGCCGCAACTGCTAGCAACACGGAGCCTTCACTCTCACAACAGCCGACACAAATCGAGGTCTTACTACGGCCACTGAAAGATCTCGGAGAAGCGAAGCAAATTTAAAGCGAAAGGTAGGCATGTTTCGGGGGTGGGGGGGCATTGGTTATTATACTGCACGGACTGTTTTATTTCATAATTCATTTGAAGGTGGCCAACGCAGGGGCACGTCGGCACGTTACCGTAATGCACAGTATTAACAATCGTTGGGGCGGCTGGCTTGACTTCGTCTTTTCGAGTGGCGGCTGGCCTGACCGCATCGGGACGCTACGCAAAAAAGAAAAAAAAAAAACAGCTAGGGGAGGTTGGGTGCTGTAACGACGATACATTTAATTTTACTATTTTTTCTTTTTCCTGAAATATTTCGTCAGTTCCACACGTTTTGCATTGCTCGTACTGTGTGTCACTTTACCTGTTGGATATTTGCTCCTCCAAGACTTTTCTTCTTCACATCTTTCATCGCAACCAAAGCTATCCTGAGAATGTCTATTTAGTATTGCCATGTTGAATGTCTGATGTTCCAGGATGCAGTTGAGATTGTCCGCAAGGAACCGATCCTCGAGTTCTTTCATTTCCAGACAGCACACATTCATTAGCGGATTGTCCATTCCTGCAGCTCCCGCACGAGCACCACTCACCCCCCGCCTGATTCACTCGTTCGTCAAAGTTTATTTTGTGCCCGAAAAGACCATCTGGCGCCACAACTTTCACATCCAAGGCAGACTTTCCTTCGGTAGTGTTATTTTGTCGTGTTGGCTCGAAGCGATAAGGTTTAATCCTTCCGGGTTTGACGCTAGATGCACGGCTGCGTTGCATAGTGCTTCCATAGTGTAGCGTTTACACACTAGTGACGTAAACATCCGGGTTATTTAGTCACGTGTAACAAACATGCCGGCGTTCGATTCATTTTAACAATGGTTTAAAAGTTATTAAATGTACATAAAAAAATAATCACGTCACCAAATTAATTATTGAAAAAGTAGCAACTTTTTGCTACTAAAAATGGATCAATAAGTAAAGTGTCCCTTTAATTTTCACAAAGCATGTTTTGGCCCTTCTATTTTTAAAATTAGGGGTGAGTGGTTAGCACGTCCGCCTCCCAGTACTGAGGACTCCGGTTCGAGTCCTGGGTGGAGTTTGCATGTTCTCCCCGTCTACTGCCCAAAGCCAGCTGAGATAGGCTCCAGCACTCCCCGCGACCCTTGTGAGGAACAAGCGGTTCAGAAAATGGATGGATGAATGTTTAAAATGCACGCTCAGATGAAGGGACACGTAATGCCTGTGAACTGCGTCAATATGTGGAGGAACTCCATACCTGTATATCGTGATAATATCGAATCGAGATGTTTTGGAATAGCGTTCCATCACTATCATCATCATTCCAGGCCAGATGACCGGCGCCCACACGCGACTGGAGTTCCACAACATCGAGACGGGCATCATGACGGAGCGCCGTTTCATCTCGGTGGTGCCGTCCAACTTCATCGGCCACCTGCAGGGCCTGACCTTCAACGGCGTGCCCTACCTCGACCAGTGCAAAAACGGCGACATCTCCTACTGCGAGCTCAACGCCCGCTTCGGCATGCGCCACATCATCGCCGACCCGGTGGCGTTCCGGACCAAAGGCAGCTACTTGGCGCTGGCCACGCTGCAGGCGTACGCGTCCATGCACCTCTTTTTCCAGTTCAAAACCACCACGCCCGACGGCCTGATACTCTTCAACTCTGGTGATGGGAGCGACTTTATTGTTGTGGAGCTGGTCAAAGGGTGAGCGTGCATTCAAGGACGAATTCAATAGAAACCTATTTTCCCCTAAAAGCTGTTTATAATGATACTAGAAAAGAGGCTTTTGCTTCCTCGTGTTCCCTATTTAGCAGTGTTATGAAGACAAAGAGCCGAGGATTTGGTGCTACGCTCCTTTTGAATGCAACAGCCGAAATAGCATCGGCCCAAAACCTAAATTATGTCTGCAAAAAAAGCCACTGCTGGTTAGAGAACGACAGTAACGTTAAAGGCGTAGTCAACCGCCAAATTTCCGTTAAAATAATATTTTCTATGCAGCTCCATTAATGTGTTTCTATTTGTGGAATATAAATAAAGCAGCAAAATCCACCAGTAACTGACCAATCACAGTTCAATTTATGAAAGTCACATGACCAAACTCAAAAAACAGGTAAGCTGTTTTTGGTCGTTTCCTGACCCCTGTGCACCTGTGATGTCATTTTTGTTAGACATCAAGTAACAAAATGGCCGTCCCCAGAGATGGATACAAACAAGTAGATTTTGCTGCTTCATTCATATTCCACAAACATAATATTGAGCCGAATGTCGTGTTTAGACTAGTGGAGGTGCATACAACATATTGTAAAGAAAATTTTGGGGTTGACTTCCTGTTTAAAGCGATACTTTACTTATTTAGCCATTTTTGGCAGTCAAACATTATTTTGCCTATAATAAAGTTAATATTTTCATTATTTTTCATATACAATTACTACCTTTATTAAAAACTAGGGATGTTCAATACCACTTTTTGTCAGACCGATACCGATACTCAGACCCTCAGTACTCACCGATACCGATACCAACTGCCGATACCAGTAGTACATTTTGACAAATAAAAAAATCACTAAAAGATGTTAAATAAAACACAAAAATGCTCTTTTAGTTTAAGATTCACAATTTTGAAGTATTTCCAAACCAGTGAAGTTTTGGTGAAAAACTACTGCAAGCTAGCGCTAGTTACAGGCAAGGAGGACTCACTTAACGTCTTCCCCCTCTGCCATCGGTCACTTGTACTCGTCTGTGTCACGAGTACTCGAGTACTTGAAAAAATGCTGGTATCGGTACTCGCCCATCCCTATTAAAAACACATTTTGCAACTTGCTGTTGACTGAAAATGACATCACAAGGGCTCAGCTAACCAGCTCAGCTTGTGAATGTCACATGACCAAACTGAGAAAACAGGTGAGCTGTGATTGGTTACCTGAGCCCTTGTGATGTCATTTTCAGTCAACAGCGAGTTGAAAAATGTGTTTTTATAGGTACTAATTGTACGTGAAAAATAATGAAAGTATCAAATTAATTCTAGACAAAATATTCACTTTTTATTGCTAGAATGGGCTAAATAAGTGAAGTATCCCTTTAATAAAATACAAACAAATTGTCATCAATCTTAAAGCACCTCCAGACAAATTGATATGGCATAAAGGGGCACAGACAATGGCAGCTGAATTATATTTGGAACACTTTACACACACGCACGAGCATCATCATCATCATCATCATCATCATTATCATCATCTCCTCCCCCAGATACGTCCACTACGTCTTTGACCTTGGCAACGGCCCGTCGCTAATGAAGGGCAACTCGGACAAGCCGCTCAACGACAACCAGTGGCACAATGTGGTGGTGTCCCGGGACGCCAACAACATCCACACGCTCAAGATCGACTCGCGCACCGTGACGCAGCACTCCAACGGAGCCCGCAACCTGGACCTCAAAGGTAACAAGTCGGTTTCTGCCAGCTGGCCGACATCTGGCCTCGTAATGGCAGCTCAATTGGAACCATTTGAAATATCTATCCTGTTTGTACAAGGTTTTAATGAGCCCATCAGTATTAACCTCCACTGGAATTACACTCCAGAATAAACACAGCTCGAGGAATCCTCTTGACAAATGTATCGACAATATTCGAGCAATTTATACGTTACTAGAAATATGCTGAATGCACACATCTGGGACTAAAACACAGATATAGCAATTCCCACAATCTCCCTGCGATGCTTCTACCTGTGTATCAAAGAAAAGAAACAATTCTCTGAGCTTTATCTTGCCTGTAGAAAGTCTCATTGTGTGTGTTTGCAAAATAAAAACAAAAAGAAGCTTCCAGCTATCTGCCATAAAAAAAAAAAAGGCTATGGAGAACAAGCCGCTTCCCTTTAAACTAGCCGTAGACATATTGAACATACAAGTGATACAAATGCAGTCATTTATTTAAAATAAATAAATAAATAAATAAATAAATAAAAAAACATTGTTTACATCTGGTTGAAGACTGATCAAATAAGCATTACATGAGTGCGATGCCTGCAGTGGATATGCAATGCAACCTCTGCATAATTTCCTTTTGAACAGCGCTTCAATTTGCACCTGGTGTAGAATCGCAAATGACGGAAGTGAAGGCTTTGTAATGAAGCCTTGTCAAAGCAGGCCCCGTATGCATTTGCATGATAATAGCCAAACAAATCGCACGCAGCGTAACTGGATTAGTGCCTCACGTCAGATACTATGAATGTCTCAACTCCAGCCTGGTGTAATCGGAGTCTTGGCGGGTGGCGGGGAGACGATGCGAGAAATGTTAACTTCGCGTTCACGTGCCACCGTCAAGTTCAATTTGGTCACTGATGGGTGTTCTTATCAATTATGCTTTGATTGGCCTTCGTCGTGTTCATAATCAAGCAAATTTGACAATGAGTGCTATTTCACATATGATGTCATTTTTCATCCTACTGTGACAAACACATTTTTTTAGTGCACTCGTGACAAAAGTCAATTACGGTCTACTTTATATCTACTGGGGGAGCTTTAGCGCTAATGAGCCGTGATAGTGGATATAAAACTGGTAGGAAAAGAATCAAGTAAAGGAAAGAGTGATGTATGGAGATGTACGACGACAAGGTCAACTATGACAATAGGAAAAGACAGGGCAATAGGAAAGACAGGTCAAAGGAAGCAACGCACACGCAACCAAAAGCACACCAAGGCACATACACAACAAAAGATTTGAAGTTATTTAAAAGCAAAACAAAGAAATAAAAAGTAGCTTTTTGAAATTCCTGAAGACCGTACTGTATTATTTTAAAAATGATTAACACACATTAATCAAAGGAATGGGGGAACATTTTTAACCTTTATTTAAAAGCATTCCTACTTAATTAACTTTGTCAACCTATTCCAATCGCATGCAGCATCACAGCTAAATGCTGCTTCACCAGGTTTGTTTTGAAACCAAGCTCATATTAATTGACAGACAAAAAACAAATGGCAGTTTCACTGTATTTTTTGTTAGTTTTATAAACATAAAATGTAGTTATATTTTTCTCAGTTTTTTTATTTAGATAATAAAACAATTTTATTTTTAGTTATTTTTTATTTTGTCTTCATTAACAGGAATAACCTTGATAGAGGGAGCGATGAAAGTGTGCAATGATGCTGCACCTTTTTACTTTTTAGAACCCCTGAAAGACTCGCTGAAAAGTTCTAATAAAATACCTCCATGTATATTTTTTATATTACTGTATTTGTTTTTTTTGTTTTTTTTCTTCTGTCTGCATATACACTCCCCCCCTGCGGAACTGAGGCGAAGCTTGAACAGTTTTAACACAACAGCCCGCAGGGGGTTTTGGCTCTATGAAGACGCTGAATGGTCGGAAATAAAATATATATATATTTTTTTAAATGAATAGTGTTTGTGTGTATGGAGAAATAAATTCAGTCTTGGCTACAAAATATCGTGACACCAGCTGAGGACACAATCTGGAACCAGAGCCACACTCCACTTTGAATAAATGGATGCTTACAAAACACACTGCGCCATTATTATTCCAGCCACTTGATTGACAAATACCAAAATAAGTGCCATGGCACATGTCACATGGCCGCACTGCCTAGTATAAAGCTCATGGTGAT
Source organism: Festucalex cinctus (assembly GCF_051991245.1). Lineage (NCBI taxonomy): Eukaryota > Metazoa > Chordata > Actinopteri > Syngnathiformes > Syngnathidae > Festucalex > Festucalex cinctus. The sequence continues at coordinate 13,996,808 of NC_135426.1, forward strand.
AACTAATTTTATTTCCTCACCACATATTTCAACCCTTTTGACTATCTTGACAAGGAAGAGATTCATCATTATTTTGCACTAACTTGAAGAATCCACTGAAAGATTAAACTGCTTCCTGCTCAATGAACGCCAACTACCAAACTGATCAATAGCTATTAGGAGCCAATCTAATTTCCACTCTCTATTCTGCTCATTTTGTGGGCAGTAAAGTGTGCATGTTAAATACTTGATACCAATTAGTCACCCAATCCTCCGGAATGCAGTAATGCAAAATGAGCACTGTGGTTGTGGTATCACGCATTTGCCGCACAGCGTTCTGTTGCAATTGAGTTATTGGTTTCTTTGTACAGTCGAAAATGCATCAAGACCATTGTTAACTTCATGAGTGCAGAAAAAAAAATCTCTATCATTTGCAAATAATATAGGACATCTCGTGTTTAATACTGCAGCAAGATTATTCATATATATAAGAAACAAAAATGGGCCTAAAATGGAACCTTGTGGTACCCCACATTTTGTCCATATGCTTCCCAGACTCTATATCTCATTTTATACTGACATATTGCAATCTATTATGTAAATCATTAACTCATTCACTCCCAGCCATTTTCACAGAAGCGGTCCCCTTCGCTCCCAGCTGTTTTACTGGATTTTGACTGATTTTGCAAGGCCCACAGAAAATTGTGTTCTATTTCTATAAAATCATGGAACCTACCAAAAGAAAGATTAAAGTCTCTTCTTTCATCAGGGAAAAAAAAAGTATGTTTCTATCTGTTTTGCAGCAATTAGCATTAGAAGAGAGCTAAGTTTAATCAGTTTTCCCAAATCTATTTAAAATTGTAAGTAATTGAGCTTTTTTTCTACATGGCCCTGGTTGATCTCCTTTGCTCTGCTGCCACCTGCTGGCCGTTTGTGTAATAACTACCATTTCTGCAACCGTTCTTTGCAGTTGAGAGGTTGCATCAAAGCCTTCTGTATGCTCTAGCATAAAAAAAAAAAAAAAAAAAATAACGTATAAATACGTCTTTGGGACACTTAGAACATAAAAAAAACTTATTTATACGTTATTGGGAGTAAATGAGTTAATAAGCCACTACAGAGCATGGCTATGAAATCTATATGATTTTTGTCAGTAAAATTTAAAAAAAGTAAATCTTTTAGTCCTTTAAGGATGCAAATGTCCAAATTGTGGATATGGAGGACTAGATGTCAAATTAGGAAAGAGGAGAAGGTTTGAAGCATCACTTGTTGTCTGTAAGACTGAAGGTCAAACGTCTTCAACAAGCAAGAGCAAATGCTTTGATTCAACATTACTGGATCGACCTGGATGTCTGAGAATCTACATGGAAATCCCATTTACAGATCAATGGTATCTTAGAGAGGTCATCACTTGGCTGCCACTGAACTAAAAAAAGTTCGGTGGACAAAATGAGCGCCTCTTTAAGTTGCGATAAACAAGACGTGCCTCCCAAAACTCTTGATTTCAGGCCTCCATAAATGTTATGTCAGCACGGTACCGCACGTTCTGCTGTCAGGGGCCTGTTTGAGCTCAGCATCTTAGCATCCCCGACTCCCTCCGCTGGCCCATGAGAGGTCATTACGGTAACCATGGAGACGCGGAGGTGTTCGGTCTCTGGTGATGTCTGCACGGCTATAATTGCTCGTGCCTTTTGGATCGCGCCGTGCTGTTCTGCAGCACAAGCATTCATCACTGCTCGGACAGCAGAGTCAGACGAGGACACTCGGGAAAGTGGTTACTCATCACTGTAAGACAGTATGTACTGTGGAGCAGGAAGTTGGTCTGGTCAGGTGAAATATCACAAGTTTGCCAAAGCATGCAAATTACCTTAAACCACTCAGGGTTTCGGCAGAGGTCAAGACACACACCTGACTCAAACGATTCGTGATGATACGCCCTGCTTGGCCATCATTGGCTGCAGGTGATCATGCTAACTTGCTTGGTCTATCTGAGCTGCAGGAAATTTGGTGCACTCAGTAGTCAACTTAGGACTGTTGTGATCGTGATTTCTTTATTAATGTAATATGTCGAGCACAAAAAGAAAGTGGTCAGACATATAATATGCAATATGAATTCACATGTATAACAGAATATATGGTGTTCCACAGGGTTCAATTCTGGGGCCTCTGCTATTTGCATTACCTCCTACAACAGGGGTGTCCAAACTTTTTCATTTGAGGGCCACATGCAGAAAATCAGAAGGATGCAAGGGCCACATAATTTTATGAAGAGAAATTGTGTTTAGTCCTAAAAATTGTACAAATAATTTATTTGTGCTTTTGCATATTTAGAAAAATCCTACAGTATATAAGCCAATTTATTTGTAATATGGCAGTAGGGTTATTATAGTTTTGGAATTTTTCATTTTAGTTAGTTTTTATTAGTTTTCAGGGTGGTTCTGTTAATTTTTATTAGTTTAGTTCTTTAAAAAAATGCTTAGTTTTAGTTTAGTTTGTTAGTTTCAGTATTAGTATTAGTTTGTTTTGTTTTTTTAATGTGTATTACTTGTGCACAATATTTAAAAAACACCATGAGCGCAACATCATATGAAGGTGCTTTTCTGTTGGCTGCTGCTAGATGACGTCACTTCTGTGTGACATACTTTCAAAAGTCATTATTCCGGTTTATATTAAAATAAATCTACTAAAAATCACATTTAAAATCATCCCCAAAGGCTCATGCATTAAATTAATTACCAAAGACGAAAACGAAGGACATGTTTGCTATAATTATAGTTAGTTTTAGTTAGTTTTGTAAACATAACATGTAGTTTCAGCTAGTTTTCGTTTTTTTAAAAAGCATTTTCATTTTTATTTTATTTCGGTAACAATATTGTTTTTTGAATTGTAGTTTTATTTTTTTCATTAGTTTTAGTTAGCTAAAATAACATTTAATGGCACCAGTTTTTCGATACCCTCCCTTCTTACTTTGACCTTCTCCAAACATTTTTGTTTTGTTTATTTTATTTGAACTGAATCAAATGCCATTTTTAGCACATGTCGCGGGCCACTGAAGAATGGACGGCGGGCCGCAAATGGCCCCCGGGCTGTAGTTTGGACACCACTGTCCTACAAGGTTAAGAACCGAACCACTGCCTTAAACTTGTGCTCCAGGATGTTGTAGAGCCGCAAAGACACGATTGGTTCATTTATTATCATAGAAGGTCCTTGACCAAAGTGAAAAGTGCTTTCCCTTCTGAAAAAAATGCGGTGGAATACATTTACCATAAAAAAAAAAAATCCTTTGCACAATTCATAATAAAGAGCAAAACAGCTTAGCAAAGTCATTTTTGCAGTGCACACGACGCCACGCAATCCCTCTTTCCGCAGCGGTGCAGTCAACCGGCGGCGTCTCAAACAAAGCGCGCCATTTGCTCTTTGGAGATTAACTCCATACAGATAATTTCATATTTGCTAAATGGTTCTCCCAGCTGCGAGTTCACCGCATCACTCTGTCAGACTAATGAATTCATTATATTGATTGTAAGGCCCAGGCGGGGAAACATGAAGTGTCAAGTCCTCATTAATTCTGGAGAGAAGTTTGCAAACATCATTGACTTATTCCATTACACAAAGTCCACGTATAATTGACCTTTTGGCTCATTGCTTCCAAGAGGCAAGTTGAAAGTTTGGCGCACAGCTTTGTGGCACTATAAAATTTTGGAAGGTTTAGCCAAATTTACATATACATGAATTATGACTATCTAAGTTCTAGTTTCTACTAAAACATTTTGCTCAGGAGCATCTTATATATGGAAAAAGTTTGAAAATGTGTCATTCACTGAAGGTGCGCCTTAGCGAGTCTGAAACAAGTCACTTTGAGGTCAGAGGTAAAAAATAAATAAATAAATAAATACTCTGAAAAACAGAAGTACAGCACAGCCTGTTTTTTGAAGTATTTATTTATTTTTACATATATATATTTTCCCCCTTTTTCTGATTTTTTTTTCTGTTTTTGAGTATTTTTTCCTCCTGTTTTTTTGAATATTTTTGATGACAAAAAAATTTTCAGAAAACAGAAAACCCTCACCTACTAAAAAGACTCCCCCCAAAAAATTAATCAGAAAAACGTGAGGATTTTTTTCCCCAAGTAAATGCAATACGCTTCCATAGTTTTATGTTTAGTTGGAAGAAAAAAAATAATATCAACGGGGTGTGTGAAAAGTGTGAAAAACTCGTAAGTGCACTTGTTATGCATGTTGATGTAATATGCTGTGTTTTGCAGGAGAGCTGTACATCGGTGGCGTGATAAAGAACATGTACAGTAATCTGCCCAAGCTCATTGCGTCCCGGGACGGATACCAGGGCTGCCTGGCCTCAGTCGACTTGAACGGGAGACTCCCTGACATGATTGCAGATGCCCTCCACAGGGTGGGCCAGGTGGACCGAGGCTGCGATGGTAAGTGGGTTGCCTTTGCATAAATAAGAGGCAACATGCGTAATTTGATTTGTTTGAAATCACCACCCCTGTTATTAAATTCAAGTAAATGTTTTTATTTTCCCTGCCCTAGCCGTATCCCCCGAGTCTGGCATCAGCGTACGCTTGTGTGGATGTTATTTACTGATATACACCAGTGGCCACGCCCATGCTCTCACAACCCCCGGGCAGCCTTTGCAGTCTAAGCCCCTGTCATCTGTAAATCCTCTCTATTGCACCATAAAACCTGCATGAGCGAAGAATCTTTCAGTGTAGCTAATCTCAGCGATGCCCCCGCCCTCCTCGCCGCGTGCCTCATTAATCTTGCATTTCCTGCGTGTTTACCTCTGCTTTTGCTCATACTTTCCCCGCCGCAGTCTCCAGCCGCATGCGCCCGTAGAGTCAGGCCGGTTAAATCCGGGATATATCACTGGATTTTGGCAATAGCGCCCCGCGCTCCTCCCCCCCATTCCTCATCCTTTATCCCTCCACCGCATCTCAACGGTGAGCTGAGCGTCAAAGAGCACAAGCTTGATTTCCCCCAGGGCCACACTGGCTGACACAATGAGGCCCTGATCCAACTTTTTTGTTGGTACTTCTGCCAGACAGACTTATTACCTGCCTACAGGTATACAACGCATTTACCTGACTTCATACACAGTTAAACACGCTATGAAGACGTCACGCTAACTCCCATCAGCGCCGAAATGCTAATATTAGCATACGTTCGGATGTGCCAGAGCGGTGAGCCGCTGTACTCCAATGAGCTCGGTCCTGAACGGCCTTTGGCGAGATTCTAGATTTGTGCAGTCCGTCTCTGCGAAGCGAGTCCGGCTCCAACCGCACGGCGCCTTGATGAAGATAACAGATCTCTTACTTTACGACCGTTTGCGCCTCTGCAAACACCGTTGTCCTCTTTTGACTTTGTTTCCTTACCAGCCAAAAGAAGAACGAAAAAGATGGGGCTCTCTTTTGTGCACGTAAACCTGTAGAACTTTTTCCATTTCCCTTGAAATGTTCTTTGGCAGCAAGTCTTTTCCCAAGTGGGGTTCTAAATCAAGGTTTTTCTGTCCCTGATTCAGTGCTACTTTATTAGCTGCCTTGCAAAGTAAATAGATGTCAAAACACATTTAAGACCAAGATGGCAACTACATGACTCTGCGTTCACAATTAACTGGGTTTTATCGGAGTCATAATTTTCAGCCCTCTATCTTTTATCAGGACAGCCATATTTATTTATGTTTATTCTGGGTTCTTTTTCATCAACACTTCCACCGTGTTGTGCTCAGCTTAGGAATGTGGACTGACTGTGACTTTTCAGGCAGCTGATCAATAGTCAACCCTCCATTATTTAATATGACACAATGTTTAATTAACTCCCTAAGGGAACCTTTTATTAGCGTGCCGGGTAATTAGCCTGCTCCAACAGCAACACAGTTTGAAAAAATAAACAAATTGCCTTTAAGTATTATCTAGCATAAACACATCTCCTGCATCATGTATTGATTTATTTTAACAGAATAATCTCTTCACAGGAAGATATCTGCTCTTCTTGTTAGCTAATTAGTCTGGCATTGAAGCATGTGCGTACATGCGTGCGTGTTTGTTTTATGCACGACAATACCAACAAGCAAGTGGCTATTTTTTTAGGAAGAAAAAAATAAATAAAAAATAAGTCTTCTTGTTGTGAGCCAAGATTGTGATGTGGAAAAGTGAGAAAAAGTGTTCCCTGGGTGAATTTGTTTTGAATTGGAACCTAAGTGGCCGCTTTAGAGCGCCTCGTTGTCAGCCATGAGTGTGAGCATGTCATATAGCGAGCAGCTGGATGAGCGTGGTAAAATATTATTTAAAAGTCTAATGTTACGGCTAGCATGTGGACGGGAGCTTCACGCTAGCGTGGTTGCTTTAGAGCGCCTCGTTGTCGCAACATGGAAAAGCCATGCAATGGCCCGAGAAGATATATCAGAGCCATCAGAGGTTTTAAGAAGATATGCAGTATATTTGCGGCTGTAGCATGTCGTTAAACTTTTTTTATAACCGATATTTGGAGCCGATATACATTTGCAGTGAAAATAGCGTCAAAATTATAAAACTAAAACTCTCAAGCATGTTTGTTCAAACAACTTTTCAAATTTTCAACATGTTGATGGTTTTTCTTTGAATTTTGAACATATACAGTAGATTAGGGGTGTTAAAAAATCGATTCGGCGATATATCGCGATACTACATCGCGCGATTCTCGAATCGATTCAATAATCGGCAGAATCGATTTTTTTTTTTTTTTTTTTTTTTTTTTTTTTTTTTTTTTTTTTTTTTTTTAGGATTCACACCTTGAGCATGGAAGAATGTTATATGAACGGCACATTAAGCCTTAATATTTTTATTTTAATGCTGTTCAAACATGAAACAGATTACAACCTCTATAAGACTGAAATTTCAGATAAATAAATAATACATTTTCATATAAATCTTACACTCTACAAGCTTACTGATTAGTATTTTCTAAATATGAATGAAAAAAAATCGCAACAATCGACTTATAAATTCGTATCGGGATTAATCGGTATCGAATCGTGACCATTCGTATCGGGATTAATCGGTATCGAATCGAATCGTGACCTGTGAATCGTGATACGAATCGAATCGTCAGGTACTAGGCAATTCACACCCCTACAGTAGATGTTTGCTTAAAAATTCTAACACAAAGTTCAGGGAGTTTCCAGGGTCTTAAGATAAATGAAAAAACAAAAAAAATAGTTTCCAAAATTTAAACAAAGATGAAATGTTAAACTATTTCTTAGTTTTGTTTTAATTTCTAACCAATCCACAAAGTTAGGTCATTACCAGTGTCAGCAGCATATATTTTAAAGTTAAATGAAAATTTAAATATACATAATGTACTTTAATGTGAAGTTAACCTGGGTTTAAATTGATCTCTTAAGCTGAAAGAAAGAAAAAGAAAAACTGAACATGTTTAACATTTATTTCCCGCAAGAAAAACTGGCTGCAAACATCTTTACATCCTTTTCCAAAGCTTGATGGAAACCCAAAATTCACAAGCATTCGCCGCTCAGTAACCATCTTTATCGGCCTTCAGATTTGGCAGATGCCAATATTCGCCAAAATTTCAAATAGCCAGTAATCGATCTATCCCTGGTTAAATCATAACGAGCTGTCCTATGAGTAATATTCTCACCTTCACACCTGAAACTCCTCCCTCTTTAGGACCAAGTACCACCTGTACGGAGGACTCCTGCTACCATCAAGGGGTTTGTCTCCAGCAGTGGGAGGGCTACACCTGCGACTGCACCATGACGTCCTATGGAGGCTCATTTTGCAACGACCGTGAGTCTCTTAAGTTTTTCAGTGTGTGTGTGTGCACGTAAATGCCCCACAGGCAATTTATGCTACCAGTGGTGCGAGGCTGGGTTCTGATGAACATCCATAGGAGAATGTTTAAGTTGTGATTTATCGCTTGACTGGTTTAAGAACTAGTGAAATAGAATCATGCTGGCCACCCAGGTAAGTTGCATCATTCCTTAACTCATTTACTCCCAATAACGTATAAATACGTTTTTTTTAATGTTCTAAGTGTCCCAAAGACATATTTCTACGTTTTTTTTTGTTTTTTTTTATGCTAGAGCATACAGAAGGCTTTGATGCAGCCTCTCAACTGCAAAGAACGGTTGCAGAAATGGTAATTACACAAACGGCCAGCAGGTGGCAGCAGAGCAAAGGAGATCAACCAGGGCCATCTAGAAAAAAAGCTCAATTACTTACAATTTTAAATAGATTTGTGAAAACTGATGAAACTTAGCTCTCTTCTAATGCTAATTGCCGCAAAACGGAAACAGATAGAAACATACTTTCTTTTTCCTGATGAAAGAAGAGACTAAACTTTCTTTTGATAGGTTCCATGCTTTTATAGCAATAGAACACAATATTCTGTGGGCCTTGCAAAATCAGTCAAAATCCAGTAAAACAGCCGGGAGCGAACGGGACTGCTTCTGTGAAAATGGCCGGGAGTGAATGAGTTAAGATGAGAAAAAGCACACATACAACTTTTCATTTATGTTTATCGGGGTACACGTTTTCCTCCCTTGTGAAGTCTTTTGGCGCCCTTGCCAGTTTGGATCCCTCACTACCATATTTCATCCACTTGACCCCAAATGCAGCTGGGTTAATCCATCGCCTTGTTCTCTTTATTGCCGGCCCTTTCTTCTTGCCGGCCTTCTTTACTTTCCCCGCCAAATGATTGGCCTTTTCTCCTTGGCGTCAGCTGACTCATGACAAATTGCGTCTGAGTCGGACAGCTCTCGGGGATTCGTCCTTCTCTGGAAACCAAGGTAGGGTATTCGATGTGGTGGCATTTGTGTGTGCGCAAATCAAAATGGTTCTGCGTCATCTTGGTGTTACGTTGGGAATATTTTGGAGCTCAATCACCTCTTCTATTTTTTTGTCCTATTTGTCTCTTAAAGAAACACTTATTTGCACTCCGGTATTCCACCTTAAATCATATTTCTGTTTGTGTTACTGCGGGCAAACACAGCAGCTGTGCTTTATGACTTAATAAACACTGTTGGTTGCACGCCGAGCTTGTGGTTGCTCATGAGCAGAGAAGCAGGGCTGCCCAAATAAATCACAGAACCTTCCTGCGAAACTAACGGGATACGAGGCGTTCTGTTGCAGCTTCCAGTTGTCCAAAATAATAAGTGGTGGGTTGAAAACTTAGTCCCTGAAAAGTCCAAATAAATATGTCTTTTAAACTTGACACATACCTCAGAGAAGACTCCTGTTAACTCAAAACTCAATAACATTTTTAACTGAGCCTTGTATGTAGAGAGACGGACAGACAGACACAGACTTGACAGGTCGGTTTTTATGTGCATGTGTGCCTTCTCAAAGCCACTTTAACTCATTTGCTCATAAAAAAAAACATACAAATACATTCTGTTTTAAATATTACCAGTATCCCAAAGACGTATTTATGTGTTTTTATGCTCGAGCATACAGAAGGCTTTGATGCAGCCTCTGAACTGAACGGTTGAACCAATGGTAGTTATTACAAAAACGGCCAGCAGGTGGCAACAGAGTATAAGGGATCGATCAGGGCCGTGTTGCAAACAAGTTGTTTTAAACAGATTTGTGAATAATGATGAAACTTTGCTATATTCTAACGCCAATTGGTGAAAAACATTAAAAAAAATACTCTTTTTTTTTTCCTGATGAATGAAGAGACTCTAATCTTTCTTTTGGTAGGTTCCATGTTTTTATTGCAATAGAACACAATATTCTGTGGGCCTTACAAGAACAGTCAAAATCCAGTAAAACAGCCGGGAGCGAAGGGGGGTTGTGCTTCAATGAATATGGCTAAGAATGAATTACTTAACTCATTCACTCCCAGCCATTTTCACAGAAGCAATCCCGTTCGCTCCCGGCTGTTTTACTGGATTTTGACTGTTCTTGCAAGGCCCACAGAATATTGTGTTCAATTGCTATAAAAGCATGGAACCTACCAAAAGAAAGATTAAAGTCTCTTCTTTCATCAGGAAAAAAAGTATGTTTCTATCTGTTTCCGTTTTGCTGCAATTAGCATTAGAAGAGAGCTAAGTTTCATCAGTTTTCACAAATCTATTTAAAATTGAAAGTAATTGAGCTTTTTTTCTACATGGCCCTGGTTGATCTCCTTTGCTCTGCTGCCACCTGCTGGCCGTTTGTGTAATAACTACCATTTCTGCAACCGTTCTTTGCAGTTGAGAGGTTGCATCAAAGCCTTCTGTATGCTTTAGCATAAAAAAACAAAAAAAACGTATAAATACGTCTTTGGGACACTTAGAACATTAAAAAAAATGTATTTAAACGTTATTGGGAGTAAATGAGTTAAATGGAAATGGTGCACATACAGTACGTTTACCTTTGTTTCCCTTTCTTGCTCTCCTGTGAGCCAGAGGAAGCAGAGGGAGATGCTGGCCTCTCGGGAAGGCTGAAAGTGAGCGAGGGAGGGAAAGGCACAGGGAAAGCCGATTTGGGCAATTCTTCCTTTTTCTTTTAAGCCGTTGGAGTCTGCCAGGCATGTGCGCATTTACAGTCAAGCCAGCTGCTGGCCATGCTAATTGAGTGTATTTATAACCGCTCTTCATCATGCCCTCACTGATTAGGGTAACGCACACACTATACAGTAGGCCAGCCACAATATTTTGCACATCCATTCAGAGAAGCAAAGCTGTAACACTCTCAAGCCAGATCATTCAATTGGTAAAATAAACCAAATGTGTCGTGTTGGCAAGTTTCACTTGAGTGATACTCCCTCCTGCCTCCTCGTCTTGCCTCTCCCCACCATTTGCCAGGCGGCCCTGCAATTATCGGCCACCTCGTTAGCCGAACCCGGTGTGAATGAACGCATAATTGCCTGGCATGCTTTTATCATTCGCACGCCGACAAGCCTGGCAGAGACGAACGCACACTTGAAGGAGGTCGCAGCTATCTTGCCATTTGCAGACGCTTGAGCAAATGCATGGGCAAGTCTATGAAAGGAAAAGGCATGTTGGCTTCCCCCAAAAATCAACGCACTGGATGTTAAAAGTCAACATGTCAAGAGCTGGCGAGGATTGGTTGACAGTGAATGTCTGCAGGACCGGAAATGGATGCAAAAGAAAGCTCATCCTTTCAGCGTTGCACCATCATTCTTGTATCAAAGACAGACTAGGAATCATTTCGCTCAAACTTTTGCTTTCCTCTTGATGAGTTTCTGCTTCAATGTCGATCCAGCGCAGTGCCTCTACTGCTTTTCTGGGTTTAATTAAAGAACGGGATGGCTTTTAAGCCACAATGTGCATTAAAGGACAACTAACAAGGCTTAGTAATTGCTTTGAGACCACTCAAGACAAATGCAAACATCATCAAAGCCCTCGGCTCCACTTTGGAACGAGAACACGAGGCGTGGAGGAAGAGAGGAGAGGAATAAAAAAAATAATAGAGGTGGAATTATATCTCAGGTGTGTCTTATCAGTAAAATCCTGACTGACACTGTATGACTTCCTCAGATTTGATCCCGTGGGTGCTGATAAAGTAGAGCTTGCTGTTTCCACTTCACCGTGTCCTCTTCTGCCTTCATCTCTGCACTACTCCAATTACTCTCGCTCACAAGGGCTGAAAAGAGCATAAGACAATATGGAGGAATTGTTGGTATTGGGTTATCTTTAGTGTTGTTCCGATACCGTTTTTTGGCCCCTGATACCGATACCCAGCTTTGCAGTATTGGCCGATACCGATACCAGGCCGATACTTAAGGTTTTTTTTCCTCAACATGAAAAAGCTGTCCTGCTATTGGTTCAGAGCATTCAAGGGCCAATAGGATATCTTAGATCGGCATGTAGTGAACATGTCACATACCAGTGAATGTCGTGCACCAGCAAGACAAGATGCTGCATCCAAAATCCTATGTTAGCATTGGACTTAATGGTATCGGCATGTTACTTGTGAGTAGTCACTGATACCGATACCACTGTTTTAATGCAGTATCGGTATCGGAACAACACTAGTTATCTTTTGGAAAAAGTCTGTTATACCTGCACCTATCTTTTATGGGCTAATCCTCACACATTTTGCCCACATTATAATGCTAATTATAGTTTCACGATGGCATGCATCAATTGTGACTCTCCAAAGCAATCCAATCAGCTCCCCTGAGTTTTTAGTTGAAAAATTCACTTAGCAGATACTCGTCCTTCAGTATGTGGCCTTCTGCGTTTTGCAGCAGCCAAAATTGATTGCGTTACCTAGAAACTTGCTGTGGTGGTGGAAATATCCACATATTGACATGTGCCCATTATTTCTTTTAAAAGAGGCCATTAACGCGGAACAATGGGCAATGTAGGCGGATCTTTTTTCTTAAAAAAAAAAAAAAAGTATGAATGCTACTGGCTAATGAACAATTGCTTGGAAGAAATAAGATTGATAATCAATGGTCTATATGGTAGAGATGCACATTTTGAGAGCTCATGTAAATATAACGGCTTTGTTCTCTACAAATAATTCAAAGTAATTATTGGAAGGTGGTCATATTTTAGGCCTGTGAGAAAAGCATTTTCTTATCCATGGAATCACAGCTCTCCCTATATTTCCTGCTTGTTAAAACTATCTTCCGCCCTGTGCCGAGACCAGTAATGGATTTTCCGTAGCATGAGCACAGCGGCGCTGAGGCGGGCGTGAACACGGAGGCCAATGAGGTGATAAATGGTGGCTTTCCAAGAGGGCGATAATCTTTCATTCCCCATCGCAGAGTCGTTCTAATAGATTCCTCTGCCAAAGCCCTGTGTGGAATATCGTACGTCCTTGTGGTGATTTGAGTGTCCTGGGAAGGATTTTATTGGGCTTAAGTCTCCCAGACGGAATTATACAACCTTACCCTCGGCGTAAGTACGTGACACAGTGAACGACTTCGGAGTTGCTGGTTGTCTTCCTCTTCCAATCTCTATCCACCAATCAACTGCTTGTGTCTCGCTCCGCCTCTTCAGTGCTTAGAGATATCGTTCTGATCAGTTTATTTGGTAGCCTTTACCTTTTCTTTTGAACAATTGACATGCTACATGCACCCAAGTATCTGTGGAAAGCGCGTGAGGGGCTAAACAAGGCTCTTTCAAACACTTTCTTCCTCATCCATCATGGGAACGTTCGACTGTAACATAAAAGTCGAGGCAGACTTTTTCCCCCTAAAGCACTTCGACTCTTAACACAACAGGGAGAAGGATTTTCTTTTATATGCTGTATTTTATGACTATATTATATTATGTTTGAGTTCCTTTCCCCATGCACATTTGATTAATTAATTTTGCCAGTCATGTCGCACATCCTTTAGGGGGAATGGGAGTGCTGCAGTCCAAACGCAGATCATCTGATTATGCAGTATTGTACGATAGTCTCCGCATTTGCGCAAATTAGCCTGGCAGAAAGGAAGGAGGATATCTATGGTTAGGTTCATCTGCATGTGCATTTCAAACATTGGAAGCAACATATTTTTTTCAGAGTCAATATTTTTTGGCACATTTGAGACATCGCTTGCCCTCGGCTCGGTGCTGGCGGCGCGGATCGGCGTCCCACCCGGAGACCACGTTTATTTGTGGCGAATGTGTGTGCGTGTTAGGGGTGTTAAAAAAAAATCGATTCGGCAATATATCGCGATATTACATTGCGCAATTCTCGAATCGATTCAATAGGCGGCCAAATCGATTTTTAAATATCCATTTTTTATGGTAAAATATTCATCAAAACGTCTTAGGGTTCACACCTTAAGCATGGAAGAATGTTATATTAATGGAACATTAAGCCTTAATATTTTATTTTAATGCTGTTCAAACATGAAACAGATTACAACCTTTATAAGACTGAAGTTTCAGATGAATAAATAATACATTTTCATACAAATCTTACACTGTAAAAATTTACTGATTAGGATTTTCTAAATTTAAAATACTACTACTACTACTACTACTACTACTACTACTAATAATAATAATAATAATAAATCGCAACAATCAACTTATAAATTCGTATCGGGATTAATCGATATCGAATCGAATCGTGACCTATGAATCGTGATACGAGTCGAATCGTCAGGTACTAGGCAATTCACACCCCTAGTGCGTGTATAAAAAAATAATAATAATACAAATAATTAAAAAAATAAAAAAGTGTGTAATACCGCGAGCACGGACTTTCTGCTGCGTCATGACTGTTTTGATTTTGGATTCCCCACCGGCTTCCTCGCTGGATCACTTTCTGATTGGCCGCACGTCACCGTCAATCGGCTGCGCGGAGCGAAGTCGGTCCAAAACAATCCAACATGTTGGATAACCCCGATTTCAAGTCGGGGGTCCTTCCGAGTGCCGATATCGGGAAGGCAGGATTATCGCTTGCGTCTCGGCGCGTCTTTACGATTGTCGGGAGGGCTAAAATCGGGCCAATTCTGCCGTGTGAACCAGGCTTAAGTATGAAAAAAAAAAAAACACACAAGGACTTTGTCTTCACAGTCGCAACCCATTCTAGAGACACAAAAAATGACAATGACAAAGGGAGACAGAACAGGAAGTCTGGTGGTTCGCTACTTAGCGCCTGAAGTTTCTTAGATAGAAAAAAAGAAACAGTAGAAGAAGGGAGGGAAACAACAAGACCCACTCTGTGCATCAAAAGACTTGCTTAGACTCCTGAAATGTGCATTTAGGTTTTTTTTTAAAAAAAAAAAAAAAAAAAAAAAAAAGGACATACGCGTATGAGTAATCAATATTGCTTCCCCGTTTTCTGTCGTGACTCTCCCGGGAAAGCCGCCAGTATGGACAGCCACACCGCCCTCCGCTTGATCAATAGTCACGTTCTGTCCCTCACTCTTGTTTCCTCACATGCCTTGCCCATATGTTCGCATCGGGTGGCAGGTTTACTTCCATCTCATTAGCTTTTCACTTTTGATCAACATGGAAGGACGAAAGGCGAAAGGGGGCGGTTTGTTTGCTTGTGATGGCATGTTGAGGGTCAGGGGTCCTCGATGCTGTGTCACTTGTGTAGCTCGATTTGTTTTGTTTTGATATGTTTATTTTTGGACTCGAAAAGCCTTTATAGCATGTTTGCACTGTTTGTTCAAAGATGATATTTATCTTTGTTTGATCTAGATTGATTTGAAAATATATTGACATTTTTTGAGGCTCATTTTTACTGGTAGACAGTTGGACTGCAACACGCTGACCTTGTGTGAAGGTCAGTTCAAATTTGATTTGTTTCAAAGGGTAAACTTGTCCTTCTCTTCAATTTAGAATTGTGAGATACACACACACATTTGCCTGTGTTCTGTTTGGTGTGTGTTGGCTTCGTATCGACAGCCGCTGCAGCTCGGATCAATTCGACAATAAAGTTGTAATGAAACAAGGCTGCCTTCATCTCATCTGAGTTGGGTGCAAGTAACTGACTTTTAATTTGAGTCCACCGAAACCATTCCGAGTCCATATTTCCAATCTGGTAGAAAGGCAATAGAAAGGAGGGAAGACGAAAACAATAGACGTCCTTTGGAATGGAACGTCTCCTTCTAGCACCACGCGCTGCCTTTTGAAGTCCTCGCACGCCGGGGATTGTCTGCTGGAGTTTGAAAAAAGATGTGCTAATTGAGCCATTTTGCAAGTAAGGCTAAGATCCGTCGGCTAAAGAATGTTGCGCAACCTCCCGCTTGCCGTTTGTGTAGAAACACTTTTGCGAAGGAAGAAAATGTGGTATGTGTGAAACAAACAAAACAGTGACTCCAGCATTTCCCGGTCCAACCTTGTTTTTCATTAGCCACATTTAGGCCTACAAGGACCAGAGGAAGACAAAAAAAAACATCAAAATGTATTTGCCTGGCCTATATTGCTCTTATAAAATATTGAAACAGTTTTCAGCCCACAGCAGAGTAAAGAGTGTTCATATATTCCACTTCAAGATGAAAGGTGAACCACCTGCATCTACACTCCTCCGTGGACCTCAATCCTGAAAGAGCATGTCGGGTCCAGATACGAGACCAGTGCTTCTTAATCTGGCTTCAGTTAAACCACAGCGGTTTTGGGTGCCAGTCTCAGGGGTTTGATAGAGGTCAAGAGACACACCTGATTCACGACCGATTTGTGCTGCAGGGAATTTGGTGCGCGCAGTAGTCAAAAATCATATTGTTTTCAATAAAGAAGGATTTGCTGTGCATAGGAAACTGGTGGGGTTCAGCACCTCCAACAAGGTTTGACCCTGGAAAACCCTCCTTTTGCTTTGCATGGTTTCAGGAGTTTATTTTGTTAGGTAGTGTGAGTATTTGTTTCATCTCCTCAGCTATATGTCCTTGAAAGAACTCGTGATCCGAATCAGAATAGCTTTATGTCTTCCGGTCAAATCACATAATTAACTCTTTCACTGCCATTGACGGAAAAAGATGTCAAATGATGCATTTTTTTTTTCTGGTCTGGCAATGAATGTGTTAATAAATAACTAAAAAAAAAAAAATCAAAGTGGCCCTTGCAGCTTTCTATTTTTCTGTATGTGGCCTTCAGAGGAAAAAGTTTGGACACCCCTGCTATACATTATATCAACAATTTATAATTTCTTCATTGATTTTTACCATGTTTAAAAAAAATAATGTAGCTTAACAATATTTAAGGGGGCTTCTGTCTGACAAACCCCCCCCCCCCCCCCCCCCCAATAGTCCTAACTACGCCACTGCCCAAATGGATTGCATCACTCTTCGCATCTGTGCATTTGATATAATGAGTTAGTCAGTGCTAAAAGGCTGAGTTTTCTTTTTTCCTTTTCTTTTTTTTTTAACATATTCATTGCCAGACCAGAAAAAAAAATGCCTCATTTGACGTCTTTTTTCCATCAATGGCAGTGAATGAGTTAAGATGGAATTTACGTCCTGCTTAGCCCACAAACCCCGTTTCCACATTTTGCTTTTTGCTTCTCTAATTGTTGAGCCCACTTTGTTGCATGTTTTACTATAGTGTCTAAAAAACATTAAGGACTTCCTAGGAGGCTTTATTTGTGTGTGGCAATCAGTCCTGGAGGCAGTTAAGTGGCAGCGGGATGCCAATGCCTGCCTGGCAAAAATGCAGTAAATTATTAATAATAGGCTTAAAGGGGGAATGTTCGTCATCGGCTTTGTTTGCTGTATAGCTCACACATTTATAAAGAAGAAGGAGGAGAAAATGCTGGGGGGAAATGGAGGAATGAGAGACACAGCCATGGACAGAATGGTCGAGTCAATGTCCAGAGAGTGATGCCAAAGTGAGCAATGGCATAACGGGCGCTCTTTTGAAACACTTTAGAAGCACTTTAATAGCAGAGGCAAAAGAATTGGCCTTGGGAAAAAAAATCCAAGATACAAAAATGTGTTACAGGCTCCAAATGAAGATGTTTTTTTTGCTGAATGCCAATCGCAAAACTTGAAATTGAAAAAGAATCTCAATAAAGATGCATGCTCGTCAATATCATACAAATAAATAAATATGAAAAATAAATAATAGAGCCACAGTGCTTGGCATTCCGTCACTTTATCATTCTGGCTTGTTTCTGTTTCATCTAACAGCAACACTCATGCATCTTTGTGTTCAGACCAAACCAAAATGATGGTGAGGGAGAGTGCCAATGAAAGGAAAAAAAACAGCAAAGAGACAGCGTGTTAAAATGCATGGCCGCCCTTGCCACTTCCCATGAAGCTCACCGCCGAGCAGACTAGATGCTACAGTTCTTAGCATTGCACCTGCAGGACCACGGACGGGTGCCTGAGCATCTCCTCGCTCATGTTTCGGGATCTGTCACTTTTTCCTCATCGTAAAGCTTGAACCTGGCCTCAATCCCTGAGCTAAATCCCGGGCTACCTGCTCCCTGCTCTCCCACCCATACATGCTGTTGTTTTCGTGCCCGGAATCTTAAAGAGGTGGTTTGGGAGCGACACCTCTTTGAGACAAAGCCTGCAGAAGGGACACCAGGGCATTCCGCCTCCACTCCTAGTGATGGCCTGAACAATAATGTGCGACACAGAGCAGGTGGAAGCGTAGCAGAGCGGTGGAGGGGGAAAGGGGGAAATAGACTGTCAATACATGCCCTAACCTCAGAAAATGTCAGACGAGGCAAGCAGATTGAGAAGCGGTTGATGCGCTCTTCACGGTGTCCTGCCTCTGAGATCGATCCAGAATAGCCTTCGGTCATCGCTGCTTCAAAGTCAAGTGTTGCATTTTCAAAATGCAACCTGCCTATTAGAAGCCAACCTTTTTCCTTTTTTTTTTTTTGTCCAATCAGAACCACAAGTGAGTCCGTATAGACATGTTTTGTATTTGTAATGCCGAGTGTAATAATGGCCAAAATCAGCGTCCACTGTGTTATGCGGTTGTCAATACACGCCTAAGGTGGAAGCGATCAATCACTTACATGCACGTGAATTCAATTTCCAGACGTTGCCCGCGTGGACGCACATTCATCTTGATTGCGTGAGAGGAAAGTCGATCGAAAAATGAAAATGACACCGTGGGCGCTGCTCCTTGCTCTCATCTCCAAAGTGGAAAGCAGGAGTGAATACTAACGTCTATGAACGTGGCAACGTGATGCCATTTCAAGTTGGTAAATGAGACAGATAATTACCAATGGATTTTTGCTATTTTTTGCTGATGCAACCAATCAGCTGCTAACCTGATAACATGTTTAGCTGAGCAGCACATTGAGGAAATAAACAAGCTAAAATATCCCCAAACCTCATTTTTGTGCCTTTTTCCTCAGCCGTGATTGAGGGCCGACATTGTTTAGCGGCTTATAGTCACACTCTAATTGCTTTTTGATATGGTTACAAATGTGAAATTACTTTGTCCCATTAAATTAGATAAACAATAAAGAGTGAGGGGCAACAAAAGACTGCTGACAAAACTACAGCAGAAAGGAGTAATTACTGAAGCTTGTCACACTCATTTTAATGTGTCAAGAAGCAAGCGTTTTTGTTTTACCACCTCTGCATTACAATCGTGATCTTAATGCTGCATTTCACGTATTTACTCAACTCTATTAATTAACTGAGCACTTAGAAAAACACGCATAGTTGAAGCCAAGTTGTGTGCATAAAATCGGACAATAATAAATAAGACACAATAACAAATATACTACAAATACTATGCTGCTACTAATAATATAGTAGCAACAACAATAGCAGAAAAAAATTACCCCTTAGTTAACTCATTCACTCCCAGCCATTTTCACAGAAGCAATTCCGTTCGCTCCCGGCCGTTTTACTGGATTTTGACTGATTTTGCAAGGCCCACAGAATATTGTGTTCAATTGCTATAAAAGCATGGAACCTACCAAAAGAAAGATTAAAGTCTTTTCTCTCATCAGAAAAAAAAGTATGTTTCTATCTGTTTCCGTTTTGCAGCAATTAGCATTAGAAGAGAGCTAAGTTTCATCAGTTTTCACAAATCTATTTAAAAGTGTAAGTAATTTAGCTTTTTTTCTAGATGGCTCTGGTTGATCTCCTTTGCTCTGCTGCCACCTGCTGGCCGTTTGTGTAATAACTACCATTTCTGCAACCGTTCTTTGCAGCTGAGAGGCTGCATCAAAGCCTTCTGTATGCTCTAGCACAGGGGTGGCAAACTGCAGTCCTCGAGGGCCGGTGTCCTGCAGGTTTTGCAGATTTCCCTACTCGAAGTGCAGCTGATTCCAATTAACAGGCTCGTTATCAGGTTTCTGTAGAGCTTGCTGATGAGCTGATCATGAATCAGCTGTGTTGAAGAAGGGAAATATCTAAAACCAGCAGGACTGCGGCCCTCGAGGACCGGATCTCGCCACCCCTGCTCTAGCATAAAAAACAAAAAAACGTATAAATACGTCTTTGGGACACAACATTTAAAAAAAAAGGTATTTACACGTTATTGGGAGCAAATGAGTTAACGTTAAAGTTATGTTTTTGTTTTTTGTTTTTTTATATCTGCTACATGATAAGCCATACTTCCCTCCTTGTAAGCGTATCCTGGCATCAAATAAAATGCTAATTACCTCTAACTGCCATTTTATCATTCAAAGAGTCACATGTAATGAGTAATTAGCAGTTAGATAAACTGACAGTTGCTCCCTTGAAGGCTAACTAGGAAGCAACCGGCTCCCTTCTCACACCTCCCTCAGCTGCGTCCCTACAATCCACCCCTCAGGCAACAGCAAGCCAGGCCGTACTAATCACCCCTTCTGATTTGTATCTCGGTCAGGATGGATAGTGATGTGCGTTTATAAGGTGTGGTTGTGACTATTTGATTGGATCTGAGTGGAAGGAGATGGAATTTAAATGTGTCTTCTAAGCTGAAGCTTTGAACTGAGCATACAAGTTATTGCGAGTAAGACACAGTAACTACATCGCCGCTTTTATGTTATTTTTACAAGTCCATGTAATCAGGGCGCTGAAGTTTGTTTCTTTGATTTTTAAGACACTCTGGAGACATTCTGGGAATCATGTTTGCTGGTTGGAAAAAATAAAATGAAAACACGTTGCAGGGTTTGCAAAGATCCCTGCAGAATATGTCCCACTCGGGAGCTCGCATGCGGTTCACAAAAACACATTCATGACTCAAACCCTGGACATGGCAAAATAGCGTTCATAACTGACGGGACCTAATTGTCATATGTTGAAGGATGACGACTCAGAATCAATACCACTGAAGGTGGATCTGTGCTGGTCGAACTTTCTCAGGGCTTTGTATGTTGTGGAGGCGCAGGTAAGGCATTGATTGCATGCCAATTAGGCTGTCAGAGAGTAAACAAGACGAGCGTGAGAGAAGGAGACGCAATGAACGCGAGGGCACTAAACAATTTGTGTGCAGTTGAAGGCAGACATTCCACGTTCCCTCCTGCATTCACGATTCTTCTTCGATTTCGCTCACGGAATACTAATAAAATCTGGGGATGCAATGTGCAACTAAATGGTTTGGTGTCAGGCTTTCATATTCATGGTCTCCATTTTTGTTCTGGTTACCATTTTTCATGTTAGTGGGAAACCATTTCAAGCTTTTGATTAGGTAAAATGTCATCTGCTTGTGTCTGTTTACACCAGGCTTCCCCAATCCTGGTCCTCGAGGCTCGGAGTCATGCAGGTTTTAGATGTTTCAGGATCGTTATCAGGCTTCTGCAGAGCTTGCTGATGAGCTGATTATATCAATCACGTGTGTTCGAGGATGGAAACATTTCAAACCTGCAGGACTCCGACCCGCAAGAACCAGGATTGGGGAATTTAGGGGTCAAATATACATGCATGAGGCCAAAAGCAGTTCCAAGCAAGAAATAGGACTCCGAAGAGCCACCCACATTGTTGTCATCACTCATTTTTTAATCAGACAAACCAACTCGTGTATATACAAAAACATCCGTATTAATATGTTAATGAGATGAGTCATTCCATTGAGGATTACAACTTCTGGTCACAAAGCTCTCTGCTCCCTTCTCTCATTTCCTCTCGTCTGCTTTGGATCAATGGCCTCCCCACCAGCCGAATCTTTACGATCGACTTTCTTTGAGTAACTCAATACTGTTGCACTCAACACAAATAGAGTGGCCTCACACAGCCGTCACATTTACAGTCTCATGTTTCAGGCGTTCACATTATTCTGATCCGCAATTCATGTTTACTCGAGAAACCTTGTCTTGCTTGCCGAGGCCTTTTTCATTTTTAATGCTATGAGATGTTCATGGTAGAAAGCATATGGATAGTTTTCTTATATCTGCCACCATGATGCCAAGACAGGTTGTAAAATGTTGCCAAATACAACATGAAGAGTGACGTTGGCATCAATTACATCCAAAACCAAATGAGTTCTCTTCCCTTCACAGCTCCACTTATTGGTCAAAGCATTTGGAGTATGTCAGTGTGTGGCTCCCACTTGTTTTTGCTTATTCGGCATCCCAGCATGCTCCCGCCCATTTAGGTAGTCGATTTGATGAGGCAACAGGATCTCAGCTTGACAAATAACGGTGAGCCTAACCAAGTGTTCACACCAGGCTGACGTGGCGGTCCTTCAGTTTTCCATATTTGAATTTTGCCGACTAGAAGCACCCCCGAGTCGCCTTAAAAGCCTCGCCTGACAACTCTGTTAAGTATTCAGTGGCCTGTCACAGCCCAACAGGCTCACAGGTTCCAGCTTTAGCCTTGTTCCCCCGTCACTGATATGCTGAGATACAAATGAGGAGTCACTGTTCACTCACAGAAGCCCAGCTCAATCTCCCTTTCCCACGGCTTCCTGTAATGACTTCATTAGTCATATCCAAGGCTCCAGCTCAACTGACTTCGACTTGCCTGGGCCAATCCACGATTATTGCTTTGAACGTGTAGGTTGAGGGCTGAGGTGGCAGTCAATTGGCCCTTTTTTAGTTTTTACTAACAAAAGACTGAATCTACAGTGTAGAGAAAAGAATGGATGTGGATGTTAATTAAGAGAAAAGTTTTTCATTCCTCTTATTTCGTCCTGTGTCCACACTCAATCAATCACGTGACGGGCTGACTGAAGACATCTCTCTCATATTCAGAGTTAAGCTATTCAAAATCCCTCTGCATCTGCCAGAGAGCTTTCCATTTGGATATGTATGGCATTATCACGGAAACTTTTCCGACTTACTTCTACGTGACTAAGGGCATAAATGGAGTCGGATGTCAACATCATAAATCTCTGCCTTAAGCCCAGAAGAGCCTCCAGCTCCAAGAGTACCATCTTGGTTTTTAACACTCCGTGAGGAATCATCTCTTTTGGTGTTGACACTACAATGAACTTGATTGTCAACGCTGATGTCTGCAGTAAGATACAAAAGTATCAGGCCGCTATAATGAAATCGGATGCCTGGCGACCATTATGCAAGCTGTGCACTCAGTTTTTACTTGAACATTCTAATTTCTCTTGCCATCTTCTAATGGCTTCTCAGCACGACTGTTTGTTTGCGATGATTTCCCTCCTCCGACTGTCGCCCTGCCATCACAGGCTAAATAATAAGCGAGACCGTCTCCTTGCGGCTAGCTGGCAAGCTACATCTGTTTTAATGCGGTACTCATGAAATGTCTTCTTGTGCCTCAGCAATCGGTGACCCTCGGAGGACATTGCTCAGCCATTACGCAGGCTGTCGTGGTAGGATTGTCGTAAACGGTGTCTTTGAGATGTGATGATGTTTAGCTGAATGTGCCCTGAAGTGACGTTAAATGGTAATATTGGCTCATTATGCTAGGTTGCAAAACATTGTTCAGTTAAATGATTGTGAAGCAGTGCATGCGCAGGCTTCCTCTGCCCGATGTTGGATGAGAACTGATAAATGGAAGGATAGTTTTCTGTCCATAATTCCATTTACCTTGGCTTTTAGTCCTTTATTCTTCACCAATGAACAACAATAACAAAAAGTAGCTTCTTAGCTTGTTGTTTTTTTTTGGTCAGGATGCCTCACCGCTTGTGTTCCCATCATATGTTTGTCAGTAGTGGAGTCATGCGTGGGATGGGTAATGGGATTTATTTAGATGGTAACAGCTATTCAATCAATGTCAGCACCTGGCTGTCATTGAAGAATTGTCACTCTGAAGTGCTATGAACACTCTCCTCCAAGAGTGATGACAGCTGTGCTCCCGCCTCAGTGTAATGACGCGAGCTTTCTGTTTTGTTTTAGAATACAAATCATCTGTCTGGCTTGCGAAAGCTGTGCTGAGCTTCAGCAGTCGTGTCATTGGAAGGTTGTCTGTTTTATCTTTCTTTTTAGCCAGGGTAGGCCAAAGCAAGCATGGATGAGCAAGTTGGTCAATCCTAAGCACCACTCTTGTTGCCTAGCAACCTCAGCAACTGGCTGTTTGCTTGTGAGAAAAAAGCGAGATACCACATTTTTAAAGGTTTTATATTTGCATAGATTTTTAGACTTTCTTCTAAACCTACTGTGAAATGGTTGAAAGTGTCTTTTTTTTTTTTGAAAGTCAAGTTATGAAGAAGGTATAAAAGATGAAAGGATCCCACTTCCAATGTTAGTTAAACCAACACAAGAGTCCATTTCGTGAAATGAAGTGACACATGTCGCTTCTTTCCCGGTCGGTCAATGCAGAATCCTCCCCAGCAACGGCTACGGGGTCGTGGTCCGCCTCAGCTCTTGTCCCGGTTTGTCAATGCAGAAGCTTTACAGAAACAGCCTCACTTCGATTATCTCGTAAATCCCTCTCAAGCAGTGGAGGAAATAGGAGAGGCGGAAGAAAAACAAGCCAAAATGTAGATGTCAATGTTTGATGACAGGGTGTTGTGAATCAGAGCTTTAGTCCCCGTTGAATCTTAATCTGTCTAAATTGGAGGGGGGTGTGGGAATCACATCATACACCTGACTGGATTTGGCTGTTTTGTAAAGTCAATGATGGAGAATTTGAAAAGTACTTTTGTTGGATACAATTAATTGCTACAGAAATCTCCTTACCATCGCATGACTCACGTTTTTTTTCTTGCTGTTGCCTGTTTCCTTGTTCAACTCTTGTGGCTTTTGAAAGTCTTCAGTTCTTGTAATGATGCAATTGTACCACACTAAGTCTTTTGTACCCCAGCAGCGCAACTCTTTGCCCTCTGCGTCGAGATTGCGAGTTCATAGAATGCCGACCTTTTTTTTTTTCTTTTTTTTTTGAGGCGCTCTCATTAAATGATGGATCTCATAACTGGAATTTGAGAAGTCAAGAGAAGAGAACCGTGACTTGATCTGATTAGGGCATCTGTTCGGGCCTATGGGCAGTTGCTGAAATGAGTGCGTGTCAGTAGAAGTGCTGATACAGTGCAGCTGAAGCCGCGATGAATTGCACTTCCCTCACGCTGGTGTTGAAGCCGATTTTGATACATTTGATTGACCTCTGAGAGTGATGGGATTCTTAGAGCACTATCTTGGATGTTGTGAATTTTAATAATGTCCTCGTGTAACGTAGAAGGCCCGCTCTCACTCCTTGCTCCTTTCATCATCCCATAGATGCTTCCCGTTTCAAAAGCATTCACCCCCTCCCATATTCTTCCTAAGGGGGCTCAAGGAGCTAATGGCTTCACCTCCTCACCATTAATCAATCTCCTATTAGCTAGCCACATGTAATGCGTTGGACTAATGGACAAAGCTTCAATGAGAGGACCCGAGTGCAGATAGAGACAAATGAAGTTGCAGCTTAATGCGTGCGTGCCTTTTGTAACAGTAAAGTGGAATGCAGATCACATCTGCAATCATAGGTGTTAATCACAAACAATCTTTTCTGGCTGAGAGCGGCGGCAAACCTGATTGAATCTCACTGAATAGACTAGCAGACAAAATGCTCCCTGCGTAGTAACCATGGAAACACCACTGTGCACCACTGCCACCATCCTGGCGCGACTGCATTGTCTTCATGTACTGTGGGCACTGGCGTCATATTTGATTTTGTCCTCTCTGGGATTGTGACAAAAGGTCAAATCCTACTTTACAAACCTTGCATTTGCATTTATATAATAATGATGAGATTATTTTGCAAGTATACTGTGTGAGTAGAGTAATATTCAGTATTATATGTAAAGTCTATTTAGAAGTTGGTCATACTAAATTCCCCATGTAAGCTAAAAAGAAAAAAAAAAAAATTGTCCCCCAGCTCCTTGCAAACATTCAGTATGGTCGCAGTCACCTCTTATTGTCTGCACTTGCCCACTCAGCATTCACACAAATGTACCCGCCGCACACAAACTTTTTGCTCGTTACGAGTCGGAGGCGTCCTCCATCCATACGGCAATTATCCGCAAGCAAGCAAAATTGCCGAGCGGAAGAAGGCATGTCGACATAGACAACATCTTGTTCCCGGGTTTGAGTGCAAACCTCTCGGTGACAATTTGGTCTGCCTGCACAATGAGAGAGAAGACACTAACAGGGGCGACTTAATAGGCTGAGAGTGTTTGGCGTGTGGGTGGAAAAGAGGAGGGTTTGCTTTCTGATGTATCACTCTGCCAATAGTCAAGGCCGGTTGGAAGCTTGGTGTCGCGTTACATCGTTTGTTTTTTGAGAAGTCTCTCTCGGCCTGCATTTTTCCATCCAAAAGCCAAGCAATTTTATTTATGTACCCCCTTGATAGAAAATGAGTGACATTTCTCACCTTGAGAGGCCTGATGCACACCCCACTAATGCATTTCCATATTATATGACTCTCAACCATCAGGATTGATGCGCATCCAAGTGAGCACACAAAGATCATCAGGAGCTCGGCATTGCGGCAGTGGGAATCTTTGTAGTTAAAACCAAGTCATTTTCCATCGCGTCGGCTTTTCCCATCAGTGGTTTTCTTGCATGAGAGGGCCCCGATGCCTAGGTTTGAAATATATATGAGGCAGTGTGCGACTGTGTGCCATTTCAGGACCTCCTATTATGACTGTGAATCACAGTATTCTCCTTCTGCATTGAATAATTCATGCTGAGAAAGTATCTGCTTAGTCAGATTTCTCTGTGCGCCCGATAAGGAGAAAAGCACGGATCTCTTGGTCCGCTGGTCTAAAGTTGGCGCAGGGATCAAGCGGCTGGAATCAAGGAAGTGAAAGGGAATAAAAAAGCTTGTACCCGTTGACGTCTTGCTTGAATTTCAAGGTACCGTATTTTACGGACTATCGGTCATTCCGGAGTATAAATCGCATTAGGCCAAAAATGTATAATTAGGTAGAAAAAAACATACAAACTCGCAGTCACATTTTTTACAGGTTTATTTTACAAACTACTTGACCAAAACAGAAGGCGTTACAACATTAACTCATTCACTGCCATTGACGACTATAGACGTCAAAAATCATTTTAATTGGATTGGCAGGCTGAAACAGTGAAAGATATGCTCACACAATGAAGGTTCAATACTTGCAGCTTGTATTCTGTAGAATATGGTTTTCTTTTTTTTTTGGGGGGGGGGCATTTGTGTTTAGTCGTTCTCAGTTATCTTTGTAAGCGTTTACTATTTACTAGGGGTGTTAAAAAAAAATCGATTCGGCGATATATCGTGATACTACATCGTGCGATTCTCGAATCGATTCAATAATCGGCAGAATCGATTTTTTTTTTTTTTTTTTTTTTTTTTTTTTTTTTTTTTTAAAGGATTCACACCTTGAGCATGGAAGAATGTTATATGAACGGAACATTAAGCCTTAATATTTTATTTTAATGCTGTTCAAACATGAAACAGATTACAACCTCTATAAGACTGAAATTTCAGATAAATAAATAATACATTTTCATATAAATCTTACACTCTACAGGCTTACTGATTAGTATTTTCTAAATTTGAATGAAAAAAAATCGCAACAATCGACTTATAAATTCGTATCGGGATTAATCGGTATCGAATCGAATCGTGACCTGTGAATCGTGATACGAATCGAATCGTCAGGTACTAGGCAATTCACACCCCTACTATTTACAGTATTTACTCATTAAGGAATAAGAGATGCATAAGTCCAGGGTGTCCTCTTGTGGCTGTCTGTGAAATGATACACCGCAAGTATGTTTTTTCATGAATAAGTCGCTCCAGAGTATAAGTTGTAGGAACAGCCATCCTATGGAAAAACGTGTGACTTATAGTTTGGAAAATACGGTAGGTGTTTGCAAGCAAAACACAGAAAATGTATTTGCTCATTTCGGCTTATAACGCACCTTTATTTACTGACAAAACCACACAGTGTTAGTCAATATTCAGTGATGACAAGCGCACATATCATCGTTGAGCAGAAATAAAAAAATAAAAAATCTGCCATCTTTCTTCAGTTACGAAACACTACATTGTTCAAGTTCGTATTATACCTTCTATTGCTCTCATTTACACTTGTGCAACATCAGAACACCACCATGAAATCATGTTCAATCGCTATTTTAAAAACACTTTAAAAAATTATTTTATTACGCCATGGGAAAGATGGACGTTACCACTCGGAAACTCCTCATTACGACCGAGTTCTGTTCATTGTGATTTGGATTTTCGTAATTGTGCAGATTCTAAAACAGCCTGCTGTGCTAGCGGACATTAACACCCTTATAAGTGTTAATACTTCTTGCCATTCACAAATCCTTGTGCGCTCTCCGCCATGTTGAAACTTGAAAAGTTCACTCAACACGGAAACTCGGGTGTCAAAATAAATTCCCAGTTCTCCAGTAGAAAATACGACATGAGGGGGCGTTCACGTGCAATTTTCTACTCGACGTGGTATTTACCATAATTACGATACCACATGAAGGCAGCATTAGTTATGCCGCACTGGAAGATAAATAATATTAGATGAGGCTGATGTGGAAGGGTTCCTGAGACTCACCAATAATTGCCAAGAAGTCAACAAGAGTGAAAAATAGGGATGTAACAATATCCAAACATCACGATAGAATATTATCACGATATGAAGGTCACGTTACGATAATTATCACGATATTGTGGGGGCGTTGGCGGTATTTAAAAAAGATCACAATATTGTAAAAAAGAGAGCTCGTAGTGAAAAAAAGCACAATATTGTGCTTTTGTACATGACAGCAATGCATTTAAACCACCTACAATCGCTAATAACAATATTGAGACACTTTGATCACACATTGATCACTTGACAAGCAAATTAGGTTCCCCTTCATCTGAAAATTAACATCGATTTTAAACATAGAAGGCCAAAACATCCCTAATGAAAATTAAATTGCACTAATAAACTAGCCACTAGAAGGTGCTAGAACTGCACAAATGGAAATCAACCTGATTTTTTAAACAGATGTCCTTTTAAATTTTGTGAACATGACGACGACGATATTGTGGCAGTTTTAATATCACGATATTGCCCTTATCGTGACACCTCTAGTGAAAAACAACCTGTGAGTGAAATCTCGTCAGGTGTCTCTTGCGAGCCACCTTTTAATCATTCTCCATCGCAGCCTTAAATAACTTATGTAATCTAAGAGATGATGGGAAATTAACAATAATTACTCTACTGGTGGACAAATAATGGGGAACTTTCACTCAAGGGCACACGCGTCTTTAATTACACTTTGGGTCCACAAGGGTGGATCGGCTTTGATCAGGGCTAAATATTAGCATTCATCTCGGTTTGCCAGTGTCCTCATTAAAATCTCACCTTGTCTTAAGGGGATGATGCTGTGCCAGTCCCAAAATGCCAGTTATATACAGGTGACCAATTACAGCGGGAATATGCCAGTCGTTGCGGCATTTTTCTCCCCCGTATTTGCTTGCCATTGAACCACACTTAATGAAGCCACTATGAGAGAATTGTGTTTGTTTGTATGCGAGCATGCATGAAATTTCTGGCATGTTCCAGCATGTCCTCTCGTGAGAGCCAGCGGCTCCGTGCACCAAAGCCCTGCAGCTCCGGCGGACGCACTCTAACAGACAAACACAGACGCAAACGCCATCTGGCGACTTTCGGGGAGGCGGCGGGCCCTCAGAGGGAAACCCTGCGAGATGATTGGCCCTCGACGGGGAGGAGGATGGAGCGGGAAATGTACACGTTCACCTGCTTGCGTCGAGCTGCTAATTGGTCGTCATGGCAGTGAAGCTGCGCCAGAACCTCAACTTGACGTCCATATTTGCCGTTTTCACAAGCTGTCGTCCGGAAGCCACTAATGAAAGAAAAATATCATGGATTTATTCATTGCTTTGACCTATGAGGCTGCAGAGATGTAAATGCCCCTGGCGGGTGCTTGAGCAGTAAATCACCGTTGCTCTGATTTAGCTGCCGCCCCTTTGTCCTTGCACAAGGTTACATCTCCCATGTGCAAGAATAATGACTTTTCAGTGAGCAGACAAGAGTACATTATTTGGAGGGTGTTGGCCGTTCATTTGGTCAACATCACCACTCAAACAAATCTGAGGTGTCTGCTCTTTTTAAATGAGGAGAGACAGACGGAGTGAAACAAAATCTCACACTGAGAAGGGAGGCAACTAAGACCATTTTTTAGCTAGGTATCACAAATTGAATAATTCAAACATACTAACTAGAATCTTGGCAGCCGAGGCAGTGAAAATAACCAAATGAGACAGAACAGGCCGGGTAAGTCTCCTCTATTTATTTCAATAAAGTTGTTTGATATGCAGGAGCAGTTCGCCTTCTCTGAGGTGGCAAGACAACAAATTAAAAGTACACTCGGTTGTCAACATCATGAAAAGAATTTCCCCTTTTCGGTCTTAGCCACGTTTGGCTCCCACTATAATTTCAACTTTAATTTCAAGTGTTGCTCTCCACTAGTCGTCTCAGATTGGTGATCCTCGATTTCAAATTCCTGGCACATGACGCTTCCGGATAACACCAGAGTGTCTCGGAGCCAAGATGGATGTCTTCACCCGAGCTAATCTCCAAATATGGATCGCACCTCGAAAATGCTCACACAGCCCTCTTAGTGGGTCTGCATTATTGAGTGCATACATGTGAAGTGTTTACTTGTGCAGCATTCCCCATCAATAAATGATGTCGTGTCATGCGCGGCACATGTAAGGAGATATGGCTGGCGGAAGGAAGCAGGGGCTGTTGCTGTGAAAGTGTTTTCTCAGAGTCTGTCATGTTTTATGCAAATGCACAACTGAGTCCAACCGTGGTACTCATAGTTTCTTATACCGCCGGAAAATAGTTTACTGAATGGTGGCAGCATAGACATACTTTTGATTGATAAGTGTACCTTATTTTGTGGCCAGAGTAACTGTGGAATATACTAACTCATCTTTTCCACCTTCGACATTCAAATGCGCAGTGTAGCATTTTTCTCCTGATTGGCAAGCGCAGTCGATGGCGTGAGGGACGCCGATGCTCGTGTATTCCGAGTAGGACCCCCACTGCGGCTGTTGATAACCCCGACATGTTAACCCTTCAACCTTGTGTCTTGGCAAGCTCTTCGGCTTGATGTCTCCATCAACCCCGCCCAGGCCCCTGCCGATGAGCTTCTGCTATCGGCGCTCGATCGGCAGCTGGCGGTCAGATTGCTAATGTCCTCTATTGAGCGTTAAGCCATCAAAAGCAAGGAGGAGGAGCCAAAAAGAATGATGCTTTTAATCCGCCAGGCTACACCTGCAAATACAGCTAAAAAAAACTGAATTTAAAGTGGAAGTCAACACAAAAAAATTTCTTTATGTTTTATGCAGCCCAACTAGTCTAAATATGATATTCTGATTAATATTGCCGCGGCATGGTGGTGACTGGTTAACACGTCCGCCTCCCACTTTTTTGGCTCCCTGCTAAGATGGGGGGAGGGGAAAACAAAAAACAAAAAAACAGGTGATGTTTTTACTTAGTTCATGTTCCAAAAGCACAATATTTATCAAAATGAGTGTTTACACTTGTGGAGGCGCATAAAACATATTCTAAAGAAAATGTTTGAGTTGACTTCCCCTTTAATAGCTGATGGAGACATTTTCCAAAGTCCTTACATTAATCGGTATAGAATTGTACTGCCAAAAATTAGGGATGCATGATAATATCGGTGGCCGATAATTATCGGCACTTATCGACCAATTTGACATCAAACAGATAAAACAGATAATAGAGAAATATGCCGATAATTATCGTCAATTTGATTTCATACAGATAAACCAGATAATAAAGAAATCCAGCAATAATTATAGACATGCCACATTGGTCCATCTGTTGTGGTTGTGGCTCATATCAATAAAATTCAGCTTCATGGTGCTTTTCATACGTTGAAACATTGTGCAAAGTTTATACAATATTTCAGTGTATTTGTTAGTCTTATAGTAGGACTCGAAAATATATTTGTATTCAAGTTAATTTTGAAAACAATTATCGGCTTACTTATCTGTTATCGACATCGGCACCTCCAAATTATTGGTTTATCGGTATCGGTTGTAAATAGCATTATCGTGCATCCCTACCAAAAATGATGCTTTTTGACATTCCGTGTTTTCTTTTGTGTCAGCTAGTCACACCAGAAATTAAAATAAATAAGAAATTGGAGAAAATATGACTATGAGATGACATGCTCGCAAATTTCAAAATGAAGCTTTCAAAACTTCCAAACTAGCTTGATTTCCAACGTCCTATCTTTGCGACGTGAGATATTCCGCAATTACAGATTCCACACATGATATGCATACTATTCATTAACTTATTTATGAGGCACTCGGTGAAATATCTTTCCATGTTTTCCTTGTCACAGTTGTTTTGAATTTCTTGCTCAAATTCCCATGGGAACTTTAGTGGTATAATCTACTTCTTACTTACTGTACAAAACAGAGAAATTGTGTTTATGTAAATAGCCGTATACAGGATGTTGACTAGTTAATTTCCCCTGTGTAACATCTGTCTATATGCTAAATTCCCTGGTACATTGGCTATATTAGGATATAAAATAATTACTGGAAAGCCTCCACATTGGAGTGTTACACTTAAAAAGGAAAAAAAAAAAGAATTATCCTAGTGGGAAAAAAGCTCATAGTGACCCTTAATAACTGCTATGAATAAACCAATTGGAGGTTTGTAAAGGCCCCACTCGACTGACTGCATCCAGGCGCAAGCTCGCAAGCTGTCAAATAGCGCAGAGGTTTCCCCACAAAAGCAAATAGAAATAAGCGGCACCATGGATTTCTTCCTTTAACTCGAGGCAGCAGGACAAACAGAGGACGCGGAAATGTCATAAGGACTCTGAAACAAGTGTAAACCAGTTCAGTGGAGAACAATAAAAAACGTGCAACGATGTCATCAGACACTGTAGCGTCCCCTGTGCGTTCGGGATGACTTGACTGTATTGCCTTCCTTGTGTAGCAGCAGCAAGGGTGTCTTGTGTGTGCCGAGCGTGTAATGACTCCTGACACATTGAGGAGATACCAGTCACTGTGTACGTTTATTCCAAAATGCTGGTTCCGGTCCACTATTTCAGCCACACATGGAGCACAGACCAGCATCAGGCAAGAACATGGACGAAATATTTTCCTCTGACGGGGAAATCAGCGCAAAGTGTTTTCTGAGGGTTTTCTCCGATAGATAAGACATGACACAGGAAGAAGCCGCAGACATTCCAAAGAGGGATTATGACGGAAGTGCCTCCCAGAGGTAGCGAATGATAAAGTCTAGAGGTTTAAAAGCTGCTGTTCATGGTAGCCTTCAGGATTAAAATTGTATATATATCAAGAGAGAAGTGGGACATCGCAGAGGGGAGGAAAGGCAAAGGAGGCCCATATTGATTTACAAACACGCACCAGTTGAGCTGTCCGAAATGATGTTTCACACGTTTTATTTTGTGACAAAACGGCAAAGCTGTCAAAAACAGTCAATTTTTACTAGCGTAACTAACCCTAACCCTTAAGATCTTACATAGCCATCATTAGTTTTCAGCCTGAACTCTTTAATGTTATGCAAACTGAAAAAAAAAAAAAAAAAAAGGACAAGTAATTGAACAAATTGAATGAAAACTTATCGTCATTGCACAGCGCAACAGAGCAACAAAATTCACTTTCTTGTTTAAGAAACATGAAAAAACAATGACCAGCATAGGGAGACGGAACGGGAAGCCTGACAGGTCACGAAGCAGTGCCCTATTATTAGGTGTGTTTCCATTACCCTTTTTCGCAAAAATAAAAGCGATATTATACTATTTCGATAAAGTACAATTTTAAAATTGTCGGTGTTTCCATTGACGAGAGTTTCGCTTCTGAGGCGCAATTCTCGGAATGTCCCGTCTCGCGAGACCTCGCTGTTCTGTAAGGAGGTACTCATGATGTTGACGGTAGACGGACGCCCGGTGTAGTTATATTACTTTAAAAACACTCTCCCCTCATCGGGCGGTTTCGGACATTTAGTGTCGTCAACAAGCAGTTCCGACACGAAAGCGAGTGGCCCCGTACTTCCTACTTCCTGTAATCCTAAAATGTTGTTGTTCCCAGAGGCTGCATGGGTAAAAGGCGGGTTACAATTTGTTTCTGATGTTTTCTGGCGTCCTCCCTGCTGAATTAACCAGATATGGCAGGACAAGATTTATCTCCTTCAGCTTCTCAAAGGAGGCTCGCTCCGTTACACCTCTCTCTCTTTTCGTTCATGACGTGCAGTAGGGCGATACAAAACACTTCAGTATGTAAAACTAAAATACAATACCAAAATTAATAATTCTCAGAGCAAATATTAGTCAATTGCAAGTAAATAATACAAATACAAATTAGCAAACAACGCATTCCTTTCCTCCGCGACTGGGCGGGTGTCTCATGACTACTAATGCTCAAAAAGTGTTTCCATTACACTTTTGCAAAATACATCTTTTTCGATACGTGTCAAAAAACACCTCATGAGAGTGCAAAAACGTTTTTGCGATATTTTAACGTTTTTCCGCAAATCCAGTGTTTCCATTACGAGCTTACTTTTGCGAAACATGCCTTTTGCGCAAAACTGAGGGGAATGGAAACGCACCGATAGTTATAGTATGAACCTGGAAAAAAAGCCTGATGATCAGACATCTAACTTTGATTAAACTTTGCAGCCTGGACTAGCATTTCTTACATGTTTATGATGGCGCAGTTTAACTTATTTGCTCCCAATAACGTGTAAATACGTTTGTTTTTTTAATGTTCTAAGTGTCCCAAAGACATATTTATACGTTATTTTGTTTTTTTTTATGCTAGAGCATACAGGAGGCTTTGATGCAGCCTCTCAGCTGCAAAGAACGGTTGCAGAAATGGTAGTTATTACACAAACGGCCAGCAGGTGGTAGCAGAGCAAAGGAGATCAACCAGGGCCATGTAGAAAAAAAGCTCAATTACTTCCAATTTTAAATAGATTTGTGAAAACTGATGAAACTTAGCTCTCTTCTAATGCTAATTGCTGCAAAACGGAAGCAGATGGAAACATACTTTTTTTTTCCTGATGAAAGAAGAGACTTTAATCTTTATTTTGATAGGTTCCATGTTAGGTTATAGCAATAGAACACAATATTCTGTGGGCCTTGCAAAATCAGTCAAAATCCAGTAAAACAGCTGTGAAAATGGCTGGGAGCGAATGAGTTAAATTGACCGTGATACAGTGACCAAATACTATACAATATGCATAGGTGCACTATGAATACTATAGACTGTCTCTAAATACAAAAATTAACTCTTGGAAACATATTTCACTCTTCGGAGGCATCAGAAATCTGTTGAGTAAAACTTGGAAAAGGTACTCTTAGTGAAAACTAAAACAGATACTTAAATGCTGTATTTTTTTTTTAATGTATGTCCCACCTATGTGACACCGATATGAATTTTTTTTTAGGCCGATGATGTTTCTGATTTGGTTGCAGATGGTCTAAAGTGGATTTTGTTGTTGTAAATGTTGGTGGAGTTCACACAAAAAAAACATGCAATCTCGGGAAAGATGTGTATTTGATTGAATGGATTCAAAGTGCCATCTACTGAACAAACGACATTTAGTGTTCCATGAGAATATTGCCATTTAATAGACAAAGCCCAGATGATTGCGATTTTCAAAAGGGCTAATAAAGGCTGATAAAATCAGCCGACCGATATCGGTTGACCCTGAAATGAATGAAGGCAATTTTCTCCCCACTCGTCGACCTGCAAAAATCATATTGTTGCTTAGAAATCTTCCTGATAAGATTGAGGATGGATACTGTGCTGCTTATTTACCACCATAGATTTTCTTCAAATATACACAGAACTCCCATTGTTTTCTTTCTCTTGTATTCAATGAGATTTTTTTTTTCTTCCATAAATGCTGGGACATTTCCCTGAGAATGAGGATGACTTTTTTTTTTTTTTTTTTTTCCTACTCCCCGTCCTTCTCCGAACATTCCGTCTCCAGCTCTCCTCAGCACCATTTTTGGGCCTTTTGCAAAAAAATTGTATTTAAAAAAAACTGCAATCCGTGTCAAAATGTCTCCCTGTGTGCAGGAGATTACTGTGAAACCAGTATTATTATGGGATGGCTTAAGCAGGCGCGCTCCTTCCCTTGCCCACCTTTGAGCATTTATCCTGATTATTACCTTCACAATGGAAAGCAAAAGAAAATGGTCTCAGGTCCCAGGCTAAGTGTAAATCTTTTTTTTATTTTTTATTTTTTTTGGTGTGTGTTTCACAGAGAAATGTGATACCACGTTGACATTTTGTCTCTCAGTGATCAGCTTGAGGGTCTTATAGTTAAGGACCACGTCGAATTTAATAGATGTGGGGGGGGTTGGGCTTTCCCCACCTGTCTACATCTGTCCACAGCTGTCTGCAGCTGCGTGGAGTGACTAGTCTCTACCACAGAGACGGATAGATGGCTGGAGGGGCGGTAGGAACGGGACGGAGACAGGTCCACTCCCCTGCGTTTGACCATGGGGATGTCATCATAAAATGGAACGTGCGCCACTTCTACCTCCCGGCTAAACCACTTCATTGCTTCTTGAGCGCATGCACTTCAAGCATGGCTGAGCAAAAAGAGCTGATGAGGCATCTTAATCACCACCTGCCTGTCCTATTTAAAAATTCAGCAATTCTAACCTGCGCTCTGACATGTATCAGATTGGTGTAATTACCAAAAAGACAATTAGGGAGGTACAGGCCAAGCTGACGCACAATTGGCATTGCCATTCTGAACGTGATAGTTAATGGAAATCTTCGA
Organism: Festucalex cinctus; assembly: GCF_051991245.1. NCBI lineage: Eukaryota > Metazoa > Chordata > Actinopteri > Syngnathiformes > Syngnathidae > Festucalex > Festucalex cinctus. The sequence goes on from NC_135426.1 coordinate 14,033,318, forward strand.
GGAATGGCCGACATGGCGATGAGTGGAGGGAGTGATTGATGTTTTGTTCTCCCTCCATCTATTCTCCACCCATCCCATTCACTTGGATCTCGATCTTTCTCTGAATAAATCAACAATAAGGTCCTAAAAACGTAACCTAAAGCTAATTTCCAGACTGCTTTTTTTTCCCCCACAAACTTATTGTTCTATCAGTCTATGTTGAAAATGCACGAATTCAACTGTAGCTTTTCAGATCCACAAATATATGCGAGATTTTTACGTGCTTTTCAGATCCACGAACAGATTTGCAAGTTTTTGAGAAGAAATCCCCTTTTGACAGATTTTGCAAGGCCCACAGAACATTGTGTTCTATTGCTATAAAAACATGGAACCTACAAAAAAGAAAGATTAGTCTCTTCTTTCATCAGGGAAAAAAAAAGTATATTTGTATCTGTTTCCAATTTGCAGCCATTAGCATTAGAATATAGCTAAGTTTCATCAATATTCACATTCCTGGGGAAAACACTGACAAACAGAGCTTGTTGCTTGTTGCTCTAGCTGATCTCATACTCTGCTGCCACCTGCCGGCTGTGTTTTTAACAACTACCATTGCTTTAAGGCACCTCTTCATGTCAGAAGCTGGCATGAAACTCTTGCATTAAAAAAAAAAGAAAGTGTAAACACGTTTTTGGGAGTGAATGACAAAGTATTAAAAACGTTTTTACACGTTTTTGGGATTGAATGAGTTGATTTTGAGTATGCATCATGATGTTTTGAGATATTCACACACATGTCAGTTTTAAACATTGACGCGTTGAAAGGCTATCCCTCCTCCGTCCTTTAGGAGGCAGTATTGCTGTCTCCATTGAACTTGAAGGACCCTCACCCTTTTCTCGTTTAAAAATTGGAAATTGAAAAATGGAAAACAAGCTTTTATCTGATCTGTGTTTATTTTTAAAACAAGTCGGGAAGCAAAATAAAAGCCTAATTTGTTTCCCTTGAACTTTGCACGCACCCAGAAGACGTTCTTCTACTGCTACCTCTTTGGCAGCTGCTATAGCAATTGCATAGGAGTAGAAAAACTAAGAGTAGAAGAATCTTCTAGGGTCGTATTTTCTTTCCCGATTTGTACTCTCTCGTTACCTTATTTGTCAGTACAGATGCTTTAAAAGTGGCAATTGAAAATCAATGTAAAGTCGTGATAATGATGGTCAAGGAGCCGGGAACCAGTGTGAACCGGTCTGTGGCGCAAAAAAATATTGGAAAGCCCAATGTGTTAGTGGATTTGATATTTGTTCACCTACATGCACCCATGTACTCCTCATATCTTGACAACCATTTTATAATTACCCGTCCAGTCGATAAGCAACATGTTGCATTTGAATCGTGTTATCAAGTGAATGAAGTTGCTTCCAAAAGGCCATAAAATGCACTTGTTAAAAATTGATGACTTACATTTTGTGTTGGGTTAAGACATCATAGCTCATCCCAGTTTTCTGACCTGACTTTCAAGACCCAAAACCCGCCTTTGTCTTTGAGCGCCAATGCAGCAAAAGCCGAAAATTGTTTGCGTTACGTATAAATAGGGCTATAGTACAATGAAAATGTCCTCGGGATTACAGTGATGATGTGAAGTTTTGGATGGCGTCCTCCTTCAACATTTCTCCCTGTGGACTTTGAAGGGTCTCTGAGGGAGTATTTGGAGTGCACGACCTGTGGCCTTTGAACGATGGCTGTTGCATCACGCCACTGAAGAGTTGTGTGTATGCTGTTTGTTTTTCTTTGCGGCAGCAGGTGTTTAGCTCTCCAATAATGAGGTCCCAGTCCACTCAGTCCCCTGAATGGAACATCCATAGTGTCAGTTGACAGTCTCATAATAAAACAAAAGCACATTCTACCTGCGTATATTTGCAGTATAATGAGAGGCTTTTTTTTTTAACACTAAAATAATGCCAGGGCTGTTTTATGAAAAGCAATACAGCCCAGTTTTTATGAAGCACTTTTACATAAGATCAGGATAAGAGACTCTATTGTCAATTACTTTGCATAAAATGGATTCGCCTGAAGCACTCTGGTAACACAGTAAACCTAAAAGCACACACATTCAGCTGAAACTTTTAAAAACATGTTTTCCACGCTGATCCGCATTAAGGATGGTCAGTGGGAAGCCTATGATGTGTTGACTGGAGGGCCCTTTAAAATACGTAAAATTCTGCCAGGGTTGATAATTAAACTGGCATCGCTTGAGGCCGTTTATCATATTGCATTTATATGATCCTTTTGTGTCTGTACATTTGGACTTTCATTCCTCGCTTTTTGCTAAATCACAGCAGGCGCTCTTCTTCCAGAATGCAGCAACCTTTTTCAACTTAAATTTTTTATTGGAGGGTATATTTGTGTGTGGTTGTGTGTGTGTGTGTGTGTGTATTTTTTGAAGATAGTATAATCCCTTGTCTGAGTTCAGCAGTTCAGTGTTGGTGCAAAATGAGGATGCGGCGCCGTCACCCTTGGGTGTCACTTCATGCTCTCCCTGACGGGAGCAAGCACCCCGGGTCTCCCCTGGCATGTTTCATCTGCTGTCAGTGCGTGCGCGCGTGCTCGTGCGCGTGATCATTCGCATTCTGGAGTCTTCTTCCCTCCATCACTGCGGATGACGTTTGCTGGCTTTTTTCTGTTTTGGGGCAATTTTTCTCTCTGTTGCTCTTCCTCCCCGGGTCTCAGCTTAGATCTCTATCGGCCATGATTCATCCGATACGCAATCTCACTCCATCTCTGCTCTGCTCTGCTGCACGCCTCCCCTCACCCACCACCAACACACACTTCCGCTCATTTGCATTTTAGCTCCATTTCTAATCCTATATCTAATCTTTTAAACATCGACATTCCACGCCACATACATTTTACAGATCCACCCGTGCCCTGAGCAGATCTCCACATTCAGAACCAAAACAAGATGAATCGCTAATAAGATAACGATTTTTAAAGTAATCTCAATCATGATATGTTATGTTCACAAATCAGACAGTGACACAGACAGCAGAAAGTGGCGAAAATATTTTTCCTCCTGAAACTGAAATATCTTCATTCATGATAAAATGTTACTATTTTAGTAGTGTTGTTCCGATACCGTTTTTTGGCTCCCGATACGATACCCAGGTTTGCAGTATCGGCCGATACCGATACTTACGTTTTTTTTTTTTCCTCAACATGAAAAAGCTGTCCTGCCATTGGTTCAGAGCATTCAAGGGCCAATAGGATATCTTAGCTCGGCATGCAGTGAACATGTCACATACCAGTGAATGTCGTGCACCAGCAAGACACAAGATGCTGCATCCAAAATCCTATATTAGCGTTGGAATTAATGGTATCGGCATGTCACTTGTGAGTAGTCACCGATACCGATACCACTGTTTTAATGCAGTATCGGCACCTCTGCCGATACCAGTATCGGTATCGGAACAACACTATATTTTAGTTGTAAATACTTTCTTTGCATAGCTCGAAAAGCTCTTTGAATCGAATTTGTTAGTAGTGGTCAGGATGTGTATGCAGCAAACAGAAACAGTTTTTCAACGCTGTCACCCAACAGGGTTGCAGACCTTATCAAGTTATTTTTATAGATGCTGACGGCCACTCGAAAATGGACAGCAAATTCCCCAGGGCTTGGACACCCCTGCTTTAGAAGCATCAGTAAGGAGAAAGGGGCAAGAGAATTTTCAAAGCATTAACTTTAACATCGGACAAAGTGAAGACAGTCATCCTGGAGTGGAGATAATTTGGCACAGTGATAGTACCAATAAATGGATGTCGCTCCCTAATCGATGAAAATATGAAAGGAAGAATCATCAGGGCAATTTTAAGAGATGGAGGAATTTCTAGCAAGTACCGACTATCTAGCAATTTCCAGTCATCTTCATGTCTACTATAGCTGTGCTATTGGGGAGGTGGCAAGTCTGAAGAGTTTTCTTTTAAGAAAAAACGTTTAATGCCATTTACGCCACAAATTTACCTGATTGCATCTATATATTGTGCACACGTGCAAACCCATTTCCTAATTTAGCTGCATGAGGCAATAAGCCAAAATATTGAGTGCGTTCATTATGATGTGCATTCACAATGAAAATATGAAATAGAATTGAGTGAGACCTTGCTTTTATTGGAACTAATGTTTTGGCTTGTGTGTGTATGTGTGTTCAAGAAAGGGTGCCTCCCATCTTCTTACGTTCCAATTCTTTTCACTCGATCTCCTCTCTCTCTCTCACCGCCCTCCCTCTCCCTCTCACACCACTGTAGACACACACACGCACGCACGCTGCGCTCTGCCTGACAGTCATCGCTTGTGTTTTCAAAGGCTGAGAGGGTGTTCACCTCGCCAACCTGCCCCCTCCGCCACCCCGACCCCCCCATCTACCTTTCGCTCGGTTTCTTTGCCCCGCTCGGTGCGGAGGAGCCGCCTGCAATTCAGCCGTCGTGGTTGGGGGGGGGAGATGAGCTGGCCAAGAGGAGCTGGGGGGGGGGGGTAAAGGAGACAGGCGAAGTGTGCAGGCAGGAAAAGGAAGGATGCTCTCGCCGCTGCAGCTTTTGATTCGATTAGCATGAATTTCACAGCAAATGCAGCAGTTGCGGCAGTCTAACTGGGAGCTCCAGCGAGACAAACACCAGCCTCGACTCGTCTGGCGAGCTCAAGCGACAGGAGGCAAGAACCAGGAGCGGAGACGCAGGAATTATTCCCTCAGCAAGTGGAAGGACAGAGCCTCGTCCCGAGACTCATGTTGTTGTGACTCCTGGTGATGATTTGACGCTGTTCTATTTTTTTGGGTGCTGCTCTTCTTAGTTGAAAAGGACAGCACAAGGAGGTAACCATCCATCTTGACCTGCTTTTTTTTTCTTTCTTTTTTTTTTTTTTTTTTAATTCCCTCACGAAAACTTAGCCTGGTTCTGAGCTTTTTGTGGGATTCTCAACCCGACATCTGGATTCTCAACGTCCTTCTACCGAACCGTCGCAGCCCGGCGTCTATCGAGGGTATTCTGCCATCATCCGGCGTTAGATTCATTCATCTGCAGACAAAAGTTCCAAAAGGATGGCAGGAGTGTTTCTCCTCCATTATAAATAATGCTTGACTTATGGGTGGAGGAGACGGCGTCAAACAACTAAGTCAATGTAGACAAGAAATTTGGGAAGGATATCAAATGGAGGCTTACTTCTGAGAAAAAATGATGGATTTTGTTTAAATTAGGAAGGACGTTGTTGGGATACAACATTTGGATATCGATACAAGACTGTCTGAGGATTTGGAGGTTTTTTCAAGGATTTTTTTTAAGCAAGGATCTTTTCATTTTTTGGTTTTTACTCATTATTTCTTTTTTTTTTTTTTTTCTAACCTGCCCTGGCTCAAGAGCAGGAAATGGTGGGCCCCGGATCCCATTGAGATGTTCTTTCCTTGTTTGTGTCGTGTACGAGGGAGGGGCCTCCTCTTCCTCTCAGGCCCCGCCCTCATGGAACAGGAGGTGGAAGTGCAGGTGGACGGAGGGCTCTTGGTGGTACCCAGGCCCGGGGCGGCTTCGCCCGCAGTCTGGGCCAGTCCGGCCTTCCTGCTCAGGCTGGTGCTCTCGCTGGCCCTGCTGGTGTTCCCGTGCCCGGCCGTGGCCGCCAGAGTCTCCTCCTCCCTCAGCACCACCCACCACGTCCACCACTTCCACAACAAGCACGGCACCGTGCCCATTGCCATCAACCGGATGCCCTTTCTGACACGTGGGGGCCATGGTAAGACCTTTTTTGTTGTTTTTTTGCCAACACTTGAGCAGGGAGTTTGCTCAGTGGATACTGGATTTAGTGTGTCAGAGGGAGTTAATTGCCTTCAAAGGGTTGATGTATGGTGGCGATGAGTTCTAAGTTGAGTATATAAGACCAGGCAATTGCTTCATCAATCTATTGATCCGTGTTATTTCTGCAAAGACCGAGAGGAAGCCGACCTTGCTGCCTCAGCTCCCCAAAGGCCAGTGGTGCCCAAGTCCAGTCCTCGAGAGCCCCTATCCAGCCTGTTTACCATGTCTCCCTAATTCAGCACAGCTGAATCTAATGACAGCTAATCAGCAAGCTTGGCAGAAGCCTGATAACGATCCTGATCGCGAATCAGGTGTGTTAGTGGAGAGAAACATGGAAAACAGACTGGATAGGGGCTCTCGAGGACCGAACTTGGGCACCCCTGTCTTTTGTTTACAATCCAAACAGTTCAGCATCTACGTACAGTCCAAGTATGATGACTGACTGTGGTTGCAGTTTTCTCACCAAGGATCAGTAGAGAGAATATTACAAGGCCGCTTCTGTCAAAATTTGATGGATGACATTCTTAATTAGATTAGGGGGGTCATGTATGGGTCATGACCCCTCCCTAATGAAGATTAATGACCCTTTAATGACTTCCAGATGTCATATAATGAGGGTTAATGACCCTTAATGACTTCCAGATGTCATTTAATGAGGGTTAATGACCCTTAATGACTTCCTGATGTCATTTAATGAAGATTAATGACCCCTAATGACTTCCTGATGTCATTTAATGAAGATTAATGACCCTTAATGACTTCCTGATGTCATTTAATGAAGATGAATGACCCTTTAATGACTTCCAGATGTCATTTAATGAGGGTTAATGACCTTTAATGACTTCCAGATGTCATTTAATGAGGGGTAATGACCTTTAATGACTTCCGGATGTCGTTTAATGAGGATGAATGACCTTTAATGACTTCCGGATGTCGTATAATGAAGATGAATGACCTTTAATGACTTCCGGATGTCGTTTAATGAAGATGAATGACCTTTAATGACTTCCAGGTGTTATATAATGAAGATGAATGACCCTTAATGACTTCCTGATGTCATTTAATGAAGATTAATGACCCCTTAATGAAGATGGATGATGTGTAGGTGGTGTTCCTAACTGTTTTTGCAGATATCATGGCTGACCCGGGTTCAAATGCTAATTGTTTGGTTAACTTCCGGATCCGGTGCACGCCCCCCTAGATTGAGTGAATAATGAATAATAATGAGATTGAATGACGTGATCGGAGGGAGTGGTTTAGTATGGGTAAAAAGGATATAACAAGCGCTTCAACAGTCCGATAGAGCTACAGCGAGGATGGCGGGGAAAATCAATGTAATCAGCGAGACAAATGTTTCAGTGCAGATGGGACGCACTGGGACCGACTCGATTTTGGATGCGCCGCGTAAGAAGCAGATGTTTTTGCGACGTATTCAGAAACCCCCCGCAGAGTCTTTGGAGGAAATATGGTCTTTGGATCCATCTGCCTCATGGGGATACCGCTTCCTTTACGAGATGGGTGAGCTGTGTCTGTATTTTAGCATGGACGGTGTTGAAAATACATCACCTAGTGGCTATGGGACTCTAAACTCTAATGACTGGGGTATATTAAATCAACTGGTACCTCGAGTGTTGAAAGAATGTATGATGTCGTCTGAACCATGGAATGTTTTAACATTTACATGGGTCTCGAGGACAACGCCTACAGGTCGTTGGTTTTTTAAGGTGAAAATTGATTCTAACAACCTGATAGAGACTGGTGATCGCACAAATCAGAATGAACTGTTTTTTACTTTGGAAGCATTTAACACTGAATGTGGTGTTTTTTTGAGGGTTTTGACCCTACCGTTGGCTGAATGGAATGAGAGGATGGATGCGCACTCTGAAAAAATCTCCACCCTCTTTTTGGACAGCCGGCATTGGCGAAACATTGTGGGTGTAAGGAAGGCGTTGACGTTTGAGTAGTCAACGCCCCTATGAACCACCTACTCTGACGTCATAAGCCAACCCCCCCTCAAGGACAGCCCCCCTACCACTTAGACAATGGGAAAATACGCCTCTTTACAACAAATCCCTCCCATATAACCGCCCCTATGTAATATAAGAGCAGGAGTCTCCAGCCGGACTACACTTTGCCTGAAAAAGCCAACGACGACAACGATGCCTCCTACCAGACAGAGTTCCAGACGCCTGGCAACATCGTGGACGCCTCTGGGTGCCCGGAGTGTGGTGCCTCTGGTGGAAGGATCGCGGCTTAAAGTCTCAAAAGGTACGCAGACAGAGAGCTCTGACTTTGAGGAGGGAAAGGACGTTGAGGCAGCCGCGACCCACCTTGAGCGAGAGCAGTTGGACTGTTCTCAGTACCCCGCGACTGCCGACGAGAACACCCCTCCGCCGGAGAACTCTCAAGAAGTGCAGCTGACCGATGAGTACATTGCCTCGCTGGAGTATTCACAACTGCTGATGACTCCTGAGGAACTCAATACCCGGCATGAACACCTACCTCCTCAGCAGCCTCAGGAGTCTCAGCAGCAGCAGCCTCAGCAGCAACTAACCTCTGACGGGGACGTTGTGGAGGGGTGCCCGCCAACAGCTTTGCCTTCACCTACAAACCTTGACAAGGACTGGGACCTTGTCTGGAACGGACCCCCGGACAGTTGGCTGTGTCGGGATAAGTACAACTGTATAAAACAGACTATAGGACATCTCCTCAATCAAGTTATAGTTAAATACAGTAGAGATGAATGTAATGGCTGTTTAATCAACCATCCCAGCCAGAGGCAGCACCAGTGTCTAGAAATAGACGATGATGAGTATTTTAGGAAACATTATCATCGTGTGATAGCATTGTTGTGCACGCCTAAATTCCTCCCCAGCATTCATTACATGTTGAACTTGCTTCATCTGACTACCGACATTAAGAAGGTCAAGACAGCGGCCGAGATTGTCCTGCTAGATCTCGAGCAAGAGAAGAAGATACTCGACAAGCTCGAGCAACTGGACGCCCTTGAAGGCCCCGGATCGCTGTCGAACGACCTCAAGACTCTGCTGGACAAGTACTACAATTCTAAATAGAGACACACGATGGGGAATATCTTCAGAAAATTGTTGTTTCGATATTACGGTTTGTGTAATTGGGCGGACATTCTGGAGAGAACCATTCTACATACTTCTGACCGAGACGGACAAATTGACAAAATGTTGATGATTATGCAAAAAGTCAGATCATTGTCTCATTCGCTATTTCATGTATCTTGGGATTGTTTTGTCAGACGTGTTGTGAACGAGAGTCATTTGGGTTTGGCCAATACAATTAAAGCCGTTCTGGATGCATGGTGTGATGACGTGGGTGTAGGTCACCTGGTAACAATTTTGACTCTGTTTGTTGATTCTGCAAAATACTGTCTAGAAAATAACTACCCTTTAGACTTACCTGTTGAATTAAAAGAATTTCAAACCGTCGTTGAATTAAAAGTTAGTCCCTATGTCTTATCCCGAGTCCTTGAGTATATTAATTCTTAGTATTGCCTTTTAGTATTATGCATGTAATCATTTTTACTATTGTGTATGATTATACTATGGAAATCATGTAATAAACCAAAAAAACAAAAGAAGTCATGTCTGTGTGAATTTATCAATAAATAATCGTTGCATATATCATTTAAATTCATTTTCTGATGATGATGGCTGAGAGGAAGTGTATGGAGAAGCTTTACTACGATGCCTCACACCCGGCCAGTTTTGGTGGTGTAGAGCGTTTACACTTAGGTGTACAGGATGTTACGGGTAAAAAAGTAAATCGTGATCGAGTCAGGGGTTTCTTAATCGAGCAAGATGCCTACACCTTACACAAACCCGCTAGAATCAATTTCCCACGAAACAGGGTTTTTGTCCCAAGGGCGCTGAATCAATTTCAGGCAGACCTCTGCGATATGCAGGCCCTGGCTGGCGTCAACGATGGATTTAAATATTTACTGACCGTCATCGATGTTTTTTCAAAAAAAGCCTACGTACGCATTTTGAAGGATAAGACGGCTCCGCAGGTAGTTAAAGCTTTTGAATCTGTTTTGTCTGAGAGTGGGACGCCTCGAAAAATACAGACCGACGCGGGTAAAGAATTTTTTAACAGACATTTTCAGAACCTGATGAAAAAACACAACATTGTTCATTTTGCTACTGCCAGTGATCTGAAAGCCCAGGTTGTTGAAAGGTTTAATAGAACTTTAAAAACTAGAATGTGGAGATATTTTACGGCCAGAAACACACGCAGGTATATCGACGTCGTACAAGATTTAGTAAGTAGTTATAACGAAAGCTACCATAAAAGTATAAAAATGAAGCCCAATCAAGTTACTGACGGAAATACTCAACAGGTTTTCCAGAATCTATACGGTAATATGCCGATAGAGCAAAGTGGGAAATTAAAAATGCGTTTTAAAACAGGAGATGTGGTGAGGATATCTAAATTAAGAGGAGTGTTTGATAAAAAATACGAGCAGAGCTTTACGGACGAATTGTTTACCATATCTGAATGTCTTCCTCGTTTTCCACCCGTCTACAAACTGAAAGATTATGACGGGGATGTCATAGAAGGATCGTTTTACGAAGGTGAATTACAGAAGGTGAGCGTATCAAAAGACCACACATTCCATATTGAGAAAATCCTTAAAAGGCGCACGGTGAGGGGGCAGAGACAATTCCTCGTTCGTTGGAAGGGATGGCCCTCGAAATTCGATAGCTGGGTCCCCGCTTCTCAGATTGTAGACGTTTAAAAAAGAGTTTCAAATACAACTTGTATCAGAAGCCGGCATGGATCCCTTACACGATGGAGGATTCTACGTTACTCTACCTTCTAACGCTAGTATGGATGTGTATACGGACAACACAATCTCACAGTTCAGAGTGAATTTGGCCCAACACATTGATCTCGAAGGAAGTTGGGAGGTGGCCCTGACTGAGATTTCATACCCTCGTAGTTGGATAAACGTACCCGAAAACCAGACTACTTTCTATATAAAAGATATGATGCTTTCCAAAGCTAAGGATGCAAAGAACTCCGAGACAGCTAGGGGGTCTGATAAAAACGAATTTGTAACCCACACCTTAGATATTACATCCGGGGAATATGAAGATCTTGACAAGCTACGAGAGGCGGTTCTGTATATTATAAAAAATAAAATAGGCAACCAAATTTTACTCCATTACGATATTAATATGCGGAAATTTCTTTGGATGTCGTCAACCGGATGTTATAAGATCCGCTTTAATGCACCGTTGGCTTACATACTTGGTATGAAGGAAGGACAATGGTTTACTATAAAACCTAATTGGTTACCTGCCCCGTACCCAGCCGATATAAAGGCGGGTCAATACCATTTATACGTTTATACAGACGTGGTGCAACACCAGACGGTAGGGGATGCCTATGCTCCGTTATTGAGGACTGTTCCGATCGAAGGGAGATACGGGGAGTTTATTTTTAAAACTTTCAACCCTGCTTACTACCTGCCTATTAGTAGGAGACATATTGAAGAAGTAGGAATACAGATTAAGACGGATCAGAATCAGCCGGTTAATTTTAAATACGGAAAGATAATTATTACCCTGCATTTTAAACCGAGGTAAAAAACAATGGTCGTGATGGAGACACACCCTGACCTGTATCGCTTTGTTAATTATTACGAAACCCAAGCAGGAGGGTCGCTTCCGGGTTTTCACGGGGCCCCTGTGCAATATGGGCGAGGTTTGGGCTCCATTTTTTCTAAACTTTTCCGTTTTGTCGTACCTTTAGTCAAAAAAGGTTTTACAGTAGCGAAACCTCACCTGCAGTCGGCGGCTAAAAATATTGCCATGGATGTAGCAGGACGTGCGATGGAAAGAATACAGAGAAGAGAAAAGAATCAAGATGGATCCGGGTTAATGGTTTTGGCTCGAAGACCTTCGAGGAGACCGATAGGTCAGAGACTGGTTACTCATAAAAAGCGTAGGCGTGCAGTCAAAAGGAAATCAGTCTCAAGAAGGAAGCGCCGAAGAAGCAACGCCGACATTTTCTCTTAAACAATCTGACGAAAATGGCTCTTTTACATCACAAGTCGCAAGAATGCACTCTGTCGGAATTAGATTTGTTCTCACCCCCAATGACCCAACTTTCGATAGAACAAAGCCAATACGTCGAAATTTCACCCTTATCAGCTTTGACGGAGCAAGGACCCATTGAATTCTTCATACCGGGGGACGGTTCTAAATATATGGATCTCTCGGACACAATGCTTTACCTGCGTTTGCGAGTAACACACAGAGACGGCTCTCATCTGGGCCCCACCGACCACGTAGGCATCATTAACTATCCGTTAAACACAATCTTTACCCAAGTAGATGTTACATTAGGGGATAGACTCATCTCACAATCAAGCGCTACTCACCCTTACAGAGCTATGATTGAAACATTGTTAAACTTTTCAGAGGATTCTCTCAAAAGCCAATTTAGCACAGCCATGTTCTTCAAAGATACACGAGGGCGGATGGATTCAACATCGCTCACGGGCAACGATGTTAATGAAGGGCTGGTTCACAGAGCCCAATTGATTGAGGGGTCCAGGGAATTTCAACTCCTAGGCCCCATTCACTCGGATATTTTCTTTTGTGAGAGATACCTCTTAAATAACGTGGATCTAAGGCTAAAGCTAACAAGAGCCAGCGATGATTTTTGTTTAATGAGTCCCCCCGACGCTGATTGCTCTCTGAAGATAATAGGAGCCACCCTTTTTGTAAAAAAAGTAGCGGTCGCACCGGCCGTTTCTTTGGGTCACGCAGCGGCTCTCCACAAAGACAACGCGCTGTACCCCCTATCGAGGATCAACGTAAAGACTTACTCTATACCCCAGTTATCGAGGATCTGCCATCAAGACAATCTCTTTTTGGGACATACGCCAAAGTATGTGGTTTTAGCACTCGTCAATCACAGCGCTTTTGTGGGGCGGAAGAATTTAAATCCTTTTAACTTTGCCCACCACAATATTGAATACCTAGCCCTAACTCAAGAAGGGCGGCAGATCCCATCTAAGGCGTTTCAACCCCAATTTAACGCAGGAAACGCAGTGCGCGAGTTTCATAACTTGTTTACCTCGACGGGGAGGTTTTTAAAAGATTTACCTCTAAGTATAGACCACGAAGACTTTCAACAAGGCTATGCTCTGTTTGCCTTTAATCTAAATCCTAGCCAGGACACAGAGGCTTTATCCCCTGTGTCCAGCGGTACACTCAGATTGGAGATGAGATTCAGGACCCCGCTTCCCCATACCGCCACACTTATTGTGTACGCTTGTTACGACTCTATTTTAGAAATTAACTCGAAGAGGGAAGTGTTAATGGACTATTACTGAGGAGATGAACGGAAGGGAATTGGAGAGTTTGATGACACGTTTACAAGGACATTTATTTGGAGGTGTTTACGCTTCGGACGAGTTATCCTCCTTGAAACCCTCGCCCCCCATATACTATATAGTTAATACACACCCCCGCTCTAAACCCGGAGAACATTGGTTGGCTCTCACCTTGGAAAAGGACGACTCTGCATCTTTTTTCGACCCCTTCGGCTTTCCCCCTGATTTTAAATATTACCCACAAAGTATAAAGTCTTTTCTGGAAAAGTATTCTAACCGTATAATTTACCATAATCGCCAGTTACAACATGAACTGTCAGCGGCCTGCGGCCCTCATTGTGTGTACTACCTGAGCCACAGAGGGTGTGGAGAGTCTTACCAGGATGTGATGGACTGCTACACCGACGATGTAATCAAGAATGATGCTATGGTATCTGCTTTTGTTCGGCGACACCGGTTTTTTACCTGCAAACCATGCGGAGGACAAAAATCATGTTCTTTCAACAAATTTAAAAAATGTCATTGTCTGTAACGGATTATGTTTTTCAAATCATTTATTCAATAAAAGCAATTTAAAAGGCAATACAGAGTGATGTGTTTTTCCTTACATAAAATAAGTGTCATATTTAAAACCCCTCCCACTTTATAGTCGAAGCAGTCCGTTTTCTTTTCTTTTTCCCGTTTGAAGATTCCTTAACAATGGGATTAGGTGTATATGAGCCGTTTTTTAGACGTCTCAACTCCTCGCGTGCATGTGGGTTAGAAACCGTTGTTTCGGGTATATTGAGTTCTGAGAGGGTGTGTAGAAACTCGCTCCAACCTCTAGGACCTTGCGATGAAACATTCTTGCCGATGAGATGTTTGAGTAAATCAGTCATGTGGGATCCTCTGACGGGCTTACCTCTGAAGATGAATTCGCTGCGAGGAGTCCAACCTCTTTCGTCGGTAGACAGTTTTCTTAAAACATAATCGGCGTTTTTACGGTAACGAGGAGGGATTGTTTGGACGATGTCGAGCCAGGCTTCATTCTCCAAACCCGTCGCTTCATCTGATGGGGATGTGTTTGATGTCTCAGCAGGTAGAGTCAGGTTGATTGGTCGTCGTTCGTTTTCCCCTTGTTTGAGCAACCCTAAATATCGTTGCATCAAGGATTGGTACTTTTTAATTTTCTCATACTGGTCTAGAGAACTATCTTCTAGGACCTCCTTCATTTTAAAATCCAAATTACGCTCCGCCGTCTCTCGAATGGTTGGTTCCGGCCTGCTTAAACGTTCCAGTTGGTGAGGTGAGACAAGAATCATTTTCTGAGCTGTTCTCAAACTCATGTTGGTTAAAGTTTATTTATTTATTAGACCGCCTAAAAGACTTCCGAGGACAGGGGCGAATGCCCCCAACAAGGGTAAGATAAAACCACCCTTTTGAATCAAGACCGCACGTTTTTTCTTCAGACTTTTTTTCTTATCGGCCAATTCTCTGATCACCTTCTTTTGCTTTTTTAGCCTCTTATACTGCGAAGGACTCAGCGGTATGTGACCTTTTAAGAGATTTAGAGCAATCTCGCAGAGAGCTTTCACCAAGCTAGCGGGACCGCGCAAAAGTATGTCTTTACGTTTCTTGGGCTTGGCGTGAAACAAAGTTTTGAGCAGCGGAGCATTTCTTTTTAAAAGCTTCGACATCTTATTAAGTCTTGGGTATGTAGACGGTAGGCCACTGATGAGCTAGTAAGCCCGTCCTCAGTCTATATTGATCTGGACATGTCGGGGTTAAATCCACTAATAAATACCCGTGAGCGTCTTTGGTAGCGTCTTCAAAGCTTTCCAAAAAATACTTTTTCTTTGAGGGAAATATCTGATTAGCCAAAACACTCGTTTGTAATTTATCACGCGGGTTTTTAAACAACACCATATAATTACTGTTGAGGCTGATTGTCCGGCTGTATTTACCTTGATGAAAAATGTTCTGCGTTAACATGATGACGCTCATATTCCTATGATGTCTATATTGGGTAAAAATTCTTACCACCTCAGGGTGGTCCGACGCCTGAAAGATGACGTCGTCCAGAATAACCAAATGACTTTGACGCGCTGGAAACAAACTTTCATCCTCAAAAGAATCAGGGAGACCTTTCACAAAGTTAATATTTTTATTCAGCTTTTGAAGTTCCTCGTACAGAGGTTGAAAAGAAGTGTAGATCCATACAACATTGTCAGGAAGACCTTTCATAACATGGTTACAATTTTCCAAGATACTTTTTACAAAATATGTTTTTCCACACCCGCTTGGTCCAGATATTAAACAAGAAAAGGGGGGTTGAAGCCTCGGATCAAAATCAACTTGATTTAACTCCATTTCACAAAACACACTAATAACCGAAAGGCAGGGTGTGTCCGTGGGGGATAAGACGTCTCTTGTCATATACTACCCTGAACTTTTTCATGAATGACATGTTTTTTAGGTGAAAACCCTTTTTGTTACGCACGATAGTGTGTTGAGGCGTTTCAATCGTTCTGGTTTGTGTGCCTGATGAGTCAATGTACCCTTCGACTAAATTCTTGATGCTGTCAAAATTGACGCGTTTGCAAGTGTCATGGGTCTGTGTGATACCTTTTACCTTCATTACCGTTTTCATGCTGTTCCTAGTTTGGTAGGCGTAACTTTTAGGACCCGCTGAAACAAACTCCTGAATGCTATCTCCTCCCAACTCGTCAGTCAAATCCCCCAAATAGTCACCTAATTCCAAAGGACTTTCGCCGTCTTTGACTACATAGACGAGGCTGTCCGTGTCGGTGTACAAAACACTCGTCTGCAGTCGCTCCAAATATGCGTACATTTTTAGACGTGCATAAGCCGTGGTCATGCATGCTGCAAAGATGTTAGCGGTTTTGGAGGGGGGGACGTTGCAACGTCGGTGGTAGCTGTACTGCACGATCGACCTTTGATCGTTGAGGAAGTGAAAGGCTTTGATCTCGTACAACCCCGAAAATAACAATTCAAAGAAGCGTTCTGTGCTGCTTACAATCTCTGTTTTATCCAAATTATCACGCTGTCCCAATTTGCCCCAAAAGTTGTTGAGGCATAATTTAGACACCTGCCTCTTACCCGCATTCACATTTATTTTTGAGGGGTCTAGTCTAATACCTTGGTGAGTCTCATAGTTTTCGATGTACTTTTCCCTACCTGCCTGATCAACGACGTAGGAAGGATACCCCGAGGCCTCTTGCTTCCCTTTAAGGAATGTATCGATGTATGCTTTGAAGACGTCGCTACTCGACGAGTCAAAATGCCACACCTCCGTAATTTGTGATACGGTGTAGCCCAGCTCGAGAGCCTTGTTGAATTCAGGCGTAACCCAAACACCGGTTAAGGCTCTCTCGTCATCGTTATGCGAACACGAACTTTCTTGATTGTTAAGTTCTGCGCACGTGCGACAAAGTGTAAACACCAGTTTACCTCTTGCCGTTTTGTAGGGCAGCAGGGGGAAATAGAGGCCTCGTGGAGGGTTGACTTTAGCTCTGATGAACCCGAAATACTTTTGGGGGTCATCGAAATTGTCGTGAATGATGGTAGGATGTCCTAACGGATAGGCACATGTGCTGTTGACAAAAGGATAAAGCGATGTGACATCGACGTACATTACACGTTCACCGGGGGCAGCCGTATAATGTAACACGAAGGCATTCGTTCTCCCTCCAAAAAGAGCTTTACGTGGTATAAGAGGCTCAGGGAATTTTGAATTGCGCAAGAACTCTCTTATATCCGGATTTGACTTTTTTAACCGCAGCCACTCATGCTCCCACATCAACACAAGCTGTACACCGTGCTTGACTTTTAGATCCTGTATTTTCTTTTTAACCCTGTCAAACTTTTCTTGAAACGGTCGTTTACTCATAGGACACTTTTGAGTAGGATCGTAACATTCACGGCATCCGTGATAGAAACATCCGAGATATTCCCATACATATTTTACGCCGTCTATCAAAGCGTACCCGTCTACATAGTACTGCCCGATCTTGACCTGCCCCCTTGTTTAAGGCGTGAATAATAGGTATTTTTTGGCTGTGCGCCACCCACATTAGGTATTGGATCGAGTCGCGTGAGAATGATTTGGATTGTTGTATGTAATTATCGGTCGGCGTAATAGCCAAAGTTTTAGGTGTTAGGAAATTGTTCCGGAACACCTTCATGCAGGAGGAGGCGATAGTTACAGAATTGAACGGGTCTGTACCAGTCGCATTAAGAAACTCCTCTCTAAATTTCTCACAAGCTGTCGCCAAAATATTCACATCATTTCTACAGTACATTAGAGCTTCCTGAGCAAAATTGAAGGTTCCCTTACACGCTACCTCGTACCATTCAAAAAACTTTGTACGATGGACCGTCGACATACGCTCTATCCCATAATATTTTGGATCAGGGTAGGGACCGATGTAATTTAAATGGTCTAGAGAGCTAAAGCCATGGGGGAAATACCCTTTAGTTTGATCGATGAAACCTAGAGCTTTAGGCAAGGAGCTGAGGGGCATCGTGAGGAAGGACAAGGAGTCGATGTACCCCAGTTTGTAGTCCGTATCTGAGAAACAAATGACTTTGCTCCCTTGCATAATGACGCTGACATTAACCCCCATGTCTACCATTTTGTTTAGAATGATGTAAGCGTCAAAACCTTTGGCGTTGTGAGCGATTAGTTTAGACTGTTCAAAACGAGGGTTCCTGACATAATCAAGAAATTGTTCGACGCAATCAAGACCCAACCAATGTTTTTCCACCCCCTTTGTCGATTTGGTACACACTAGGTAGGGTTTGTGTTTACCGTCAGCACCTACGAATGTTTCAAAATCGTAGTAAATTATTTGTTTACAAGGCGCTTCCGGTTTTAGAGGCTGCATGTAACACAGATGAGGGTTTCCTCTCGCCTCATCACCGCCCTTAGGTAGAACCTCTCCACATACTGTGCATTTGGCTTGAGGGCATTTATGTTTAACATTCTCCCCCTGTGATTTGACGTAATATTCCACACTGCATTCGCTACATTTTTTGTATTTCTCACAGTTGCTAGTCTCGGATTTTGAGGTCTGTCTGCGTTCTTTGTGTTTAACGAAGCAACTCTCGTTCTGACATATTTTGTTACAATCGTTACAATGAATGGCTTTGAACGGTTGTTGTTTGCAGGTAGGGTCGAGACAGATGTGACAATGCCCCTCACAACTATGTTGTTCTTGGTTTTTATGCCCTTTGTAACATTGTCTGCAAAAGTAGGATTTCCCTATGAACTCCTTAACCGATTTTATTCCATAATAGTGTCCGTCTAATAGCAGTAAGAACACTGAGTCCTCTGATTTGGGGTATTGCGTCTCAAAAAAAGACAGGGGGCGTTCGCAATCCGCTCTATAAGCTATAACGATTTTGCGTTTCACAAGCGTTTCAAATTTGTGTACGTCCCTCAGACTAACGGCAGTCTCACAAGTCAACCCCACGCTTTGCTGTAAATAACGAGCCCTCTGTGTAGCCTGATCAACAGTCAACGATCCGTCAAGCAGGTATGCTAACGATCTAGCAAAGCATAATTTATCATCTTTGTCATACGTTATGTACAAACATCTCTTCTTCTTTTGAACCATTTCATCATTTGTAGTCAAAATTAGTTTGCGTTTGGCACCTCCTCCGCCATTAACATCAAATACAATCTGTACAACAAGTTCTAGACTATTGTCGGCCAGTACCTCTGTATTAGATTGTGCGATGCGATCTAGCAAATTATGGACTGCGTCAGTTACGTCATTCGGGTCATTAACAGCATCTAGGTAACAGTGCTCCCTCACATTTTCACCCACTATTTCTGCTTGGACTATATCACCGCGACTAGTCGATCTGATTACCTCCTGCACAGCTTCATTCAAATTATTGCCAATGTTTGTGTAGAAGGCTGCAAAATCAAGGGGGTCTTCGGGTCTCGTTGTATTTAGACGTCGTCTTATCTCCAAGTTGTTAAAATTCGGACGCCTAACTTGTCCCCCCACCTGTCTGTTTGTGTCTGAAGATTGTTGCAAGGTGGATTGTGTACTGGGGGTTGGTGCTGGGGGATGTTCTGCTTGAATGTGTCGATCTACCCGAGACTGTTGTTGGAGGTCTTGTCTAGCTGGTGTACTACTACCACCAGCTTCTGTCTGTTGCGTTTGATTGTGCGTGTATGGTTGGTATTGAAAGTTTTGTGTATTTGACACAAGTGTCTGCTGGCAATGTGTACTTCTGCTACCTTCTACATGTTGCGTTTGATTGTGTGGGTGTGGCTGGGAATGTTGTGAAAATGATACAGAGGATTGCTGTTGGTCATTTCTATGTATGTCTGGTTCAAGTATGTCCTCAACGGCTTCGCCGTTTGAAGATGACTGGTTAAGACGTGCAAGAGCCCTCTCTAAAGGATTAAAGAAATCAATAAAATCCTCAATGTGTCTTATAGCCACAAACGGATCGCCATCATCGTCGACGATTTCATCAGGCATTTGAAAAGGCTCGATTTGCATAGAGATCTCATCGTTTAAGGCATTTACAATTTCAGCCAAACCTTGACCTACATTATCTAAATCCATGTCACCCCCCTCAGAGTTTTCCATTTCAGATTCGCTTTCAATCGGTGGAAACCCGACGAATTCACCTTCCTCTTCGGCCCTCACGTTTTCACGCCTTAATATCTCTTCTTCTTCTCCTCCTTCTTCTTCTTCGTCAGATATTATTATGACCTCAGGTTGAGCAGTCTCTGGGACCGTCTCGCTCAGTATATCACCACCTATAATCATACAACATTACCGGTTCATTTAAAAAATAGTAATACATAGGTTTTATTTTATTTAAAAAAAGGAAATTTACCGTTCACTCCTGCAGGTAATTCGTCATCCAATTCTTCCTCATCACTCGTAATTACGAAAATCTCCGGCTGTCTAATCCTCTCGTTCACATCCTCATTCAATTCTGTAAATATCCATTACTAACAGTTAATTTTAAAGCAAGAAAAAGCTCTAAACGTTTCAAAATAAGAAATACTTACGCCGGATTCCTGGCACAACATCGCCATCTTGTGACGCTGAATAATAATACAGTTGAATTTCATCCAACAACGCTTCTAATTCTGTAAAAATTCAAATTTAAAATAAGAAAATACGAACTCATTCACTCATTCAAAAAATAAATAAAATAAAAAAAACTCTCCTAACTCTATAAAATAAAAATAAATGTAAAACAAAAATACATATTGATACAGACTTATTCCAAAATCTCTCATAACTTAAAAATAAAATAAACGCTATAAGTATAAAAATAAAGGCATGCATCATTCCATTAAATAAATAAATCACTCACTAAGATGCTTGCTTTTCCAGAAGCTTCATTAAGATGTAGGGGTTTTTTATTTCATAGCAAAAACATTAATAGAAGTGAATATAAGTGCCACATTTGTATGAGTATATATACATATATAGATAATATCAAGAGTTAATTACCTGGATTCATCTTGGAAGCTCAGAGCCGATACCTCTTGAGAATTTTTCAGAGAAGTGAGTGTGGCATTGCGAAGGCCTCATATTTATACATAGAGGAGGGTGTGCAAAACGCAATTTAAAATCCATAAATTTCTATTAGACCCTCAGAAATGACCCTCACAATTAGTTGCGTGTCCGTTCTTCTTCAGCCTAATTTAATTTTATGACCAGCAACCCCTCTGTTCTCACAGGGGGTGAGGAGACCTGCTCACCATTTTCCTTTTGTAAAATTGATACTGATATAAATGTAACCGTCAGAGTACATGCTTATTTTTGTAATATATTTTAGGAAGCGTTGTCTTTCAAACTAACAACATTATAGCCATCGTTTACCTCACACTTCTTCAGCCGCCCGTCTGTCCTCACACTTCTTTGACCCTCATGCAGCCATATATGCGCGTACGCGCACACAAGCACAGACATACATTTGACCTCCCCATGAATCTTTGACTGCATATGCTTCCCCCTACTCACAGAAATATTGAACAAAAATGTCAGATAGTAACTATATCAGTAAGGGGAAATTATATAGTTTTATCCGTTTATTTTCAGATTCAACCCCAGCAGTCACGAACGACTCTTACAACATTTTTACATATAATGTATAACTTCATGTTTTTTAATTTCATAATACCAACCACCGTATCACAGTTTAACCTTACCTTATACTTCTTGTTTTACAACCTCTAAAAATACAATCTTTGAGCCGTGTTTGCGCATACTTTTCCCCCTTCACCATAATAGAAATGGCTAGTACTTTTCCCCCGGCGGTTTTACCCATACTAAACCACTCCCTCCGATCACGTCATTCAATCTCATTATTATTCATTATTCACTCAATCTAGGGGGGCGTGCACCGGATCCGGAAGTTAACCAAACAATTAGCATTTGAACCCGGGTCAGCCATGATATCTGCAAAAACAGGTAGGAACACCACCTACACATCATCCATCTTCATTAAGGGGTCATTAATCTTCATTAAATGACATCAGGAAGTCATTAAGGGTCATTCATCTTCATTATATAACACCTGGAAGTCATTAAAGGTCATTCATCTCCATTAAACGACATCCGGAAGTCATTAAAGGTCATTCATCTTCATTATACGACATCCGGAAGTCATTAAAGGTCATTCATCCTCATTAAACGACATCCGGAAGTCATTAAAGGTCATTACCCCTCATTAAATGACATCTGGAAGTCATTAAAGGTCATTAACCCTCATTATATGACATCTGGAAGTCATTAAAGGGTCATTAATCTTCATTAAATGACATCAGGAAGTCATTAAGGGTCATTAATCTTCATTAAATGACATCAGGAAGTCATTAGGGGTCATTAATCTTCATTAAATGACATCAGGAAGTCATTAAGGGTCATTAACCCTCATTAAATGACATCAGGAAGTCATTAAGGGTCATTAACCCTCATTATATGACATCTGGAAGTCATTAAAGGGTCATTAATCTTCATTAGGGAGGGGTCATGACCCATACATGACCCCCCTAATCTAATTAAGAATGTCATCCATCAAATTTTGACAGAAGCGGCCTTGTAATATTCTCTCTATCAGTCAATCGCAAAAGAGCCATCACACCTGGGGACTGCACGTTGCATCAGTCTTTAAACCGGCCATCTTCACGCTAGTGTGTTGTTCTCCCTCTACCCCCTTCACTTTACGTCCAATCATTATCAATCAGTTTGTTGTCATGGGAGGCTCGGGCAGGGTGGTCATTGGGCTGGTGCGAGGAGCATCGCCGCGCTCTCTGAGGTCAATTGTCTGGCGTGAGCTTCCAGAGGCATCAGTGCGTGACCTCTTTGCTGTTTCCCACAGCCGCATCAGATTTATGGTTTTCATATTCTACACCAGTCCGAAGAGCAGTGTGACGGCGCACACAAATGAGGGTCCTACTTGACTCGGGGAATGGATGTGAGTGGAAGCAAGTGTTCTGCAGCGGCTTTGTCGTGTGTTGCTGCATGAGCATCACCTGTCATCATTCTCCTTTGGCAAGCTTGTATAAGTGGATTGCTCCTCTCATGTCCTGATATTAGCTATGTCAAGGCACATCATTAATATAAAAATGTCATCCAGATGTGTGACTGCTAGTGGACACCTGTCGTTATAGAACGCTTATTTGGCTATCATGTGAAGTGCTTATTTGAAAGGTCAGATTTCTCCAGTGTCAACAATTTATTACCAACACCAGAATCGGAAATAGAGCCTAATTGCTTCTTGCAACGTTGGTTTACCACAAGAATACGGTCCCATTAAACGAGACTGTAGCCCAATGTTGTGTATTGTGTTGAGGCTGTTTAGTGCACGGAGCTGCTGTCACTGCAGTTTATTTAGAGCGCTTCACCCACATTGCTTGCAGATTACAGCTAATTGAAGAGTCTTGACCACTGAACTGTGGCATTTCTGGGAGTCTGCTTGGTGATTAGTGGGACGCCCACACTGCCACCACACAGAAACATACAATGGGGTAATGATGTCTATTTTAAGCCTGGTGCAATCCAGTGTGGCTTGTATCTCAATATCAGGGGTATTTCCAGCCACGATAAGGCTCTTGGGACAAAGTTATTGTTGTATTGGTGGGTTGGTGGGCTCTAATTTAATCTAATACCAAATATAAATCGATACACATTGCAAGAGTTAGAGATGTTCCGATCAAGACTTGCCTCTGATCCGATTTTTTTTTAAAGCATGCTCTTTCCTATACAGATGCGATACCGATCCTTTTGTTTTGTTTTATTTTTGTATTTTATTTTTTTTTGTTTTTACTTCAACCCTAAGTAATGGAGAAGGAAGTTAGTACCTTGGTTCCAAAAAGTCAATTAGACAAGAAAATCCAGTATTTCCCATGACAGACAGTGGTTGATTGTCTAAAGCACAGAATTTGACAATCGTCGCCATTTTGTGGTAACTTTTATGTAGGTTTGAAATGCCTCCACAAGTGTTTATAAATCTCAAACCGGTCTGATTCTCTCTGGTACTCATAAAAGAGCTGGATCAAGAGCCAATGCGATAACGAATATCGGATCAGGACATCACTAGCCCGGGGTTTATACGTTGCTTTTATGGACCATCAGGTTCGCTGCTCTTCATTTATCAACACATCTGCGTTTGGACACACAAGCACGCTTACATAAGCCGTAATTTCCATGGCTCAATTGGAAGATGCCGAGCGAAATGTTTGCCATGTCGAGGTAATCCGACCTGAACGCCCTATTGCATTGGACTAAAAGGATTAAATAGCTCATTTGGATTCAGGAACTCTTTGATGTTTTCCATGGATCACTTCCAAGTCATTTCACTGCCGGCTGCATTAGTTTGTCCTTGGTAGTGGACAGCATGTGAAAGCGCAGTACCGGTGGGGGGTAATCTAAACATTAGGGTAGCCATTACCAATCAGATACAAGCCAATCTAATGTATTATTAACAAACAACCCTTCTTCGTCCTGCTTTGTTTTGGTCACCAATTGGAATGAATGGGAAATTCTAGTTTCTTAAAAATGAGGATGGGTTTTTATGAGTCGAAACAAAATGGAAAAAAAAATCATCACACTTAATAGCTATAATCACGACATAAACGCGTAATATTTTGTGATAAAATGCAACTGGATGACAGTAACAACACTCATCCACATCAAGCCGAGCTGTGAAATCACCCTGGTTCTATATTTGCTTTGCACGGTGTTGATGTTAATTGCAGGCTCGCTGCCATAATCATGGCAGTGCGTCTCCATGCTCTCAAGGTAATTGTAGAAAAATTGTATTTTCACATTGATTCACACCAATTAGCTAAAACACCGGTGTTCGAGATGCTATGCTCGCTTAACTGTCACTGTTGTGCTTTTAGTCGCCTCTCACTTTCCTCTGCAGGTGTTATGATCCTTTTTTTTTTTTTTCTATTTCTCTTCCTTTGTTTGTCTTCCATTGAAGCAGTGATTGCCATGTCCAGGCTTGCCGCATTTGAGAGAACACTTTCGGCTTGCGATCTCCATGTTTCTGGTTTGTTTCGTGTAACCACATCGGAATACTAATTACATCAGCTGCTACATGCTTCTGTATCCTGGTCCTGAACAAAATACAAATACCAGCAATCTCCTTTTAAATTTTTAGCCCTCAAATCTAAAATGGAACTCGATCACAACGTTGCTGTGTGCGTGACAAGCTGCCGTGTTTGATAATCGCCGCTTTATCTCCCGCCTGCAGTGTGTTTGTATGTGAACGTTGAACTGTCTCCTTTTAGAGTCAAGTCACAGCCCTAGTCTTTCACAGGGCGCCATTAGTATTCATGATTGCGGGCCGCACACAACGTGCAAGGCGCACAAGCGAATGCACGGACACCTGCGCGCTGATGAGAAGCAAAAAGGATGCCTCAGGTGTCCTGGACAGTTGAGATAAGCTTGCTGTCTTGACATTTTTTTTCATTTCCTGTTACGCCACCTCCTCGCACCCAACCTTCTTCAACACCTGTGCGACATTATGAGGAAACAGATTGAAGATGTGCCCAAAGTCGGCTGAATGCTTCAGTTTTTATTATTTGTGCTGACAGTCGAGATTCTAAAGCCAACCCCTCAATGAGTGATTATTTTAAGAGGCGGTCCTACCGATGAAGCAAATGGATTTCTCCCGTCTAATGGTTGCAATCTGTCAAAAGAGTGCGAAGGGGGCTGATAGCACACCACCTGCATGAGGCGTTGTTGATGCTCCCCCGCGTCGGGTTGCTTAATCCCCCCGTAGATGCACAATGAGTCACAAACCATTTGTCACAAACCAATGGATATGAATGGCAATGTTGTTCCATCGCTTGTTCTTGGAAAAAGCACCTATTAACTCATTTACTCCCAATAACGTATAAATACGTTTTTTTAATGTTCTAAGTGTCCCAAAGACGTATTTATACGTTTTTTTGTTTGTTTTTTTGTTTGTTTTTTATGCTAGAGCATATAGAAGGCTTTGATGCAGCCTCTCAACTGCAAAGAATGGTTGCAGAAATGGTAGTTATTACACAAACGGCCAGCAGGTGGCAAAGGAGATCAACCAGGGCCATGTAGAAAAAAAGCTCAATGACTTACAATTTGAAATAGATTTGTGAAAACTGATGAAACTTAGCTCTCTTCTAATGCTAATTGCTGCAAAACGGAAACAGATACAAACATACTTTTTTTTTTTTTTCCTGATGAAAGAAGAGACTTTAATCTTTCTTTTGATGGGTTCCATGCTTTTATAGCAATCGAACACAATATTCTGTGGGCCTTGCAAAATCAGTCAAAATCCAGTAAAACAGCCGGGAGCGAACGGGACTGCTTCTGTGAAAATGGCTGGGAGTAAATGAGTGAATTAGTCCTCTGTATTGGCAATAACGGCGATGGTAGTTTGTTGGCTGAAGCGTCCTTATTTTGAGGGAGACATGGCCGCGTTGATGCCTCAGCCCGGCTTACCTCACCAACTGGCATGAAAGACTTTAGTTGGAGTCGCACCTTGGCTTTGTAGACGAGGGCGCCTTGATTTCAGAGGGCTCTGTGATGTGTGAATTATTGAAGCTCAGGGGGCTTCTCGAGGAGGACGTGGTGGGCTTTTATAAGGCATCCGAGTGTCCACTGCCCGAGCTCACCATTATAAAGTATCATGAGCCACTGCCACGCACAAGCATGGCATTTTCAGATGCAAAGTAATGAGCAGGCTCTTTATACAAGCGGAAGTAAGGACTTCAGATATTCCCCATCAGTATTGTTTGTCCCATTTCTTCCTACCTATTGTTCGCACACAGCGAAGGTCATTAATCATTCATCCAAAGAAGTGGCTTCGCTCAGCTGGCCTTTCCGCTCTGCTCCGCGTAGCACTTCATTGCATTTAAAAAAGCTTTTGCTTCGCTTCGTGTTGACATCAATTATTCACTGCAAAATGCAAATTCCTTGACAGAACACTCGCTGCGAGCCAGACGTCACAACAAGACTCTCCATGTCGAATTTTGTTTATTCCATCTGCAAGAAGGGAGGTTCGACGATCCCATGGGATAAGATGGCATGGTGCGGTATATTGTCCAAGTGTACAAAATCATATTCAAGATCTTTTTAATGCCCTCAAGGGGCTCTGATGATTTCTTTCCGTAATTATTCCTCGCCGCCGCTTATATTGCATCACATGAAGCTTGCTTGTTCACCATGGGTTTCCGACACAAGTTTTACTATGAGAGGGAAAAAAAAATCACTTTGCATAGCTCGTGTTTACTTCAGGGATCTTTGAGTCTTGAGCTGACACATCTGTGTCAAGACTCCCGTGAATGACAGATGCTTCATCCGTCGACTCAATTTCTGCCGCAACCGATCTTCCGTCCCTCTATGCTGCGTCTGTATCAGAGAGATTTGTAAGCAGGAAGATAGAGATGTGTGAAGAAAAAAAATAGAGAGAGATTGAAATTAATTGGGATGAAGGCAAAGCTGCGCAGGAAGGAATGTACTTGAGGTTGTATCTGATGTTGCCTTGACACACTCGAATATTCTCCCATGAGTCTTGGGAGAAGCTGTAGACGTGACTGGAACGGAACCAGGAAGAAATAAAGACAAACCCCTGCTACTTGCCACTCTGCTCCATTCCATGGTGAGCTGCTGCCATCTCCTATGAACCCTTTCATCATTTCACTGCAGGGATAAGTGTGTGCCAGGGCATGCTACGTGCCTGATAAGTGGAGCAAACCAAGGACACATTCAGCCTCATCGTGGCACTAAATGATCAGCAGTTCAGGATGCAATTAGGCACTTTATTAACATGTTGAGTTCCCTTTGCCGTAGAATGTTCAATGAGCACCGTAGAATGTTCCTCTTTGGAATCGTTCTTTGGGAAACGAAATTTTCTAATCACTTGCTGCACATTCATGCACGCATTCTGTGTACAGCATTAGAGAGTAGAGTGTGTTTGAGTTTGACAGACTTCCATAGTCTGGAACTGAGCAATTGGCTTGATGGGAACGGCGTTTAACATCATCTGTATTGCACAATTGTCGTTATCAGATCCGTAGAATCGGGCCTTTGGGTTTGGTGAGGACAAGGTCACAGCCTGTTCCATCTCAGGATTGAGGGAGAGCTCGGGTCAATATCGGCTCAGAGGGAGTCAAGTGAGAGCGATAACTCGGAGCGGCCGTAAACGAGATTGATCACAGCGCAGCCGGTGCATTCTTAATGGCGGCAGCAGAGAAGAGAGCGGGTGGGGGAGACAATCCTGGACAAACCCAGATCTTGGATTTACAGATCGGAAAGCTGAAGCTGGGGTGGTATAATCTGTCTGTGATGATAACCGTAACATGGGGGGGCCTTTATCTGCCAACCAAGAGGCTTATCTTGTGGCCTTTATGGAAGCCGAATAGCTCAATCACCCGCCGACACTAGTACAAGCATCAACCTACGCCGATACTACATCCTGTTTACACATGCTTCATTCGAGGAGCAAAATATTCTGTCAGGCTGGATCCAAGTTTATCCAGTCTAACTTTTTCATTTCCATTTTAGTTTGTATTTTCTCTGAATGGATTTCTTCCCAGCGTTTTATTCAGTTCAGCAGGGTTTTTTATTCCGTCGCATCAATTGCTTTTGTTTGAGAGTCTGTTTACCACGAGTGGACGGGTTAATTTATAGACATCTTATGATGGTCGCTGAGGCAGCTGAGTGTTCTCTCCCCTCTCAGTCATTCATCTGCCTCCCTCCATCATAGCCCCATTTCCCTTTCCAGAATTCTCTCTCTCCCAGAGTGCTCTCCAGGTAATAAATGTATTTCACTGTCATAGCTTGGCGCTTCCCAACACTTTTTTTTTCCATGAGACTTACGAAGACAATGCAAAGGTCAGTGCTATTGACGAGTAATAAACAACTGGCTCCTGGCGCTTGAGTGGAAGTTAATGGATTCTTTATTGCGCTTTGTCCTTTAGTAGCATTCAGATATTGCCTATTGTGTCCAATATTGGCAATCATGTATGCAACGACCATAACATTAGACACAAACATTACAAATCCCTTTATGCAATTTCTGTAGAAATTGTGTGTGAAAGGCTACATTTAAAAAAATAAAAATAAAACAACAACATTGAAGCTTGTGAAATTGTTTCGAATGATACTGAATGACATGAAGTTGGAATGGTTTTAATCAGTCAATGTATGTGAAAAGTGAAAACTGGAAGTGGGTGTAACAAAAATTGGTTTGAACCGGAAAATCATTTTTTGATTTAGATGCTGTGAGTGCATGGAATCGAACTGAATCAAATTGAATGTGCTGAAAAATTAGGCACATTTTTGCATAACGAAAATAAGTAGAATGATTTTAATTTTAAATGGAAACCCTCTGAATGTTATTTTTGTCTTCCTCAATGGAAATTAACAATGAGGGAAATTCCGGTCTTAATTGGAAAGAATGGGGAATATTCTGGAGATTTTTTTAATTATAGGAAAACTTTGAATTTTTGGAATAACAAAAAAAAATGGAAGCCCTCATGGTGTGAATTTTTGGAATATACTGAAATTAGCCCTCACGCAATTATTGCAAATCAGCTAATTGCTCGACGTGTGTCACAACGATCAGGTTCAATGTGACATTTTGAAATTAATTTGCTGTGATCATTATGGCTCAGCTGCAAACACCTACATCACAGCTCCTGCTCATAATTTAGCGTTTTCAAGCTCATTTCCCAGAAACCCAGTCGAAAGGACGGCAGTTTAAATTGATGCTTGCCGGTGAGAGACGGGCTGCGTCATTTCCCTCCTCGCTCATCGTTTCCTCTCAGCGTGGGGAGGTGACCTCGAGCTCGACGATATGAAGAGAATGTCACACAACATTACCGCCCCACCCCCCCTTGTCTACACCCTTTGCCTCAGATGAAGTTTTATTTTTTTGTGCCGTTCTGTAGAGGCGAAACAATTCCTTCACTTGATTAATGTCTGCAGC
This sequence comes from Festucalex cinctus, assembly GCF_051991245.1. Classification (NCBI taxonomy): domain Eukaryota; kingdom Metazoa; phylum Chordata; class Actinopteri; order Syngnathiformes; family Syngnathidae; genus Festucalex; species Festucalex cinctus. The sequence continues at coordinate 14,062,974 of NC_135426.1, forward strand.
GTGGGTGTGCAGTGCAGCAGAGAAAGGATTGTTGTCCCCTTATGAAGTCGAGTCTATTCCTTTTCCTTTCGGAATTAGCAGACCTTTGTTGTTTCACTGCAAAATGAGAGCTTGCAAGGTCAACACAAACCACTACATAACCTTTCTCAAGTGGACCATCGAGCCGCGCAATTAACTTTGAGCGTTCTTGCTCTTGTGTCTCCGGCCGGACCATTAGCATTCACAGTCGAGTTAATCGTGAGATATTATTTGTAACACTTGACACGATACTTTGTAGTTGTGAGGCATCGTCGGGATGAATCGGTCTCTGTACTCTCACTTGAGCAGCGACGTGCCATTTGAAGCTTGGATGGCGCTTTGAAATCACACATCTGAATCATTTGTCAGTTGTGTTTGTGCAACTGCAGTTGGGCCAGACTTGACTTGAATGGGCTATAAGCAAACAAGCACAAAGGGATATTTCCAACTGCTCCCTCAGTGCTGCACCGTTTGCTTAGTTGGGGGAAATTGTGGAGGTAAGAGAAAGCGTGTCTGCAGCGTGTAGGTGCATCTGTTTTTGTGTGACCGTGTCATGCCACACGCTATGTGTGCGTGTTTGCGTGTTGTGCAATGACACGCGCCGTCAGATGCCGTCTCGGGCCCATGCGGAACCTGAGGTTTCTCACATGGTGAGATGCGTGGGAGTGTGACGTAGCATGTCGCTGTGTGTGCATGGCGATGTTGCTCACCTCCAAGCATCGAGAAAGGTCAAGTTTCATTTGAAATAGAACTGCACCGCTGCTCATAAGCAAAATGTGCACGCCATATTTTCATTTCATCATGTGTTAATGCACTAAGCCCTGTTCTGTGATACACGCGTGTCAACATAATAATTCATTTTGCTCGTATTTGCTCAATATTCAGGGATTACTGTGGGACCTACATTGATGCTGCTTATTACACATCTTGCAAACACGCCGAGTGAAAAGTACACCTGTGTATTAACATGTCATTTTCTCTGCTACAATAAACATACTGTCAAATGAATGCCTTTTTATCAAAAGCGAGACTTGAAAAAAAAGGTGATGTCATCAGTATAAATGAGAAAAGGTGAAAGTGATGTTTCGCCATTGCATTAACAGTCTATAGCGTACATTCATAACACAGGCAGCTTTCATCCAACTGGCAGACTAAGAGCGGTTGCCATAGTAACCGACTCTGGAGCCAGCTGAGCCGGTGCTGGACCCCCCTCTAGTCCAACACTTTCTAGATTTTACACAAAATAGCACATAAATGAAAATAAAACATCCTACTGCCACCTTGTAATAATCTCGAAAACAACCAAAATCAATCTTCAATACAGTTCAATGACAGAATTAATTAGACCTGTGCTGGTATCACCAAATATGTTTACTGACTAAACTGCACACAAAGCCAAAAGTCCTACATTCTCTCCAAAGAGCATACAGTTTGTTTTTAAGCCAGAGCCGCAGTATTCCCTCATCACGACAACCGATGCAGTGGTCACTGGTAATTGGCTCTCCTGGGCCCTTCAGCAGTGCAGAACTGGACTGCCAGTGCAGAGATGAGCGGAGTCCACTTTGAAATAAAAACAGAATAAAGGCATCACCTGAGCTGTATTATTAAAAAATAATAATAATAAAAACAGCCTGTGCTGGAAGCCTGTCTGTATTGCGGTAAGGCTACTGCATGTTCACTACAAAATGTAGGAGATTTCATCCTTGCATCCTATTTCCTTACCTACTCCTCCTTTCATTTTGCTTTGCTTTTCTCTCTCTCCCCCTCTCTCTCTTTGCCCACTGCTGCATTAAAGAGGCTTTATCTTTGTTCTCCGGTTCCCTCATTAGAGCCGAGTGCAATCGCAGCACTTGTGTTGTGTTTTCTCCGCCTCTCGTCCTACTTGAGCCCAGACTGATTGGATGGCATTGTTACGGGTGCAGAAAAAAGAGAATTTTTTTGGCGGGGAGGGAGTTCTGTGTGATTTGTTTCTATGCTGTTGTTAATTGAAACGTGAGCTGACTTGAGATGAAATAGGCGGAGGAATAATTCATAACATTTCAAGTAGGTCCAATACGACCAAAATAATGATGGCGTCTCAGCAGAATGCAGAGTGATTTCCTCTCTTGCACACTTTTTTGACTTTATATTTTGATTCAATAGAGTCAGCAAGGGTTATGTTATGTGTCCTAAACCAACATAGAAAAATTTCTCTTTCTCTCTTTCTGTCTGTCATGATCCCGTGATCGAGGTTGCGGCAGGTTTATACATGCTTTCCATAAACGTTATTTGTGTCACGCAAACTACATGTGACTATTTGCGCTGGCGTTAGTGAATTAGACGCTGTATATAAGTCTCATTTGCGTTGGGGTGGGCATATTTTGCGTCAAATGTATGTACATTACCTAATTTACATACGCACAAATAACACCGGCGCACCGTGGCGCAATCTGGTTGGCAGCGCACTTAGTGACGGATTGCGCGTGTTTAGTGAATTAGGCGCTCCCGGATTGCTCCATTTTTAACGGTTAGCGTCATGCAAAGGCAACGTAAACCTTTAGTGAATATGCCTCTTAGAGTCTTAAATCTAACACAAGAAGAATGTTTGTGTCCACACCAATGAGTGTAAATCTGACACTTTTCAAACTCTTACTTTTTTCACACTTAACTAGTGTTACTCCAACAGTGTATAGTGTTAAAAATCTACACCGGTAAACACTGAGTAGTGTTGAAAGTGTTTTACACTAGTGTCAGTGTCAAACATTTAATTTTGACAAAGGTACGTAATAGTCGGGGTCGGTGCGGTGTATATTTACGTCATTTTTCTACGCGACGTCTGGGCTGACGCCATAGGGGGTGGGCGTCGGTCACATTTGGCCCAACATTGAATTGGTGTATATAGGCTTTTATAATCCAAAAAATAATACAAATGCAAATGGTAAGCGGCAACACTGAGTCCTGGACGTGTTAAATCTACCTGTTTTGCATATATATTGTTCCCAGAATGCATTGCGTGGTGCAGTTAATGACCTTATGAGGACGGTAATCCTTGTCATATCTATTTGTGTTACCAGTAATTGAATTTATGTCATATTTAACACATTTGTCGGTCTATGATTAAAAAAAATAAAAAATTATAATAATAAAAAATAATAATAATAATAAGAATAAGAATAAGAATAATTAAACAAACCGTAACTTTCAGTTGTGTGTAAAATAATGACATCAAGGACGATTCCCCCATACAAGTTGCATTGCTCATCCGAGGATTGCTTGTGAAATTGCAAATTTCATATATTTTGATTGTGGCCGGCTGATTAATTAGTCAGACGTTACAATTTTATTTTTTTTTAAACTTTACAAAATCATCTCGCGGGCCGGATTAAACCCCTTTGCGGACCTGATCCGGCCCGCGGGCCTTATGTTTGACACCCCTGATGTTGATCATCCCAGTCATGGCCTCCTCTCACTCTCGATAGTCACTTATGGATTTTCCATGCAAGCGCTCCTTTGTCTGATGCACAGGACCATTCAGGATGTTTTATGTGTACGACTTGGAAGGCACACAGACAAGAAAGCAAAGCTGAGGTTGATGGAAAGAGGATAGAGATTGAGGAAAATGCTGCAGAAATCTATGGACCTCATGTCCACTTGCTTCTTTTCAGTACTGAATAATAAATACGGGCGTGTGGAAAATGCTTTGCACGCTTGGCTTGATGCGGCCGCAAATGGACCTACGGTTTGCCACAAAACCACCCGCGGTTATTCGTAGACACATTTGAAGCGTATTCCTTCACATCATATTTTCTTTTGGCCGATTTGACGAGTCTCACTCTTGTTTTAGCTTATCGCTGCCCGTTGTTGTTTGCCGCCACTGACAGTGACAGCCACTCTAACGTTGTAATCACGACTTTGGTCCCAACGTTCTGCTGAAATGTTTTTCACGCCCAAAAGAAAAATGGCAGAGGCATCTGAAGGATGACAAGGTAAAGAAATACTCACAACACTGACTCATAAAGGCCGTAAATTGAGGTCCAACTGCACAATCTAATGAGAAAAAAAGCAAAAAAAACGAACCAAAACATGAAAATAGAGATTTTGAAAGCAGGTTCTCAGGTGGACCTATATAAGATGCATTTGTGCTGAAAGAAATGTTAGCTCAACAGAGCGTAGCATGAAGGAATGCTTGTGAATTCATATATACCTGTCTCCTTTGCCGTTATGCTTGGCTGCTCTAAGCATTCATCTGTCACAAGTGCTGGAAACAAAGATGTGATCAAAAAAAAAAAAAAAAAAAAAGTCCCCTTGTATTGATTGAGTGAGAGCAGATTCTCCATATGGGCAAAAAATATAATCATAGTATGGAGTTGGTCCCATTGCACACTCTCTTGTGTGATTGTTCAGCCCGGTTGGGCTTCTTTCTTGGCTTGCTCGCACATCCTTGGCCCACATGCAAGACCTTCAAAGTCCAAGTCAGCCAATCCTCTTAGTTGCAGGCAGTGTTTGACGTTCACAGTGTCTAAGACCTGTCAAATGTGTGTGAGGTGGGAGTGAGTATCAAAGTATTAAAGTACATTTTGTATGTGTGTGTGTGTATATATAAAAGCATTTTGGGCTTTCAAAGGTAGGCTGATTCCATTGACAGACAGCCATTACCACCGTAGTACGATTACTGGAGAATTTTGCTTCCATAATGGATAAGTAAGAAAGAAAGCTCAGGTCGTAATGGATGGATCCATCACTCAAATATTCATGTGTTGGATTTTGGATAGCAAGTTTTTTTTCAGTAGAGTGCATTTAGGAGAGATTACCCTTTTTGTGTAGGGTTTTTTTTTTTTTCCTAGAGTTTGAAAAGACACACCCGTTGCTGTAAAATAGTCTAATAATGTAATAAAGAGCTCCACTTTTCAGGACAATATCTCAGCGTGCGGATTGCAGCATGTTGTGATTGACTGCCATCCCGTTTGCCTGCTTGGCTTGTTCCTCCAAGATATGTTGCTCTTCAGGCTTGGCTGAGAGAAAGACAGATGTGGCTCGAAAGCGGAGATAAAGAAGCATGAAGGAGGCGGAGGAGACAAGGTTGGAGGAACACGACGGAGAAACGGTGTGGAATCAGACACAAACGAGGGAATTCATAGCTGATGATGGAGAGGAAATTGGCGCTGTCGTAATTATTCACGCTAAAATGTATAAATCAAGAGCCTGCCTCGACAGACTCAAAAGGGTCTCGTGGGAAAAACTGAGGAGAGTGGAAAGGAGTGATGGTTGCTGTGGGCACTCTCACTCAGAAAATATTATTTGGGTCAATCTTTTTTTGCATCATATCATCAATTCATGATGTGTTCAAAATAAATGAAGAAAATTCTGGATTGGGTGAAAAACAACGAATGCTTGGACCTAATGCAAAATGTTCACATTCCACGCAGCTTCGTTTGGCATGGATATGGGATCAAATTTGTTTGTTTGAGTCACCTCCTACGTTGTCTTCTTCACAATATGGTTCTGGCTGTATTACACTGTCCTGAAGGCTGGACCCTTTTTTCCATCAAATTTGGCATTCCGTGGCATTCCGAATAACTTATACAGTTTTCAATTTTACTATTGTCTGACGTGTGCAAGTGTATCTAAAATAGCGACACGTGTGAGTTGCATTTTAGTTGAAAACTGTAACATTTAATCAAAAATGTTAATGGGCTTGCAATCATGACAAAGGATTCCCCCAATTAAAAACCAATGAATGCAAGTGATTGTCTTTGATAAGTACATCATTTAAAAAAAATAGCAAATTAATCGATGAAATGGAGCGGCAGTAGACCCTTAATGGCGTCAACATCTCTATCGAGGCGTGCACGCATATATTACAGTCGTCGGTACTGTTACGTCGCACGGGAGCCATTAATTTCCTGAGCTGTGCTTAACGCAGTTACAGTAGCGCGCCGCTTGCATATTCATGAGATTCGATGGGCCGGCAAGGAAGCACATCAAGCGGAATGAAGAAAGGCGATGTAAAGAAAAAGACTCACAAAGACAGGAGGTGATTACTGTGAGGAAGAAGGAAGTGAAGGCACCAAAAATATTGCAATTAAGATGCTGGCGTTAATTGCTATAAAACCCTTTTGGAAATATTTTTTTACTTTAATTTCTTCATAAATCATACGTGGCTATTTTATGATAACAAATGGAAATATGCAAACCAAATTTGGAAAATAAGGCATTGTGTCTTTCTTATATATGCACAAAATTAATAGCTGCGAAAATATTTCTGCTTAAATGATGGAATTTATTCCACTAGTTCTCTACATGATGTGCACACTCACAGCCAACAACAACAACAACGCACTCTAAAACCATCTTTAAAACATGACCTAAAAATTTGTGAAATTGAACATTAAAAAAAAAACAAAAAAATACTATGTATTTCAGACTGCACAGTTTTCAGCTCTTATCTTCAAACATGTTATGTGTTTCGAAACAAAACTTTGAATTCACTGTACAGGGTATTTTATTAAGTAACTGGATGACAAATGTGTTGATGCTAGAAACTTGTACATCGTTTCACACTGCTGTTAAGAAATCCAAATAAATGTTAACACCTGATCTAATAAATGCAGAAAAAAAAAAGCAGAATTTGCATCGAAAAGCAACTCAGACTGCCGTGATAGAGCTTTGCTATAATATTGTTGTCTATTGGACTGTAATATGCTCGCACACAAATTACTGCACTTGTTTTGATGTACCGCATTCAAAACACTTTAATGAAGTGAGGTTGTAATACATTTATCATAGATGTAAGATGTAAATGTGTTTCTTAATTAAGTGACTGTGTTAGTGGTTGTAATTTGCAGTAGTGCATAACCGTACAATATCATCTTTGTTGAGAGGGGCAGTACAGTTTAATCATATAGTGAAAAATGTCCCATTGAAAATTGTTTGACCAAACAACCGTCCTTGTCATTTTTCTGGGGTCACTGAAAAGAGGAAGATGTTTAGTTGTGACCTCATCTCCTCACACAAACACTATCGGACTCTAGACTTGAACCACCGGGTCTCCACGGGGCATCCGGAGTGCAAGACAAATGTTTCCTGTCCGAGGGAGCCCAGCCGATGTGGATGACGTTCCCTGCAAGGTTACATTGAGAGGGAAGACCGCCGGGTACCCTGTGTGGCCGTCTAGTTGACGAGATGGAATGGATGCAGAGGGCAAAAGCTGCTTGCGAAGTCTAATGGCCTATGCAACACCCCGCGGTGAATGAAATCAAGCTCTAAATTCATCCCATCCCCGGGCAGCATTTAGCGCTGCTGACTTTCCACCTGGCTTCCCCCATTATTCAGCCTCTTTGGAATCTGTATTTCCCCGATGCAGCTAAGACTTTATATTACCTGGTAACAATAGCTGTAGCGCAAACCTGCAAAGTGGTTGGCAAATGAGGTGCAAACGGACTAGCAGGTGTGACCCTTTGTTGCACTTCAATTAGTAATTCTGCAGACAAACAAGAAAATGGCTCCAAATGGAGATAACCTCCTTGGCAGAAGTACTGATGATTGTTATTCTGAAGGATAAAAATGTAATGTCCAACTCAGCCTGAATGGAGAAGCAACATAATGGCTGACGGTGGCATATTGTGTATGAAGTACACGTGTCCTTGTTGTACATACACTGACATGGACTATGGAAAGAAATCATTTAAAAAATGTAAACAGGACAATAAAACATAATGATGAATGAATAAATAATTGAATGTAATTGCTAGATCTTGAACACAGCCACGTACCCAATTGTACAAGAGGGTGTGTACACTTGTGCAATCACATCTCTTTATTTCCCCCTTTACTATGGTTGGACAGGTTATAGGTGACATCAGTGGTGAAAAAACGTTTTGAAATGATTGATCTTGGTATAATCACAAATTCAAACTGGGGTGTGTAGACTTTTTATATCCACGGTATGTAGGACACCCTTTATACCTCTTTGCATCTCTTTGCATATGCAGCTAACCCAAGGCAATGTGTATCCGAGGAGCACAGTGACGACTTCATGCATTTGCATGTAGGCACATTTAATTACACATTTCCCCGTGCGCGTCACAGGCCTTAAAGCTCTCCACGTTTAATGCGCACCGACTGCAGTGCCGTACGCTTGCCCTAAAATACACTCTTTGTAATGGCCTTTGTAGTGCTAAGCTTCACCCAGATCTATCACGTTTAAGGAGGATGAGAAGGACTCACCCCTGTGGCTTAATGCTGCACATGCTTCCTGTAGGCTGAACTATTTCGACTCATTTGGCACAGTGTGCTATTTGATAAACAAGCTGCTCCAGCTAATAGAATCTTCTTCATCGCATTACTAATGAACAATAATTTAGGCCGTGCTTATAAGTGACATCACAGATAGAAGTGTGATGCACTTTTATGAGGGTGATGGATGGATGGATGGATGGATGGATGGATGGATGAGGTTGGTTGATTCGATGGATGGATGGATGGATGGATGGATGATTGGATGGATGGATGGGGTTGGTTGATTCGATGGATGGATGGATGGATGGATGGGGTTGGTTGATTCGATGGATGGATGGATGGGGTTGGTTGATTTGATGGATGGATGGATGGATGGGGTTGGTTGATTCGATGGATGGATGGATGGGGTTGGTTGATTTGATGGATGGATGGATGATAGATGGATAGATGGATGGATAGATAGATAGATACTGCACATGTAATACATGGACAAAGAGCAGTTACTGTATATGTAGCAATGGAGAAGGAGCCAGATGGACTGCCATGGATAGACAAGTCCCTGCATTCCAACAAATGAGGAAGTGGCTGATATTGAGAAAAAATATCAGTGGCTGGAAAAGGCTGGACTCAAACACAGCACAAAGGCACTAATCATGGCAGGACCTAAACAATCAAGGCCAGGGTCTGCCATATCCAACAGGACCCCATGTTCAGGCTGTGCAAAGAAGCCCCAGAGATGGTGCAGCATATCACAGCAGGGTGTAAGATGCTGGTTACCAAGGGATACATTGATCGGCAACCAGGTAGCAGGACTAGTGTACAGCAGGGGTGGCCAAGTTCGGTCCTCGAGAGCCCCTATTCAGCCTGTTTTCCATGTCTCCCTCCTTCAGCGCAGCTGAATCTAATGATCAGCTCATTAGCAAGCTTTGCAGAATCCTGATAATGATCCTGATCTTGAATCGGGTGGGTTAATGTAGAGAAACATAGAAAACAGGCTGGATAGGGGCTCTTGAGGACTGAACTTGGCCACCCCTGGTGAAAAGCAACATCTGTACCAAATAAAGACGAAGGGTCTTAGAATCAAGATGGCGGATACCACAAGGTAATTGAGAAAAACATGAGAAAAAATAATAAGATTTACCGTTACATACTGACAAACTGGTGATAGCCAACCAGCCTAACATATGATGTAATGGCTGAACATCAAAAGATAGCAGTTGTGATAGATGTAGCAATCCTGAATGATTGCAACATCAAGAAAAAGGAACACGAAAAGCTGTACTGAAGGAGTGAAGGAAGAACAAGATAAAGTGTGTAAGGTAAAGGCGATAGTGGTGCCAGTAGTCTTTGGGGCACTGGGGGAAGTAATCCCCAAGCTTAGTGGATGGCTCCAGAAGATATGAGGAATAACATCCATCATCTCCGTGCAGAAGTGTGCAATACTGGGCACAGCTAAGATCCTGCGCAGAACCCTCAAGGTCCCAGGCCTTTGGTAGAGGACCCAAGCTTGAAAGAAATATATAGAGATATATTTGTCATGTTGCTGTGACCCTATACCATTTTATTTATCCACCTGCAACACACTCACTTGCGCTCTACTTCCATTGTTTCTACTTCTCTCTTCTAGTTGTAATAGTCTGACTTTCTAAAATCCCGTTGTTTAGCACTGTGTTCTCTGTTAGGATGCAGTACTCAGCAAAGCTGAGCTTGAAGTGGCCATCGTCAAGTAGATGGTCGGTTACTGGCGCCCAAATGCCACTTGACACATTATTCAGTGTCTACACTCGAGCTGGCCTGTAGCAAAGTGGAAAATAAGAGTATAAGACCGTAATGAAAAAGAAAAAAAGAAAAATAACCTGTGGCGACGTGGGTTTTTCTTGGAAACAGACTTGAGGGGATGGATAAAGCTTTCAGTGCAGCACCGAAGGCTGTCATTCACATTTGATTGAAGCTGACATTCCACTAGTTGTGGCCCTCCCCTGAATCATTCCCCCGTTTCCATTTGTTGGACATTCGTCTGGATTTGAATCACAGTGTTTACGGTCTGTCAGTGTCAGGCTGACAGGTTTAAGAGACGATACCCCAACGATAACTGCCCTGAAACCCCGACTATGGCTGTGCCTCGACATCTTGATTGGCATCGTGTAATCTTTGGGCCTTTGCATTAAAAAGCAACCGAGGTTGTGTAATTGCTTTGTTTGATGAGAACTGATACAGGGAAACCTTTGATTTTCTTGATTAAGACTAAAAACAAATGGTATGAAAACCAACTCATTTGAACAAAAATTACATTTTGTAGGGAAAAATTAATTGTACATAAAAAAAAATAAAAAATGGCCTCCACTAGAGATGTCACGATTAGGGCAATATCGTGATATCGTGATATTAAAACTGCCACAATATCGTCGTCGTCATGTTCACAATATTTAAAAGGACATCTGTTTAAAAATTCAGGTTGATTTCCATTTGTGCAGTTCTAGCACCCTCTAGTGGCTAGTTATTTAATTTTCATTAGGGATGTTTTGGCCTTCTATGTTTAAAATCGATGTTAATTTTCAGATGAAGGGGAACCTAATTTGCTTGTTAAGTGATCAATGTGTGATCAAAGTGTCTCAATATTGTTATTAGCGGTTTAAATGCATTGCTGTCATGTACAAAAGCACAATATTGTGCTTTTTTTCACTATGAGCTCTCTTTTTTTACAATATTGTGATCTTTTTTAAATATCGCCAACGCCCTCACACAATATCTTGATTATCGTATCGTGACCTTCATATCGTGATATTGTATCACGATGTTTGGATATCGTTACATCCCTAGCGTCCACAGAGACTGAATGGTGCAGCCTGACCTTTTTTTTTTTTTTTTTTTTTAAAGCCTGACCTTTCTAATGAATGTTTGGTGTCAGGCATGGCGGTTGTGGTGACTTACATGCATCAAAGTTAATATGGGTGCCAGTGAGTGCCTGTTAGTAAAATCCGGAAGCGGGAGGAGTTTGAGGAATGCGCGGCGATGACACGGTCTGTTTAAAGATGGAAATGAATTCAGTCCTAAGCAATTGCGTTTGAGTGACAGGCCTGGCGAAGGGCCTTGATTTCCCCACAGCGCCATCGCTCCATCTTTAAGTCAACCTCATACATAAAAAAATCCCACCAATTAGGAGTTAGTCAGGCGTGCCCAGCGCTCCCTGGATTATGATTCCATAATTGAGTGTGCCAGAGGTCATTGTGTGCTGACTCCCTCTCCCCGGGTGGGGTGGGCGGGGTCGCCGGCTCGCTAACGGGAGGTGAAGGCTCACTAATGGCTGCCGGCTCCACACAAAATTGCCTGTCAATGGCTGTAATTGAGCACATAAGCTGTTGTATTGTCAATCCGCGTGCATTCCGAGGCGGCTGCAATTTCATCCAAGAACCACGCCCCCGATTCTGTCTGACCGGGAGTAAGTACCGCCAAATTGACCGTGAGTGGGAGGAACACAGTTCGAAACAACATCACAGCCTTGGCTGTTATTTTTTTTTTGAATTTTGTTTTTTGGTGACACCATTGGCCATGGCAGCCATTGATTGAGATCATTTAAGTGGACGCAAAAGTGCCGCCTTCAACTCCAAGTGTGGCCACTGGATGAAATTCACTCGACTGCCCTCCGCCCATCCCGTTTCCTCGCCTGAGGGTGCATACAAAATGAAAAATTAGTCGATTGGAATTGCAAATGCTTTAATTACACAATCCACACTATAGTTTTAAACCACATGTGAGGGATGCTTTAGTTCAGATGACGTACGTAACGCAAAGAATAACTTTGGAAATGCACTTAGCAGACATTTTTAATTGACAACACTGAGTGCTTCTGAGGGGATGTGTGGGACAACCCAGCACAACAAGAGTACAACAGTTCAGTTGTCTGTTGTAAACACTGGAGACAAGGCTTTCACTTCCCCTTCTATGCCCACTGCTGGGAGGCTCCCCGAGGCACTGGTGCTGGGGAAGCACGACGCATAGCCTAAGTATTTAAGATGAATATGCTTGCACTTGGCAGTCACATTCGTACCGTGGCCTTCCTCTTTGGTCCATATTTGCTTTTGTTTTTTTTTCCTGTAGCGATGGCATAAAGGCCTTGTTATCAGGAACACTGACCTACATTTTTAACATCAATTGTACCGTATTTTCCGCACTATAAGGCGCACCTAAAAGCCTTCAATTTTCCAAAAGCTGACCCTGCGCCTTATAATCCAGTGTGCCTTATATATGGATCAATATTGAGCCGCAACAGGTCTCGCTGTCATCGCTGCTATCAGTGACCCTGCACGATCGGTGACGCACATGAGCAGAAGATCTCGCCCGCCATCTTGGATCGCTAGCTAATACTAATACTTTACCTGAGAGAAAATAATCAAAACAGCTGTTTATTCATTTTGGGAGTGAAAGGAGTTGTCAGAAATCTGGTTTGTAATCTATTAATAAAGTTTGACTGACCTATTTGACTTTTGTTGACATTGCCTTTAGCGCAGCACCATCTAATGGATGTATAACGTAACCCCAGCCTCTACTGTAGCGTCTTATATATGGAAAAAGGGTAACACTTTATAATAACTATCCGTTATAAGTAGTTCATAGATCATTAGTTGATTGTTAATTAATGAGTTGTTAATGACTTATTAAATGTTTGTTAACTGTTTGTTAAGGATTTAAACTTATGACTATAAACAGTTAATATGTCATTATTAAACTGTTAGTTATTGAGTTATAAATGACTTGTTAACTGTATATTAATCATTTGTAACTATATATTATAAATTAGTAAGACTAAGTTAACAAACTATTAGTAAATTACTTAATAATGACTTGTTAAGTATCAGTTAATAGTTTATATCTGTTATTAGGACGTTATTCTAAAGTGGTAGCTATTCCTCATTTATTAACTGTTATTAAATGAGGAACAGTTGCAACTTTAAGATAATATCCCAATAGTATAAATTAGCTACTTACTAGGGGTGTGAATTCCCTAGTACCTGACGATTCGATTCGTATCACGATTCACAGGTCACGATTCGATTCGATACCGATTAATCCCGATACGAATTTATAAGTCGATTGTTGCGATTTTTTTCATTCAAATTTAGAAAATACTAATCAGTACTCTTGTAGAGTGTAAGATTTATATGAAAATGTATTATTTATTTATCTGAAATTTCAGTCTTATAGAGGTTGTAATCTGTTTCATGTTTGAACAGCATTAAAATAAAATATTAAGGCTTAATGTTCCGTTCATATAACATTCTTCCATGCTCAAGGTGTGAATCCTAAAAAAAAAAAAAAAATCGATTCGAGAATCGCGCGATGTAGTATCGCGATATATCGCCGAATCGATTTTTTTTTTAACACCCCTACTACTTACTAATATTTAACTTATATATTAGCTAATTCTTTACATAGTAGATGTTAACCATCTACTAATAACTATGAAACTTTGTCAAACAACAAACAGGTGGAACAAGTTGAAAGTACAGAATTTGAAGGTGAAATTTAAAATATAAAATTACTATGCCTTACCATGCCTAAATATCAATTTTCCGTACCATTGAACTTTTTCCACTCATGTGCTCCTCTACAAAGTTTCACTGGTATAGTATTAGTAGATGGTTAACAAACTATTAACAACTGCTGTAAAGAAGTGAGTTAATCTACAACTTAAATATTAGTTATTACTCTATTTATGTTATTGGGACGTTATTCTAAAGTTGCAACTACTCCACATTTACTAACACGTAATAAATGAGGAATAGTGGCAACTTTATAATAACGTCCCAATAACCTATACAAACTATGAAGTAATACTTATCAAGTCATTAGTAAGTAATTTTCTAATAGCTTGTTAACGATGTATTACTAATTTATAAAATATAGTTATGAATAATTACTATACAGTTAACAAGTCATTTAGAGCTCAATAACTAACAGTTTAAAAATAACATTTTTACTATTTATAGACATCATTTTAAAACCTTAACAAACAGTTAACAAACATTTAATAAGTCATTAATAACTCATTAATTAACAGTTTACTAATGGTCTATTAACTAGTTATAACGGGTAGTTATTATAAAGTGTTACCGGAAAAAGTTTTGAAATATGTCATTCATTGAAGGTGCGCCTTATAATGCGGTGCGCCTTATAGTGCGGAAAATACGGTGATATTGAAGTCTAATTACCATGAAAACTGTCGTATAATACGCCCCCTCAAAAAAAAACATATTCATTTATTTATTTATTTATTTATTTGTTTGTTTGTTTGTTTGTTTGTTTGTTTCAAATGCCAAAGATCTGCAATTGGCCTGGCAACCAGTCCAGGGTATCCCCCGCCTACTTCCCATAGCCAGTTGGGATAGGCTCCAGCACCCCCGTGACTCTAGTGAGCAAGCGGTTCAGAAAATGGATGGATGGATGGAAGTGCCAAAGATATATTTAATGTTATAAATAGTTCTGGGCTGCTGAATGCGAAAATGACTTGAGATGTTATTTTTGCCAGTTAATTGATGGATAATTCATATGTGGATATCAAAAATGCCGGTCACTTATTCTCTTGTGAAAGTGAAACAAGCAGCAGCCAAATTGTCTGAATTTTTGCTTCATTTTGAAACATGATTTGTTTGTCTTGTTTTCTAATATAATGATCGACCAACTAGTTTCCATTTTTAGATCATCTCCATGTTTTTGCTTACAGTAAGTTTCAACTGTGCTTAGCAGCACCCTATTTTCTTGTCGAGAAATATTAGCTCGATTTTTCGTCCAACCACATTTCAGCCTTTGTGTTGCCATGTCAAACTAATCTGCCCAGGGCCTTCAGAATCATTTGTGCTGCCGCATATGTTATTTCGACTGGCAAAGCATATCTGTAGTGATCTGCACAAATTGATACATTTGATAATGGGTCCTTTGCACAAATCCGCTACTTCCTGAACTCAACACCAGTCCTTCATTTCCTGTCTTTAATGAGTGGACAATCTGATTAATCCAGGTGTGTCTGATCTCAGTAACTACAACAACATTGGCCAGACACACCTGGATTAATCAGTTTGTCCACTCATGAAAGACAGGTGTGCCTGATCTCAGTAACTACAACAATATTGGCCACACACACCTGGATTAATCAGTTTGTCCACTCATGAAAGACAGGAAACAAAAATGTGGTATTCAGTTCAGGAAGTAGTCGAGCTGTGCAAAGAGCCCAATATCTCTGGTGAGTATGATGTATTTATTTTTATTTATTTATTTTTTGTCATGTTGATTGTTAACCATTCATTTACATGGTACATTTGCATAATACTGATGTGATAGTGGTGTTATTAAGAGGTGGCTTAAGTCGGGTAAATCCCAACTGAAGGCCCAGGTACCAAATACACAGTCCGCCCCTGAGTGCTAGTGTATACTAATTAGACCGCTGATCAATTCTGCTCTCAGTTAGCAAAGAAACAATATGCTTGCAGGCTTGTGTATTCGCAAACCTTTACAACTGTAACATGTCGATGTATGCTGGGGAGCTCATAAGAGGGAGTGTTTGTATTCTAATCCAAACTGTAATTTATGGGCAGCTACTGGCCCATGAATGAAACCCTCCAAGGAGGAGGCAAAACCTTTTTCCAGGCCTGTTTACAAATCGGGTCACTCAGCGTGCTATACAGCAAGTACAAAGTATGAATTGCGATGCAGCGGTCTGGTCCCGGCGGGCTCCGACAAGCGCACCTGTCTAGCATTGATTTCAGCGTCCACTGTTGGGAGCACGCATCGATAGCGTTCAGTTAATAACTTCCCGAGACTGACACAATCAAAGCTATGAATGATCGATAATTGATTATTGATAGCTGCAGTGGTAGACGAAGGATGCTGCTTGCGTTTCTGAAAATAAGAAAAAGATTACTCCTGCCTAGCGTGAAGTCAATAACAGGCAATTGTTGACAAATATGGCCAGTGCAATAATTGGCAGCTTACAAACAAACATATGACCATAGCATTGTTCAATTGAAAAATGTACAAAAATTTCCAGCACTATATTGTCTGAATAATGCACAAAATGTCAACGTTGCCACAAAGAAGCATGCAGTTGTCTCTATGGTGCTTAAACGAGCAGCGAGTCGCCGTTGGCTAATCTAATGTGGCATTTAGTAAATCTGATCCTCTCTGATGTTGTTATCTGGAAGCTGACTGCTGTAATTATCATAATCTTATATCATCTCAAGATTTACCCATTATTTTTTTAAACGCGTCCTCAGCGGAAGGATTTCAAGTAAAAGAATGGATTCAATCGTAAATACTGTATGCTGTCATTTGGTAGACATGCCGATGATGAAACGGTGAGAAAGGAGTTGATAGTCAAATTGGTTTTGTACCTTACATGTTATCAAAGCTGCAAAACTGGGCATGAAGTGATGCCGTCTTGTCAGGGACAAAATACAAAGTAGTTGTAAAAGTGTCGAATGCCTATTGCTGAGGCTGTTTGAGCAATTGTCTGCCTTTGACCACAAATTCTGCCCTACATGTTTGTTTGCCTGTCCCCATGGCTGTTGGGGATTCTGCTTCAAAAACAATGAAGTGTGATCCTGTAATCCTGCTCTCTGTAAATTGTGAGCATTACTGACTTGCTACCTTTGGATTCCTAAATTTCAAATTTGCAATCGCAGTCTCACCATCTCGACTATGAAGTTAATTGTTTTGTATCTGGGCATTGACATGACCTGTCACAATTGATGTTAAGGTTATTTCCAATTATTGTAATTATGCCTCGTGTCACTATTCTATCTTCCCTGAGCAAGTCGAGAACATGTCATGTTCTTGTTTCAAGCTGTTTATTACCATACATTTTAAATAGAGCTATCAAACGATTACATTTTTTAATCAGATTAATCACATCTTAGAATTTTGATTAATCATGATTAATAACTTAATTAAAAAGGGTTTTTATCAAAACATGTCAAATTTGAAAAGCATGTTATGTGTCAATTCTTTCGACATATGTTATGAGGATGTCTTCAACATTTTTTGATCCACTGCACACTCTCATCCTCCTCTTTTTCTAAAAAGTGAATTACTTGCATAATCTAAAATGGGGGGAAATGACCCCAGTAGTTTGACATTATTAAATGCTTTTCTTTAATGCATTTAAGTTATGTTTATTGCTCAAAAACAACCTGTTTTACCTTTAACACAACCATCCGCTGTCAAGCTAAAGGATCATCTGTGATCAAATAGTGCGATTAATGTGCACTATTACATGATTAATGTGATAATTTTTTTAATTAATCAATAAGCTAACACTAACTTTGGCAGCACTAATTTTGAAGCAAACGTTTTCATCTTACAAAAGTTTTCCTCTTAAGACCATAGACAGGCTAGCACTTAGCATCCATGCCTCAATATTAATATTGAAATAAGTATTTGAACACAAATGTCACAGTAACATATACAGTAATGAAAGAATCAAATCAAACTTTATTTATATAGCACGTTTTATACATAAAAATTCAACTCAAAGTGTTGTGTAATTAAAACATCCATCGTACAATATAAAAAGAACCACCACCCCCAACATCCCCATGAGCACACTCTCTGTATCTCACGCAAGCGCACACACACAACCTGAGAACTATGTAAAAAGACACATGGGGCACAGAGAAACCATGCTAGGAAAAGCACCCAAGAGGCGTTCATCCATACTGAGCCCAAATCCACAAGGCCCAGATGGACCATTGGTGGCCCCACACAGGGTATAGGGACCCCCACCAGTCTCCTTGGCCTAAGGATGCCCCCCCACCCCCTCATGAAAAGGAAGCTAAAAGAACAACAAAATAAAAGGCTAAAAGCAGAGCTAAAGGACAATATGATAAAAGGAGATAAAAACTATAAGACAATAAGATTGTTAATTAAAAAAACTAAAAGTGTTGGCCGCAACATTGTATTCTTATGTTCATTCCAGATCAAAGCAATAATTCTTTTTAATGATGGATCGTGTTTGTGCATCATTTTTATAGTTAGGCAGCAGTCACTATAAACGGTAAAAAAAAAAAAAACCACTTCTAATATGAAGCAGTAATTAGAAAAAGCAACTTCATTAGTGAGTGACAGCAGCAGGTGATAAGACGGGGGAATACTGCACAGCCACTGATGCTCGAAACTCATTATCTGCCACGCACGCCTTAATTATTTTACGCCCATCGGAGCTTTAAGCGGCTCCCTTTTGCAAGTGATCTTTGCGGCGTCTTTGCTTTCTGCTTTGGGGAGGTGGTTGGCCTGGGGATGAAAGTGATGGGATGGGAGGGGAACGGATGCTCGAGGGTGGAGGATTTGTGGCAGTAATGACCGTCTTGGCGCTTTGGCCTTTGATGTAAAGCAGATGCGGCTAGCTATATTTGCTTTCATTGTGCGCTCGCCTCACTGGAGGCTGACGTGCTTGTTTGATATTTTAATATTACTGACATTGCTCGACGACGTTTTTTTTTTACCCCCCATCTCCTTCCACTTGCATTTTATTATTGCTGTGCCTGAATACAATATGTCAGCCTGCATGCAGCCTGTTTCACTCTAGCACACGAGTGAATTGGAGGACGAGGCCACTTGAACCTCACTCCGGAGATGCTCACAGGCAGAGAGGGAGGGGAGAAGAAAATTGGAATGCAAAGAGTGACAGGGAGGCGTCGCGAGGAGGTGGGCGCGAGGGGTTGCGCTCGAGTCGGCCGATCTAACGACACCGAAACAGAGCAGATCACAGTGATTGAGAGAAGAGGTGAGATTATCTGTGATTATGTGTGCTTGCGTGGAGATCAGAGCGAGGGAAGGCAGCAGAGAACAAGCCAGCGCAAAGCACTATGCATGTAAATCAGCCCGTGGTGCAGCAGCAGCAAAACTTAAATCATTTCGTTTGGGTCAAAGCCATTTTATGACCACCAAAACAATAGCTACATTTGTTAAATCGGGATGCATCACTCGCACATGGATGTTTTAAATGGGTTCAAATTATAAGAGACCCAAGTCCATCCTGTTCCCTAAAGAGTTGGGTCGTGTGCTGGTAAAGCACAATTAATTGTCTTGTCATCCCTCAGTGGCTGCTAAATTAAAAAAGCATGGTGAGCTTGTCATATCCTGTCAGTGGTGTATTTAATGAAAAAAAAAAAAAAAAAGAACGCATGTTCCTCCGTGTTTCCTACGGCTAAATGCACAGGATTGCATGTAGATCAAATGGAAGATAAAAAAAAAACACCATCTTATGGGGCAGCCTTTTTTTTTTTTTTTTTTTTTTTTTAATCCATCTCAGGGGATGGTCGTTTTGTTTTTTTTTGTTTTTTTTGTTTTTTTTGTTCTTGTTTGTTTTATTAACACAATCTGATGTTGTGCATACATTCAAATTTACAGATCAGAATATGAGTAATACCTACAACAATCAAAACACACACCAAAAAAACAATCAACTCATCATTCAAACAAACTTTCAAGTCTATCGGGGGTTACCCAATAGTAGATGAACCACATGAAGGGTGCGACCATTTTTCTATTTGCTGTCCACTGAAAATGACATCACAGTAACTCAGGTCAGGTAACGATTAATCACAGCCCACCTGTTTTCTGAGTTTTGTCATGTGATGCAATTTGGTCATGTGATGTCCGCAAGCTGAGCCGTGATTGGACATTGACTTGAGCACAGTGATGTCATTTTCGGTCGACAAGTCGCAAAATGGCTCATCTGACATGGACAAAATCGGGTTGATTTTGCTGCTTAATTCGTCATTCCACAAATGCAATGTTATTATTATCAGAATGTTGTGCCCCAAACACCAAAATGTGTTTCATAATGTGTTTTTTTTCCTTTTAATAAAAACAGCACTGTGTACTGTATGATACACAGGCCGTGGTTGGTAGTGATCTGCTTTGATATCAAGAATTGATTTACTAATCTAATTATACAGTCATTACCACGTAAGGTTTTGTTTATTTTTACAGTGTCACATTGAGAAAATAGAATATTACCTTATTTCGCTCCAGAAGAGGGACAATATATTATGGACAGCTCTCAGTAGAGACTTTGTTACAAGCTGCGGTCCTTGTGAAAGTGCTCTATAAATAAAGTTGAGTTGAGACTGCAGCTTTTCCCAGCCCACCACAGCGCAGCCACTGCAACCTACAAGCAGAATATGAAACCCTGCGTGTGTCTGAAGAGCATAGCGTCTATTTTACCCGAAGAAAATATTTTAGAAATTACATTGTCCTTTTGTTGACTTAAAGGTAAGCAAGAGGGCAAGCCAAGCAAGACTAAGTGTAGCTTTTCTTTGATAATTGGCTCTCATCACGGTTCCTGATAGGCCCCTCCAAGCTTGGCAAGGACTCTGAATTATTATGTGCATTTTCTATTCTCATTTAGCATTTAATTGTATTTCCCATGCCCCGAGAGAGCAGCGCGATGCGCCATTTTTTTTTAAAAGCCTCATAGTCATGGTTTTATGGTTATGATTATGTCTATGGACTACAAACACTATTACTCCCCGTGAGGTTCCACCTGACATTTAGCGGGGTGAAAATCGAGGACGTGGTGATGGAGGGTGCGTGCTGGGAAAGAAATGCAAAATGTCAATTGTTTGCGAGTGAGCTGCAAGGCGCTGGACTAGCAGTGCGGCTAAAGTGACGCCATTCCTTCCCTCTTGCTGGAATTAGCTCGTAAATTTGACGCCGTAGTCCTTTTTTATAACGGCGCGGTCACGTTTGATGTGAGAATCCCGACGCTGGCCTCTAATAAACAAAAGCGATGTGCAACACCTGCCATATTTTGTGGGGAAAAATGGGAGGCAATCAGCAGTTACAAACACCAATAAACCCCCACCCTTCCATTTTATTCCCTTCTTCCGAGTGTCCTCCATCACTGACCTAGAAAATGAGAAGTAGGGATAAATGAGGGGAAAAACATTACACAAGCAAAAAAAAAAAAAAGAAAAGGAATCTGCATAAATAGACAGCTCTAATGGGCGTTTGCATATAACAGAAGTCTATGGAGGCATATCTGATGTCCACCATTATTGGAGAATATATTGTTATGATCTCCATGATGAAACATATTATGAATATTAATTGTGAATGAATGAAACATTGCTGTAGTCCAGCGATTACAGCCTCTTGGGCATGTTGCGCTGCAAATATTTGGACATGAAGGAAGCACCCCAGCACTTGCAAACTAGGTCATCACACTGTGCGGGGAGCCTGAGTGTTTCATATGGACTACATCCTTCGCTGCCTCTGCAATGCCAACAGGCTGACGAAAAAAGGGTCAAATGATTTCCGCCAATAAACTTTTTGTATGAACTCTTACTAAATTCTCATGATAATAACCATAATAACTAGTGCCTGACCGATCTGAATTATTTTTTTTTTTTTTGTTGAGGCCAATGCTGATTTTTGGCAGAAAAAAAATACCGATCGCAGATTAATTGGCTGATTAATTTAAAACAATATATAGTGCAAAAGATAATAATATTGACATAAAATTTGACTGTTTTGGTGGTCCAATGTTTCATCCCAACAATATTGTGTTTATGTTACCAGTAGTTGAATGTGTGTTATATTTAACACATTTGTTTGATTAATGTTGCACTATATTTTGATATAATTTGATTTTTAAGCAAACCATTGTCCACCGAAGCATTTGCTTGTAAAAAAAATATATATATAATATATATAATTTTTTTTTCATTTTTTTTTTATTTATTTTTTTTTAAATATATATATATATATATATATATATATATATATATACATATATATTATTTTTTTCCCTTTGTTTTGAATGACACGTCTATAGAATGACCTTATCAACAAATGTCATATATTATGTTTTTAGAGATCCAAGGTTATCGTATATATTTCTGTGCAATACAGTAAATAATGAGACTAGTGTTACTGGTGTACAAATGCTGTAGATGGTTAGAGTAAATAAATGCAAAAAAAATAATAATAATAATAATAAACCGCAAAACTCAGCCATTGGCCAGGCCCTAATAATATAGAACAAATTGTAACTCACAACAGGTGGTTTATAAAGAGGGAAGATGGAAACAGCCTCTGGTGAGCTTTGAAATGCTTCATTAAACAAACAACAAAATAACAGTAATCAAAAGTACTTTCTTAGCACACCTGGTCCGAGCTTCAACTGACACTGTCACTGAACACCACAGCAGCTAATGCCCTCGTTAGGAAATAGCCTATGGAGGACCAAAACTGTCAAAATTCGAAATAAATAAATGACTAAAAGTGAAAATAAAAATGAATAGAAAAAAATATAATTCGAAAATTATATCTCGAAAAATAAATATAAATGGAAATCCGTTTTTATTTTCACTTTTAGTCATTTATTTGTTTATTTAGTTATTTATTTATTTATTTTGTCATGTATTTATCTATTTATTTATTTATCTATTTATTTTGTCATGTTTTTCTTGATTTAGACAGTTGTTTATTTAGTCATTTATTTTGTCATTTATTTTGTTTTGAATTTTGGCAGTTTTGGGCCTTACTGCCAAGTCGAAATGTTATTCAAATGTGGGGGGGGGGGTCCTAAGCGTGTTTTGGGCTGGACTCCGCCGTTGCAAACTGCCTGTCATTGGTCGAGTGAGCAGCTCGGCGAACAAGGAAGTCTCGCCGGCTTGCAATGGACAGTTCCAGCAATGGACGACAAATGACTAAATAAATAAATAAATGAGTAAATAAAAGTGAAATTAAAAACGGATTTATTTCCATTTATATTTATTTTTTTAGATATAATTTTTGAATTATATTTTCTTATATTCATTTTTATTTTCACTTTTAGTCATTATTTATTTATTTATAGTTTTGGTCCTCCATAATGGCCAGCCAGTCGTGCATCCTCATACATTCACCTCTACATCGCTAACTTTTTCACAGTCATAGTTACTAAAGTGGAACGTGTGGGACGTAACCCCGGTGATAAATGTGGGATTATTGTACAACACTGCAATCTAGAGGTGGTGCTCCTTGTTCTGTTCATCTGTTCAGAGGTCAGACATGGATGAAAGACTTCTCATTTTATATTTTCAAAAGTTCCTTATCCACGTATTTGATGATGATGCTTCAGTGTCTTCTTATGCACTGGTTTTCCTAAAAAGAATAACTCTTGTTGTCATGGCAATCCTGTAGAAACTGCTGTCTAACATATCGTTGGACCTGCATTGAGTTAGCACCGGCGCTAACATTGCTAGCCACAGTTGTGTGTGTGGTGCTTCCAAAACACTCTTTGTCTCATATGATTGACTTTGTGCAAAGGACGCCGGCTATTATGTGCTCTAAAGAGAGCAAGGCCACGGCTAAGTATGACAAATGACTGTCACGCTTATCACTGCCGGAATGTTTGTGCATTGTGTAGAGGCGTGCAGGAACTAAATCCTTTTCTCTTCTGCTCTTCCCCTGCATTCCCTGATGCCTTGAATACAACCATAACAAGGTAAGTCTGTTTTGGTTGATTTCCCAGTAATTCTCATTGCATTCCATCTTCCTAGAAGGTAAATGTTGTACAGCGAGGGCATGTCGACGTGATGGCTAAAGAGCGTAAAGATGGACAGATGAGGGAGAAGGAGACTTGGAGGGAAAGTCTGTCGCCGCAGGGGCCCGGACGGCCAGTTTCGGTGGCGCTTCCCCCGCTATCTCCCCGGCGCGAAACACACTGGCCTGAAATCTGCACTAAGCCCCGAGCCTCACTCTGTGCAATCCGCTTACCCTCCAATAGCTTCAAATTAGCGCTTTGCTTTTTCACTCTTCGCCGGTGGCGAGTGGAGGAGAAACATGTAATGCGGCCGGCAGATTTTTCTTTTTTAATTAACTTTCCTGAAGGGTTGTCCTCATGCTGAAACTTTTGATAGGACTATTGCAACTGAGTGAGCCATTGACCAGGCATGGATGCATTTTTTTCATGACTTTATTACCTCCTCCAAATGCTTTCACGTGCACTTAAGTAGACAGCAAACGGCATCTTAGTGCGATTTGGGGATGTTTTATTTACAGCAGCAAGAAAGTGCTCATTAGCATTTTTTCAGACAAGTCGTCAAAGTGCTCGAGCCAGATGTAATTGCAACTGAAAGTTTCCATGTTTGATGATTAGCCTTCAAGTCTGTCCAGTGGTAGAGCTAGCCAGGGGCGGGGCCAGGGAAGTGCTGTCAATGGCGACGCCCGGCTGAGCAGAAAGTAGTCAGGAGGCGATGATTTATGGGCGCGGCGGGAGCGAGGGACACCACACTGAATGCATATCGCAGATGATTTTGCATAACATGAGAATATTATACAAGTCAGGGGGCAAGATGGCAAACATTTCAAATTAAAAAAGAGGGGCGGGGTGCAAATTGAGTTGCGTGACATGTTTTAAGGATAGGGCATGCAGGCAGTCATTTGTCATGCATCCACCATTTTATTCCCTTGTCTTGACTTTTAATCTTGTATTTGGTGCACAAAATGGCTGCTGCCTCGGCAGTACGTCTCTCAGATAACAGTAAGGTATGGTGACCTTAACTCATTCAATCCCAAAAACATATAAATATGTTTTTAATACTTTGTCCTGCACTCCCAAAAACGTGTTTAAATTTTTTTTATGCTCAAGCATACAGAATATTTAATGCAGCTTCTGACCTGAAGAGGTCACTTAAAGCAATGATAATTAAAAAAAAAAAAAAAAAACGCCCAGTAGGTGGCAACAGAGTATAAGAGATCAGCCAGGGCCATGTTGCAACAAGCTCTTTTTGCCAGTGTTTTGAACAGGTTTGTGAATAATGATGAAACTTGACTATATTCTCATGCTAGTTGATGCAAAACAGAAACATATGCAAATACACTTTTTTTTTTTTCTTTGATGAAAAAAGAGACTCAAATCTTTCTTTTGGTAGGTTCCATGTTTTTTTTTTTTTTTTTAAATATAACAATAGAACATAATATTCTATGAGCCTTGAAAAATCAGTCGAAATCCAGTAAAACAGCTGGGAGAGAAGGGGGTTGCTTCAGTCAAAATGGCGAATGAATGAGTTAATATTTTCTAGTACTGTAGACCATCAAGCAAGAGATTTTCTCCTACAGTACAGACTCTGTTGCATCATCCATTTCCCCCAATTTGTCAAGGTTGTTTTTGTTGTGTTCTATGTTGGCTTTTGCTTTTTTTTTTTTTTTTTTTTTTTTTTTTTTTTAGGGAGCCAACACTGTGTTTCTTATTAAGGCCAATTTTTATCATTGCTTTGCCTCCTCTGCTTCCTCTCAAAGAAGAATGCATTATAAATGCTGTTGTTGCATTACTATGCAAGATAGCAAGAGGTGTCAATCAAAAAGTGAGCGTTATCGTCTAGTATCAGATTGAGCAGGCATACCTAATGTTGACATGTAAGGGTACTGTTTACATCGCAAACTACATACTGAGGCCAAAATCATCAGCAGCAGCAGAGAGCTGCAGGGACATTTGAAAATGTTATCATGTTAGGCCATAGTTTCTGGTTAAATTAACCATGGCAGCAGCAACTAATGAGATTAAGGCGATGTTTTTGTCGTTTGGCTTGTAAGCTTGTTGTGTTTTTGTTGTACCTCCATAATGGAGCCTTATGTACAGTACTGTGTGTCAAAACTCCCACTTTTTTTGAAATAGGAAAAGCCTTAAATGGGATTGGGATGCCATGTGACCCAGAATAGTTGATGGCCATGACTCATTGACTATTTGTAAGTGTTGTGGATAAATGGCTCAATAAGACAGACGTTACTGGGTATAAGATGAAATTTACTCAACACACAGAGACTGTTTTTATACAATGCATATTTGGTGTACAGAAAATTCAGGGACACCCACTTTGATTCTTGGAACCCCAACAGGTCTTGGACATGCTATCCCATGAATGAGGTGTTTCTGTTAACTCATTCACTCCCAGGACATTCTCGCTGTTTTACTGGATTTTGACTGATTTTGCAAGGCCCATAGAATATTGTGTCCTATTGCTATAAAAACATGGAACTTACCAAAAGAAATATTAGAGTCTCTTCTTTCATTAGGAAAAGTATATTTGTGTTTCCATTTTGCATCAATTAGCATTGGAACATGGCTAAGTTTCATCATTATTCACAAATCTGTTTAAAATAGTGGGGAAAAGAGCTTTTTGATCTCTTATACTCTGCTGCCATCTGCTTCAAACATTCTCTTCAGTTCAGAGGCTGCATCAAAGCCAAAACATATAAATATATCATTTGGAGCATGGTAATAGTTCAAATAGAACGTATTTATACTGTTTAGGGAGTAAATGAGTTGTTAAAAGGAAGTGCACTATGTAAACATGTTTTCATATACATATACATGTTTCCCCTCTGTTCCAATGTAAAAATATAGTTATACTTGCTTCTGATTGGTGGCGTCCATACAGTCCTACTTCTTAGCCTAAGTTATGATAATCATAGGGCATACAGTATTCATGTAGTGAGGTGTGGGTGCTAAGCGGGTTGAGGTTTTGATGGAGGTGTTTCTTTAATGGAGATGATTTGATGACTTGGCACATCACGTCCTTCCTTTAAGTGAACATCATTTCCTATCATTTGTACCGGCCAAAAATGGTTCACCTACTTTAATCTCTGCTGCTGCAACAAACACATCCTGCCTGCGATGTCAATATGTCATGGATAAACGGCTCAATAATATAGACACAGGTGGTTGCAGGTAACAATGTGATATTTACTCAACACACAGAGATTTTTAATACATGCTCAGTGTTGAAACAATTGAAAGACCCCAAATCCAATTCTTGGAATATTGGAAACCTTTATTTATTATGGAGTTATTCAGCCTATAAGCATGTAATTATGTTCATCAAAATGTTGGAAAAGCAGTTATCAAATGAATTCAGTTTTGTCTTTATCCTCTTCTCGATTTTCCTTATTTTAAGCAGTCCGCTTCTAGCCCACATAAGAGAATTGTTTCCTCAGACAAATGTCAAACTAAATGTCAAATTTATTTTCATGTACAGCAGTAAGTATTGACAATGCTTTGTGTTATTTCTCCACAGTTGACATTTCTAACTTTTTAGTAGATATTCACAAAAAAAGGACAATTCTACTCGACTGTACTGTATCACCACCTCCTTGCCAAGCCTTTTTGAAAGCTGCATCCCTCTTGCTCAGTCCGCCTGATTGAAAATCCCCTCATTTACTCCATCTCCTCACTGCATGCTCCTCTGACAGTGTTCCAAAGGTGAGGGGATTGTTTGAAACCACACCTATGGTACCTCGTTAGGAAAGAAAGGCTTCATCCACCTCCTACTGAAGATCCTCTTGTAGAGCTCTGTCCACGTTGGCAAAGTACAGAGGGGGGAAAAAAAGGAGGGCAGCGAGGTGATACCCAACAAAAAGGATGCAAAGGTGGCACCTAGCAATCTGCCATTTAGATTTTTTTTTCCCAGCTCTCCATCTCTTGCTCGGGTTCCCTAGGTCTTCTTGTCCATCTTGTTGGGAACAGCTGTGAGAGGAAATGAGGGGGGAAATGTCAGCCTGCTCCCAACATGCCAACTTCACACCTGCTGGCATCTCATTCGTCCCATACCACGTGCAACACAGAATGACGAATATCTAGTGTTTGGCCTTTTTCATGTAACTTTGAGCCTTGGAGGCAATAGATGCATCTCATGTCCTCGATGTTCAGTTCCTCAAAGCAGCAATGCTTTTCTTCATTTTGATTTCATGGTGCGGTTTTCTAGAACTTTGCAGTCGTTGCTAATCAACAACAAAAATCACACTCGGTTGCTTTATTCGTTAGATTCTTAATTTTTCTCTTCACCTGTTTTACTATTCTTGTTTAACCTTTTTTCTCCTGCTTTAATGAATGTTATTGGAGCTCATTCCCAGTGCGGGAGTTCCAAATGAGCGTTGTGGAGGGAAAAGAAAGGATTAGCAGGTCTTTCCCTTCATCTTCATCGCCTCACACGAGAAGCTAATGCTTCTTGACATCTGTGAAACTTTGCTAAATCTGTTGACTGCAAGTGATGGGGAAGGAAAAGGGGGCAGAGGAAGTACTACATTGCTTGATCTTCTTAGTTTTGCTTTTGTTTGCTGGGTGTTGAAGACAGCAACTTTTTGCTAACACTAACCTAAAAATCATTGTCTAGCCTCCCTTCATGATAGCCACAAATAAGCTTTGTATTTTTGCTTTTTGGAGCAACAGTTCTTGGATAGTTGCTATCTTTGTGTGCATTGGGACAACCTTTATTGTGCTGTTATCTGCTCGCTACCAATGACAAGACGAGATATGATGCACTTTATTTACCTCTCAGTGTATCTTTTAGCCATGCTCTGCTATCGTTCTCCGCCGTAACCCATCTTTTCGTCCTTGGAGAACGCGTTGTAGCTTTTTTGTACTTGAATGAGCGTTTAGATTATGTCATCACAAACGTGTAGCGCAACTCGCTCTTTTTCAGTACTGATCAAATTCTTTCCCCGCGCAGAACTGAGCTGTCATGACATTTCAGAAGTGTAAATTGTCCCGGCTTTTTTACAGCTCTGATCCAAAGTTTAAAGGAAGAATCTTGGTGGAACGACTCAGTCCCACAATTCTGCCAGTTGGGCCACATGTGGTAAATGCCCTTGAATGAAGTACATCTTTAAGTCAAGTTTCTTGTCCTCTTAACTCTTTTACTGCCACACGTTATAAAAAAAAAAAAAAAAAAATTAATACGTCATCCTTGAAAACGTTCTATTTCATCAGATGTCGTCATTTTGCATTGTAATTTCATACACCAGCAGCCCATTGAAAAGAGATACAATGCTGCCATCTGCTGGCCATAGTTAGTGAGTGTTTTTGATTCCACAACCCATTGACCAGGCAGCACTGCACTTAGGCGTTACACTGCCCATTGATAAGAAAAAAAAATGTAGTTGATGTCATTTACCGTTTATGGCGGCATATATTCTGATTTAACTAATCGTTATTAAACGTTTTTGGCATTCAAAGAGTTAAATGACGACACATGCCAGCGTAGCATCAGAACCACCACAAGCACGCTTTAGCTGTCCTCCCATTTGAGCGTACTACCAAGCATCTGTGGATTCTCATTTTCCGCTCATTAGGGCACCTTTTCAGTGCTCGTGCTCTGGCGACAGAACCTTCTCTCAGCACCTCTCGCATAATAGTCGGTTATGTAAGAGCCATAGAGAAAACGGGCTGGGGGGTATACTGTATAACAAAGGTTAAAGGAGGTGAGAAAATGAGAGGAAATTAGGCGGGAGGCTAGCGAAAAAGACACGCTAAGTGGCCTTTGGTTAAAAAAAAAAAAAGTTTGGGGTCTGGGCAAGGCGCATAGCAAATTTCCCCTGTCTGTCCTCGTGTTTGGGTTTTTGTCTCCTCACATCACTGGCTCAGCTTGATTTGTTTTTCAATGAAGAACTCTCAGCAGAAAAGTCATTTATTTGGATCCAGGCTTCTCCCTGCTCCCTTTGTAAGATATCAGCACAGTGGCAGGCCACCCAGACCGGCATCCAGGAATCCCTTGGGGGGGGGGGGGGTCAGTACAATGAGTGAGGAGCGATAAAAGGAATACAATAAACTGAATTTTATTCATTCAGACATTTGAGAGTACTTGAGGCACAAATCCATTTTGGCTTGGCTTCGCACTAGTTGCCACGTCTTTATGAACATGGCTACTGTATATTTCAAAGCATGTAGGTTTACAAATGCTTTGGCCTGTTATCCACGTCCAAATTGTTTTCATAGCGCCTTTTCCTGGCAATAATGTTTTTCATGCAATCTGATTTCCCAGAGGTTTTCTTGACCCCAAATATATAAAAATTCACTTTGAAGACTCCCCGTGCGCTGTAAGTGTTAAGCAGTCGACTGCACAATAACCAGCAAGGCAAAGAATGACATGAAAGGAAGCTGGACCACTGCTGTTTTTACTTCTGGCTCGTGGTCTTTTTACTTACCTGCTGCTACAAGTCCATCATCCCGGAGGAAATGGATCTATTATGTTGGCTGTTCACTGGTGCAACATTAATCCCAACCGGACTGATCTGACACTGCACATGCACCACATACGCCATGTGATGTATTCACTTTGCATATGTCCGTCTTTCATCTCCCCACTTGATCCGCCTCCACTTTTTGATGTGGAGGACCACAGTCCTGGGGAATATCAACGAAGTTCTCACTCTCAGGAAGAGGCTTCGCATAGATCCCCCCCCCCCCCCCCCATCCGACTACACACTTTGCATTTTCTGTTCTCCATTTCCCTCTCTATGCCCGCTCATCTGCGCTGTAAACTCTTATTCTGCCAAACGCTCTGAGGCACAATCTGTTCATTTCATCAAAGCAGAACAGATTTGGAGTAAACTGTGTTGCTCTAACCTGCGGTCTCAGGGGCTTCATTTTCTGATTCGCCAAATTTCAGCCTTGGACAAACTAATTGTACAAGGTGTTGGCTTATACACTCTTAATTCAATCTGCTTGTGCCCAAGGTCCATTACAGCGGTGGGAACTTTGCCGTCCTAAATATTGTTTTGTTTTTGTTTGTTTTCAAAGTTTAGAGCAGTGGTTCTTCACTTGGGTTCGATCGAACCGCAGCGGTTCGATGAGTTAGTCTCAGGGTTTCGGCAGAGGTCAAGACACACGCCCGACATATGAGTGAGAATCTACAATGTAAATAGTCTTGAAAATGAAGGAAATGCATTGCATGAGGTGTGTCCACGTTTTTGGCCTGTACTGCACTGTTGCCAGTCAGCCATTTGATTAGCATGTTATTAGAAGACTTAATTGGAAATGCGCGTGCGTGTCTATCTGTTGCTTATAATTGCACGTAACTTGCAGTATGAGAGCCTCCTCTTTGCCGTGTATGCATTACCAGTAGCATGTTAGCGCTAATACAGTCGTACAGTGGCTTTCAACCCGCACTTAGCATGCATGTTGAAAGATAATGCAAATGAGTGCATATTATGCAATAGCATACTATGCTATAGTGTGTTATATAATATGATTAGATCAAGTGCAACCTGAAGATCTTGTCTGCCTTTACAATATGTTTAATATTGAGGTAGATGATATTTTTGCTTGGCTTAGCTACATGATGGACGTAATATTAGAAACAGCTCTCAGCAGGATGTCATGCATTTCTAACACCACTGCAAACCCCCCACAGTGTGTAAAACTGCACAAGCTAAAACTTGAGCTTGAATACAGGTAGATGAAACGCAATTACTGGGAGAAAAAAAAATGGAAACTTGAGTTTTGTTTTGTGTTGAGGAGTGCCTTTCATTTTTAACGCATTTATTGCCAGACCACCAAAAAAAATGCATCATTTGACGTTTTTTTCCGTCAATGGCAGTGAATGAGTTAATTACGCACAGTCAGTCGTTATATTTAGCATGGCAAGAAAAATGGTGTTTATGTGTTATGTGCATTGGAATTCATCACTGTCATGATTGTGAGCTCGTCACAACTATTACTGGTATCTATTAATTTAATTTACCCTCGTCTGTAAAGGGAAATCATCATCAAAATATTAATCCAGCATCCAGGGGCACAGCAGGTAACATTGATTGGTCTGGTCGATGGCGCCGGAGCTAATTGAACTTGAGCAATAAATATTTTGACCGTTTTAGCGGCTGGAGTCAGTTGAAGTCGTGGTGGGTGTGAAATCTCCATCATTATATCAGCAAAAGGCCAGCATGGTTAGACTAAAGGTCAGACAGATCTATACTTACTTTATTTGCAAGGCGATGCAGCACAAATTCACATTGGAATTGGTCTTTTTTTTTTTTTTTGTAAAAGTCATGAAAGAAAGATTTCTCTCCTTTATTTTCTATCTGACCTGAACACCATGTGGATGCATATGCTCATTTTTTTTCATTCAATATTTTTAATTAATGCTGGAGGAATTCATTTTTTTAACAAGAAAAATAGCACGCTATAATCTTGTACTTTATACAAAAGAATATACAATAATATCATTATTAAATAGAGTGAAAAAGAATTGTCCACCTTGGCCACCTGAGGGCAGTGTAGCCAGACAGATGGAAATAAGGTATAGACTTCTTGGCTCCAGTTAGCTCTTCGCAGAGGATAAAGAATGAATGACTATGAGTACTGTTATTTTGATTGTATGAATATGTTTTTGCCATTATGTTCAAATATCAGTTGGTGTTATCAGGTGGACAAGTTACATATTATAGATCTTGCACCACGGATAATTTCTTTGGTGGAATTAAGATGTGTATTCCCATGTATTTGTCTCTGCCTCCCCCTGCAGAGCATTGTGTGGATGTTGTCAGTAGCAGAGCAGCAGGTGTTTTGCTGGGAGAGAACAGTGTCACATGGATGCCCCCATCAGACACTACTCATTGGGGACGCCACGCTCCATTAAGAAGCGAACACGCACACATATGATCGTAGCGTAGCAGGGGGCAAAAATCATCTGAACAAAGCAGGTGGTTGTACCCAGGGAGGCGATGGGATTCCAATTCCCGTTTCCCTCGCAGCAAAGTGATGATGCTGAAGAGGAAGACACACAAAACGGTGACTGTGACAGGCACGGGACATATGGCAGATGCCGAGCATGCAGGGTGTTAATTGACTAAATCGACTTCCCTGTCTGTGCTCAGCACGTGCAAGTGACATGTGCACAAGACCTATTTTCAGCCCAGTGACTCATTTTTGTGCATATCTTGTAGAAACTGGGCAAAATGTAACAGTTTGTCCATATTATAACAGTCCTCTTTACACTATATATATCGGTACACGGGGTCATCAGGATCAATAATGCACATTCATTCCTAAAGTTTCCCGGCGCATCTCTGAAAGCTCCACCTTGCTATACAGTGAGCGTGCAGACATTTCAACACGGCACGGCGCTAGCAGTAAACAGGAAGTGTCGCTAACAGAAGAAAAAAAGATTTTTGCCATCCACTATAAATATCATTTCGGTATACATATGACAGTTTTTGCAAAAATGCATGTCGAGTAATATAAAATATCAGGATACATATATAACATTCATATCGGGACATTTGCGTATTGTGATAGGTATCGTACATATAGTGACCCCTGTATCGTGATGCGCATTGTATTGTGAGATTGTTAGCAGTACCCATCGCTAGTTTGCCCGACAAAAAATGCTAAATATACTTTCAGAGAATTTACATGATTTGCATTTAAAACAACATCTTAATGTTACACTTGTTAGCTTAATGCTAACATATAGTGTTAAAGACCATATACGGGCAAATGATTAGCATCACTAGTTGTGTGATAACCCTTCAAACAACTGATAATTGAAAACAAACAGTAGAGCGACACAAACAAATATGAATTTGAAATTTGTGGAGTTATACAAATAAAGAATGTACGGAATAACATACAGTAAGTGCTCTTCAACATTTCTGCACTAATAATGCCACTTTAGTTTAACACCGTTTTTTTTTTTGGACCCAATCGTGTCCTCTTCCCCGCCGGTCTACTTTGTAGGTTTTTTTTCCGTTCGTCCCCCTGTAGTTTGCACCCGTGCTATCACGTTGCCACTCGCTCGCCGTTTTCTCACCTTGTTGCCTTTCATCATCCTCTCCTGCAATCACTGTCCTCCTTTGGCACACCTCCTTCTCCCTGCTTCGAAGCCCCCGCTGTCACGCTGCGATAATTAGTCAGCACTGAAATAATACAGCCGCCAGAGAATAACAAGAGGCGAGCAAAGGGCTGAGGCGCGCCGGGATGAAGGAGAATGACGAGGAGGAAGAAAAGGAGCATTCCAGAGAGAGGAGAGGATGTGTCAGCGTGTTTCAAATTGTTATCAGACGAGTGTTGGATCATGAAAGTGTCAGGTAGCTGTGTATGTTGGTGGGTCCATTGTTTGATGGCTTACTGGCCCTGCGGCTATCACAGCCAGTTCCTTCTTTGGACTCTTGATTGCATCCCACCTAGGAGATAATAAGGGTCTGTATGTGTGCTTTATGTGGTTAAGTTTTATTTTCCTAACAACTCCAGTGGCATTCATTAGAGCACAGACAAGGCGGGACAATCCTAATTTGCATCAGCACTAGTTGAAACGGTCAGCTTTCTCTCGGAGAGAAATGTGAGGAATATTAGGGACAGTCTATCAAGCCTTCATTGTTGTGAAGTGAATTCTGCAATCATCACACAAAAATACACAAAAGTGAGCATGCAGTTAGCTACGGTGCCATAACTCTGCTTCCTCTCGTAGCGACACATCGCAGCAATGGCGCTGTTGAGACCTTTTTAAATCTGTGGGCCAAGCTCCTGAAGGCTCAGGATTCGGAATGCTGAGGCGGAGTTCCTTTCATGATGAGATCTCAGAAAACGTGTGCCGCTTGACGTTAAGACGTGCCCGTTTCACCGACAACATCGTCAACAGCACAAAGTGTGTCTGCTCACCCCTGTTTGAACGCAGCTCGACTACAACTTGAGCCTCGCAGCGGCCGGATGGCCAGATTAACAATTCAAAGAGCAACTCGCTATAGAATTTGTTGGCAGAAATTATGCCGCAATCCCCTGCATGCTCACAGTTCACTAGTCACATCATCACCTATTCATGTTTTTTTGTGCTCTTTCTGAAACACCCTAAGGTGCTAAAGATGCTTCAAAGCCCTGTCTAAATAGGAATGTGTCAAGGCGGTATGATGAAGTGATAAATGTTGACTGAGATGAGCTTTGTATGTAGGGTAGGAGCTAAGTTTAGCCCAGGTTGTTAGTTGAAGTCACAACAAAGTCTTTTGCTAAATGTGTATATACATGGGCTCTTTCTGTGCATATTTTCAAAAATAAAATCATCTTTAAGGTGTTTATTTTTAAGCACAATTGGTAGGGGTTCCCTTTCTCATTGGAGATGCATGTAGATTGTTCACATCTTTCCAGTTTCTGTTTTTGTTCTAGCCCGAAATCATGGAAAGCACTCTTCTGGAATCTGACTGACTGCCATGATTCTTTATCCCTTAGAAGATCATAACGCAGTGACTTGACTCTTCTGGGATCGGGCCTTTGCTTCTTCATAACTCACTCCAACGTTCTTCAGTTCTTGTAATGTGGTACTTTGCCAGTTGTTTCTTAGCCTACTGGCTTTCCCCTTCCCCAGCAAGTTGTAGTCCAAGACCTGTCTGGTGATGTTTGGGCTCCCTAAGGGTGTGTCCCACTCAGTTCCACTTTTTTTATGGCGATAGCTATGTTGTCCACTTTTTTATGGTGAAAGCTGTTGTTCTGGTTTGATGGGCTGCCACAGCTTGAGGCTGTAGGACAAGCATTTATTGACAAGCACCTGGGTCTTGTTTGTGAGAACCACAGTAGTCTTTGACGTTTCAGAGCTGTAGAGCAGGGCAGTCTTAACATTGGTGTTGAAGAAGCATAGCTTGGTGTCGTTGGAGACAATCGGATTGGCTCGAGTATCTTGAATGCTCCATGTTCCTTTCTGTCTCTAAGTTCCACTGATGTTGTGCTCTAGAGAGGTGAAGTGCTCATACCTTCGATGGCTGTTCCGTGGCACATTGGTTTTCCGTGAGAGATCATCAGGTGTGCCACAAGAAATTATCCATTTACCAATGACTACATCCGGAGCCTTATGCTTAAAACATTGTTTTTTTGGTGACTGAGAGCTAAAATAGAAGTCAGCAGGTTTGTACTACAGCATTCTCTATTCAGGCTGAAGTACCGTGAAGTGCCCTCACCAGATAAATTCCTCTGCAGAAATGTTTAAAACTGGACTTCAGACTTATTTCTACACTGTCACATTTGGCGAATCCACAATGTGCAACGTGTGCTTTGCGTTGCCTTACATCTGGATTTTGGCCTGTTGTACTGCTGCTTATCCGTTGTTTTTGTTTGTTGGATTTTGCTTATATCAAAATGTGCTCAATATAGGTTGTGAAACACTGATCTATGACCTGAGTGTGGTTGGACCATCTGTTTTGAGGTTTAACCTCATGGTCTTGGTTTTTCTAATGGTGATCTTGAGTCCAAGATTGTCGCTGTTAGTCTGCATCTGTCTTTTCATGCTTGGGTGTTTGGTTTTTGGGGACTAGTGTGAGGTCGTCTGCGAAATCCAAGTCCCAAGATGAGTTACCAAGGTCAAGGTTAACAATTTATACTGGATTCCTGTTGACTTTCAGTTTTTTTTTCTTTTCATCCAGTCGATGGCCAAAAGGAAAATCAAAAGAAAGCAGAAAACCCTGTCACATGATCTGAAGCAATAGGTCATATAGTGGCCAGGGGATTCTCCTTAGCGCTTCCTTATGTAAGTTGTCAAGGGGTTTGTGAAGTCTATTTTGCCTATAATCCAGTGTTAGGATAAACTATTGGTGGGCAGTGAACACATCAAAATACACTAAACTCTAACACATATAAAATCTTCCAATACAAATCGTCAGTTATTGACATTTTTTTCCACCGTGTCTTGCCGAAATTCGTGTCTCATTGCTGTATTGTAAATGTTCCTGTTTCTGCTCTGTGTGTTACAGCTGGGACAACATACATCTTTGGCAGAGGTGGGGCCCTCATCACGTACACGTGGCCGCCCAACGACCGGCCGAGCACACGGGCAGACCGGCTGGCGGTAGGCTTCAGCACGCAGCTGAAGGAGGCCATCTTGGTCAGGGTGGAAAGCGCCAAGGGACTGGGCGACTACCTGGAGCTGCACGTTGTAAGAACAAGCCTTCATGTTGTTGATGAATGATTGGTCTTACTGGAACATGCACGATTTAATGCTGGAGGGGTTGTTGTGGGCGCGGGTTTTGGTCGTTTCGTTTTTTCGGTGTACTGAATTGATACATTGCAGATAGATTAAGTCTGTAGAAGGGTGGGGGGGAAAAAAGGTATCATTAGTGGCATTTATGTATTCCTGATGTCCAACACTGGCAGGAGTCCAAGCTTATTAACACCTCGTTCCATGCGCAGCAATTAGTCTCGTTCATCTGGCTTTATTGCTTTCATATGTTACGCTTAAAGGTCATTTAAAAAGCAGCGCTAATGACAACTTTAAATGACAATTAAAGGGAGAGACGGCAGTCAGATTAAATGCACCATCACCGACTCTGATTGTCTCTTTGACCCCTGATGGAACATCAAGGCCAATTTGAATGCTGGGTGATAAATAATGCTTAGTACAGGCGATAATGGGGAAAGTCAACTCGAGGCGTTGCAGACATTGCTCAAGTGAGTTGATGCTTGTGTTGTGACTTTTTTCTCTGATTGGCATTAAAAAAAAAAAAACGTCTGAAAGTATAGGTGAGATCCCGTTTTATCTTCCCTCGTTAGTCATTCGCCTCCCTCCCTGTTTTACAGGAGCGCATCCTCTGTCAAACGTCAGGGGCTCATTTATCCCTTCGTTCCCTCCTGCCGCTCAGTCTTCCACACACGAGTGCCTCGGATGCAGCGGCCCGCCTCCTCTGCTCCCACCGCAATTACGTTTCATTTGCCGCCGTTCCTCCTGAGCCATTCCCCTAAATGACTCCTTTCAGCCGGCGCCGGGTGTTTAGGTCCTCTTAATTATGCTGCACTTCTCTTTTAAAAGCACCAGTGACTTGCAGCAAGAGCACCCCAACCTCCAGAGACTTCTATGTGGAGTAGCTAGGGAAGAAAAGTAGACATTTGCATTGTCATACTAGCGTGTAGCATGAACTTCTTGGGGGTATTTTTACTGTAATTATGAATTTTCTTTGGTATGATTGATAGTTTTCTCCTGCATGCTAACAAAGTTATGGAGAAAACATTTGATTACAAAGCCTACATCACAATTGGATCTAGTCTTCTGCCTGATGTCAGAATATCCTCCCAGAGCTTCTGTTTGGATGTGAACTGCCTCCAAACCTCAGAGATCTTTTGCTACCTTTTTGCAACCTCATAAAATGTTGTGCTTAAAGGATGCTTCAAAGGTTCTCAAAATGTTTGATTGTCAGTAGAGGATGTGGCCACACACAAGTTTGTCTCCTTTTCTGCCCATAGCAGCCCATTCATAAGATGGTGCGTTGTCATGCAGAAAGACTTTGGGGCATATTCACTAAAGATTTACGTCGCCTTTGCACAGTGCTAACCGGTAAAAATGGAGCAATCCGGGAGCGCCTAATTCACTAAGTGCGCTGCCAACCAGATAGCGCCACGGTGCGCCAGTGTTATTTGTGCGTATGTAAATTAGGTAATGTGCATACGCCACCCCAATGCAAATGAGACTCATTGATATACAGCGTCTAATTCACTAACGCCAGCCCATATAGCCACATGGCATTTGCGTGACGCAAATAACGTTTATGGAAATCATGTATAAACCTGCCGCAACCTCGATCCCGAGTAAAGTTCTGTTTTTAATTTTTTACTATCGCGAAAAGTATTCAGAAACTAATATTTTTCAGAGGTTATTTTGACACCTACAGCGACCTGAAAGGGGCGATCAGCTCTCTCCCCATCAAAACATGACTCTGCTAACTCCTTGCTGACGTTGCAGTCTTGGACCACCCAGAGTGATATGGCGCTCATTAGTAAACAATCTCATTCTGCAAGGAAGGGCTTAAGAGGAAAGAAACTCACACTGTGGCTCTTATCCGCCACTGACCTCAACCCTGTTTACAACGTTTGGAACATGCTCAAGCAAAAATCTACAAGGGTGAAAGGCAGTGAGTGAGTTCATCAGAAGGAACATACTGATATCTATGATAAGTCATGGTCCGAAACATACTGCAGCTTTTAGCCTCCGGGACTCGGCAAACATGGCTGCCGGGAACGTATTCGTATGACAAGTGACATAAGTGCTTCTCGGCTGCCCTGACACCAATGGACGACAACCCACTTCTAGTCAGGAAGAGAGTGTGTTACCTCAAAGATGGATCCCTTCCCGTGGTGATCAAAATATGAGCACGGGTGCGCACAGCTGATAGTAGCATGCCACAGCGAGACAATTTCTCTTATCGCGTTCTCATTATGTTCCCTTCTTCCTTTACCTTTATCCTCTCTCCTGTCACTCTCTCGTTCCACTGCCGTCCATTTACCCGTCACAGTGACACTCACCATAGTCATGACCAGGGGGATAGGACCACAGCAGGTGGGGAGGAGGTATAGT
This sequence comes from Festucalex cinctus, assembly GCF_051991245.1. Taxonomy (NCBI): domain Eukaryota; kingdom Metazoa; phylum Chordata; class Actinopteri; order Syngnathiformes; family Syngnathidae; genus Festucalex; species Festucalex cinctus. The sequence continues at coordinate 14,102,288 of NC_135426.1, forward strand.
GCTTGTGTAAACTCTCATTATCCTCACAATAACTCGATGGGTGTGTGTAAAAGTGCGGCAAAGTCTGATGAAAAGGCTTTTTTGTTTTGTTTGTTTTTTAAATCGTTGGGCGAAAAGGCCATCAGGAATGAGTCACTGCTGAGTAAATTCTGCAGCACTGCCCCCTGACGACCAGCCAGCCGTGCCAGAGGATAACAAGTGTGAGTAAAACCAAAAGAAGTTTGTTGTTTGTCGGTTAAGTGTCACACGTCGCATGATCGCGCGGCAACAGTCCGTGGAATTCCATGTCAGTCAAACAGGAAGCGACAGGTGATAGCGCTCTTGTCCGGTTTTTATTTCACTCTATCCTTCACAAGATGCGCGCACACACCTCTGGGGCAAGCAGCACATCACTTACGCGGTTATTTATTTTATTTTTCTAAAATCTTGTTGACGTTTTCTTCTTGGCCTCGGGTGGGAGAATCTACGAATGCAAATTGCTGTGGACATTTACGCCAGAGGGAGAGTGAAATTTCAGGAAATGGTAGATGAGATGTGTTTGAAAGATTTTGTTTTACAGCTTATTGTTACCATAACGATCCTGCTTCACTGTCTGTAATATTTATGGACCAGCCAGGACACTTATTTGTGTTTTTGTGTTAGCATATTTGGTTATTGAGTTAATTTTATCCACCATTTACACTTTCATTACTGTAGGGTAGCCCTGGAGTCAAAAAGAAGGGGTAAAATTGCAGTTACTTTTTATGATTTTTCACTTCCACCCGGCCCACTAGGGAAGTTACTAGAAGCCCTCTTGCTGTGTATAAACAACTCTGCACTATTACAATACACGCAATACCTTACTAGAGGGGCCTATTTGTGGCTTCATGGCTTATAAGCAATAAATAGGCCATGCTGGCTTTTTAATATGAGCGCGAGTACTCCTACTTGCCGGGGAACTGTTGACATGGAGTGTTTTATTTAGTTGTTTTCACTCCGAGTCCAAGTAATAGGGCAGCCAATGTGGGTTATTTGCTATGCATAAAGAGATGAGTCATTGATGAAAGAAGCAAAAATCAGAGTCATTCACTTTATGAAACCCTCGTAAACTTTCTAAAGGACTTGATAGATGGACTGGATAAAGTTGAGGCACTTATGCTAGATTCACCTCGTACTTTGCAAACTAGCGTAGTGTTCTCTGGGTTCTTTATGTTTTTGGACGTGTCCGTTTGTTGCTAATGAAGGCAGCAGCGCTCACACTTGCCAGTCATTATGTTTATTGCAAGGCAAGGTGTTGCATTAAATGCCTTTCGGGAAGTGTCTCATCTGCCGTTATGGGCCAGCGCACAGGAAGCCTCCTAGAGTAACTCTATCACTTCCTGTCCACTTCTAGCTCATAACCCTAAATAAGGGCTGCCCCTGATTGTTCATCAGGGAGCAATCGTTCACTGCAACGGCCTATTTTGGGCAAAGCGCAATTGGGGACGGGTAAACATAGCTTTATGGAATCGTTTTGACCCTAAGCTTACCCTTCCTCCAGCATGTCACACGCCTTAGAATAGTGACTAGAATTTTTATGTACCTTCATTTTGAATGGAGCACAAAGCTAATGTAAAACTAATTTGATAATCACTAGCAAAATCGGAAGTACGTTACGGGTCATTGTCATGTTTACTTTTTTTGTCAACAGTAATACAATTAGGCTTCCTAATAGCACAATCACTTGCACGATTCACTTTGGAGTCATTCCGAGGGCTCATTTTCAGCAAAAGCCAAGTGCCTGAGAATGATGTTTATGCTGTGGGAGAGTAAAGACAATTGAGTTTCATGCATGGATGCCAAGAAGTATACTTGGTGAACCCAAGACATTTTAGGATTTGTTCGTGGTCATTTACGAACCCACGTGCCACTGTCTTCTGTTTTCCAGTTTGCTAAAGGATGCATTTCCACTTTCTCAACTCACGTTAAGCCACTACGCTGCGTGCGTTACGTTTAGCACCAGGCTTGAGAGTAACAGAGTACCTGCACTAGCGTTATGTATTCAGTATAAAAAATGTAACTGTATTCAATTAGTTACAGAAAAAAAATCAATCATATTACAGGTAGCCTACATTTATTTTTGCAGGATTACATTTCTAATGTGGGGAGAGACAGCGTAATCAAGTCCACCCGCTCTCAAAAGTGTTGGCCAATATCTTTGGTATTAGAGTAATCCAATAGTAATTAGAAGTAATCAAGTTACATTACTTTCATATTATGGTACTTGGATTATGTTACTCACTGCATTTATTTATTTATTTTTTTAGCAGGAAATTACAATGTATAGTAACTTTATCGGAATACTTTTTTTTTTTTTTTTTTTAGTAACCCTCATAACACTGTTTAGTGTTGAAGGCATCCTTGTTGAAACCAGACATGCACCATGATTAAAAACATCCATTTATGCAGAGAAGGGCAGCTGATGATGATGATGATGATGATGATAGAGCAGCAACAACATGAGTCGCATACCAACACAACCTGTGTGCAATTTCATCCTGCACATAAGACCCCCGAAAAAAGCAAATCTTACGATTTGGCAAAGAAAGTTAGAGAATCCCTAAAATGGCTGCTGAATGCATCACAATAGTTTAGTCAACGAGGTGCTTGTAGGTCACTGTTCTCCTTGCTCAAACTCTCGATATATCCTGTGAGAGCAAAGTGGTTCTGGATCAATAAGCTATTAGGGTCATAGACACAAACTGCATGGATCCAAACATGCCTCTAATAATCACCCGTGAAAGGCAAACCAAAGCTTTATTTTTTATCGCTTTTTTTTTTTTTTGCACTTTTTCACTGCAGCCCTGAGTACTAGCCGCGAGCAAGCCAGCATGTTTGTCCTTTCTTGTTCTCAGAATTGTAATGTATCACGCTGACTGCAGGATTTCATGTTTTTGAAGTGTGATGCATCTCAGATGTGTTGTTAGGGCCTGTTTACAGATGAGACATGATGTGAGGTAAAGTGAAAATATGTCTTAAATTTGGCACACCACGGAAAAGTGTTGTTCACAAATTTGAATTATTTAAGAAAATCACAAATTGTACGGAATGCAGTAAAATGAGGCTTCAAAATCAACTGACAAAGCCAATTCCATGCTGCAACAACAAGGCACTCTAATGCAATCATGTCATCCTGAAGCCACGGTCCACACACCGGCTGTCAAATCTGGCAATTTCCCCCCCTCACTCTTCCACCTTCTCTGTGTGACTTGCACACACTGAGGGCCAACAATGAGGCGCTCTTAAAGCAGCCTTGCCAGAAGACTCGCCAAAGGGAATATGTATTTTGGGGGTATAGTTATAGCTAGCATGTTGCATGTGAACGAAGGAGCTCAAGTTATTTTATGGTGGGGGAGGGGCGACACTTTCCGGGCGCCATTTTAACCCCGCCCATAATAATCATGAAAACTAGAATTTTAACATAAAATCACATTGGAGCACCACATAGTTCAGTCCTTATACATTTTCAGCAATCATCTTTATAAATAAATCTCTGAATTACACTTCTGATGCATGGGCGTAAGCTGTAAATACATTGACCAGTTGCACCGCACAATCCCACCAAAGTTAAACTTTTCATGCACTATCATCCGACCAATAACGTTCAAATAATGTTTACTTGCAGCGTCGCTTGTATTGCTCTCATAAATCTTCAGGCAAGGACACTTTTTATGTATTTATCTCATTTTAGTGTGTTTCTCTGTGTGCCCGGGAGCGTAAAAGGTTGTTGGTGAGGTGAAAGCGTTCAAAAGACTCAATTTTATGATGGCCGAGGCAACGGCAACACAAAATTGTACTTGCGAAAGGGCCTTATAAATGTCTGCATCTCGTCAACGATGCGCCAAATAGTGCAGCGGATTAAAGATAGCTGGAAATTGGTATAATGTGTTCTCTGTGTTTATTTTTCCTGCATAACTGTGATGTATGTGTGACCCAGAGGATGCTCGACATATAAAAAAAAAAAAGACGTTACATCCCCATTGATGACATCTCGACTTGGAGAGTATCGCAGGTGTTTTTCTGCTTCACAAATTGGACAATTAGCTGCGCATCTGGCCCAATGATTGAGCGGCTCGGCCAGACATTATGTCGATGCCAGTGTTTAATGTGCAAATTTGGTTTTGGAATGCGTGTTCCTTGAATTTGAATTACAGACTCGACTGTACTTCCACTCATGTTCTTGGCAACGCTGCGGAATTTTGTGAAGTTGGCATCGGTCCAAAGTTGTCTGGTTTTAGAACTTCCTAACTCGGCCGTATTTACATCCTGCGGGTAACGGGCCTCGCATTTTTTGGAGCTTGTTCACAGCTGCGGATTGAAATGAGAGGGAGAGAAATGTCAAGAGTCCGCTTGGACTCAGATGGGAATCGTGTAAAGACTTCAATTTGGATTTGGTGAGAATCGTTTCGATGTTGAGATGCTTGTAGTTTTGTGGTATCGACTTCCCTCGCCGCTCTTCGTTTGTCCGACCTCCGCTTTCATATTGGTCTTAGCAACCAGCAATTAGACAACATCCAGGTCGCAGCTTGTCACAGGGAGGTCACATGGGTTCTTGTTAATTAGCGCCAACTGGAACAAACCATGTTTTTGCTTGTCTGCACCATCCAAGTCAGACCCCGGGAAAGGTCAGCGCACCACATTTCACATCTACTCAATGTTCTTCGGTCATACATCGCAATAAGAGTAAGGACAAAAGTAAAGAAATGCAGTTAGGATTAAACTGTCTTGTTACCTTTGTGGCTGCAAACTTGCACTTCTTGAGAGGTCACCATGTTGGACGGCTCAAAGCATGTCCTCCACGCCATCGCAAGTCAATGAGCCTCAAGCATGTTCAATTAAAGTCCAATTATTTGTTCCGGTTAGACAGGGTTGAGTCCACTCTTTTAATTGGGCTGCAGTTAATCCCGCTTTCTTCTTAGCCACTTTCAGTAAATGGATTCTTGGTCGGCTTGTGGCACAAATTGGTTTTACTGTTTGCGTGTGCGTGTGTGCAGAATTCAGGTTTCCTCACAAGCAAGGCAAACACAAGTGTAATGTAAAATGAGTTTGTCGAAGAGACGGGATACCGCAGGCAAGGGACCGCCGATGTGTGGATCCAGTTTTGAATACTCGCAAACGCAAATCGACAGGTGCAGCATTGTAAAAGAGAGAAGTGGAAAGCACGTCAACCTAAAGTGAGTTTTAGATGATGGATGAGCCTTTACCGCTTCCAAGAACGCTTACAGTGCACATCCTGCCTGGAAGTGCTGGCGATGGAGCTCTCATTGAGTTTCCCAAACATTCACATCACAGATTTAGCAATCGTATTCTTAAATATAAATGTCGGCGCATCTCCAAAGAGCCATGGGTCTTGATAACCATTCACACGTGTAGACCCTAGAAGAGTTGAACTCCCAAGTAGCCATGGATATATCCTGTTACTCTACAAGCGATATTGTCAATATAGCTGGGGTGAAAAGTGCTAAATTAGAATTCAGCAGCTTTGACTTAGCCTTTGCTTTAGTTCTTAACCTGTGTTCGGTCAAACGGTTTGGTGAGTCAGTCTCGGGGGTTTGGCGGAGGTCAAAAGACAACTGACTTAAATGTCATCATACTTGCTTGCTTGCTTGGCCATCATTGGCTGCAGGTGATTATACTACATTGCTTGGCCTATTTGTGGTTCAAGGGAATTTGATGCGCTCAGTAATCTACTTGTGACTGTTGTGATGGTACGCCGTGTTTTTTTGTTGTTGTTGTTTTGTTTTTAACTATTGTTGTCCCTTCATACTATGTCAAGCAAAAAAAGAAAATGGTCAGACAGATATGTGTAATATCAATTCAGATGTATAACGGAACGTATGGTGTGCCACAGGGTTAAGTTCTGGGGCCTCTGCTGTTTTCATTGTATCTGCTGCCCCTGGGTTCTCTCTTGAGAAAACAGCGGTGGTTGTTTTAAAGTGCTCTTAAAATAGAGAGTTGAGTTGAGTGATGGTAGTTTGTGTCTTAGCTGCATGATTTGCAATGCCAAGTTGAGCAATTCTATTCTATTACAAGTAGCTATCTAGCGAAACTAAATGAACACTAGCATGGAGAGAACCACTGATCTAACAGTATATTCATACAGTCATACAGTATATTCTTTATCCTCCGCAAAGAATGACCAATACTAACGCCGTTCTGATGAGCTTCGAGGAGTTAAGCCGCCTAAAATCATTTGAAATGGCCAAAATTTGAGTTAACAGATCTCATGTAAAAAAAACTAAATATACTCCAAGGGCGAGTATCCCACATTCACAATATTATTTGGCCCGATTTTTCACACCAAATGTTAACATGACATATAACCTTTCCTATCACCGATGTATTTTTAACCCATCTGGCCATCTTCCATTTCATCATGCTCTGCTGCGTTCTGTACTATTTCACTCCATTCTTTTTCTTTTCTTTTCTTTTCTTTTCTATTATTACCCAACCTATATCTATGTGCTCCAAATCTGTCAAGTCCATTCCGGTGAGTGTCTTTGTTCTGTCACCGAGGCTACATTAGACTCATCAACCTACAGAATCCACATCCTTTAACTGTGATTAATAGGCAGTAATTAGGTGTTTGATTGGCACTGTTGTATGTGCACTTATAAAGTGGTTTTCAGGATCAAATTGGGCAGCTAATCTCTTAAAGTTCTCCTCTCCGCACTTTCTGCATACACTCCCAAAATGGAATTTGGCTGCTCCCTTTTTGGCCGCCACCCCACTCTGCCACCTTTCCTGTGGGGGACACGAATGACTTTCTCCAAATGTGACTCCCTATCTAATCTCTGAATCTCACCGGGCACCTGCTGGCCAATTTGAAGGACAGTTATGGGTGGCTATCCTGAATTTACCCTAGGTCATTAACCAGAGTGAAAATGTTGAATATTTTTATAAGCACATTGATATTTCCATGATGTCTTTTTAATTACTTTGATTATGATGAGTTTTGAGGTTAGGACTGAATGGCTGCTGTTCATATGGGCACATTTTGAGATTTGTACCAAACTTTGGTGAGCATTTCTTTAGAGAAACATCTTTAGTTTCACCTCTATAAATACTAAAAACGAATCAAGTCTGGCCATTAAAAAGCCATTGCCCCTGCTTGTTTCAGATTCTCAACAAGTAAGCAGATTTTTTTTTTTTTTTTTTTTAATATACCGACTGGTGGTGTGAGGACAGCCAAGTGAAAAAGAAAACATCCTAATCTAGGCCACGAGCTGCATTCCATTAACTCTGCCTGCCAAGCCTTATCCATTGATCTGGCTCGATTCGAGAGACTTTCTAACTTTATATTTTATTTTTTTTTTCAGTTTGAGGAGTGTGACTCGTGACTCGCTGATTTGACGGATAAAGAAAATATGAAGATGAAAGCATATTTAGGCACGGAGCCAAAACAAAAGGCAGCGAGCGGGTTTTAGGGGCTGAAATGAATGAGATGTGAACCGCTTCACAAATAAAACTTTCCGTGACGATGCATGTTTGCAAGCAGGTTTACGCATAAACTTAATTTTCTTTAATCTCTCGATGAAAAATCCACAAAGAGGAGCCAAATGAAAAGTTCTATTTGTGTGAAATGTGTTTTGAGCACAGGAAAAGCTTTCAATCCACCATGTTCTCCTCTTGTGCATCTCCCACGCAGTACAAGTTGACCTGAAAAAAAAAAAAAAAGAAAAGAGTGAGTGAGTGTATTTTCCCTCCTTAATTAAAAGTGTCGCCCCTGTCCTGCTCGGGTCCCGAACCCCTCAGCCCGGGTGACAGCCATGCAGAGCAGAAAATCTGCCGACTGCATCTCACCGCTCGCGGCGTAATCGCTGCCTCCTTCCGAATTAGCTGTCTTCATTATCGCATCCTCGCAGACACTCGCTTTTTTTTTCCTCTCCCTCTCTCATTCCCCCTCCTCCATCGCCCATCTCCGTCTAGCTCTTCCTCCTCTGCGCCTTTCCGGCTCACCCGCCCAAAAAGTAGGACAACAGCAGATAGAGAGCGAAATCAAGCTTTTTTTTTTCTTCTTCTTCTTCTTCTTCTTTTTACAAAGTGTTCCTCCTGCCCAAATTTTTAAATAGCATCATGAGTGGCCAAAGGCGAGAAAACGCATTTGAGTGTCAGGCCCAGTGATGATTGCGTTTGAGCGGTGGCGGGAGCTCATTATATAAGCAAAACATGAGTGGAGGCTTGGCGCCGTCACACAGAGGTGCCGTTGAAACGTGGCCAGGCCAACATGGCCGCGACGTGGCGGCACGACAACGTTACTGTAATTAACCCGATGGTTCTTAACCTTGTTGGAGGTTTCCTATGCGCATTCACTGAACCTTTCTTTAATTGAAAAATAAAATGTGATTTTTTTTTTTTTCCTCAAAATCTAATAATTAAGAAATCACACGATGTGCCAATTTAGGTTAAAATCCACTGAATTAACATTTCAAGCAAATCTAAGTGTCGAATTTTCCTTCTTTAGCATGCTTTGAAAAATACCAGTGTACTTGTGCATTACTCCATTGGTGCAGTGCCACAGTGAAAGTTCCAAAGTTAAAGTACAAAGAAGCTGGATGCTAGCATCGATGTGGACATAGATATTGAAAAAAGGCCCAGAGGAGGAAGGTGGTATTGGGAGATTATATGAGCCACATTGCTGCACTTTAATTTAATCTCGTGCCTCTTCTATGCCAGAGCACAGGTTCCAAAAAATAAATAATACTTTTTTTTTGTTTTTTTTTTATAATGATTCAATCTCTGCAGGACACACAAGCTTGGAGGGTCGTCTGGGCAGATTGATTTTGGCATTGAAATAATTAAAGCTCTGTATAATATAAGCAATGCCAACATACTGTGCCATTGACATGCTAATGGTTACAACTGATAGAATATGTGTACTCGGGCATATATTCTTTATCTCCTGGCTTAATATTACAGCACCTTACCAATTGGAGTGACGATATATCAATATTGCGATAAATAGTGATGCTTTGTCTCCCGATAGATTTATCGATACGTATCGCAATATTTGTAGTTGATACAGGACTGTCTCAGAAAATTAGAATACTGTGATAAAGTTCGTTATTTTCTGTAATGCAATTAAAAAAACAAAAATGTCATACATTCTGGATTCATTACTAATCAACTGAAATATTGCAAGCCCTTTATTATTTTAATATTGCTGATTATGGCTTACAGCTTAAACAAAACTCAAATATCCTATCTCAAAATATTAGAATATGATGAAAAAGTATACTAGTAGGCTATTCAACTAATCACTTGATTCATGTAATTAACTTGAAACACCTGCAAGTGTTTCCAAGTGAATCCAGAATGAATCACATTTTTGTTTTTTTTAATTGCATTATATAATATATATATAATATATATATATATATATATATTCATATAAAGGACTTTATCACAATATTCTAATTTTCTGAAACAGTCCTGTATGCAGCCACTATAAGGGCTCCATTGTTTATTACTTATTTAGCAATTACTTGGTGGGTCACTAGGGGGAGCGCCTCATAAGAGTGGCGGGGAAATGGGCGGAAATCTTCAGGCGAAGAAGACTCCTGAGCTTAGTTAATCATTATTATTATTATTATTATTATTATATATCTTTTAATTTATATTTTTACATATATTTATATTATTTTCTTATTATTATAATATGAATTTTTTTTTTGTATTATAATTTATAATTTTTTTATTTTTTTATTGTTTATTTATTCATTATTTATTTATTTTATTATACATTTAATTTTTATTCATTATTTATATTATTATTATTATTATTATTATTATTATTTTATGGTTAGTTTTATCGTAGATTATCGTGGATTTATTACCTGAGCAATATATCGATAATCGTGGTATCGTCATATCATGAGGTAATCGTTATCGTGAGCCTTGTATCGCATATCGTATCGTATCGTGAGGTAGTCAGAGGTTCCCACCTCTACTTACCAAGTAGTAGTAGTCGAACTCTATTTTTACATTATATGCATGACTGTATTTCATAATATTGCCTCCTGTTGGCCAAGATTAGCACACCAGAAGGAGCGCTACACAATATTGGGTTGCAGCATTACATTATGATACAATTTAATTGTTGCACGGGTTCAATAATCAAAATAACATATCAGATAACATTTTTGCAGAGGCAAAAGTAGTTTTGATGGTCACATTTTGCTCCTTTATTCATATTTGTAAGTCAACCATTATCAGAACTTTATGTTCCACTTTGATGCATTCCTTGGGATGGGCAGGATGTTATTGTGCTGTTCGATTCGAGCCCTACCGAGGAGCAAATTCTTCCGGGGCTTCTTTTCGATACCGTTTATGACATGACAAGATAGCTCGATCTCCGGAGTGCTGGAGTACAGACAGGTGTGCAGCATGCTCGTTTGGAATTGTTGCTGCCAGGTGATCTGTCTTTTTCCAAATCCTGCCAGCCCACCTCATTCAGTGCCAGCACAATGGGCGGACGCAGGGGGAATCCTTCGCCCCGCTGTGGATTTTTTTGTGAGCTACCTTGTGTGCATAATATTACCGTGGCATCTCTGAGGCAAGATTTATGACTCTGCCTTAAGAGTATTTTACAAAAGGGAAAAAATGAGCTTCTTGGCGACATCACTGATACACAAAGTGGACAGGAATGGAGTCGAGCGCCCAGCGGTGCTTATAATGCCCTCCATCACTTGTCCGCCATACAGCCATCTCATTAAGAGGCTACAATTTAGCAAGACGGACCCCGCTTTGGGCAAGATTGCACTTCGGGGTCCAGCTGACGGATGGGCAAACACGAGCGAAGACAGCTGGAAAAGAAGAAGACGTACAAGGCCGGGCTTAAAACTCAGGATGGGGAGATGAAGACCTCAAATGCTTTCATTATGGGCTGTCGGATGCCAGCGGGAGATAGAGAAGCTTCTGCACACATCGGGTCAGGACTCCAATCCTCAGCCACGGCACAGCGGCGGGACGAGAAACAATTGAACGCATTGATGTGACGCTGATGGAAAGGAGTCTCAGACAACCACCATGCATGGTGATGTGACCAAGTACAAAGACTTCAACACACACCAATACCAGTATGAATATTCAACATTTGAGTAGTCCGGACACTGATACCACTAGTACTTTTGCTCCATAAATTATCCCCCCAAAAAACAATGACAGATGATTTTCAACTCCCAGCCATTTTTCCCCAAAGTAGTAAGCAACCCACTTCGCTCCCGGCTGTTTTACGGGATTTTGACGAATTGCAAGGTCCACAGAAACATGGAACCAACCAAAAGAAAGAGGAAAATATATATATATATATATATATATATATTTTTTTTTATCTGTTTCCGTTTTGCAGCAATTAGCATTAGAATGTTGCTACGTTTCATCATTATTCACGAACCTGTTGAAACCACTGGGGAAAAGATCTTGTTGCAACATGGTCCTGGCTGATCTCTTATACTATGCTGCCACCTGCTGGCCGTTTTTGGTAATAACTACCATTGTTTTAAGCGATCTCTTCATGTCAGAAGCTGTATCAAAGCCTTCTGTATGCTCTAGCGTAAAAAATCAAATAAAAAAAAACGTATAAATATGTTTTGGGGAATGGAGAACAATGTATTAAAAAAAACGGATGAGTTAAGGAAAAACCTATACAGTATATCCCGATAGTTTTTCCTTAAAATTGCATGGACTTAATGACAATTTCCTGTTCTTCTCATTTCTAGTTCCTGATCGAGCGAGAACCGATACCTTGAAATACCTTGCTTTTATCGATACCTGGTATTATAATTAACAAAACTAATGGAATAATTCAAGCTAACATTGAGGAAACCTCTTTGTTAGCAAATTAAATGTTACGTTTATGTTTATAAAATTGACTGTAACTAACTTTTGAAACTATGTTACATATAGACTTATAAAATTAATTAAACCTAAAACTAACTTTTGGTCATTTTTATCATCATGAGCTTTGTTACAGTATTGCTGTACATCATTACAGAAGAAGGAAGTTCAAACAATCGTAATTTACCTTATTACACAATACCTAATGAGCTTCTTCTTTTACACCTTGCACTCATCAAACACAATTTAAATTAAAAAAAACTAAAACAAACCATTTTCAGAAAAAAAACATGACTAACACACATTTGCATTAAAAACTGATTTAAAAAAAAATAAACTAAAAAAATTAAATAAAACTTATGATGAAAAATCCAAAACTATTACAACCTTGGTCTGAATCTTCTACTCGGTGTATATCTTGTTCCCCTCGGGACGCTGCGGCCTCTCCTTCATCTCAGCGCTAACAACGCTGTGGCTTTTTTTTTTTTTTTTTTTAATCGATGCACGACGCACAGTGTTGCAAGCATTCGAGACTCGTTGACCTGTGCTTTATGGAGAATAATGGCACCAAAATGGTTACCATCGGCGTTAATGTTCCCCAGATGAGCGTTCATGGATCATCGGATTGGGGGCCTCTCCCGTGAGCATTGTAATGTTGACGGAGAAAGGTGGGAGGAGGGGCGGTAAAAAAAAATTAAAATAAAAAGCATCCTTCTTCCAATTAATGTTCAATCAGCTCTGCAGGAAGTCGCACTGTGCCTTTTGTCTTGTTTAGCCGGAGTACTTCCTGTATGCTTGTCAGCTGCATTGGTCCTGGATTTCATCTGGAAATTATGTTTTTTTTTTCTTTTTTATTGTCTATGAGTCAATTTTATCCGAAGAAAGTTGTTCCGTCGAAAACATACACCGGATACATCCAATTGAGAGCATCTCACTGTTGTATTTTCTCTCTCCAAAAAGCAGCAGAGGATTTGAAATTGGTGTTTCTCAAGCTCCCGTCTTCAAATCTATTTGTTTACACCGGCGTGTTGAGATATTGACTGTCTGAGAAAAAAAGGGTCAGGTTGCAGGTGCGGTACCAAAAGGCTATCTGTTGTAAGACAAAACCTGACAAGAGGCGTTTGGCTCGATGTGGGTGGGCAGAACTGAGAGCCCGGAAATGTCCATATCTACTTTGTAGCTATGGATGGACACTTGAATCGGTTTCAAAAAGGTTGGCGAGTACAACATCCGTCCCATTTTTTTTAATCACTAAAAAATGCCAAATAAACAATTACTCGTGACAGCACTATTTATTTGCACTGCAACGGAAAATTGTAACCTGTTATCAGATTTTGAGGCTCAATGTATGCTGTTATTGAACCAGAAAAACATGGTGCGATTGTCAAGTGGGAATGCTGCAAAGAGAAGAAACAAGTGATAATACAGGACAGTGTGTGGATCTGGTCTAACATTTGGCATAAATAATCATTTTTGATGTTCACTACTGTATCAAAGAAGGCCACAGTCACACGACAAGGAATTTTTCTTTTTTTTTTACTTTCTTAAACATTGAACCCCGAGTTGTCCAGAAAGTCAAACGTTTAACACAGACAAACGAGAGTGTAAAATGAACTCATCCACGTTTTTAATGGTCGTCTTGTTGGCGTGCGCACGACGGCCTTGTCAGATCACCAGCTGCGACAAGTTATCGCGCGCTGCAAATTGTTCCTCTTCACTGCCACGATCACAATGAGGCCCCCATGATCCCGTTTTGGCAGCCTGGAGGCTGAACATTGAGCAGTCTATGGACCATTAACGCTTCCAGATTCTTGTCTATTGCTTGTGTCGAGGTTGATAATATGTTTGATATTGGGGAGTACTAGCACAGACACAATTTTTTATTTTTTTTGCACGTCTTAAACAGTGCAGCACAGTTACAATGAAAAAGCAACTTAGTTACATTCCTGATTACTTCCTTTCAAAAAGTAACTTAGTTACTAATTGATTACTTGCTCTAAAAAGTAACCAAATTAGATTACAAGTTACTTTCAAAGTCACATTTAGCAGATACACTTAACTAGAAGTATGTTTTTTTAACAGTGACGAAGAACAAGTTTGTTTCTATAAAAAAAAAAAAAAATAAAGACCTTTTTGACTTATAATTATTTCAATTAAAATGAAATCTTTATGGACACGTGAGTGTGCTAAAAAAATAAAAATAAAAAATAAAATAAAAAAGATGACGTCACTCCCACAGATGAAAATGTTAATTTGATATTACTGATCTTAATGACCATTTTTTTCCACCCTAATATGACATGTACTGTAAATAGGGGTGTCGGGCAATTAAAATTTTTAATCATAATTAATCGCATGACTTCAACAGTTCACTCACGATTAATCGCAAATTTTATATATGTTCTAAATGTACAATAAATTATTTTTTTTTCTAATTGTCGTACTCTTGTGAATGAAAAAGTGGAAAAAAAATGTTAAACTAATGGAAATGTAGCTACATTTGTTAGTCGTTAATAGCAATTTCATAATAATTCTTAAAATTAAGTTAAAATTAAAAAGATGTACTATACTGTAAAAAACGTGTGATATTAATTTGTGTTGAGGTCATTTTCTGCCACTAGATGGCATAATTGCATTTGTAAGATGTTGGTGACAGCTCAGTGCATTTTTCTTTTCATATTAGCCATATCTAATCTTTAACAGGAAGTAACTTGTGAAATTCTGCACAGTTTTAAAATTGTAAAATACAACTTGACCCCAGTCTCCACAAATATACATTATTATTACATTTATTACTGCTAAATTTAGACGTGGACGTGTCTGCTGTGTTGCGACTGGAATTCCCCCAGTACGGGTTTTCCAAGTAAGGGTCGTTAAAACAATTACTGGCGTTAAAGGAACTATAAAACTCTAATGCACTAATGTTGACACCCCTAACTGTAAACAATGTTGTGTCCTATTAGGTCAGCTATATTACCGTTGCGATTGTGTTGTACAAGCTTGCTGCTGTGCGATGCATGTTGATGCACGCAGACAAACGCAAGCCACATAGAGCGCAATGAATATAAATGTCGACATTTATCTGCCACATGAAGAGCCATTAACCAGGCCGCGTTGTTATTTATACACCTAAGCAGGATGTCATCCGTCTTGACGTCGCTTCACATTGCACAGATGCGGAGCAGGAAGGGCGCAAAACGGCAAAGGAGAGACAAACGGCAGACGGGACAGGCGATGACAATCAACGGGGGCCAGCTGGGTTATTATTTATGCTAATTGGGTTTTTGCAATTATGAAAATGAAGAAACTGAGACCTTTTGAGTAATTCGTTGTCATCGTCACATGAGAAAAACAATTAGTTGGAGTTGTGTCATTGTTTTGACAGCAACAATGTGACCCCACGCTGGGGGAGCTTTCATTTGTCAATTAATTGGAGATGGCCGCACACGCCCAATTCTTTAATTTGTACTGTTGGTGGTGAAATATGCAAATGAAGCACTTAGTGACATGAGTGTTGGTGTCTGCAAAGAGACACAGGCTAAGAAAACAGAGGAGAAATTGAGGCACACAAATTTCAGAGTCCTACCGCTCCCTAATTAAGTGATTAATGAACTTGGCGGAGGGAAAGTTTATTGTTCTTTTCGAGCAAAGGGACAGTCACAATCTTCTTGTCTCCTTCGCCATTGACATTTTTTAGACAGCCACATCATGACACGCTCCCCACTTAGCTTTATGATTGCCCAGAATGCAACACTGCATCAACTGCGTGAGTGTGATCTTTGTCAAGTGCTAACGTTTACACTGTTGCGCGCTATCAGCTAATTAACGCCGACATTATTAGCATTTACACGACTTTTTTGGGGAGGTTTTCCCCCAAATCTTTTCTCAGCGTGTGTTGTGAGCCCTTCAAGTGACTGTGCAGCATTTGGATAAAACAACAAAAAACATCCTCACCTGTTCAGTCACACCAACAGCAGGTGGTGGAACGAGACTCAGGTGTCGTGTGCGCAAGGCTCGAACAGAAGATGATGCAATTGCGTTTGAGTGGAATCATGATGCATGCTGGGAAGTTTGTCAAGCTCTAAAAGAGAAATAACGACTTCCAATGGGAATATTGTGTATTTCATGTCCTCAATGACACATCATGATTTGCATAACATTGCTGTTTGAGTGGAAACCTTGTATGCCCAAATATGGTCAATTTATTTGTTTATTTATTTATTTATTTATTTATTTGAAAATCGATACTATCTGCTGTTTTGTAGCTGTGCTGCATTGTCGCATCAAGATTGAAAGTCAGTATTTATATGGATGGATGGATCATTGGATGGATGGATGGATAGATAGATGTTGATGAAAAGAGCATTAAAAGGATGATGTCGTCAGATTTATCCCTCTTCCTGTGTGTCGGTGTGATGTTGTCAGGAGAAATGAAAGGACAACACGGCGGGTGGCCAGCGATTGTATTCTCCTTATCCATGTTTGCTCAGTTGAGCGCAGTGCAAATATTAGCCCCTTTTTGTTTGGCGGCCTCTCAACTGGGCTTGACCGTGGGGAGGAAAACGTGAGCGCAATCGCCCGACGTGCGAAAGGAGACGAAGCGCATGTTTCTTGGTTCCGTGATCTTTTGTTTTGATGCAAGCGCTCCAGTGGACTCTTTAAGTCCAGATCACATACGCCAGAGAGGAAAGTTTTTAAAGTTCAAAAGGATTTGTGCTGTTGTTTTTGTATCCGCGGCGGAGTGACAGGAAGGGAGATGGAGCAGGCGAAGGGAAATGAGGCAGAGAGCGGAAAACAATGGAGACAGAAAACACTTTCCTCTTGATTTCCTGCAAAGGTCACAGTCGTTCCCTTTCCATTTCAGCCACACGCCAGAGTTCAAAACGCACGACTCGCCCTGAGCTACGTGCGCTGTTAGACCATCAAAGTGTAAAAACATCCCAAGGAAAAAAGGAGAATGAAGAAGTAATCTCTGGTTTAAGTTTATTTATTTTTTTGATTCCCTCAACGTGCTTCCACCCGCCTGACAACCGCTACGTGCAAACTGGGGATGAAACGTGACAAGGAAGCAGACTTTATCTCCACATGCCGCGCTCCCAAAAACAAAATGGCACCACTGTTTACGCAATCAAAGCCTGTTCTTCGTCTTGTGTTGACTCCCAGGAGGCACCTGCAATGCAAGTTGCACACACACACAGTGAAAGTGAGTGCCTGGTAATTATTTAGAATGGGATTGTGCACAACCTGAAGATAGCAATGACTCTTGGCACTAGTCGCATATGAAAATGGAATTTGGGAATGCTCGCTGAGGCTGTTGAGTTTTGAACTGCAAATTAATTACATAGGATTATGAACAAGATAAAGAGGGG
This sequence comes from Festucalex cinctus, assembly GCF_051991245.1. Classification (NCBI taxonomy): domain Eukaryota; kingdom Metazoa; phylum Chordata; class Actinopteri; order Syngnathiformes; family Syngnathidae; genus Festucalex; species Festucalex cinctus. The sequence goes on from NC_135426.1 coordinate 14,119,513, forward strand.
ACTCCAGGGGGCGTGTGGGTGTTCGTGTGTCTCATCGCTCTGGTGTGTGTCGACTTGTCATTGTTTTCACACGTTCATTGCAATTCATTATAATAGGTACACCTGTCTGTCAGCGATCAATACAAGTTCTGTATCAATAGAATGTGGTGTGTAGAGATTTGTATGTGATCGCGTTATGATCGCAGTTGTAGCTAATATTTTGGCCAGTGAATGGAGTGCAGTTCAACAAGTTGCCTTGAGTTAAAATTCTAGCATGCTAAAGAAATAAGTTAGAAGTTAGTCAGAACATGCCAAAGATTCTTAAGCATTGTATCCTCTTTGCTAGTGTTGTACTCAAGACCACATTAACCGAAGCTTATTTTCACCGTCTCAGATTAAAAAATCAAAGTCTGAAGGAAGTTTTACTGGCGTCTCAGCGTGCTTCTGACATTTTGATCGATAGTGTGCGGCGGTAAACTATCCTGTTTTAGGTAGTCTTTAGACATTCTTGAGACTAGAGAGTATTGAGACTAAGACAAGACCAAGACTTTCGGGGGTCAAGGCAGAGACAAGACCAAGACATTTGGAGACCGAAACCGAGACAAGACCAAGACTAATTAACGTCGAGACTGAGACAAGACTAAGACTTTTCGAGGTCGAGACCAAGACAATACCAACTCCTTTGGATGTTGAGACAGAGACAAGACCAAAACTTTTGGTGGACAAGACCAAGACTTCTGGAGCTCAAGACCTAGACAAGGTCAAGACTTTTGGAGATTGAGACCGAGACAAGACCAAGACTTTTGGAGGTCGAGACCACGACAAGACCAAGACTTTCGGGGGTCAAGGCTGAGACAAGACCAAGACATTTGGAGACCGCAACCGAGACAAGACCAAGACTAATTAACGTCGAGACTGAGACAAGACTAAGACTTTTCGATGTCGAGACCAAGACAATACCAAGACTTTTCGATGTCGAGACAGAGACAAGACCAAAACTTTTGGTGGACAAGACCAAGACTTTTGGAGGTCATGACCTAGAAAAGGTCAAGACTTTTGGAGATTGAGACCGAGACAAGACCAAGACTTTTGGAGGTCGAGACCACGACAAGACCAAGACTTTCGGGGGTCAAGGCTGAGACAAGACCAAGACATTTGGAGACCGCAACCGAGACAAGACCAAGACTAATTAACGTCGAGACTGAGACAAGACTAAGACTTTTCGATGTCGAGACCAAGACAATACCAAAACTTTTGGTGGACAAGACCAAGACTTTTGGAGGTCATGACCTAGACAAGGTCAAGACTTTTGGAGATTGAGACCGAGACAAGACCAAGACTTTTGGAGGTCGAGACCAAGACAAGACCAATGTTGTGTATATCAAAGAAAAATTACCAAAAAAAACAAATCAACAACAAAAATTCTGCTATGAATTTGATCGTTACAGAGTGTTTCCACTTACATGTCACTTGGCAAATAAACTCCTTGTGGTTTTGGACCCTTAAAATGTGGTCTCGAGACCAAGGCCAATCTCGAGAACTACAACACAACTGAGACTTCTATACTGCTGTCCGTCTTTATTGATCCCAGGTGGCCTAGTGTGTTTAGAAAAACTGCTTGAGATCCTATCATTGCCTTTATTTGTAGATTGGTTTCTGTTTTCTTTGCTGCCCCCCTGATCCAAAGTTTGCAACTTTGCATGCAAGCGAATTTGGTATAGTGAGAGTGGTCCAAGCCAGAGCTGCAGCTGTTTTGCACAGTAGGACGGGAGGCAGGCAGATGGATAACATGCTATTAAGATGCGGAGATGTCGGGCAACGTCAAGGTGACTGGCACAGATCACAAACACATACAAATGAGTTGGCTGGCTTGAAAAATGGAGATGGAAAACAAGCATCCGCTCTTCTGCATCTTTATAATGGCAACAGGACATCATCGTTTTCCCATCAGGAGACATCAGGTGATCGTCCCGACAAGGAGGCCGCACGACCGTCGCTTTAGTTTCTTACGTAACGCCATGGTTCCAGAATGGAAGATTAGCCCCATACTGTTCTGCTGGCAGCCGATGCTGCAGCTGTTGTGTGCTGCAAGGCATGGTGGGTGCGTACTGACAGGCTCCACGGGGCCAGAGTTACCCTCGCAGAGGAGATACACAGAAGCGATACGGCACTAAGACGTCAGGTTCAGTGAGTGCAGTTGGGATGTCTGACAAAAATATGAATCCCTAAGAATTGCATTTAATCAGAAAATCAGTGTGGAACTGATTAGTTAGTTTGCTCCATGGCATATATTTGTTTTTCAGAGGAGACTTAACATTTATTAATCTTCAGCTCTGTTATTTTCTTTCCTAATTGACTTGTTTTGACACTCAGTCAGATTTAAAGCAGGGAAAATAGGTCTTTGCAAAAACAAAACCAGGAATCAAACAAATCAGAACATATACATACAATATGTATTTATTCTTTTGTCCTTGCAACCTCCTTATTAAAAAAAAAAAAATTTCAACACCGCCAGCAGGCGCCGTTAACCCAAAGCAAAAAAAAAAACCTGCAGGATCATCAAGGTTTCTGAACATCCTTTTAACTCATTCACTCCCAGCCATTTTTCAAGTGTTTTCCTGGATTTTGACTGATTTTGCAAAGCCCACACAATATTGTGTTCTATTGCTCTAAAAACATGGAACCTACCAAAAGAAAGATGAGTCTCTTCCTTCATCAGGAAAAAAAAAAGTATATTTCTACCTGTTTCCGTTTTGCAGCAATTAGCATTATAATATAGCTAAGTTTAATCATTATTCACAAATCTGCTTAGAACTGTGAGGAAATCAGCTTGTTCTAATGTGGCCCTGGTTGATCTCTTTACTCTGCTGCCACCTTCTGGTCGTTTTTGTAGTTACTACATCACAGCCTTCTCTGTGCACTTGCATTTTAAAAAAAAAATACGTCTTTGGGACACTTAAAACATTTACAGTAGAACATATTACGTCTTTGGGAGCTAATGAGTTAATCAGAACATGTTTCTATCTAACCCTTGGACCATTTCACTTGGCCAACCCCACTGCCCTGTTTCTGCTTTGTGCAATCAGTGAGAACTCTCTGAGGACACATACAAAAGCCCATCGCCTCCTCATTCTTATTCCATCCTTACCAGTGACTTTTGCAAGGTCACATTTGAACATTTTTGATGGAAAAGATGCAAGGAAGATTGCAGAAAACCCTATTGACATGAGTGGTTTTCCATTTCATTCAACATTTGAAACAGATTTGGATGAAGAGTCTAACATTTCCTTGTAGGCATTAGCTGACACCTGCAGCCCATTAAGTGGGTACTCAAAAGTAGTTGAGACGCTTACGTAGCGGTCCCCAGTCTCAAAGAAGCACCCGCTTGCTGCTGTAGTAATATGTATTCCGCAACGCACACACTTCCCTCCCGCACCAGGAAGAATGCTAATGTTGCAAACACAAATGCTCATCTGCCACAAAGCTGACGTGAGAGTGAATTTGACTGATATTTACCGTTTAGCACGGATTGAATTAATTCTCCTGCCAAGGGTGCTGTGATTATTCTAAGCTGCCTAGCGTGAGGGGCTGTAATGGAGATGATCCCGTGCTATTCCCACTCCATTTGGCTTTTTTTGGTCATTCTTGCATCTAAAAGGTATCAATAGCTGAGATTCAACTTGGAATCATGTGTCCTTTACTGCCCCCACCGGTACCCCTGCTGATAGTATTCATATTCATGTACCTGGATCAGTATTGCGTTTCACTGTGCACGGGTAGAGAGATTGCGGCTGGTGAGTTCATAACATGAGTCCATTGATTAAGTGGCTCCCGACTGTAAGCGAAGAGCACTTTGCCATTTGAGACGTTCAGCCCTCATCATGGAGTGAGATCATTTGTGTCTGTCAAGCACTGCCAAATGTAGAGCCATCTTGGTGGGCTTTGGTTGAAGAATTGATTCAATGTCCATTGCTTAATGTGTGCTTTATAGATCACTGTACTATCTCTAGCTCCCTATCAAATACAGTACCATTACAAAGTCCTCGGTTTGTGGATAACCTTAAAACCTCCACAGTTGGACTGAGCATTTAGTCTATGAAAAGCAGGAGCAAACAAGTGCACAAAATAAGAGAAACTTTCTGCTCGTGAACACTTTTGAAGCTTCTGACTCTATGGTCTAAATTGCCGCTAGTCACAAGAAGGAGTCATGCCATAGCACCAGAACACAAAAACTCATAAAATTTGCAGCTTAGTACCCGCTATTTGTACTCTAATTTTATTAGGCCCAAAGAGTAGTTGGAAATCTAGCAAATGTTAAATGTTTCCCTCTCCTCAGCCGCGAACCTTAAAGACCAATGGCCGTTGATCCAGGAGATGTGATGGTCCACTAGAATTCCTGTGCTCGAAGCCTAAAGGGGCTAACAAGCGGTGTTGGTATATTTTCCCAGCACACCGGCCCTTATTTGAACAAGAAAATGTCTGGAAAGCTCTTGAGCTCTCTATCATAGATTCTACTGAGGCATTCAGTTGGCGTGGTTCCCAGCATCAGCTGACCTCTTAAGCGGATCCATATAATGGAAGACTGCCACTGCATCTTTTGAATACTTTGTCCTTGGCTGAATAATACACTTTTAGCAGCAAATGGGGATTAGGATGGCCGTAATTCCAACTCCGACGTTACTGTCTATTAACTTACTGTACAACCTCTGCACTTATTTAGTCAATTAACTTACTCATTATGGCTCTGTTAGCATCACGCTGGTTTATTTTTCGTTTCTTTAAAAATATCTAATAAGCCGTGAATAATGGGAAAGCGCTGCAAAGGAACAGTCACATAATTCACCTTGGAATATGAGCATAGCGAAGGCGGCAAATGTACATGATGTTGGATTGCTTCCGGAGGATGACCCCCTCTGCAATTGAGCTTGACCTTAACCGTGCAAGAGCGCACTAATATTGCTCATAATCTTACACCCGTGCAACTGAGATGCTGTTCCGCTTCTGCAGCTTTGTAAATGGCTTTGACCTTTGGTCCGACTCACGACAGGAAAGGATGAGGAGATGGGAATGTTTGCGGGTTAGGGGGTGTAGAGTAGGCAGTCAGTTGCGAGAGACTCAAAGCAGTGGGCAGCTGTAAGTGCTAATGGATGGCAAAGGTAGGGCACGGGTCAGCCGTCTGATGAATACTCGGGGTCTCAACAAGTCTACTCTGGTTTCTCAAGATGGATCTTGTGCTGAAGTGTAGATGCAACAAATCTGATTTGATCACGGACTTGAGAATTTTGGGATCAGATTTCAGTTGCAAATCCTATTTCCCTGCTGTGTGAAAGCAGTGAGGCCTAATGCAGCTCAAAAACAATTGGTGTCATTTCTTGAGTCTAGCACAGAGACCCTAAACCAAAGTCACCTGACTCGGTGTGAAACGTTCTGTTTAGTATAAAACAAACTATTAGTGTTGTAGTCAATACCACACCAACGGAGACCAAGAGATTATTGAGACTAGTGTTGTTCCGATACCATTTTTTGGCTACCGATACCGATACCCAGCTTTGCAGTATCGGCCGATACCGATACCATACCGATACTGAAGGTTTTTTTTTTCCTCAACATGAAAAAGCTGTCCTGCCATTGGTTCAGAGCAGTCAAGGGCCAATAGGGTATCTTAGATCGGCATGCAGTAAACATGTAACATACCAGTGATTGTCGTGCACCAGCAAGACACAAGATGCTGCATCCAAAATCCTATATTAGCGTTTGAATTAATGGTATCGGCAGGTTACTTGTGAGTAGTCACCGATAACAATACCACTGTTTTAATGCAGTATCGGCACCTCTGCCGATACCAGTATCGGTATCGGAACAACACTAATTGAGACTAGAGCGTATCGAGACAAAGACAAGACCAAGACTTTTGGAAGTCGAGACCGTGACCGGGCCATCACCAAAAATAAATGCATTATCATGCCTGCAAGACATCACAGCACCTGTATTCTGTGTTTCTCACACGTCACAATAGCATAAGAAAGACGCACACAGATGTTAAGTAATTTTTGGGCAATTTTTTGTGAAATTGGACCATTTCCCCGATCATTGGCAATCACCGGTTTAGGTTGACAATTGTTCTCCCTGTCCTTCTCTGTCCGCAGGAGAGGGGAAGGATCGGCGTGATCTTCAACGTGGGAACGGACGACATCGCCATCGAGGAGAGCGCGGTGATGGTGAGCGACGGCAAGTACCACGTGGTGCGCTTCACGCGCAGCGGTGGTAACGCCACGCTACAGGTGGACAACCAGCCCGTCATTGAGCGCTTCCCCTCAGGTAGGGACATAACCCTTCATGCGGGGACCTTATAAAAGATTCCACATGAAGAGAAAGCTTTGACTTTGTAAGAAACACAATGGAGAGAGAAATGGTGGATCTTAATTTAGTAGTTCACCCACTTAGACTCCGACAAATGAGGTGGCAGATTATTCTTCAAAGCCTTTTATTGTTATTCTCTCATTCTTACATTTCTGAACTGACCGGGAGAAATCAGTTGATCGTGCTGCTGAGCTGTGCTCGTGAGATGTTCGTATCCAGGTCATGCTTGCATCATAAGTTTAAAGCCAAGCAAGCCGCCCTCCTGAGGCAAGCACTATCCCATTTTTGGCTGACGCTATATTGCTCTGTAGTTAGCTCCTGGCTCTCTTCAAATTCAGAGTTTGAACCCAGATTGGCGACACGTGCATGTGCCCACTATTTGGTGCACCTGGAGAGGTATACAGAGGAAGTGCACTTGATGCTTTTAGCACACGCCTGTTCCGAAAGATAAAAGCAGATCATTTCACATCCATGATGAGTCACTACGAACAGTGCTATTATATTTAGGCCTCACTTGCAAGGCTATTTTGGGTGCGTGCCGCATTTCTCTCCCAATTGTGTTTACCTCTGCTTGCATGCTTGTTCAAAGGAAGACATTGTGTGCTCCCGTCTCGTTCACCTGTAAAGTGGGCGGGATCCTGCTAGTAAACTGTCAAGAATCTGAGTCAAATCCAAAAGAAGGAGGGGAAAGTCTCTCAGCAGTTCTTCACCATAGTCAACCATGTGGAGACATTTGGCATTATGATCAACATTATTGTTCAAGTGACCTGGATAGCTTCACCACCATGTATCAAATTGTGGCTCTATATAAGGAAAATTAGCCCTACTTTTCATCATGTAGTGCAATTAGTAATCTATTTTTAGAGTTACGATAGCATGACTGTGATGTAACATTCCCCATCATACCAGCAATCCTGTATTTTTAGCCTTTGTTTTGACATTGACAAAAGTGCGGAGACTCGCTCATCCATCAGTGTTTTGAGGCCCGACAGGAGACGGAGACAGCTCACTCTTTTCTGTTGGTTTTACTAATGGAACTATAGCCCGCCACAAAAAATACCAGAGGATCCAAATAGGAGCGTGGAACGGATAAGAGGCCTGTTGGCGAGAGAGCATCATGTTGGGGTGGCATGGCTCAGTGGTAGAGTGGTTGTGTCCCAACTCATAGGTTGTGGGTTCGATCCCTGGCTCTTGTGACTATGTTCAAATGCCCTTGAGCAGGTTACTGAACCCCGAGTTGCTCCTGAAGTGAATGTGAAAGCGCTTTCCCATGTTGGTGGGAGTGCACCATCAAATATTGTATTCCTTTTATTCCACATGGTTTTGTGGTCAAATTCTACTCTCTGCGTTCCTTTCCTGATCAAAAAAAAATTGTTCTTTTAGTTGTTGGTTGGTTGGCAAGATGAGTCTTTTGCCCGCATAAGGAGGCCAGAGTCCGCCTGAAGCTTTTGGAAGATGCAAGGAAACGAATAGGAAAAGAAGGATTGGATGGGGCGGCGTGCTTTTCTCATTCACACTCCAATCTATTTTCAGGCTGTTGCTTGAGAAGCAGCATTCAGGGAGAAAACACCTCACACCAGGGGCTGAAGCGCGAAGGGGTGGAGGAAGACGAGCGGCGGATGAAGGCGAGACAGGAAATGCGTGGCGACGGGGAGCGAATGAAACAAGTTCCTGTGACCCACATCAGATCATTTGATTCTCTAAGTGGAACAAAACACTCAACGTCGACACTTTTGGGAACACACGCACGACTATTTGATTTCCTCCATCTTTATCAGAGGCATTTTTGCTCCTTGTGGAACGCCTGAATCAAAATGTCCGTGTTGCCAGATTGAGTGCAAGATGCCGCCATGAGGAATGACTGTTCCCATCAATCTAAACAAAAGTTGTGGTGAATTAGCCTTCCCTCTGGGCTCTTCTGACCCGCTGAAGGCCCCCTCATTGGGATGCCGAGGCAGTCGTGGTCCCAGCCGAATACGTAGTGTTTTCAGGAAGTCACTTTTGGGATCCTTTTCCTTCCATAGACCACATTCGAAGAGTTGTACAAGCTCCCAGAGGGAAAAGGTACACCTGTTATCCTTCACAAGAAAGACGCTGACATGGTCTTTTTTTTTTTTTTTTCCCCTGCCACTCACTCCAACCTGCACTTTAATCCACAATATTTTGAAGATTGCTCCAAGGCCGTGATTTGGAGTGACAGAAAGGAGGATGACAGCCAACATAGCCGCCGCACGTCAAGCACTTTTCAGGGCATAGCCACACATCTCCTGATGCCCCCCAAAAAACAATGATGTGTGTCAACATTTATCTGTGGCAAAGTGTGGCCAGAAGTGGAGAAAAAGTGTCACGGGAGCAGCTGGCCAGTTAATCCAGCGTGTCAGGTGTCATTGGTGGCTCCTTCACCAGCTCTTTTTCTTTTTTTTTAACCTCCTGTGAACCCAAAGTGACAGAAGCAGTCTTGCTGTCACCCCTTCCTCTACACAATCTTTACTTCTTCATTTTCACACTGAAATTTGCAGTTTGCAGCTTTGTGGGGAAGAAGTTGGAAGTCCTCGAATGATTTGGAAGTTTTTCTTTTATGCACTCTCCCATTCTTTGCTGTTTCCTCCCATTATGTTCCAGCAATCCATTGACCTTATAAGGGGCGGTGCAGGCAACCCTGGGGATATACTTCCTGTAAAAGCACTACTCAGCAGTGCAGATTAAATGGTAAAAACAACAGGGTGATGCTGCAGGGACACAATATGGACCCAATGTACAAGGATGAAAAACATGGAGTTCTGTTCAAGAGGTTCTTGCACAACAAACTCAAGCAAGCATTTCTTTATGGGTCACTGGGGAAAAAGCTTTCCCACAAACTTAGGGAGTAATCTTGTCCAAAATGTATTCAAGAGACTCATCCAAATATCTGATGAGTTCATTAACTCATTCACTCCCAGCCATTTTCACTGAAGCAAATCCCCTTCGCTCCCTGCTGTTTTGCTGGATTTGGACTGATTTTGATTTGATTCATCAGGGGGGAAAAAAGTACGGTATATTATCCATCTGTTTCCGTTTTGCAGCAATTAGCATTAGAATATAGCTTAGTTTCATAATTATTCACAAATCTGTTTAAAACTGTGGGGAAAACAGCTTGTTGCAACAAGGCCCTGGTTGATCTCTTATACTTTGCTGCCTCCTGCTGGCCGTTTTTGTAACGACTACCATTGCTTCAACCGTTATCTTCAGTTCAGAGGCTGCATCAAAGCCTTCTGTATGCTCTAGCATAAAAACAACAACAACAAAAACCCCGTATAAATACGTCTTTGGTACACTGGTAATATTTAAAATAGAACGTATTCATACGTCTTTGGGAGCAAATGAGTTAAGAGTAATCTTGGTGAACCCTCTCCAACCATGCGCGGTAAAAGTCCTTCAAAGGATAGCGCTTGTATTTTGGGCAAAGGGTCAGAATTCGGAAGGTTATTTATTTGCTTTTCTTGTGCACGGCAACTTGTTCTGATGGGCTCTTACACACTTGAAAGATTTCTCCAATTACTGGCCTGTGGCCCATGGATGATGGAGACACAGAGACTGGAAGGTGGCGCTGAGGACGGGGAGGGAGCGCGACGGAGTGGGAAACGATAGCTTTGGGTCATATTAGACGAGTCGCAGGGGTGCCACCGCAGGAGGGCGAGATGAAAGGTGGCGAGGATCCCGTTGAAGAAAAGAAAAATCAAACTCGCCGCGGGCTTGAGAGCGGCGGCGCGGATGAAAGATGAGCACGTCGTTAAGGAGACGTGTGCGTTGAAGGCATGCACATGTGTAGCTGGAATGGGCGGAGTGTTTACGCCGTACAAAACAGCGCCTTGCCTGGAACCTTTTCATCCATCTTGAGCCCTGAAAGCCAAATTTCCTGTGCTCCAGAATCATTTAGTTTGCTTGCACGATTTGACTTCTTCATGCAGAGCCGTGAAGCGCCGGAGCCTCTGCTCTATTCCTGTAGTGGGGGATGAAAGCAATCCATCTAAAGTTACCAAAATCAAGAAGGCAATGAGACCGGCCTGACAAGGAGAGAGGCTGCTGTGACAGCCACGGAGAGAGCCGGATGGCTGCCGGCCAATCGTCTACAATGTAATCTCCGCCCTGCTTGATGGATTTCCGATGTGGGTGTCCTGCACAAGGACACCTGGCTGCCTGCAGAGCTACATGATATACAGCTAGCTCCTTGGAGAGCCCGAGCTCAGCCATGGATGTGCACTGGGATCTTTATTTAGGGGGGCATAAAGCCTGAAATTATTATAGTTTGCTTGACTATGATTCCCAATCTTTTATTGAAACATGTTTTTTTTTTTTATATATATATATATTCTAATATGGTGCCATGAGATAGCATTTCATTGGGGAAAAAATGATTTAAGACATCAAGGCATCACTGTATCTGCCCTATAGTTTGGAGTTAGAGCGCCACCTGTCACTTTGTTGCAAACGCATTTTCCTGATCCCAGAAAAGCAATTTCTACATTGTGGGAAAAGTCTCTTTCCTGTCCTCCACCTTGCTTTGTGCCTCCCATAGGTGCCAGTCAATCAGCATGCCCTTGCCCTGCCCCCCAGCATCCGCATCTGGGATATGGGCCCAGCATGGCTCCCATCACGGCGGTAAATCCTGCTATTGCTCCAGGCGACCAGCATAAGGGAGATTGGGAGGGAGGGGGTGGCGGGGGGAGTTCCTGGCTCCTAAAATGGAGATGACAGCCAGACTTGTGTTGGCGAGATCTCAGGAATTCCGCAAACACATGCACCTATTCCTAACCCTGGCTTAGGTGATGATTCATGACTCATCCTGAGAACAAAACACACTCATCACCATAAGAAATGAGAGGAAGCAGGCTAAATGATGTCTAAAAAGACTGGTAGAAGAAAAAGGACAGATTGTTTGACAAGGACACAAGCGAGAGAGCGAGAGAGCGAGAGAGCGAGAGCGAGAGAGCGAGAGAGCGAGAGAGAGAGAGAGCGAGAGAGAGAGAGAGAGAGAGAGAGAGAGAGAGAGAGAGAGAGAGAGAGAGAGAGAGAGAGAGAGAGAGAGAGAGAGAGAGAGAGAGAGAGAGAGAGAGAGAGAGAGAGAGAGAGAATCACCAGGCAACGGGCTTTCGGAAAGTGCAATTTCGCTGGAAAATGGACGATTCCAGGACTTCTGTGACGAAATGCAACCGCACTGCTCAATGTTGTGAATTTATAAGGAAGATTTTTGTATTCAGTTTCCTGTGGAGACAAGTTTGTATGTTACCTGGTAATTGTTGCCTAATTGCGACTTTTTTCCCTGTTTGGCAGAAACCAACAGGAGGCGCAATTAATTCATGCCCAATTAGTTTGCTGCCTAAACGGGAACTGGAAGCGACCATTAAACAAGCTGAGGACGCAGCAACACATTGCAACAATTTTCAGGGCTTCATATCACTTCCTGTGTATCCTGCCAATTGTGCGCCTCCACTTTTTTTCCAACATCAATCCGTGCAAGCTCCATTCTTCTCTGCTTCTCTTTCTCAATGTGTAAGCTCACAGACGGGCTTCCTGTCGGATGGTGCTGGCGGAGGTAGAGAGCCCCCTGGGGAGCAGAAGCGGGTAGTGCAGTGGTATGAGACAGCCTACTTTGGATCACTGCGGCAGCGCACCAGTTTTCAGTGGAGGATAGGATACACTCGGTGCATTTGCAATAAAGTCTGATATGGAGAATTGGAGGGTGGACGGCTCTTAACGATTGAATATGTAGAATATGAGAGTTTGAATTGTATTCGCACAATTCTTAATTATTTACAGCAACTCCTACTTCTGACCCCGAGTTTGATTGAAGCGCATCGAAGGAGAAGAAGTTTGCTCTCATTCACTCCCAGCCATTTTCACAGAAGCAATCCTGTTCGCTCCCGGCTGTTTTACTGGATTTTGACTGATTTTGCAAGGCCCACAGAATATTGTGTTCAATTGCTATAAACGCATGGAATCTACCAAAAGAAAGATTAAAGTATCTTCTCTTTGCAGCAATTAGCATTAGAAGAGAGCTAAGTTTCATCAGTTTTCACAAATCTATTTAAAATTCTAAGTAATTTAGCTTTTTTTCTAGATCGCCCTGGTTGATCTCCTTTGCTCTGCTGCCACCTGCTGGCCGTTTGTGTAATAACTACCACTACCATTTCTGCAACCGTTCTTTGCAGTTCAGAGGCTGCATCAAAGCCTTCTGTATGTTCTAGCATTAAAAAAAAAAAAAAAAAAAAAAAAAAAAAAAAAAAAAAAAACGTATAAATACGTCCTTGGGACACACAACATTAAAAAAAGACGTATTTACACGTTATTGGGAGCAAATGAGTTAATTGCCATGCACCTCTGCAAAGCGCTCAGTTAATTTCAAGAACGGGGGAAGGGTGTCCACAAGTTGTTGTACTAACAAAATGTCTTCCTTGAAACAAGCATGAAAGATATTTTATTGCTGAAGGTGAACGGTTTAATTTCCAGTTTTATTCACTGAGTGCAATTATCCTGCTATCCTAATGATTGCTTGGCTTTGTTTATGTGACTGCAAATGCATTTAAGTGTACTAAATGTGGGACAAGTTTAATGCTGTGAGTGGATACTTCTATAAATGCAATCTGTCTAAATCAATTATAAAACTGTCTTACGTCTTCGTGAGTTAAAAGCATATAAATACAGGGTAACTAGAATGTTCTTAACCAAGCAAAGTAGCCCCAAAACATCCTCAAGCTCTTGATGTCCTAACTAAAACCTTTAACGCACATATAACTTTTATGCTAAACATTTGCCATTTTGCCCTTCTAACCTCTAACCTTTTAACTTCCAGATTTTCCTTGTTTTATTATGATTATTTGTAACCTCTCCTAATTTTTCTCCAAATTTCTTAAAGGGAACTTTGATAATGAGCGCCTGGCTATTGCTAGACAAAGAATCCCATACCGCCTCGGTCGGGTAGTTGACGAGTGGCTACTCGACAAAGGTAATAAAATCACTTTAACTCCACTAATGATCTACCGCTAACCGCCGCTCTGGAAGAGATGCAGAACCATGTGACCTGGAGCTCCGCCCCCCTCCCTCCCAATACTCGTATCCAACCAATGAGTCAAGTTTCAAAGTCTTCCAAAGTGATGCAATCGGGATTTCAATTTTCTCTGTGTTAACGCCCAGGTGAGCAAATCCTTAAACTTGGACTGCATCTCTTCAGAGAACTAACCCCCAAATAACCTGACATAACCCCACCTCCCCCTTAAAAAAAAAAGACTCTTTGTGTCATTCCTGTGTCTTTTGTTGGATGAATGTGACTATTAATATATTATAAGGGGGAAATGACACAAGAAAGTCACTAAAAGTTAAAGGGACTGTCCAAAGTGATGCTCGTTTCAACCCTTTGAGTGCTGAACGTCCCGCCTGCCCACCACCACAATGAAGGTGCTCGAGTCTCCCGAACCAGAATCACGAGCTTTGCGCGTCACACAAACAGGATGAAGGCCCGCATGTTTATTTCACAGAAACAAAAGCGGGTCTTTGTCGCCCCGCGTCACCTCCGCTCAGACTGCTTCCGACACAAATCCCAATCAGAAGCGGCCCGGGAGATGAAAGTCGAGCGAAACAGCCGATCAATAAGAGATGACTCGCCCACTTCCCGAATGATTTGTGCGTGCCACCAAATGCGCATGCATTATTCCCTTTCATCTTCAGAGGAGAGCGTTGGGATTACGTGAGGAATAAATGAATCTTAGCATGACATGCATATTGCTGGAGGTGTTCACTTATTTGGGAACTTGATTGAATACGATTGCGGGAGTAGGGGGGGGACACGTCCAAGCTCAAAGGGTTATTAAAGACTCGAGCAGAATCTAACCACCTAACACACTAACCACTGAGGGCTTCTCCAATGACAAGTAGGAGCAATTTGACACGTTTGCCCTGAAAGCCCTCAGTTTTAACCCTATTATAAATTCTTATAAACCCCATTGGACGAGCTACAGCGATTGCTCGAGAAAAAGCTAACCAAGTTCTAACTGACTCTAAAGACGAACACCTTCAAGTGGCGATGCGCTTCTTTTTATCTTCCTCTCGTGCTCAGAGGGTTAAAACAAAGCAGCTCCGAATTCGACGGTGGCTTTTCAACTCCTGTCCCTTTAACATTTATTGTTTTCACCACTGAGAAAATGGAGCATGTTTTGTGTATCATTGTTTGGATTCTTGTGAATGATGCTGGTAAAGAGCTTGGACCATTCCCAAATGGTCCAGGTTTTGGTACCACCCGGCTTTGTTGTCATTATATCAGTGCCTCAACCTTTTGACCCAGGTGCCCTAAACCATTAGCCACACATTAGAAAAAAAAGACCCAATCCCGCTCGGCCCACTGAACAGCGACCCGAGTCGCACATCTCCCCAATCTCATCCCTGTCGAGCCTGATCCAGATCGCAGTGAGCATCTCCTTCCTATTCCCTGCCAGCTGACTAAATCCAAAGCGGCAGCCATTGCGGGGAAGTAATGAAGGGAACAAATCAGTCTCCAAAGTTCCATCTGAAACTTTCAGTCCTCTCTTCTTTGCATCTCTCTGTAGCGCTGTGATGGATCAGTCATCCTCATCTGCCCTCTCCATTTCCTCCTCAGATCGTCTCAGACAATCGCAACTCCGCTCCCGGTATCGTTTCCCCTGAGTAGAAAATTACAATAATAGCAAATAATTGGCATTCTTTTAGGAATTGCGTGTATATGAAAGCCAAATGAAAGCAAGTGTGGCAAGAATCATCGGGATGACATACAAGTGCTTTGAGCTGATGCCATGACATCATTTGTTTGGGAACACCTGATAAATCAAAAGCAGACAAAATAACTTGGTCTTTGCTAAGAGGTCAGACAACAGTATAAATATAGTGACTGGCAGTATGTCAATAGCTGCCCCAGAAGGGATTTCAAGCACAGATTTTATACCTCGTCTCATGTAAATGGGCTGAATAACAAAGTAAGAAGACAGCCAAGAAAACCAACACTTAGGTAGAACATCGAGGGGGGTCTCGCTTCTTCCTTCCAATTGTTGAGTGTTGAGGGCCAAGGAACACAAGTTAGACAAACCAATTCAATTACAATCGCCATTCTTTTTGCGTTAAAGGTCGATTTCTTGAACCAACCAGCATGGTCTCTCTATAACGCTCTCCCGACAGCATTGGCGTTCTGTAGACGTCGGGATATGTAGATCAAATAGAAGTACATCGGATTAAATTGCTCCTCTCTCGGGGGACTTTATACGATTGGTCGTCTCGTCCGGAGCACCCTCGGCTCCCTTCGGGGACCAGGCGCCGCCTCGCCGGGCTTTCAGTCTTAACTTCATGCTGTGTTTCGCCACTTGTCTCCGTTGTCAGACACAATTTATCCACGGTGCTCGACCACGAAATCCGCCCCACTTCTGTGGAGTTTAAAAAAAAAAAAAAAAGCACTCTTAATTACCAAAGAGAGTGTCGCGCTTTGGGAGTAACTTGGGAACACTTCGTAATGGGTTGTGTCAGAACTCCACCCCACCTCCTTTGTACTCTCTTCTGACTGACATTTTCATCTGAGGAGGAAGTTCACGTTTGTTTATATGGAAGGCTTCAGGCTGCAGCGTTGCTAGTAAACACAAAGCCATTAAGTATGGGGCCAACTTTCAAGAGCAAAAACCTCCTTGCTCTTATATGTTAAGGAAAGAGGAAGCGAGGCGCAAGAGACCCTCCGGATGAAGTCCTTTTCCGACCGGTCCATTTAGAGCATCATTCCCTCTCTCCAATCTCCCACAAATAATCCCTCATGCCAGATCATGGAGGGCTAAAAGTATCGAGCGTACCTCCGCAGCCGGTATTCAGCGAGCCAAGTCAGCCTTCTTGGCTTGGCTCACTAATTCCTCCTATCTGAGATTGAGCATTATTATCTGATGCAGCTCTTGTATTCTGCACTCGTGTAGCAAAGATTGTGGCCAGCTGAATGTAAAAAGCCTTTACAATACAGTATATGCCTGTGTGGTCTGCTTCAACACTAATCAATCCCGCCATTTCCCCAAGGTTAAGTATGTCATTATTCCGACACGCTTCGGAAGCTGCATTTGGGATTTGAGACGTAAAAAGAGAAAGCAGGACTTTTCGTTTCCATGCGTCCTGTCAACCTTTCGTCTAAGAGTGTTAGTCGTCATTTGCTTGATATACGGTTGGCTTTAGGTACAGAGGTTAGTTTGTCATCTATTTGGGTTGGATTTATATGTACTAGGGGTGTAAAAAGTAGTGCATTAATTTATTGTTCCTTTAACTCCACTATTTTTTTTTAATGTGCGTTTAATGAGCACCCCTTACTTGGAAAGCCTGTAGCAGACACGTCCACATAAAAATTTAGCTTTAATAAATTTAATAATAAATCATGTATTTGTGGAGACTGGGGTCAGGTTGTATTTTGCAATTTTAAAAATGTGCAAAAAGTTACTTCATGTTAAGGATTACGTAGCTTTTAATATGAAAAGAAAAATTCACTGAGCTGAGCTGTCACCAATGTCTTAAAAACACAATTATGCCATCTAGTGGCAGAAAAATGACCAACATCACAGTCGTTTTTTTACAGTACAGTACAGCTTTTTATTTTTAACTAAATGTTAAGAATTATTATGAAATTAGTGTATGAAAGATTAAAAGATGCACCAAATTTCTATTAGTTTAACATTGTGAGTTAACTATTGAAGTCATGTAATTACGATTCAAATATTTAATCGCCTGACACCCCTAATATGAACAGATTTCACATTTTGATGTATTGATATGTCTTCGTTAAGGTCTTTTGTGAGCAGGTGTCCACTGTACTGCCCTGCTAATACATTACTTCTCAGTATGATGCAGTGCAGCAAACTACAACCGCAGTCTCAAATATATAGCAAACATATCTCTGACCGTGTCAATCAAAAATCCAATTTTCTTTAGAATTTTTTTTACACCATTTTGAATAGCCTTTGGTGGCTCACGTCGCTACAGTTAATTAAAGCCTTGTGTACAGCAATGTATGTGCTTCAACGAAAGCCTTGGCCGCCTACTGTCCTCGCCTGGCGAAGATTTGCGAGGGAGGAGCAGCCCGAAACCCATCAAACCGCTACACACACACATGTACACACAAAGGTAAAGGTGTAAATAAACGTTACATTGCAAAGGGCAGATATCACACCCAAAAGGTCATCTCATTGGCATTTTTCCATCCACTGTTCACCGCCCAGCCATTTTGTGCCGGAGCTACTTGAAATGCGCCAGCCGAACCCCAAATTGGCTCATAATGCTCTCGCTTCACTTTTGACTTGACCCACAAAAGGATCGCTTCATCAGAGCCTCAATCAAAACAAACACTGATCTAAGCAAGTAAATTCCAGAATCATCAAGCGCGTTCCATGGCGTGGGAGTAAGTAGGTCGCCCCCACAGAGCCTGGGGCCCTATTTAAAAAAACAAAAAAACAAATGAGAACTGCTTTATGTGCAATGATATTTAAAGGTTTTATTCAACCCACCTAAAAAAAATCTCTTTGTAATATTGATTACCGGACTTTGGCTCGCTGTGTAACCGAACATGCGATACACAAAGTTGCTCTTTTTGAGACCAACTTCAACGAAACGGAGCCAACGCCACCCTCTGGGTGTCTTCCACTTGAGAGTATTGGGAACCACTTGGGCCTGATTGCATGAAATGAAAGACCCTCCAGGCTGTCCTCTTAACAAAGACCCTGCACAAGAACGGTCCTCTCACTTGTAATGTTTGTTTCCTTCTTAAAAGAGAAATCAACTTTAAACATTTCTGGACAATAATATGTTATATCAACTTTCCTTGCCTATATGTGACCTCACTAGTCTAAAAAAAAAAAAGGGGGGCGGCCATTTTGCCCCATTTGTCAACTGTAGATGACATCACAGTTGCTCAGGGCTCAGGCAACGACCAATCACAGCTCACCTGTTTCTGAAACTGAGCTGTAATTGGTTGTTAGCTCATCTTGTTGTCACTACTGGATTTTGCTGCTTAACTCATATTCTACTATCACAATAATTAACCGAAATACTGTATTTAGACGAGTGGGGCGGCATAGAACATATTGTCAAGATTTATTTTTTTTTGACGTCCCCTTTAAAGGCAGGGTCTTCCGTGGAAAATACACTTTACATACAGGATGTATAGCCATGAATTCCTTCTCAATCGACACCTCTGGGCTTCTGTTAATGTGTGGTGGGGATTTTTTCCTAACCACCCCCCAGCCTGTATTTTGCCATTTTTGTGTTTCTTTTGCCAACACACAGTTGTTTAACCCTCTGGCCAATCACAGAGGGAGGGGTGCCAGGGGGCGTGTCACTCACTGTCAGCAGACGGGGCTGGGTGAATTTGTCGGCTGCATGACGTCACTTCCGCAGCAACTTGACAGCACGCACAAATTTTTATTTAATTTTTTTTCCCACTTACTCACTCACACAAGCTTGAGTGAGTAAAAAAAAAAAAAAATCCGTACGTGCTGTCAAGTTGCCGCGGGAGTGACGTCATGCACCCGACAAATTTGCCCGGCCCTGTCTGCCGACAGTGACACTCTGCGATTGGCTGGTGGGGTAAACGACTGTCTGTCCACAGAAACGTCCCGCTGTTGACAAAACAAACACAAAATGGCAAAATACAGGCTGGGGGGTGGGGTTTAGGAAAAAAATCACCACCACATATTAACACATTCACTGCCAGCCCAAAAATGCATCATTTGACGTCTTTTTCCGTCAATGGCAGTGAATGAGTTAACAGAAGCCCAGAGGTGTCGATTGAGAAGGAATTCATGGCTATACATCCTGTATTTATAAAGTGCAATTTCCTGAGTGAAAACGGAAGACCCTGCCTTTAACTATATGAAAACTGAATTTATATAACAAGACTCCTATCAAAAATTCTGCTTTTCCAAAGAATCAAGATTGTCATCAATAGAGCACCTGTCTACTATTTTCCATTCTTTTTGTTGCCCCTATATAGCTGAAGAGGGTCAATAGTGAGTGAAGTGCCCACTGTGCACATTCAAAACTCACATGGATGTCTTGCCCTGATGTTGTTGTGTGGGCGCGCGCTTCCAACGCCACCGGAAAGCAATATTGCAACTGTGTTTAGACGATTAATTAGTCTTTATTAAACGCTAATATGCGCCGTCTGCACAGGGTGTAAAATGACGGTGGTACTCGCTCCCACCAGGCCCAAAGCTTCTCTCATTTCAGCAGTCTGCATCATCTATAAATATTACAGCCTCCCATTGGTATTGGATGCGTTTTGCGCTTCCCTTACATAGATTGATTTCATGAGAAAGCAAAATGGCTCGTCGTTTATAATTACCTCCTCAATGCTGTTTTTTTTTTTTAACCCTCTTTGATTATCCCTCGCGTGGGCTCTGTTATTGGTATACTAGGGAGAATCCTGCGTTTGACTTCACCTCTAACAGTCCCTGGTTAAGCATTCAGGCTTCCTTCCCTCTTCATCCATCCATCCATCCATCCATCCAGATTAAGGGTAATGAGCAACCCCTGCTGAATTAAACATTACCTACAACAGGCCTGACAATGATTTTTCCCCATGACAGAGGTGCTTTATCATTGTGCAGCTCTCGCGTATTGGAGGTCAATAACACCAAGTTGTTGTAATACATTGCATCTGCGGTCTGATGAGATCCATTCCCTTACGACACACAGCGGTCTGCCCTAATCGAAGTCAACTGTCCACCATACAGTGGCCCTAAAGTGTTATCAGGAAGCCCCCCTGTGAAATTGGACTGAGCCTCTGCTGCCGTCTTTCCACCAAGCAGTCCAGTTCAGCTAAAGTCTTCTGATACAGTGCTCAGCATAAATGAGTACACCCCAACAGGTTTGCCAGAACACCTTTAGTTTCCTGTCAGACTTTCTTGGGATACTATACTAACAAAATACTCCCACAAATGTGGGCCATTGATTGCAAACAAGATTTGTTAATTAGTACGCCAAAGAAGTAGTTATAATAATGAACAAAAAAGTATGCTGCTTGGTGGAATACTTTTCATGTCTTTGCTCGTGCACGTGTTTGCCACTTTGGGTTCTTGAGACTTACTTGTGCTCTTCTTTCTCGACATTTTCTCTCCTCTCTCGTCTTCCTGTCCATTCCCCTCCCACTCTCACGTCCGACCTTCTCCTCGCATCCTCTCAGGTCGACAGCTGACCATCTTTAACAGCCAAGCGTTCATCAAAATCGGCGGCGGCGAGAAAGGCCGCCACTTCCAGGGCCAGATCTCGGGCCTGTACTACAACGGCCTGCAGGTGCTCAAGCTGGCCGCCGAGGGCGACCCCAACGTGCAGTCGCAGGGAAGCCTGCGGTTGGTGGGCGACGTGCCCTCGGTGCTCGCCACCGACACCACCTCCACCACGCCGCTGGCTGACATGTCTACCACCATCATGGAGACCACCACCACCATGGCCACCACCACCACCCGCAAACAGCGCTCGCCCACTATCAGGGACAGTGTCACGCAGGTAGGTCGTCGTGGGAGGCATTTTGGAGCAACTTGACCATTACCATAGGAAATAATGTTTCGATCCAACCGTCCATTTTTTAAACCGTTATTCCTCACAAGGGTCTCGGGGAGCCTATCCCAGCTGGCTTCGGGCAGTAGGCGGGGTACACCCTGAACTGGTTGCCAGCCAATTACAGGGAAATACTAGAATACTTGACTCATTGAGCCATTTTCAGCAGTAAAAAGCTCATATTTTGTCTATTAATTAATGTGGTAACTTCATTACTTTTTCATTACTTTTTCATTGCTTAATTACTTTTCATGTTCAATTAATACCTTAAAAAAATAATTTTTCTACTTGCTGTCGACTGATGATGACATCATCTTTGCTGAGGAAGTAGGTAACGACCAATCATGGCTCAGTTAACTGAACAAACCCAGAAAACAGGTGATGTCATCGTCAATCGACAGGTGACATCATCAATCGACAGCAAGTAGAAAAATTACTTTTTTAAAGGTTTTAATTGTACATGAAAAATAATGAAGTTACCACATTAATTAATAGACAAAATATGAACTTTTTACTGCTGAAAATTGTTCAATTAGTCAAGTATCCCTTTAACAATATGTAATTTATAGAGTAGCTACCACACTTTGGATTTGGCCCTGTGTGTCAAATTGTCAATATTGTTTCGGGGTTGTTGTCATAAATGTGCACACTGTAAAAAAAAACAAAAACAGAATTTTACTTTATATTTGACATTTTTTTTCTTTAATTTAAAAATTATTTAATTTACAAAAATAAACTGATTTTACGTGTCAAATAACATGAAATTACTTTTCCATAAAACTCCATTAGAAATACAGATTTTGATTGTTAAAATATGTTCACAAAAGTATTATAATTTCACAAATATTTGTCTGTTATTCAATAGAATAAAATGTCAAATTTAACTTTAAAACTCTTAAAAAAAAAAAAAGAAGAAAGAAACAAAACGTTTATTGAGAAATGAACAATAAAAAGTCCATCCATCCATCCATTTTCTTGACCGCTTATTCCTCACAAGGGTCGTGGGGGGTGCTGGAGCCTATCTCAGCTGGCTTTGGGCAGTAGGCGGGGTACACTGGTTGCCAGCCAATCGCAGGACACCAATAAGAAGTCATTTTACCATAATTCCTTTGCGAGTTGACATTTTATTTAAGTGGAAAATACTACAATTTCTGTACTGTCCAAGAATGAAGGACGTTCATTGTAACAATAATAATTCATTGTATTAACATTTATTTTGAAAGGACATCTAATGATATATAGGGAAAGGGGAAAGCTTGAGAGGGTGAATAATACACAAAGCAAAGTATTGGACTTACGGATGCTGCCTCTAAAATTATAAACAACAGTGAGAGTGGGTGAGAGTGGTCGTCTGTTATCCTTGAGGTTGTGGGTTCGATCCCCTTGGCGGACATGTTGCAGTATCCTTGAGCAAAATACTGAACTCCTAATGCTGTATCATCAGGTGACTGATTCGTGAAAATGTAAAGTAGTTTGAGTGTCTCGTAAGGTGGAAAAATGTTATATAAATTAATTACCCTAACAGTAAATCCTGTAGAGTTAATTTGACTCTAAACTGAGTCTATGCCGTCCCATTCTAAATACATGTAAACAAAATATCAGTTGCTAATGCATTTGAAGTTGGCAAAAGAACAGAAAGTATCTTACGGCACAGCACGGGTGGCCCCATAGGTTGATTTTTGCCGCATGTACAAATTCAAGTTCTGCTGAT
The DNA here is from genome assembly GCF_051991245.1 of Festucalex cinctus. NCBI lineage: Eukaryota > Metazoa > Chordata > Actinopteri > Syngnathiformes > Syngnathidae > Festucalex > Festucalex cinctus. The sequence continues at coordinate 14,142,131 of NC_135426.1, forward strand.
GCAGCACGGCCTGCTAAAGAAAGCGTGAGCGTATTCGGGGCCAACCCAAATTTCAATTCCTCCACGAGCTCTGAGCGGCTTTCCACCCTGATAGCTTTGATCACAGGTGAATAATACGCTCTGACACTTTGAATCAAAATGAGAGATATGTGACCTGGATATGCTATCAGAACCTTGTACAACTAAGATCCTGGTCTAAATGACTGTCACAAGAGCTTTCTGAGGCAAACTTGTCTCCTTTCGGCTTCATTTGTGACAAAAGCATGCGGCAGGAAACACAATTCCAATGCAAGACGTTTAAAGGGGACTGCATGGGGCCTTTGAAAGTGCTTTTTGACAAGGCTTTTTCTTATGCTGCCAGCAAGACGCTGGAAGCTGGAAAATGAAAAAACAGTTTTAAACAAAGAGTCAAGGATATTTATTGCTCACTTGTAAGAAGTGCACAATGATTTATTAAGGGCTTGAGTTTAAAAAAAAAAGCCATTTTGATGGAATAGAAACATTTGAATGGGCATTTTTTTCTTTTCTTTGTGTTTGTGTGTTTGCAGAATGCGGATGAAATTTTGGTAGCTTCCGCCGAGTGTCCGAGCGATGACGAAGATTTGGAGGAGTGCGAGCCTGGAAACGGTGAGTCGACTCGGTGGGGGGTTTGCGATGCTCGTTCTACCAAGTGAGGTTGTACGACTTGGGGGTTCTTGTGCACGACTGCGCTACTACCCTCGCTATGCAGCTGGGATTGGCCAGATGTGGATCCCAAGGTAGGCCATCGGGTCCGGTGATTTTGCAAAGTAATTAATTTCAGTTTTGTAAGGGATCACACTGATCCCTTATTTCAGTATTTTATTCGAAATGCGAATAAGTCCATAATCTGTGCTGCGCCTTTCCAAATAAAAACGAGCTGTTGTGAAATGATGCAGCTTGGCTTGTGCATGCTCGCCATGCAACTCTTCCCACCTATACATTGTTTCGACATCTTGCCCTTGGAGATGCATATATAGAGGGTAAAAGGGATCTGGGAAGCTCAAAGTGTAACGCTCTCCTGCGGTTGCTCCGTAGGTGGCTGAGACAGAAATAGAGACTCGATTCTCTTCTTATCGAATGCAGGAATGGGTTTTTTTTTTCTTCTTCTTCTTCTTTCGGAGGTGGATGCTACGCCCGGGCTTAATCTCCCGTGGAGAAGCTCAACTAACTCTCTGATATGCCCACACAGGTGCATGCACACAGTGATTGGCAGACAGGCTGCTCCTTTACGCAGAAAAGACACCTGTCTCTCTCTTTCATGATCCCTTTGTGGGTGTTTGGAAGTTTTAATGGCGAAATACCAAACCTGCTCCCTATCGCACCCTCCAGACGCCAAAACCGGCGCCAGCCAGGCAAAAGCCAAAGGAGTCAAATCGGCTCCACTGGGACTGAAAGTCTTGAATGTATCTTAGTACGTTAGTCCACATGGTGTGCATCTGCATTGGAATTTACCGTGAATAATTTAGCCACAGCTCGACATTTCTGCGGTCCATAGAAGCCGAGAGAAAGGTACGACCAGAGGAAGAGAAAAAAAGCTCACAGTGGATGCTAATAAGTTGAAGCAGCCGATGCAGAGGAGGAGGAGAAGCAGAGAAAGCGCTGCCTTGCCAACCACTAAGCCTCATTAATTGTGGAGTGGCACAGATCGGGATGGAATACAGGCTGGGACGCGAGACCGAGAAGTGGAAATTCCCGCCTTCTCCGGCAGGTTAATTAAACTTTGACTTTGTTGGGCAGCCATAATTACATGAGACAATTAAACCTTGGCTGGGTTCCTGCAGTAATGTTAATGAGTGGGGGGACCACATGAGTGTATAAGGAGGTGGCAAATCCAGGTCCAGAAAGTGGAAACCCTGCTGCCCCATCTCTATGCAGCTTTAGGAAGTGTTCCTCTAATTTTACTAGTTAGCTAGTTGTGCTGGACGAGAACTGCACAAATGTTTAGATGCTGTCTCTATTCATTCAGCTCTGCATTTATATAGCCTTTTATAACAACCAACACTGTTTTCTTCAGATGGAAACAGCAGAGGCTCCAGAATGGAACCCTGCGGAACACCATACGTTCCGTGATACATGTGAATTCATATTGCACAATGCACATATTTGTCCAACTACTTTCTGAGTTAGTATGAAGGGATTACACTAATAAAGAAATCATGCAATGTACCATCACAACAGCCACAAGTCAACTACTGAGTGCACCAAATTCCCTACAGCACAGATAGGCCAAGCATTTTAGTGTGAGAATCTGCAGTCAATTAATGGCAGTATCATATAACGAAACATTTGAGTCGGGTGTGTGTCTTGACCGCCGCCGAACCCCTGAGACTGACTCATCGAACCCCTGGAGATAAGTTAAGAACCAATGTTCTAATATCTGCTAATATATTCCACCTGCGGTCTGATGAGATCCATTGCCGTTTGAGAAGAAGCACTCGTTGGCCAGGCTCATTTTCAGCGCTGGAGTTTCAGGGCTCAGACCGGCCTACTTTAGCTCACATTTTAATAAAAGTACACAATTTCACAGTTGGTGTATCAATGTAAAATAGATTAACATTCCCTCCAATGATATTCATATCGCATTTGATCAAAAAATGTAATTTATAATTGAATGCTCTTACAAGAGTACAGTCTTTGTTTATTTCTGATTTGTTTGTTTCTATTCGTGGATTAAAGTTTTGCTACTTTTGATCTTAAATTATTGTAACTCGGTGACATCCTTAGTAAGAAAGGCAGGCAGTCAATGCTATATATAATGGCCTATCAGGTGATTGGTGGTACAGCTGATTAACAATGAGACAGTCAACCTAAGATGATGTGGAAACTCTTTATTTATGGGCTGATTGCGATTTGCAGCCAGAAATATAGGACGGCCCACCGGGAATTGTCCCGCCTCTCCAGATGGCCCAGTCCAGGCCTGCTCGTGGCTAAAGCCAGACTTGTGGCAGCATTTTTACTTTCTGGAGCTGGATTTGCCACCTCTGAATCGATCAAGAAAGGCCATTTTAATCTCAACAGTCTCCACCTCGGAATGACCTCATCTCGCTTATCTCCGAGGTACTTGTAAGTCTCAACATGACGGGAAGAGTAGCGCTTTGAGGAGCTCCTCAATAAAGTGGCACACCGTCATCCCGCCGCACGAGCGAAGCATTTGTAAACATCTCATGAAGAGCGCCATCGCGCCGATGATATGAAGCCGGCGTGTCGCCACTGTGGATTTTTCCATCTGCAGCCCAATCACAGCCGAATTACCGAGCGCCTCGCACTCCCGGCAACCTTTTTCGCTGTAAATATTTGAAACGGCCGCCAGCGGCCCCGATGTGACGGTCGAGCTAACGATGTTTGTCAGGAGGACGACACGGCCGCATCAGCGCCCATCTGCCCGGCGCTCCTTCTGAGTAAATAGAAGCGCGGGTGACTCATCGCCCGTGCGTGCTGGAGATAAAGAAGATGTTTCATCATGCCAGCTTAACGCGCCGCTCCACCGTGGTCCAATCACGGGAGTCAAGGCCAATCAATCAGGCTGAATATCCCGCAGTCTCTCCTGTTTTATCGCTTATGTGCCAGCGTTAGACAGAGACAATCGCCGCGTTGTTATTCTCGATCAACGATGTCGCTCCATCCACGCTTGTTGAAATCTGGATTGAAGGGCCGCCGTTGGGTTTCCTGGCCTGTCCGAGCTGCGTAACGAGGGACGAGGGCCCAAGTCGCCCTCGGGCGCAGTCGCTTTGGGTGATGGGGGGAGAGGAGGAGGCGGGGGGGGGGGGGGGGGGGGGGGGGATTTTGGGGTTTAGGAGTTTGCTCTCAGTGTGTTTGAGGGCTAAGTTGCCACGTCGCCGCTTAGCTTATTCCAAAGCGATGCAGCATACAGGATCAAACCGGTTCGGGAAACGCATCTGACTTTGACAAGTCAGTTGGCACCACTCGGGAAAAAAAAAAAAAAGAAAAAAAAGTCTAAACTAATCGAGCCGACTTCTACTTTGTGCAACTCGTCTTTTTGTTCCTCCGAAGTGATCATCTGTCCTCACAGGCGTCAAGGTGAAACGCAGCCCGCAAACACACAAGAGCAAAGGAACACAAACGGGCGAAATGAACGTCATTGCCATGGAAACGAGACTTTCGCGCAAGTGAAAAGTATGAGAGAAGAATCTGCTTGAAGTTTGTTTCTTTCACAGCTCTCACATGTCTCTTCTCTTCAAGGTTGGGGGGGGGGATTATGTTCTGACATTTCTGTGGCTGTGAATGCATCAACCTTGATAATTTATGATTTGAAAAATGTTTGTTTTCGGGCGGGGGCTGAGCTGACCCGAGGCGGGCGTCCCATCCCCTTCTCCCTTCTGAGTGGCCCCCGATTCACCCCAAGTAAAAACCAAGCCGTGAAATTGTGATTTGATGCTTTCTTCTTCTTCTTCTGATCATGTGTTGCTATGAACTTGAACAACCCCCCCCTTCCCATGACCCGCCCCCACCCCCAACACTCCCTCTAAAATGTGCTGTTCTCATGTTGACTTCTGTTCTAACCATACACTTGCTTTATTTGAGCTTGAATGGTCATTCAATGGAGAGCTAAAGTCAAATGACATAACAGTGGCTTGACAATAAATTGGATCATTCAGAAATTTTTAGTGAATGCTAATTAAGACCTGTTTTACGTTACTTTTGGGAGGGAAGAGCGGGGCTGTGTTTGTATGCTATTGATTAGTTTGAAGCCTCCTATAGGACTAAATTAAGCTAATTATAGACGAGCCACACTCGCAAGCCCTTAAGGCCGAACGGAACCGATTTTCTCACAATAATTTGGCGGAGGGACGCTCAAGCTTTGAAGGTAAAAGTGGAGGTAAAGAAGGGAGGGGGGATGTTGATCACTATCCAAGAACAATCTTACACAGCTTTCTTTTTGTAATTTTTTTTTCATGCAAAAATCATGCGGCCAATTTGTTGATGTAAGTGACCTGAACCTCGTGGTTTGCTATCTTTCTCAACCAATCACAGCAGACACATCAGAGTGCTAGGTCAGACTCATGTCTAGTTTAGCATTTGATATTGTCCAGTGTAATTTGTAGTCTGCTTTTTACTTGTATGACTGACATAGCATGTAGTGTTAGCCAGGTTGAGGATAGAGAATGTTCTAGCAACATCTTGTAGTTTATCTCAGTCAACTAATGAGCGAGCTTAGACTTAATGAGTTAGAACTAACATCATGTGAAGTTGTAGTGCTGTACTAATAATGCTTCTGTTTTCATGGCGTGTTCAAGTTGAGTCTCGACTTCTGACCCGTTGCCCCCTCCGCTCTCTCTTTCTTGTCCTAGGAGGTGAAATAGTCTTGCCCATTATAACGGTGGACTCGATAGACCCCCCCTCCATGGCCACCCGCTACCCAGTAATCCCTCCACCCCCCACCACTTACCGCCCCTTCCTCACCCTACTCGAAACCACCAAAGAGTCCTTCCCCTTGCCCAACATGCGCCCCCCCTGCCCCATGGACCAGGAGGACTGCGAAGACAACGTGGAGGTGTCCGCGTACGGCTCGGGCGAGATGACCGAGTCGGACGACGAGGACTATTATAAAAACTCCCCCCTGGTCACCGACAGGACCGTCCTCCCGCCTCCCCCGGGAGCGGAGGGCCAAAACCCCCGAGACCGCCATTTCTCACGCCTCCCTTACGACCGCCTCCCGCCCGCGTCCTCCACCCCCACGGCCGACCCCGATCAGCTCAGCCCCCGCGTCAAGGGGGCGGCCGGCGGCAGCGGCAACAACATCCCGGCCGGCAAAATGAACACCCGGGATCAGGTGCTGCTGCCGCCGGCCCAGCCCTCGTCCGACCCGGGCCACCGCAGGGCGTCGGGAATAACCTACCCTCCCGATTTCCCCCACGCCCCCACTCCAGACCCCACGTCCCCCGAGAGAGGTCTACCGGGCGCCGTGGAGGTGCAGCAGTCGAGCAGCACCACGGGGATGGTGGTGGGCATCGTGGCGGCCGCTGCCCTCTGCATCCTCATCCTGCTCTACGCCATGTACAAGTACCGCAACCGAGACGAGGGCTCCTACCAGGTGGACCAGAGCCGCAACTACATCAGCAACTCGGCCACGCAGAGCAACGGCACCCTGGTGAAGGAGAAGCCGCCGAGCGCCGCCAAGACGGCCCCAAAGAACAAGAAGAACAAAGACAAAGAGTACTACGTTTGAGGGAGCGCCGGCCACGACACGCGGAGGCCGTTCGCGTTTGGGAGAGAGAGAACGAGAGGCGGCAAACGCGAACATCACTACCAGCCATCTTAACCGACGGCAGAGCTAACGTTTAGCATTGTTCCGAAGTCATTTCCTGTGCCAACAACCGATTGGGTTCAGTTACTTTCTCCAGTACTGTATAGAAACACCATCAGTATCAACGACAACACTTATCCAGTGCCACGTCCTCGCCATCTCTCTCCTCTCTCTCGCTCGCCCTCCTGCCATGTCGACGGCGCTCAGCAGATGGCGCCACGCGAACTCTGCCGTGTTTCAAGCATGTAGTATTCATCGAGGACAAAGAAATACGCGTTTTCTTTCCGTGGAGTTGTGAGGACAAAAAAAAAAAAAAAAAAAAAAAAAAAAAAACTAAAACATAGTAGCAATTCACCTGCGATATCACTGCGGAAGACTCCGGACTAGGATGGCCAAATTCCCCTCGGATTTCTGTGTCGTGTTTCTGGCGCCCCCAGGTGGGCAAGCGGAGAAACTGTCTCTACAGCAACCATCAAAGCGGGGGGGAAAAAAGCTCGCCGACCAGTCGACCTCTGCTCTCTTTGACGCGAAATATACAGACAGAGACGGAGAGTTGGCCGAGACAGTGTAGCTATGACTCTGTTGACGTCCGAACCATTTCACCGCCTGAAATCCGCAGAGGCTGCCGGTCAGGAAGCGCGCAGCGGTCACTCTCTTGGCTTTGAGAAAGGACAGAATGGAAATTCTGCAGCGGAGAGCGAGCCTCGAAGGGCCTCTCCGGAGCCTGGACGGACTGAAGTGCAGCCTTTGCGGTTCTTTGTCAGCTCCTGGAAGACGGGAGTTATCAAGTACTCTAGTGTTCCAATTTTCTCAGCTCTATTAAAAGAAGACAAATGTACCATGATAAGAAAAAAAAAAGCCGAAAAAAGTTTGTGAAATGTCTAAATATTTGCCATCACAAAGAGAAACGTGTTCCCTCCTGATGATCATTCCTGTTTGCTAAAAGAAAAAGAAAAAAGTCCTCACTCGTGCGCAATGAGGAAAATCTTTTTTTTTTCTTGTTATTGGTTTGCCTTTGGTAAATTTGGGGTATGTACTTGTTCATCATGCTTACTCAAATCTATTTTTTGTCCTGCAAATTTGTTTCTTTTCTCCGTGTGGCAGATATGTCCCTTTATCCACCCAACTGTTTTCTAATGATTGCTTTTCTATCTCTTTGTGTCTGTATACTGACAGACCTGCGCCATCATTCCACTGCCAATTTTGTTTTTTGTTTTTTTCGTAATCTCTGCCTCACCTCATACTACCCAGATAGCTCCCTGTTCTTTCTAAATGTTATTGTAAAGTGTTCAAGTGAGATGACTCTAAATATGTGTACATTAACAGAGGGAATACACTTGGTTATATACTTCTTACTTCCTGTGTGGTGTCTTTTTTTCTTTCTTTTTTTTTTTTCCATTCCATGCTAAATAAACACAATAGTTTGATATCCAGATAGATTGTAATAACAGATTCAATTTTTACTGGGCTGGCAGTGAATGAATTAAAGGTCATTTTTACTAACTTCATAGAATCTACGTAATTTTCCAGTTTTATTATCATATTTTCAACACCACTTGGGCAAAGTGCAATTTTCAGGTCTAATAATGAGGCGTATGCAGAAGAAGAGGTGTAAAGAAGATGTTTGACGAGCAAGTGAGGAATCACAGAAGCGGACACAAGCCACATACCGAATGTATAATAACACCCATGAATAGTCAAATTGTGGTGTGTGTAGTTTTCAAAGCAGTAGAAAAACGAGTACTGTGAGCAGAGATGAGAGAGGCTTTGCGTCTAGGTCATCCCTCCCTGACTATTTTGGCCTAGTTACCATGGCGACCACCATCCTCGTCCTCATGAGAATGTTTTGGATGAATGCAAAGACAGACGCAGTATTGTCCACACCCCAAAGATGAAGCGCTGCCTAAGCCCCATGCAAAGATCTATTGAATACAAACAGGGCCAGCAATACACTACTTTGTATTATAAGTACTCATAGTCCACAGCATACCATTATTATGCGATGTTACATATTCTGGCAGAACATGTAACATGAAAAACAATACAAAAAAAAAAAAATTGTGAACCACATTAGTGGTTAAAAGATGCAAAAATTCAAATTGATTTTCAGCCTTTCTCTTTAGGGAAATGCACTTATTGCACGTTTGCGAAAGCTTGGCTGAATCATATAGATTTTTAAAAATTACACATATCAATATTTGCTTTAAGGCAAGTTAAGTAGGAAATGCCTATTAAAGTCAGCGTGATTTACACGATACTTATATAATCAGTAGTCCTTGTCCTCATCTCAGTAGATGCCTTTGAGTCTGAAAAGGTTACGACATCGCCAAACAGCAGTGAGTGAGGCTTGTTCCATTGTCGTTCCACGTTGCCACATCCAAAATGGCGTCGTCATGTACGTATTATTTAAGGCAGCAATATCTACGGCTTCATCTGTAGGATATAAAATGCTGATGCATTTCACTGAACACCCGTACTGTATAAAAATGTTTTGCATTTTACAGTTGTACAGCTCCCAAACACTTTAAAACAATTTCTAATTAATCAGATAAATTTTATTTAATATATTATAAATGTAATGCATTACCAAAAAAGTTGGCCAAACTAAACTGTAAAGGAATTGCGTACTGGTGAGGGAAGTAATTCCTTCAAAATTTAGGAAGCGTTTACGGCCTTAGAAAAAAAAATAAATTAAAGTTTGCAAACAATACGCACAAAAAAACAAAATCTAACAGATGGCGGGGCCGTGATTAGTGAACCGCGTAGAACGCTGCCATTTTCTGTCACTTGTGTGACAGGTCACTGACCACAGGGTGGCGCAAAACTGCACCCGACGGTTTTGGTTAAATTGCTCATTATAAAGAGGATACCGGCGACTAAAGTAACATTTTAAAGGTAGACATGCATCTTGTGTAGCCTAATGGATTCCGCCCGTTTTTTTGGGGTTTTTTTTTTTTTTTTTCAATGTTTTGTTTTGTTTTTTTAAGTACACGACTCAGTTTTGTTCATATAGAGCAATTTAGAGCATAGCAGCTTGTTTAAATCTTCCAATACACACTTTTGTAATCTTAATGATTCTGTCATCTCTCGTCCAAATCTTATGAAAGATGTATTTTTTTTTTTTAAATCGTTACTATGTAGACATGTTAATCTCAATGTACATTTATTTAGTTTAATCTGCAACATCCACACGAAGGCTTATTTAAATGCCGTGTTTCATGTAAATAAAAGTGCACAAAACAACATGAAGCATAGTAAAAATAAAATAACTTCTTTTTTTTTTCTCCACTTTTTTTGCTTGCCATAGTATGTGTACATGACACCACTTGCCACAAAGCGGCGCCAGACCCCTACTGAAAGCTGATCTGCCGACTTCCGGCTTGCGTGTGGCGGGAAAATATGTCCTAAATCCGGAAGTGGTGCAGTTTTTGGAACGCTGTCGTGGCTCGTGGTAGAAAATGGACGCCTACCTCATAAACTTGTACAGGGAGCCACGCTTGTTTTGTGGCTCAGATGTGTGCAATGTCTGAATAAGTCATGGTTTGCTAGCGGCGCCCATTGCGTCTTTCGTTTAATTTTCCAGTATTTCAGATGTTTTAGGTTTTAGTTTTTAATGGTGACCCGCTCGCTTTTTTTATGCCCCCGACAGCCGTATGAGGTATTGCATTTGTAATTGCACTTATTTTTTTCCATCTGTCTATTTATTGTGGAGGGTTAATAGCTATGGTGTGCAATTTTTATTTTTATTTTTTTGCCAAACAAGCAGATAAGGAAGCCATGTTGGCTTTGATTGGCGTTTGGTCAGCCCTGCAGGTCAAATTGGAGACAGGTGTGTGCAAGGGCATTCATCAACTGCAGTGCACAAGTGCGGCAAAATGGCGACCGTCACCAAGGTGAGCACTCTAGCAAATGTTTGTGCTTTGTTCCCGTTCCTCTGGTAACGTTACATGCAAGTAGTTTGCCCTTAGTAATCATTTTTTGCAACCGCTTAACTTGCTGTTTGAACATTGCATAGAAAGTAAATTTAAATTCTAAAAATCAATTTTATTTTTATTTTATTGTCAATTTTCGTTGGTATTAAGGCAGCGATGGCTGAAACACACGAGGGTAATATACAAACACAAATGAAGTTGGCACAATAACTTTGTACGTTTTCCCCATAAATTTAGGAACCAAGTGACACAACAAACGTGACTTGACATGACGTTTTGATTGTTGTCAAACTATCTGAGGGGAGCATCTGAATTGTGACCAGGAGGGGGCATGCCTTTGTTGACTAAAGCTTTTGATGATGGTGATATTTTTTTGTTAGAAAGATCTGATTGCAGTGAGTGCAGGTATGGAAAGTGTTGGGAGAACTGATAGTTGTTACATGCTGGTGCAGTCAAGTGCTGTTTGCAAGATCTTGCTGGAGTTGTTTGACTTGTCTGGATCCAGAGCAGCTTTCTGTTGGTTGTTTGGCAAGTTAAAAGCTGGTGTGCACAGTGTAGGGAGGGTTTGAGGCAGGAGTTCATCATATTGATAAACACACTGTTGTTGTTGTGTGTTTTGTTTTTTTTGTTTTTTGTCTCAGCACCAGGTCGTACAAGAGGACCTGGACCTTGTTTTTGACAAAATGACCAAGCAGAAAAAAAACGGTGACCAAAGTGCAAGGAATCACGTTAATTTGTGTTATTAATGTTTGAAGAGGGAGCCGACAAAGGTAAGAAACCGCGTCAACTCCTGGTAAATAACAAGTGGCACTACGACAGGTTGTTGTTGCAGAGCTCAAATGGCACAAGGGAAAGGAGCAACTCCACACATCAAATGAAGAATCTAGCGGCACAAGGAGAGTCTGCGGCATGGCTGAATGGTCAACAGGAGGTTTAACTATTTTTATGTAACGTTTAGTTGAGTGCCATTTTTTTTCCCCTTTCAAGTTTTGGCACTCTTAAGTATGCTGTCAGGGTCATTTCAAAATGTTTGTTTTTGTTTGTTTTTTCCCCCCTCTTGTGATCTGTCTTGCATGGATGCCTGTGTTGCAGGGCAGAACGTTGGAGATGAAGTGACCAGCATCAAACTTTTTTCTTTTGCGATGATGATGATGGATGAGACACAAGGTGAGTAAACAAACCCAAAAAAAAAATCATGGACACGTATGGTGGTCAGAAAATTTGAATGAGGTAAAAATTTCAATAATGAGTTTCAAAAAGTGAAGCTTGCATCTTAAATTTAGTTCACATGCAGTGAAATCTAAATCCTTTGTTTGAATTTTGATGATTTGGCAGAAGGCCCCAAGAATAAAAATAAATTCAGTCTTTCACAAAATGAGTCCATTTCATGTGACAAACATAAGAATCTCAAACGCAGAAATGTCGGCCTTCTGGAGGTGTCTTCACGTCATCTGCCCTCAGCTCTTTGTTGAGCCTCCTTTTACGCTCCTGATGGCATCAAGGCCACATTGCCTGGAGATGATCAGCCTTTGGCCCAGTTCATGTGTTTTTGTAGCCCAAGATTTTTTGATATTGACCTTTACATGGTCTGCAGTTCAGGGTTTCTGTTACCTTGTCTTCCTCATCAATTTTCACTGGGTTTTCTTTTTGAAACATTACCTCAAAATTCAAATTTTCTGACCAGCCTAGGTATTGTAGCCCTAAAGTAACTGACTGCGCCCCACACCTCTCCAGCTTTCGCCTCCCTGTATTCACTGTTCATGTCCTGCAAGTTGGATGTGTGGAGAAGCACGAGGAGCCAGCGGATGACTGTAAGGATGACACGCGTGTGCACACATAAAGTGAGTTGGACATAAGATTTTTTTTTTTCAGGAATCACGTTCATTCATGTTATTAAAAGGTTGAAGAGGGATCCGACAGAGGTAACAAAACACGTCAACTACCGGTAAATAAACTAGTGGCACTATTACAGGTTTGTTGTTGTTGTTGTTGCAGCGCTCAGATGGGACAAGGAGCAGCTCTACACATCAAATGAAGAATCTAGCGGCACAGGGAGAATATGTGGCATGAGTGAATGGTCAACAGGACAGAACATAAAATGTTCTCAGCGATCACTGATAATAAAGCACTTCTCATTCATCAAGAAGACAGATGTCACCGACACGACATCTCGCATTGGCTCAGCGGGACAGTCAATACGATATTGTCCAATGTGTGCATTTATGGTGTGTGAAAATCCATGGTAAAGTTAAGACTTTTTGCCAATATTTTTCTAAAGCTTTGACTCCCACCCCTTGACTCAAACATGATAAATCTGCAGGGCCCACGGGCGAGGAAGGAGACTGGTTGCTAAGTCGCAGGTCCCTTGTCAAGGTTTCCTCAGATGGGGTTTAGGTCGGGGGATTCTGCAAACTGTGGGCTCAAGAAGCCCTTTGAGATGGTATTTGGGACTAACAGGCACTTCACTTCCTTCAGCAGGGAATAGGAGGAGTTGAGTCAAACTGAACCACAGCAGCGTCAAAAGTCAACAGTGCGCATCGTGCAAGTCATCATGTGCGTTCATTTTCTTGTTTTTCGGGGTAGAGAAGATGAGAAATAGTTGTTTGGCATGTGTGGGCGCCCAGCAGCTTTTTTTTGAGTTGACATGCGCAGTTGCAGGCTTTGAGTGAGGACTCCATCATATAGCGCAACATAAATGCATCCTGCGGTATTTGTTCTTCTGTTAGGCTGAAGTAAAGAGACCAACAAATGGTCCGCTGCTCCAGATGAACGGCTTCGCCTTCCCTTTAGGCAAGTGTGCAATTATTGCACGTCAACATGGATGACAACACATTCACATGAGTCTTTTCTTTTTCCCGCAGTGTTCCAAAACAAAAAAGGTGCTTGTGGATGCTACGCTAAAGAGCAGAACATGAACCATACAGGGAGAGTATCTTTTTGTTCTACATGCTGTTTGTCTTTACTGTCACCAACTCACTGGGTGTGCACCAACTCACACTGACTGCATGCTTGTCCTTTTTGTCCTGAGCTGTGCATCCAATCAAAAATGATGATGATGAAGCCTGTTTTTACATCTATGCATGGTTCTGTTGTTGTTTTTGTTTTTTGTTTTATATTCTGGATGAAACTGAAGCTTCCTTTACTTCTGTATATCCCAAATGATCTTTTCTGCTTGAATTAAAATTGGAACGTCATTTCATGTTGTCTGTTTGAGACATTGTGGAGGAACTACAGTGTTCCAGAAAATACCCACAATAAGTGAAATCCGCAAAGTAGTTAGCTTTGTTTTACATTTGTTTTAAATGGTTTAAGTCTCTAAAATCCCTCACCACACAGTTTATAAAATTCTCATTTGAAGCATTTAAGTTTTCTTGTATTTCTTTTAAACAGTGTTCAAACCTTCATAAATGTTATAAAATAACTACAATAATGTTTAAAAAAAAAATGCATACAAAATTGCACTAAACAAAATCCGTAATACAGCAAGGCTGCAAAAAGTGAACCGCGTTATAGCAAGGGAACACTGTACATGCATGATGCATTTAATGATTACAAAATATGTATTTCACTAATTTTGACAAGAATACTATGCAATAAAACTTCAAACCCAGAATAAAACAAACGTGTCTAACGTCTTTCACAATTGGCGCAAGAAAAAAAACAATGTAAAAGCTTTACTTACCAGGAAAAAAAACCCAAAAAAAGAAACCCAAGAAATTGTACAGTACTGTATTTGTTTTTGCAGGCTCTGCCACGAGCCGGTTGGGATCAAAGGCTGTGCAGGGGAACCAGTCCAGTTGACGCGCCAATCAAATAAGTGCAACAGAACTACGGTAATCTGCTTTGGTTTCTGATGCTTTTTTTTTTTCTGTGTGCATTCCGCACCAAGCGACCGTGGCAAGGTCTTAGGTGGGCCACATCCCCGCCGGCGACGGCCGTGTGGAGGTTTCTGCAGCGATTGACGAGGCGAAGTCTTCAGCGGTGCTTCAATTCATCAAATGGAGTCTTGATTTGAAATTTCACTACATTGAGTTAAGTGTTGTCTACTTAGTAACCGTTGCAGCCTGGATGGACCACGGGTTTATTAAAAAGTCTGTTTTTAGGTTCTGTGACCACAATCAGGGTTGGGAGTGAATATTTTCAAAAAATATACCTAAGAATTTTTGAAGACGCGCACAAATGTTGCACACGAAAAGAGTAGGGGTCCACGAAAGTTTGCATTTCATGAGCGGCGCAGTGTTGCGAGGTGTGCGCGTGTTTCGTTTTATAGGGTTCATTCAAGGTTGCAAAGACGCTCGCAAACTGCTTGTTCAGATGGGATTTAGGTCGGGATGCTGCGAACCTTTGACCATCTGTGGGTTCAAGAAGCCCGTTGAAATTGTATTTGTGAGGGGCTAGACTAGACAAATGCGCTTGATTTGTTTTTGCAGGAAGGAGCCGGAGTCCGTCGAGTTGAACTACAACAGCATCAAGTCGGCAGTGACCATCGTGCAAGTTGTGCTTTCGTGTGGTCTTTTTTTTTTTTTTTTTTATTTATTTTTTTTATTATTATTATAAAGGGTAGAAGATGAGTCTGACAAGTTGTTTGGCATGTTTGAGCTGACATGCAGTGCAGGCTTTGAGTGAGGACTCCATCATATAGCGCAACATAAATACAACCTACAGTATTTGTTCCTGTTTCAGGCTGAACTGAAGAGAGACCAACAAATGTCCTGCAACTAGAAATGAACGGCTTTGCTGCTGTTGAGACAAGTGTGCATGTCAACATGGATGACAACACATTCAGATGAGTTTTCTTTGTCCTGCAGCGCTCCCAAACAAAGTTGTGGATGCTATGCTGAAGAGCAAAACAGCCATACAGGGAGAGTATCTTTTTGTTCTACTTGCTATGTTTGTCGTCACTGTCACCAACTCACTGGGTGTGCACCAACTCACACTGACTGCATGCTTGTCCTTTTTGGCCTGAGCTGTGCATCCAATCAAAAATGATGATGAAGCCTTTTTGTACATCTATGAAATGTTCTTCTTTTCAACAGGTTCATTATTCTGGATGAAACTGAAGCTTCCTTTTTACTTCTGTATGTTCCAGATGTGTTTTTCTGCTTGAATTAAAATTGTAATATTTCGAGTTGTCACTTTGAGACATTGTGGAGGGAGTAGATTACATGCATGATGCATTTAATATTCCAATTATAGGACTGTCTCAGAAAATATTGTGATAAAGTCCTTTATTTTCTGTAATTCAACTTTTAAAAAAAAATGTCATACATTGTAGATTCACTTGGAAACACTTGCCGGTGTTTCGAGTTAGACGATTCAAGTGATTAGTTGAATAGCCTACTTGTATCCTTTTCATGATATTCTAATTTGAGATAGGATATTTGAGTTTTGTTTAATCTGTAAACCATGTTTTTCAGGGTAGAAGAGAAGTCTGACAAGTTGTTCAAGTCGTTTGGCGTGTTTGGGGGCCGAGCAGCGTTTTCATTTGAGTTGACGTGTGCAGTGCAGGCTTTGTGTGAGGACTCCATCGTTATTCAGCAACATGAATGAAACCTTTTTTTTTTTCCTTCCCGTTTCAGGCTGAAGAACAAGAAATGCACACAAACGTCTTGGAGCTGAAGATGAACGGCTTTATAGCGCCTGAGGCGAGTGTACAATTATTGCACGTCAACATGGATGACAACATGAGTCTATTTTCGTCTGATCACAAAGGTGCTTGTGGATGTTGCGCCCCTTGACGAGCAGAGCTACCAACCTGACAGGGAGAGTATGTCTTTTGTTTTACTTGCTGTGTGTGTCTCCACTCTGTCACAAACTCACTGGGTGTGCACTGACTGCATTTTTGTCCTGAGTAGTGCGTCCAATCAAAATGATAATGAAGCCTCTTTGTACATCTATGAAATGTTCTTCTTTTCAACAGTTTTTCTTATTCCGGATGAAACAGAAGCTTGCTTAACTTCTGTATATTTCAAATGTGTGGTTTTTTTTTTTCTTTTCTTTTGCGCTTGCTAGAATTAAAAATGTAACCTGAATGCAAGTTGTACATTTGAGACATTGGCGAGGGAATACATGTATGATGTATTTAATGGTTGCAAGTATGTACAGTTTCACTGAATTTTGCCAAACCTGCTGTGTAACAAAACAAAACCATTTACAATGAAGCAGTAAACATGTTTGGCATTTTTCAGAACAAACTTTTAAAAAAAAAAAAAAAAGCATCTAACTTTACTTTATAGAAAAAAAGAAATTTGTACTGTAAATAAAAGCATACATCCTGATGATATTGTTGTAAATTGAAGTTGTGAATAAAGTGAGGCTTTTTGTTGTGGTCGGAGTTGTTTTTCCCCCTTCCCCTCATGTACTCATGTCGGGGATGGTGACGGCAATCTGCTGATGGCGCTTCTGCGGCCGCCTGCTGTCAGTGTGCGCTTCAGGTACGTACCTGTGACTGCGTTCAAGTGACCCTCAACACCTCAAACTGAGGTTTGCGCGCTCCCTTTCAATCTAGCCATGACCTGAAATCATTCAATGTTGTAGGCCAGGAGACCAATTATAACCAAAATAAAAAAAAACGCCTTACTATACATGGTCGTTTATTTAATACAATAAAAAACGCCTTACTATACATGGTCCTTTTTTTAATAAAATAAAAAAACGCCTTACTATACATGGTCGTTTTTTTAATACAATAAAAAATGCCTAACTATACATGGTCGTTTTTTTAATACAATAAAAAACGCCTTACTATACATGGTCGTTTTTTTAATACAATAAAAAATGCCTAACTATACATGGTCGTTTTTTTAATACAATAAAAAATGCCTAACTATACATGGTCGTTTTTTTAATACAATAAAAAACGACCATGTATAGTAAGGCGTTTTTTATTTTGTAAAAAAAACAACCATGCCTTACTATACATGGTCGTTTTTTTAATACCATAAAAAATGCCTTACTATACATGGTCGTTTTTTAATAAAATAAAAAACGCCTTACTATACATGTTTTTTTTTACAAAATAAAAAACGCCTTACTATACATGGTCATTTTTTTAATACAATAAAAAACGCCTTACTATACATGGTCGGGTTTTTTTTTAATAAAATAAAAAACGCCTTACTATACATGGTCGTATTTTTAATACAATAAAAAAAACGCCTTACTATACATGGTCGTTTTTTTGACAAAATAAAAAACGCCTTACTATACATGGTCGTTTATTTAATACAATAAAAAACGCCTTACTATACATGGTCGTATTTTTGACAAAATAAAAAACACCTTACTATACATGGTCGTTTTTTTAATAAAATAAAAAACGCCTTACTATACATGGTCCTTTTTTTAATAAAATAAAAAACGCCTTAATATACATGGTCGTTTTTTTAATAAAATAAAAAAACGCCTTACTATACATGGTCGTTTTTTTAATACAATAAAAAACGCATTACTATACATGGTCGTTTTTTTTAATACCATAAAAAATGCCTTACTACACATGGTTGTTTTTTTTACAAAATAAAAAAAGCCTTACTATACATGGTCGTTTTTTTAATACAATAAAAAACGCCTTACTATACATGGTCGTTTTTTTAATACAATAAAAAACGCCTTACTATACATGTTCGTTTTTTTAATACAATAAAAAACGCCTTACTATACATGGTCGTTTTTTTGACAAAATAAAAAACGCCTTACTATACATGGTCGTTTTTTTAATACAATAAAAAACGCATTACTATACATGGTCATTTTTTAAATACAATAAAAAACGCCTTACTATACATGGTCGTTTTTTTGACAAAATAAAAAACGCCTTACTATACATGGTCGTTTTTTTAATACAATAAAAAACGCCTTACTATACATGGTCGTTTTTTTAATACAATAAAAAACGCCTTACGATGTATGGTCCTTTTTTTAATACAATAAAAAACGCTTTACTATACATGGTCGTTTTTTTAATACAATAAAAAACGCCTTACTATACATGGTCGTTTTTTTTGACAAAATAAAAAACGCCTTACTATACATGGTCGTTTTTTTAATAAAATAAAAAACGCCTTACTATACATGGTCGTTTTTTTAATACAATAAAAAACGCCTTACTATACATGGTCGTTTTTTTGACAAAAAAAACGCCTTACTATACATGGTCGTTTTTTTGACAAAATAAAAAACGCCTTACTATACATGGTCGTTTTTTTAATACAATAAAAAATGCCTAACTATACATGGTCGTTTTTTTAATACAATAAAAAACGACCATGTATAGTAAGGCGTTTTTTATTTTGTAAAAAAAACAACCATGCCTTACTATACATGGTCGTTTTTTTAATACCATAAAAAATGCCTTACTATACATGGTCGTTTTTTAATAAAATAAAAAACGCCTTACTATACATGGTTTTTTTTACAAAATAAAAAACGCCTTACTATACATGGTCATTTTTTTAATACAATAAAAAACGCCTTACTATACATGGTCGGTTTTTTTTTTTAATAAAATAAAAAAAGCCTTACTATACATGGTCGTATTTTTAATACAATAAAAAAACGCCTTACTATACATGGTCGTTTTTTTGACAAAATAAAAAACGCCTTACTATACATGGTCGTTTATTTAATACAATAAAAAAACGCCTTACTATACATGGTCCTTTTTTTAATAAAATAAAAAACGCCTTAATATACATGGTCGTTTTTTTAATAAAATAAAAAAACGCCTTACTATACATGGTCGTTTTTTTAATACAATAAAAAAACACCTTACTATACATGGTCGTTTTTTTGACAAAAAAAACGCCTTACTTTACATGGTCGTTTTTTTAATACAATAAAAAATGCCTAACTATACATGGTCGTTTTTTTAATACAATAAAAAATGCCTAACTATACATGGTCGTTTTTTTAATACAATAAAAAACGACCATGTATAGTAAGGCGTTTTTTATTTTGTAAAAAAAAACAACCATGCCTTACTATACATGGTCGTTTTTTAATACCATAAAAAATGCCTTACTATACATGGTCGTTTTTTAATAAAATAAAAAACGCCTTACTATACATGTTTTTTTTTACAAAATAAAAAACGCCTTACTATACATGGTCATTTTTTTAATACAATAAAAAACGCCTTACTATACATGGTCGGGTTTTTTTTTAATAAAATAAAAAACGCCTTACTATACATGGTCGTATTTTTAATACAATAAAAAAACGCCTTACTATACATGGTCGTTTTTTTGACAAAATAAAAAACGCCTTACTATACATGGTCGTTTATTTAATACAATAAAAAACGCCTTACTATACATGGTCGTATTTTTGACAAAATAAAAAACGCCTTACTATACATGGTCGTTTTTTTTAATAAAATAAAAAACGCCTTACTATACATGGTCCTTTTTTTAATAAAATAAAAAACGCCTTAATATACATGGTCGTTTTTTTAATAAAATAAAAAAACGCCTTACTATACATGGTCGTTTTTTTAATACAATAAAAAACGCATTACTATACATGGTCGTTTTTTTTAATACCATAAAAAATGCCTTACTATACATGGTCGTTTTTTTTACAAAATAAAAAAAGCCTTACTATACATGGTCGTTTTTTTAATACAATAAAAAACGCCTTACTATACATGGTCGTTTTTTTAATACAATAAAAAACGCCTTACTATACATGTTCGTTTTTTTAATACAATAAAAAACGCTTTACTATACATGGTCGTTTTTTTAATACAATAAAAAACGCCTTACTATACATGGTCGTTTTTTTAATACAATAAAAAACGCCTTACGATATATGGTCCTTTTTTTAATACAATAAAAAACGCTTTACTATACATGGTCGTTTTTTTAATACAATAAAAAACGCCTTACTATACATGGTCGTTTTTTTTGACAAAATAAAAAACGCCTTACTATACATGGTCGTTTTTTTAATACAATAAAAAACGCCTTACTATACATGGTCGTTTTTTTAATACAATAAAAAACGCCATACTATACATGGTCGTTTTTTTAATACCATAAAAAATGCCTTACTATACATGGTCGTTTTTTAATAAAATAAAAAACGCCTTACTATACATGGTTGTTTTTTTTACAAAATAAAAAACGCCTTACTATACATGGTCCTTTTTTTTAATAAAAAAAAAAAAAACGCCTTACTATACATGGTCCTTTATTTTAATAAAAAAAAACAAAAACGCCTTACTATACATGGTCGTTTTTTTAATACAATAAAAAACGCCTTACTATACATGGTCGTTTTTTTAATACAATAAAATACGCCTTACTATACATGGTCGTTTTTTTAATAAAATAAAAAACGCCTTACTATACATGGTCGTTTTTTTTTTTAATAAAATAAAAAACGCCTTACTATACATGGTCGTTTTTTTAATAAAATAAAAAAACGCCTTACTATACATGGTCGTTTTTTTTAATACAATAAAAAACGCCTTACTATACATGGTCGTTTTTTAAATAAAATAAAAAAACGCCTTACTATACATGGTCGTTTTTTTAATACAATAAAAAAACGCCTTACTATACATGGTCGTTTTTTTAATACAATTAAAAAACGCCTTACTATACATGGTCGTTTTTTTAATACAATAAAAAACGCCTTACTATACATGGTCGTATTTTTAATACAATAAAAAACGCCTTACTATACATGGTCGTTTTTTGACAAAATAAAAAACGCCTTACTATACATGGTCGTTTTTTTAATAAAATAAAAAACGCCTTACTATACATGGTCATTTTTTTAACACAATTAAAAAAACGCCTTACTATACATGGTCGTTTTTTTTAATACAATAAAAAACGCCTTACTATACATGGTCGTTTTTTTTAATACAATAAAAAACGCCTTACTATACATGGTCGTTTTTTTAATAAAATAAAAAACGCCTTACTATACATGGTCGTTTTTTAATACAATAAAAAACGCCTTACTATACATGGTCTATTTTTTGACAAAATAAAAAACGCCTTACTATACATGGTCGTTTTTTTAATACAATAAAAAACGCCTTACTATACATGGTCGTTTTTTTAATACAATAAAAAACGCCTTACTATACATGGTCGTTTTTTTTTAATACAATAAAAAACGCCTTACTATACATGGTCGCTTTTTTAATACAATAAAAAACGCCTTACTATACATGGTCGTTTTTTTAACACAATTAAAAAAACGCCTTACTATACATGGTCGTTTTTTTAATACCATAAAAAATGCCTTACTATACATGGTCGTTTTTTAATAAAATAAAAAACGCCTTACTATACATGGTTGTTTTTTTTTACAAAATAAAAAACGCCTTACTATACATGGTCCTTTTTTTTAATAAAAAAAAAAAATGCCTTACTATACATGGTCGTTTTTTTAATAAAATAAAAAACGCCTGACTATACATGGTCGTTTTTTTTTTTAATAAAATAAAAAACGCCTTACTATACATGGTCGTTTTTTAATACAATAAAAAACGCCTTACTATACATGGTCGTTTTTTTAATACAATAAAAAACGCCTTACTATACATGGTCGTTTTTTTGACAAAATAAAAAACGCCTTACTATACATGGTCGTTTTTTTAATACAATAAAATACGCCTTACTATACATGGTCGTTTTTTTAATAAAATAAAAAACGCCTTACTATACATGGTCGTTTTTTTAACACAATTAAAAAAAACGCCTTACTATACATGGTCGTTTTTTTAATACCATAAAAAATGCCTTACTATACATGGTCGTTTTTTAATAAAATAAAAAACGCCTTACTATACATGGTTGTTTTTTTTACAAAATAAAAAACGCCTTACTATACATGGTCCTTTTTTTTAATAAAAAAAAAAAAAAACGCCTTACTATACATGGTCCTTTATTTTAATAAAAAAAAACAAAAAACGCCTTACTATACATGGTCGTTTTTTTAATACAATAAAAAACGCCTTACTATACATGGTCGTTTTTTTAATACAATAAAATACGCCTTACTATACATGGTCGTTTTTTTAATAAAATAAAAAACGCCTTACTATACATGGTCGTTTTTTTAATACAATAAAAAACGACCATGTATAGTAAGGCGTTTTTTATTTTGTAAAAAAAACAACCATGCCTTACTATACATGGTCGTTTTTTTAATACCATAAAAAATGCCTTACTATACATGGTCGTTTTTTAATAAAATAAAAAACGCCTTACTATACATGTTTTTTTTTACAAAATAAAAAACGCCTTACTATACATGGTCATTTTTTTAATACAATAAAAAACGCCTTACTATACATGGTCGGGTTTTTTTTTAATAAAATAAAAAACGCCTTACTATACATGGTCGTATTTTTAATACAATAAAAAAAACGCCTTACTATACATGGTCGTTTTTTTGACAAAATAAAAAACGCCTTACTATACATGGTCGTTTATTTAATACAATAAAAAACGCCTTACTATACATGGTCGTATTTTTGACAAAATAAAAAACACCTTACTATACATGGTCGTTTTTTTAATAAAATAAAAAACGCCTTACTATACATGGTCCTTTTTTTAATAAAATAAAAAACGCCTTAATATACATGGTCGTTTTTTTAATAAAATAAAAAAACGCCTTACTATACATGGTCGTTTTTTTAATACAATAAAAAACGCATTACTATACATGGTCGTTTTTTTTAATACCATAAAAAATGCCTTACTACACATGGTTGTTTTTTTTACAAAATAAAAAAAGCCTTACTATACATGGTCGTTTTTTTAATACAATAAAAAACGCCTTACTATACATGGTCGTTTTTTTAATACAATAAAAAACGCCTTACTATACATGTTCGTTTTTTTAATACAATAAAAAACGCCTTACTATACATGGTCGTTTTTTTGACAAAATAAAAAACGCCTTACTATACATGGTCGTTTTTTTAATACAATAAAAAACGCATTACTATACATGGTCATTTTTTAAATACAATAAAAAACGCCTTACTATACATGGTCGTTTTTTTGACAAAATAAAAAACGCCTTACTATACATGGTCGTTTTTTTAATACAATAAAAAACGCCTTACTATACATGGTCGTTTTTTTAATACAATAAAAAACGCCTTACGATGTATGGTCCTTTTTTTAATACAATAAAAAACGCTTTACTATACATGGTCGTTTTTTTAATACAATAAAAAACGCCTTACTATACATGGTCGTTTTTTTTGACAAAATAAAAAACGCCTTACTATACATGGTCGTTTTTTTAATAAAATAAAAAACGCCTTACTATACATGGTCGTTTTTTTAATACAATAAAAAACGCCTTACTATACATGGTCGTTTTTTTGACAAAAAAAACGCCTTACTATACATGGTCGTTTTTTTGACAAAATAAAAAACGCCTTACTATACATGGTCGTTTTTTTAATACAATAAAAAATGCCTAACTATACATGGTCGTTTTTTTAATACAATAAAAAACGACCATGTATAGTAAGGCGTTTTTTATTTTGTAAAAAAAACAACCATGCCTTACTATACATGGTCGTTTTTTTAATACCATAAAAAATGCCTTACTATACATGGTCGTTTTTTAATAAAATAAAAAACGCCTTACTATACATGGTTTTTTTTACAAAATAAAAAACGCCTTACTATACATGGTCATTTTTTTAATACAATAAAAAACGCCTTACTATACATGGTCGGTTTTTTTTTTTAATAAAATAAAAAAAGCCTTACTATACATGGTCGTATTTTTAATACAATAAAAAAACGCCTTACTATACATGGTCGTTTTTTTGACAAAATAAAAAACGCCTTACTATACATGGTCGTTTATTTAATACAATAAAAAAACGCCTTACTATACATGGTCCTTTTTTTAATAAAATAAAAAACGCCTTAATATACATGGTCGTTTTTTTAATAAAATAAAAAAACGCCTTACTATACATGGTCGTTTTTTTAATACAATAAAAAAACACCTTACTATACATGGTCGTTTTTTTGACAAAAAAAACGCCTTACTTTACATGGTCGTTTTTTTAATACAATAAAAAATGCCTAACTATACATGGTCGTTTTTTTAATACAATAAAAAATGCCTAACTATACATGGTCGTTTTTTTAATACAATAAAAAACGACCATGTATAGTAAGGCGTTTTTTATTTTGTAAAAAAAAACAACCATGCCTTACTATACATGGTCGTTTTTTAATACCATAAAAAATGCCTTACTATACATGGTCGTTTTTTAATAAAATAAAAAACGCCTTACTATACATGTTTTTTTTTACAAAATAAAAAACGCCTTACTATACATGGTCATTTTTTTAATACAATAAAAAACGCCTTACTATACATGGTCGGGTTTTTTTTTAATAAAATAAAAAACGCCTTACTATACATGGTCGTATTTTTAATACAATAAAAAAACGCCTTACTATACATGGTCGTTTTTTTGACAAAATAAAAAACGCCTTACTATACATGGTCGTTTATTTAATACAATAAAAAACGCCTTACTATACATGGTCGTATTTTTGACAAAATAAAAAACGCCTTACTATACATGGTCGTTTTTTTTAATAAAATAAAAAACGCCTTACTATACATGGTCCTTTTTTTAATAAAATAAAAAACGCCTTAATATACATGGTCGTTTTTTTAATAAAATAAAAAAACGCCTTACTATACATGGTCGTTTTTTTAATACAATAAAAAACGCATTACTATACATGGTCGTTTTTTTTAATACCATAAAAAATGCCTTACTATACATGGTCGTTTTTTTTACAAAATAAAAAAAGCCTTACTATACATGGTCGTTTTTTTAATACAATAAAAAACGCCTTACTATACATGGTCGTTTTTTTAATACAATAAAAAACGCCTTACTATACATGTTCGTTTTTTTAATACAATAAAAAACGCTTTACTATACATGGTCGTTTTTTTAATACAATAAAAAACGCCTTACTATACATGGTCGTTTTTTTAATACAATAAAAAACGCCTTACGATATATGGTCCTTTTTTTAATACAATAAAAAACGCTTTACTATACATGGTCGTTTTTTTAATACAATAAAAAACGCCTTACTATACATGGTCGTTTTTTTTGACAAAATAAAAAACGCCTTACTATACATGGTCGTTTTTTTAATACAATAAAAAACGCCTTACTATACATGGTCGTTTTTTTAATACAATAAAAAACGCCATACTATACATGGTCGTTTTTTTAATACCATAAAAAATGCCTTACTATACATGGTCGTTTTTTAATAAAATAAAAAACGCCTTACTATACATGGTTGTTTTTTTTACAAAATAAAAAACGCCTTACTATACATGGTCCTTTTTTTTAATAAAAAAAAAAAAAACGCCTTACTATACATGGTCCTTTATTTTAATAAAAAAAAACAAAAACGCCTTACTATACATGGTCGTTTTTTTAATACAATAAAAAACGCCTTACTATACATGGTCGTTTTTTTAATACAATAAAATACGCCTTACTATACATGGTCGTTTTTTTAATAAAATAAAAAACGCCTTACTATACATGGTCGTTTTTTTTTTTAATAAAATAAAAAACGCCTTACTATACATGGTCGTTTTTTTAATAAAATAAAAAAACGCCTTACTATACATGGTCGTTTTTTTTAATACAATAAAAAACGCCTTACTATACATGGTCGTTTTTTAAATAAAATAAAAAAACGCCTTACTATACATGGTCGTTTTTTTAATACAATAAAAAAACGCCTTACTATACATGGTCGTTTTTTTAATACAATTAAAAAACGCCTTACTATACATGGTCGTTTTTTTAATACAATAAAAAACGCCTTACTATACATGGTCGTATTTTTAATACAATAAAAAACGCCTTACTATACATGGTCGTTTTTTGACAAAATAAAAAACGCCTTACTATACATGGTCGTTTTTTTAATAAAATAAAAAACGCCTTACTATACATGGTCATTTTTTTAACACAATTAAAAAAACGCCTTACTATACATGGTCGTTTTTTTTAATACAATAAAAAACGCCTTACTATACATGGTCGTTTTTTTTAATACAATAAAAAACGCCTTACTATACATGGTCGTTTTTTTAATAAAATAAAAAACGCCTTACTATACATGGTCGTTTTTTAATACAATAAAAAACGCCTTACTATACATGGTCTATTTTTTGACAAAATAAAAAACGCCTTACTATACATGGTCGTTTTTTTAATACAATAAAAAACGCCTTACTATACATGGTCGTTTTTTTAATACAATAAAAAACGCCTTACTATACATGGTCGTTTTTTTTTAATACAATAAAAAACGCCTTACTATACATGGTCGCTTTTTTAATACAATAAAAAACGCCTTACTATACATGGTCGTTTTTTTAACACAATTAAAAAAACGCCTTACTATACATGGTCGTTTTTTTAATACCATAAAAAATGCCTTACTATACATGGTCGTTTTTTAATAAAATAAAAAACGCCTTACTATACATGGTTGTTTTTTTTTACAAAATAAAAAACGCCTTACTATACATGGTCCTTTTTTTTAATAAAAAAAAAAAATGCCTTACTATACATGGTCGTTTTTTTAATAAAATAAAAAACGCCTGACTATACATGGTCGTTTTTTTTTTTAATAAAATAAAAAACGCCTTACTATACATGGTCGTTTTTTAATACAATAAAAAACGCCTTACTATACATGGTCGTTTTTTTAATACAATAAAAAACGCCTTACTATACATGGTCGTTTTTTTGACAAAATAAAAAACGCCTTACTATACATGGTCGTTTTTTTAATACAATAAAATACGCCTTACTATACATGGTCGTTTTTTTAATAAAATAAAAAACGCCTTACTATACATGGTCGTTTTTTTAACACAATTAAAAAAAACGCCTTACTATACATGGTCGTTTTTTTAATACCATAAAAAATGCCTTACTATACATGGTCGTTTTTTAATAAAATAAAAAACGCCTTACTATACATGGTTGTTTTTTTTACAAAATAAAAAACGCCTTACTATACATGGTCCTTTTTTTTAATAAAAAAAAAAAAAAACGCCTTACTATACATGGTCCTTTATTTTAATAAAAAAAAACAAAAAACGCCTTACTATACATGGTCGTTTTTTTAATACAATAAAAAACGCCTTACTATACATGGTCGTTTTTTTAATACAATAAAATACGCCTTACTATACATGGTCGTTTTTTTAATAAAATAAAAAACGCCTTACTATACATGGTCGTTTTTTTAACACAATCAAAAAAACGCCTTACTATACATGGTCCTTTATTTTAATAAAAAAAAACAAAAAACGCCTTACTATACATGGTCGTTTTTTTAATAAAATAAAAAACGCCTTACTATACATGTTCGTTTTTTTAATACAATAAAAAACGCCTTACTATACATGGTCGTATTTTTAATACAATAAAAAACGCCTTACTATACATGGTCGTTTTTTGACAAAATAAAAAACGCCTTACTATACATGGTCGTTTTTTTAATACAATAAAAAAACGCCTTACTATACATGGTCGTTTTTTTAATACAATAAAAAACGCCTTACTATACATGGTCGTATTTTTAATACAATAAAAAACGCCTTACTATACATGGTCGTTTTTTGACAAAATAAAAAACGCCTTACTATACATGGTCGTTTTTTTAATAAAATAAAAAACGCCTTACTATACATGGTCATTTTTTTAACACAATTAAAAAAACGCCTTACTATACATGGTCGTTTTTTTAATAAAATAAAAAACGCCTTACTATACATGGTCGCGCTCCGAATTGTCCCTAGGTGTGCGTGAGTGTGGATGGTTGTTCGTCTCTGTGTGCCCTGCGATTGGTTGGCGACCAGTCCAGGGTGTCCCCTGCCTGCTGCCCAGAGCCAGCTGAGATAGGCGCCAGCAGCCCCCGCGACCCTTGTGAGGAATAAGCGGTCAAGAAAATGGATGGATGGATGGATATACATGGTCGTTTTTTTTTTAATAAAATAAAAAACGCCTTACTATACATGGTCGTTTTTTTTAATACAATAAAAAACGCCTTACTATACATGGTCGTTTTTTTTAATACAATAAAAAACGCCTTACTATACATGGTCGTTTTTTTAATAAAATAAAAAACGCCTTACTATACATGGTCGTTTTTTAATACAATAAAAAACGCCTTACTATACATGGTCTATTTTTTGACAAAATAAAAAATGCCTTACTATACATGGTCGTTTTTTTAATACAATAAAAAACGCCTTACTATACATGGTCGTTTTTTTAATACAATAAAAAACGCCTTACTATACATGGTCGTTTTTTTTTAATACAATAAAAAACGCCTTACTATACATGGTCGCTTTTTTAATACAATAAAAAACGCCTTACTATACATGGTCGTTTTTTTAATACAATAAAAAACGCCTTACTATACATGGTCGTTTTTTTAACACAATTAAAAAAAACGCCTTACTATACATGGTCGTTTTTTAATAAAATAAAAAACGCCTTACTATACATGGTTGTTTTTTTTTACAAAATAAAAAACGCCTTACTATACATGGTCCTTTTTTTTAATAAAAAAAAAAAACGCCTTACTATACATGGTCGTTTTTTTAATAAAATAAAAAACGCCTGACTATACATGGTCGTTTTTTTTTTTTAATAAAATAAAAAACGCCTTACTATACATGGTCGTTTTTTAATACAATAAAAAACGCCTTACTATACATGGTCTATTTTTTGACAAAATAAAAAACGCCTTACTATACATGGTCGTTTTTTTAATACAATAAAAAACGCCTTACTATACATGGTCGTTTTTTTAATAAAATAAAAAACGCCTTACTATACATGGTCGTTTTTTTAACACAATTAAAAAAACGCCTTACTATACATGGTCGTTTTTTTAATACCATAAAAAATGCCTTACTATACATGGTCGTTTTTTAATAAAATAAAAAACGCCTTACTATACATGGTTGTTTTTTTTACAAAATAAAAAACGCCTTACTATACATGGTCCTTTTTTTTAATAAAAAAAAAAAAAAACGCCTTACTATACATGGTCCTTTATTTTAATAAAAAAAAACAAAAAACGCCTTACTATACATGGTCGTTTTTTTAATACAATAAAAAACGCCTTACTATACATGGTCGTTTTTTTAATACAATAAAATACGCCTTACTATACATGGTCGTTTTTTTAATAAAATAAAAAACGCCTTACTATACATGGTCGTTTTTTTAACACAATCAAAAAAACGCCTTACTATACATGGTCGTTTTTTTAATAAAATAAAAAACGCCTTACTATACATGTTCGTTTTTTTAATACAATAAAAAACGCCTTACTATACATGGTCTATTTTTTGACAAAATAAAAAACGCCTTACTATACATGGTCGTTTTTTTAATAAAATAAAAAAACGCCTTACTATACATGGTCGTTTTTTTAATACAATAAAAAAACGCCTTACTATACATGGTCGTTTTTTTTAATACAATAAAAAACGCCTTACTATACATGGTCGTTTTTTAAATAAAATAAAAAAACGCCTTACTATACATGGTCGTTTTTTTAATACAATAAAAAAACGCCTTACTATACATGGTCGTTTTTTTAATACAATAAAAAAACGCCTTACTATACATGGTCTTTTTTTTAATACAATAAAAAACGCCTTACTATACATGGTCGTATTTTTAATACAATAAAAAACGCCTTACTATACATGGTCGTTTTTTGACAAAATAAAAAACGCCTTACTATACATGGTCGTTTTTTTAATAAAATAAAAAACGCCTTACTATACATGGTCATTTTTTTAACACAATTAAAAAAACGCCTTACTATACATGGTCGTTTTTTTAATAAAATAAAAAACGCCTTACTATACATGGTCGTTTTTTTTTTAATAAAATAAAAAACGCCTTACTATACATGGTCGTTTTTTTTAATACAATAAAAAACGCCTTACTATACATGGTCGTTTTTTTAATAAAATAAAAAACGCCT
Organism: Festucalex cinctus; assembly: GCF_051991245.1. Classification (NCBI taxonomy): domain Eukaryota; kingdom Metazoa; phylum Chordata; class Actinopteri; order Syngnathiformes; family Syngnathidae; genus Festucalex; species Festucalex cinctus. The sequence goes on from NC_135426.1 coordinate 14,172,430, forward strand.
TACTATACATGGTCGTTTTTTAATACAATAAAAAACGCCTTACTATACATGGTCTATTTTTTGACAAAATAAAAAACGCCTTACTATACATGGTCGTTTTTTTAATACAATAAAAAACGCCTTACTATACATGGTCGTTTTTTTAATACAATAAAAAACGCCTTACTATACATGGTCGTTTTTTTGACAAAATAAAAAACGCCTTACTATACATGGTCGTTTTTTTAATAAAATAAAAAACGCCTTACTATACATGGTCGTTTTTTTAACACAATTAAAAAAACGCCTTACTATACATGGTCGTTTTTTTAATACCATAAAAAATGCCTTACTATACATGGTCGTTTTTTAATAAAATAAAAAACGCCTTACTATACATGGTTGTTTTTTTTTACAAAATAAAAAACGCCTTACTATACATGGTCCTTTTTTTTAATAAAAAAAAAAACGCCTTACTATACATGGTCGTTTTTTTAATACAATAAAAAACGCCTTACTATACATGGTCGTTTTTTTAATACAATAAAAAACGCCTTACTATACATGGTCGTTTTTTTAATACAATAAAAAAACGCCTTACTATACATGGTCGTTTTTTTTAATACAATAAAAAACGCCTTACTATACATGGTCATTTTTTTAATAAAATAAAAAACGCCTTACTATACATGGTCGTTTTTTTAATAAAATAAAAAACGCCTTCCTATACATGGTCGTTTTTTTGACAAAATAAAAAACGCCTTACTATACATGGTCGTTTTTTTAATACAATAAAAAACGCCTTACTATACATGGTCGTATTTTTAATACAATAAAAAGCGCCTTACTATACATGGTCGTTTTTTTGACAAAATAAAAAACGCCTTACTATACATGGTCGTATTTTTAATACAATTAAAAAAACGCCTTACTATACATGGTCGTTTTTTTAATAAAATAAAAAACGCCTTACTATACATGGTCGTTTTTTTTTTATAAAATAAAAAACGCCTTACTATACATGGTCGTTTTTTTTAATAAAAAAAAAAAACGCCTTACTATACATGGTCGTTTTTTTAATAAAATAAAAAACGCCTTACTATACATGGTCGTTTTTTTTTTTAATAAAATAAAAAACGCCTTACTATACATGGTCGTTTTTTTTAATACAATAAAAAACGCCTTACTATACATGGTCGCTTTTTTAATACAATAAAAAACGCCTTACTATACATGGTCGTTTTTTAATACAATAAAAAACGCCTTACTATACATGGTCTATTTTTTGACAAAATAAAAAACGCCTTACTATACATGGTCGTTTTTTTAATACAATAAATAACGCCTTACTATACATGGTCGTTTTTTAATACAATAAAAAGCGCCTTACTATACATGGTCGTTTTTTTAATACAATAAAAAGCGCCTTACTATACATGCTCGTTTTTTTGACAAAATAAAAAACGCCTTACTATACATGGTCGTTTTTTTAATACAATAAAAAACGCCTTACTATACATGGTCGTTTTTTAATACAATAAAAAGCGCCTTACTATACATGGTCGTTTTTTTAATACAATAAAAAACGCCTTACTATACATGGTCGTATTTTTAATACAATAAAAAACGCCTTACTATACATGGTCGTTTTTTTGACAAAATAAAAAACGCCTTACTATACATGGTCGTTTTTTTAATACAATAAAATACACCTTACTATACATGGTCGTTTTTTTAATACAATAAAAAAACGCCTTACTATACATGGTCGTTTTTTTAATACAATAAAAAAACGCCTTACTATACATGGTCGTTTTTTTAATACAATAAAAAACGCCTTACTATACATGGTCGTATTTTTAATACAATAAAAAACGCCTTACTATACATGGTCGTTTTTTGACAAAATAAAAAACGCCTTACTATACATGGTCGTTTTTTTAATAAAATAAAAAACGCCTTACTATACATGGTCATTTTTTTAACACAATTAAAAAAACGCCTTACTATACATGGTCGTTTTTTTAATAAAATAAAAAACGCCTTACTATACATGGTCGTTTTTTTTTTAATAAAATAAAAAACGCCTTACTATACATGGTCGTTTTTTTTAATACAATAAAAAACGCCTTACTATACATGGTCGTTTTTTTTAATACAATAAAAAACGCCTTACTATACATGGTCGTTTTTTTAATAAAATAAAAAACGCCTTACTATACATGGTCGTTTTTTAATACAATAAAAAACGCCTTACTATACATGGTCTATTTTTTGACAAAATAAAAAACGCCTTACTATACATGGTCGTTTTTTTAATACAATAAAAAACGCCTTACTATACATGGTCGTTTTTTTAATACAATAAAAAACGCCTTACTATACATGGTCGTTTTTTTGACAAAATAAAAAACGCCTTACTATACATGGTCGTTTTTTTAATAAAATAAAAAACGCCTTACTATACATGGTCGTTTTTTTAACACAATTAAAAAAACGCCTTACTATACATGGTCGTTTTTTTAATACCATAAAAAATGCCTTACTATACATGGTCGTTTTTTAATAAAATAAAAAACGCCTTACTATACATGGTTGTTTTTTTTTACAAAATAAAAAACGCCTTACTATACATGGTCCTTTTTTTTAATAAAAAAAAAAACGCCTTACTATACATGGTCGTTCTTTTAATACAATAAAAAACGCCTTACTATACATGGTCGTTTTTTTAATACAATAAAAAACGCCTTACTATACATGGTCGTTTTTTTAATACAATAAAAAAACGCCTTACTATACATGGTCGTTTTTTTTAATACAATAAAAAACGCCTTACTATACATGGTCATTTTTTTAATAAAATAAAAAACGCCTTACTATACATGGTCGTTTTTTTAATAAAATAAAAAACGCCTTCCTATACATGGTCGTTTTTTTGACAAAATAAAAAACGCCTTACTATACATGGTCGTTTTTTTAATACAATAAAAAACGCCTTACTATACATGGTCGTATTTTTAATACAATAAAAAGCGCCTTACTATACATGGTCGTTTTTTTGACAAAATAAAAAACGCCTTACTATACATGGTCGTATTTTTAATACAATAAAAAACGCCTTACTATACATGGTCGTTTTTTTAACACAATTAAAAAAACGCCTTACTATACATGGTCGTTTTTTTAATAAAATAAAAAACGCCTTACTATACATGGTCGTTTTTTTTTTATAAAATAAAAAACGCCTTACTATACATGGTAGTTTTTTTAATAAAATAAAAAAACGCCTTACTATACATGGTCGTTTTTTTAATACAATAAAAAAACGCCTTACTATACATGGTCGTTTTTTTAATACAATAAAAAACGCCTTACTATACATGGTCGTTTTTTAAATACAATAAAAAACGCCTTACTATACATGGTCGTTTTTTTAATAAAATAAAAAACGCCTTACTATACATGGTCGTTTTTTAAATAAAATAAAAAACGCCTTACTACATGGTCGTTTTTTTGACAAAATAAAAAACGCCTTACTATACATGGTCGTTTTTTAATACAATAAAAAGCGCCTTACTATACATGGTCGTTTTTTAATACAATAAAAAGCGCCTTACTATACATGGTCGTTTTTTTAATACAATAAAAAGCGCCTTACTATACATGCTCGTTTTTTTGACAAAATAAAAAACGCCTTACTATACATGGTCGTTTTTTTAATACAATAAAAAACGCCTTACTATACATGGTCGTTTTTTAATACAATAAAAAGCGCCTTACTATACATGGTCGTTTTTTTAATACAATAAAAAACGCCTTACTATACATGGTCGTATTTTTAATACAATAAAAAACGCCTTACTATACATGGTCGTTTTTTTGACAAAATAAAAAACGCCTTACTATACATGGTCGTTTTTTTAATACAATAAAATACACCTTACTATACATGGTCGTTTTTTTTTTTAATACAATAAAAAACGCCTGACTATACATGGTCGTTTTTTTGACAAAATAAAAAACGCCTTACTATACATGGTCGTATTTTTAATACAATAAAAAACGCCTTACTATACATGGTCGTTTTTTTAACACAATTAAAAAAACGCCTTACTATACATGGTCGTTTTTTTAATAAAATAAAAAACGCCTTACTATACATGGTCGTTTTTTTTTTTATAAAATAAAAAACGCCTTACTATACATGGTCGTTTTTTTTAATACAATAAAAAACACCTTACTATACATGGTCGTTTTTTTAATACAATAAAAAACGCCTTACTATACATGGTCGTTTTTTTAATACAATAAAAAACGCCTTACTATACATGGTCGTTTTTTTAATAAAATAAAAAACGCCTTACTATACATGGTCGTTTTTTTTTTTAATACAATAAAAAACGCCTTACTATACATGGTCTATTTTTTGACAAAATTAAAAACGCCTTACTATACATGGTCGTTTTTTTAATACAATAAAAAACGCCTTACTATACATGGTCGTTTTTTTAATACAATAAAAAACGCCTTACTATACATGGTCGTTTTTTTAATAAAATAAAAAACGCCGAACTATACATGGTCGTTTTTTTAACACAATTAAAAAAACGCCTTACTATACATGGTCGTTTTTTTAATACCATAAAAAATGCCTTACTATACATGGTCGTTTTTTTTACAAAATAAAAAACGCCTTACTATACATGGTCCTTTTTTTTAATAAAAAAAAAAAAAACGCCTTACTATACATGGTCGTTTTTTTAATAAAATAAAAAACGCCTGACTATACATGGTCGGTTTTTTTTTTAATAAAATAAAAAACGCCTTACTATACATGGTCGTTTTTTTTAATACAATAAAAAACACCTTACTATACATGGTAGTTTTTTTAATAAAATAAAAAACGCCTTACTATACATGGTCGTTTTTTAATACAATAAAAAACGCCTTACTATACATGGTCTATTTTTTGACAAAATAAAAAACGCCTTACTATACATGGTCGTTTTTTTGACAAAATAAAAAACGCCTTACTATACATGGTCGTTTTTTTGACAAAATAAAAAACGCCTTACTATACATGGTAGTTTTTTTAATAAAATAAAAAACGCCTTACTATACATGGTCGTTTTTTTAATACAATAAAAAAACGCCTTACTATACATGGTCGTTTTTTTAATACAATAAAAAACGCCTTACTATACATGGTCGTTTTTTAAATACAATAAAAAACGCCTTACTATACATGGTCGTTTTTTTGACAAAATAAAAAACGCCTTACTATACATGGTCGTTTTTTTAATACAATAAAAAACGCCTTACTATACATGGTCGTTTTTTAATACAATAAAAAGCGCCTTACTATACATGGTCGTTTTTTTAATACAATAAAAAACGCCTTACTATACATGGTCGTTTTTTTGACAAAGTAAAAAAACGCCTTACTATACATGGTCGTTTTTTTGACAAAATAAAAAACGCCTTACTATACATTGTCGTTTTTTTAATACAATAAAAAACGCCTTACTATACATGGTCGTTTTTTTGACAAAATAAAAAACGCCTTACTATACATGGTCGTTTTTTTACAATAAAAAACGCCTTACTATACATGGTCGTATTTTTAATACAATAAAAAACGCCTTACTATACATGGTCGTTTTTTTAACACAATTAAAAAAACGCCTTACTATACATGGTCGTTTTTTTTAATACAATAAAAAACGCCTTACTATACATGGTCGCTTTTTTAATACAATAAAAAACGCCTTACTATACATGGTCGTTTTTTTAATACAATAAAAAACGCCTTACTATACATGGTCGTTTTTTTAACACAATTAAAAAAACGCCTTACTATACATGGTCGTTTTTTTAATACCATAAAAAATGCCTTACTATACATGGTCGTTTTTTAATAAAATAAAAAACGCCTTACTATACATGGTTGTTTTTTTTTACAAAATAAAAAACGCCTTACTATACATGGTTGTTTTTTTAATAAAATAAAAAACGCCTGACTATACATGGTCGTTTTTTTTTTTTAATAAAATAAAAAACGCCTTACTATACATGGTCGTTTTTTAATACAATAAAAAACGCCTTACTATACATGGTCTATTTTTTGACAAAATAAAAAACGCCTTACTATACATGGTCGTTTTTTTTAATACAATAAAAAACGCCTTACTATACATGGTCGTTTTTTTAATACAATAAAAAACGCCTTACTATACATGGTCGTTTTTTTGACAAAATAAAAAACGCCTTACTATACATGGTCGTATTTTTAATACAATAAAAAACGCCTTACTATACATGGTCGTTTTTTTGACAAAATAAAAAACGCCTTACTATACATGGTCGTTTTTTTAATACAATAAAATACGCCTTACTATACATGGTCGTTTTTTTTAATAAAATAAAAAACGCCTTACTATACATGGTCGTTTTTTTAACACAATTAAAAAAACGCCTTACTATACATGGTCGTTTTTTTAATACCATAAAAAATGCCTTACTATACATGGTCGTTTTTTAATAAAATAAAAAACGCCTTACTATACATGGTTGTTTTTTTTACAAAATAAAAAACGCCTTACTATACATGGTCCTTTTTTTTAATAAAAAAAAAAAAAAACGCCTTACTATACATGGTCCTTTATTTTAATAAAAAAAAAAAAAAAAACGCCTTACTATACATGGTCGTTTTTTTAATACAATAAAAAACGCCTTACTATACATGGTCGTTTTTTTAATACAATAAAATACGCCTTACTATACATGGTCGTTTTTTTAATAAAATAAAAAACGCCTTACTATACATGGTCGTTTTTTTAACACAATCAAAAAACGCCTTACTATACATGGTCGTTTTTTTAATAAAATAAAAAACGCCTTACTATACATGGTCGTTTTTTTAATACAATAAAAAACGCCTTACTATACATGGTCTATTTTTTGACAAAATAAAAAATGCCTTACTATACATGGTCGTTTTTTTAATAAAATAAAAAACGCCTTACTATACATGGTCGTTTTTTTAATACAATAAAAAAACGCCTTACTATACATGGTCGTTTTTTTAATACAATAAAAAACGCCTTACTATACATGGTCGTTTTTTAAATAAAATAAAAAAACGCCTTACTATACATGGTCGTTTTTTTAATACAATAAAAAAACGCCTTACTATACATGGTCGTTTTTTTAATACAATAAAAAAACGCCTTACTATACATGGTCGTTTTTTTAATACAATAAAAAACGCCTTACTATACATTAGGGGTGTTAAAAAAAATCGATTCGGCGATATATCGCGATACTACATCGCGCGATTCTCGAATCGATTCAATAATAGGCAAAATCGATTTTTTTTTTATTTTTATTTATTTTTTTTTTTTTAGGATTCACACCTTAAGCATGGAAGAATGTTATATGAACGGAACATTAAGCCTTAATATTTTATTTTAATGCTGTTTAAACATGAAACAGATTACAACCTCTATAAGACTGAAATTTCAGATAAATAAATAATACATTTTCATATAAATCTTACACTCTACAAGCTTACTGATTAGTATTTTCTAAATTTGAATGAAAAAAAATCGCAACAATCGACTTATAAATTCGTATCGGGATTAATCGGTATCGAATCGAATCGTGACCTGTGAATCGTGATACGAATCGAATCGTCAGGTACGAGGCAATTCACACCCCTACTATACATGGTCGTATTTTTAATACAATAAAAAACGCCTTACTATACATGGTCGTTTTTTTGACAAAATAAAAAACGCCTTACTATACATGGTCGTTTTTTTAATAAAATAAAAAACGCCTTACTATACATGGTCATTTTTTTAACACAATTAAAAAAACGCCTTACTATACATGGTCGTTTTTTTAATAAAATAAAAAACGCCTTACTATACATGGTCCTTTTTTTTTTTAATAAAATAAAAAACGCCTTACTATACATGGTCGTTTTTTTTAATACAATAAAAAACGCCTTACTATACATGGTCGTTTTTTTTAATACAATAAAAAACGCCTTACTATACATGGTCGTTTTTTTAATAAAATAAAAAACGCCTTACTATACATGGTCGTTTTTTAATACAATAAAAAACGCCTTACTATACATGGTCTATTTTTTGACAAAATAAAAAACGCCTTACTATACATGGTCGTTTTTTTAATACAATAAAAAACGCCTTACTATACATGGTCGTTTTTTTAATACAATAAAAAACGCCTTACTATACATGGTCGTTTTTTTGACAAAATAAAAAACGCCTTACTATACATGGTCGTTTTTTTAATACAAAAAAAAAACGCCTTACTATACATGGTCGTATTTTTAATACAATAAAAAACGCCTTACTATACATGGTCGTTTTTTTAATAAAGTAAAAAACGCCTTACTATACATGGTCGTTTTTTTAATACAATAAAAAACGCCTTACTATACATGGTCGTTTTTTTGACAAAATAAAAAACGCCTTACTATACATGGTCGTTTTTTTAATACAATAAAAAACGCCTTACTATACATGGTCGTATTTTTAATACAATAAAAAACGCCTTACTATACATGGTCGTTTTTTTGACAAAATAAAAAACGCCTTACTATACATGGTCGTTTTTTTAATACAATAAAATACGCCTTACTATACATGGTCGTTTTTTTAATAAAATAAAAAACGCCTTACTATACATGGTCGTTTTTTTAACACAATTAAAAAAACGCCTTACTATACATGGTCGTTTTTTTAATACCATAAAAAATGCCTTACTATACATGGTCGTTTTTTAATAAAATAAAAAACGCCTTACTATACATGGTTGTTTTTTTTTACAAAATAAAAAACGCCTTACTATACATGGTCCTTTTTTTTTATTAAAAAAAAAATGCCTTACTATACATGGTCGTTTTTTTAATACAATAAAAAACGCCTTACTATACATGGTCGTATTTTTAATACAATAAAAAACGCCTTACTATACATGGTCGTTTTTTTGACAAAATAAAAAACGCCTTACTATACATGGTCGTTTTTTTGACAAAATAAAAAACGCCTTACTATACATGGTCATTTTTTTAATACAATAAAAAACGCCTTACTATACATGGTCGTTTTTTTTGACAAAATAAAAAACGCCTTACTATACATGGTCGTTTTTTTAATACAATAAAATACGCCTTACTATACATGGTCGTTTTTTTAATAAAATAAAAAACGCCTTACTATACATGGTCGTTTTTTTAACACAATTAAAAAAACGCCTTACTATACATGGTCGTTTTTTTAATACCATAAAAAATGCCTTACTATACATGGTCGTTTTTTAATAAAATAAAAAACGCCTTACTATACATGGTTGTTTTTTTTTACAAAATAAAAAACGCCTTACTATACATGGTCCTTTTTTTTAATACAATAAAAAACGCCTTACTATACATGGTCGTTTTTTTAATACAAAAAAAAACGCCTTACTATACATGGTCGTATTTTTAATACAATAAAAAACGCCTTACTATACATGGTCGTTTTTTTGACAAAATAAAAAACGCCTTACTATACATGGTCGTTTTTTTAATACAATAAAAAATGCCTTACTATACATGGTCGTTTTTTTAATACAATAAAAAACGCCTTACTATACATGGTCGTTTTTTTGACAAAATAAAAAACGCCTTACTATACATGGTCGTATTTTTAATACAATAAAAAACGCCTTACTATACATGGTCGTTTTTATGACAAAATAAAAAACGCCTTACTATACATGGTCGTTTTTTCAATACAATAAAATACGCCTTGCTATACATGGTCGTTTTTTTAATAAAATAAAAAACGCCTTACTATACATGGTCGTTTTTTTGACAAAATAAAAAACGCCTTACTATACATGGTCATTTTTTTAATACAATAAAAAACGCCTTACTATACATGGTCGTTTTTTTGACAAAATAAAAAACGCCTTACTATACATGGTCGTTTTTTTAATAAAATAAAAAACGCCTTACTATACATGGTCGTTTTTTTAATAAAATAAAAAACGCCTTACTATACATGGTCTATTTTTTGACAAAATAAAAAACGCCTTACTATACATGGTGTTTTTTTTAATACAATAAAAAACGCCTTACTATACATGGTCGTTTTTTTATTGTATTAAAAAAATGACCATGTATAGTAAGGCGTTTTTTATTGTATTAAAAAAACCACCATGTATAGTAAGGCGTTTTTTATTTTATAAAAAAAAAAAAAAAAAACGACCATGTATAGTAAGGCGTTTTTTATTTTGTCAAAAAAACAACCATGTATAGTAAGGCGTTTTTTTTTTATTTTATTAAAAAAAGGACCATGTATAGTAAGGTGTTTTTTATTGTATTAAAAAAAAACACGACCATGTATAGTAAGGCGTTTTTTATTGTATTAAAAAAACGACCATGTATAGTAAGGCGTTTTTTATTGTATTAAAAAAACCACCATGTATAGTAAGGCGTTTTTTATTTTGTCAAAAAAACAACCATGTATAGTAAGGCGTTTTTATTTTATTAAAAAAACGACCATGTATTGTAAGGCGTTTTTTATTTTATTAAAAAAATGACCGCGTTTTTTTATTTTATTAAAAAAACGACCATGTATAGTAAGGTGTTTTTTATTGTATTAAAAAAACGACCATGTATAGTAAGGCGTTTTTTATTGTATTAAAGAAACGATCATGTATAGTAAGGCGTTTTTTATTTTATAAAAAAAAAAAACGACCATGTATAGTAAGGCGTTTTTTATTTCATTAAAAAAACGACCATGTATAGTAAGGCGTTTTTTATTGTATTAAAAAAACGACCATGTATAGTAAGGCGTTTTTTATTTTATTAAAAAAATGACCGCGTTTTCTTATTTTATTAAAAAAACGACCATGTATAGTAAGGCGTTTTTTATTGTATTAAAAAAATGACCATGTATAGTAAGGCGTTTTTTATTGTATTAAAAAAAAACGACCATGTATAGTAAGGCGTTTTTTATTTTATTAAAAAAACCGACCATGTATAGTAAGGCGTTTTTTATTTTATTTAAAAAACGACCATGTATAGTAAGGCGTTTTTCACTTCATTAAAAAAACGACGATGTATAGTAAGGCGTTTTTTATTTTATTAAAAAAACGACCATGTATAGTAAGGCGTTTTTTATTTTGTCAAAAAAACGACCATGTATAGTAAGGCGTTTTTTATTTTATTAAAGAAACCGACCATGTATAGTAAGGCGTTTTTTATTTTGTCAAAAAAACGACCATGTATAGTAAGGCGTTTTTCACTTCATTAAAAAAACGACGATGTATAGTAAGGCGTTTTTTATTTTATTAAATAAACGACCATGTATAGTAAGGCGTTTTTTATTTTATTAAAAAAAAATAACCGACCATGTATAGTAAGGCGTTTTTTATTTTGTCAAAAAAACGACCATGTATAGTAAGGCGTTTTTTATTTTATTAAAAAAAAACGACCATGTATAGTAAGGCGTTTTTTATTTCATTAAAAAAACGACCATGTATAGTAAGGCGATTTTTATTTTATTAAAAAAACGACCATGTATAGTAAGGCATTTTTTATTGTATTAAAAAAACGACCATGTATAGTAAGGCGTTTTTTATTTTATTAAAAAAATGACCGCGTGTTTTTATTTTATTAAAAAAACGACCATGTATAGTAAGGTGTTTTTTTATTTTATTAAAAAAAACGACCATGTATAGTAAGGCGTTTTTTATTGTATTAAGAAAATGACCATGTATAGTAAGGCGTTTTTTATTTTATTAAAAAAAAATAACCGACCATGTATAGTAAGGCGTTTTTTATTTTGTCAAAAAAACGACCATGTATAGTAAGGCGTTTTTCACTTCATTAAAAAAACGACGATGTATAGTATGCCGTTTTTTATTTCATTAAAAAAACGACCATGTATAGTAAGGCGTTTTTTATTTTGTAAAAAAACCCGACCATGTATAGTATGGCGTTTTTTATGGTATTAAAAAAAACGACCATGTATAGTAAGGCGTTTTTTATTTTGTCAAAAAAAAGACCATGTATAGTAAGGCGTTGTTTTTTTTTATTAAAAAAAGGACCATGTATAGTAAGGCGTTTTTTAATGTATTAAAAAAACGACCATGTATAGTATGGTGTTTTTTATGGTATTAAAAAAAACGACCATGTATAGTAAGGCGTTTTTTATTTTGTCAAAAAAAAGGACCATGTATAGTAAGGTGTTTTTAATTGTATTAAAAAAAAAAACACGACCATGTATAGTAAGGCGTTTTTTATTTTATTAAAAAAACGACCATGTATAGTAAGGCATTTTTTATTTCATTAAAAAAACGACCATGTATAGTAAGGCGTTTTTCACTTTATTAAAAAAAGGACCATGTATAGTAAGGTGTTTTTTATTGTATTAAAAAAAAAAAACGACCATGTATAGTAAGGCGTTTTTTATTTTATTAAAAAAACGACCATGTATTGTAAGGCGTTTTTTATTTTATTAAAAAAAAAAAACGACCATGTATCGTAAGGCGTTTTTTATTTCATTAAAAAAACGACCATGTATAGTAAGGCGTTTTTTATTGTATTAAAAAAACGACCATGGATAGTAAGGCATTTTTTATTTTATTAAAAAAAAAACGACCATGTATAGTAAGGCGTTTTTCACTTCATTAAAAAAAACGACGATGTATAGTAAGGCGTTTTTTATTGTATTAAAAAAACGACCATGTATAGTAAGGCATTTTTTATTTTATTAAAAAAACGACGATGTAAAGTAAGGCGTTTTTTATTTTATTAAAAAAAGGACCATGTATAGTAAGGCGTTTTTGTTTTTTTTTAATTAAAAAAAGGACCATGTATAGTAAGGCCTTTTTTATTGTATTAAAAAAAGACCATGTATAGTAAGGCGTTTTTTATTTTATTAAAAAAAGGACCATGTATAGTAAGGCCTTTTTTATTGTATTAAAAAAAGACCATGTATAGTAAGGCGTTTTTTATTTTATTAAAAAAACGACGATGTATAGTAAGGCGTTTTTTATTGTATTAAAAAAACGACCATGTATAGTAAGGCATTTTTTATTTTATTAAAAAAACGACGATGTAAAGTAAGGCGTTTTTTATTTTATTAAAAAAAGGACCATGTATAGTAAGGCCTTTTTTATTGTATTAAAAAAAGACCATGTATAGTAAGGCGTTTTTTATTTTATTAAAAAAAGGACCATGTATAGTAAGGCCTTTTTTATTGTATTAAAAAAAGACCATGTATAGTAAGGCATTTTTTATTTTGTAAAAAAAACGACCATGTATAGTAAGGCGTTTTTTATTTTGTAAAAAAAAACGACCATGTATAGTAAGGCGTTTTATATTTTATAAAAAAAAAAAAACGACCATGTATAGTAAGGCGTTTTTTATTTTATTAAAAAAAACGACCATGTATAGTAAGGCGTTTTATATTTTATTAAAAAAAAAAAACGACCATGTATAGTAAGGCGTTTTTTATTTTATTAAAAAAAACGACCATGTATAGTAAGGCGTTTTTATTTTATTAAAAAAATGACCATGTATAGTAAGGCGTTTTTATTTAATTAAAAAAACGACCATGTATAGTAAGGTGTTTTTTATGGTATTAAAAAAACGACCATGTATAGTAAGGCGTTTTTTATTTTGTCAAAAAAAAAGGACCATGTATAGTAAGGTGTTTTTTTTTTTATTATTAAAAAAAGGACCATGTATAGTAAGGTGTTTTTTTTTTTTATTATTAAAAAAAGGACCATGTATAGTAAGGCGTTTTTTATTTTGTCAAAAAATAGACCATGTATAGTTAGGCGTTTTTTATTTTATTAAAAAAAGGACCATGTATAGTAAGGCGTTTTTTATTGTATTAAAAAAACGACCATGTATAGTAAGGCGTTTTTTATTTTATTAAAAAAATGACCGCGTTTTCTTATTTTATTAAAAAAACGACCATGTATAGTAAGGCGTTTTTTATTGTATTAAAAAAATGACCATGTATAGTAAGGCGTTTTTTATTGTATTAAAAAAAAACGACCATGTATAGTAAGGCGTTTTTTATTTTATTTAAAAAACGACCATGTATAGTAAGGCGTTTTTCACTTCATTAAAAAAACGACGATGTATAGTAAGGCGTTTTTTATTTTATTAAAAAAACGACCATGTATAGTAAGGCGTTTATTTTGTCAAAAAAACGACCATGTATAGTAAGGCGTTTTTTATTTTATTAAAGAAACCGACCATGTATAGTAAGGCGTTTTTTATTTTGTCAAAAAAACGACCATGTATAGTAAGGCGTTTTTCACTTCATTAAAAAAACGACGATGTATAGTAAGGCGTTTTTTATTTTATTAAATAAACGGCCATGTATAGTAAGGCGTTTTTTATTTTGTCAAAAAAACGACCATGTATAGTAAGGCGTTTTTTATTTTATTAAAAAAACGACCATGTATAGTAAGGCGATTTTTATTTTATTAAAAAAACGACCATGTATAGTAAGGCATTTTTTATTGTATTAAAAAAACGACCATGTATAGTAAGGCGTTTTTTATTTTGTCAAAAAAACGACCATGTATAGTAAGGCGTTTTTTATTTTATTAAAAAAAAAAACGACCATGTATAGTAAGGCGTTTTTCACTTCATTAAAAAAACGACGATGTATAGTAATGCGTTTTTTATTGTATTAAAAAAATGACCATGTATAGTAAGGCATTTTTTATTTTATTAAAAAAACGACCATGTATAGTAAGGCGTTTTTTATTTTATTAAAAAAATGACCGCGTGTTTTTATTTTATTAAAAGAAACGACCATGTATAGTAAGGCGTTTTTTATTTTGTCAAAAAAACGACCATGTATAGTAAGGCGTTTTTTATTTTATTAAAAAAAAAACGACCATGTATAGTAAGGCGTTTTTTATTTTGTCAAAAAAACGACCATGTATAGTAAGGCGTTTTTTATTTTGTCAAAAAAACGACCATGTATAGTAAGGCGTTTTTCACTTCATTAAAAAAACGACGATGTATAGTAAGGCGTTTTTTATTTTATTAAAAAAAAAAAACCACGACCATGTATAGTAAGGCGTTTTTTATTTTATTAAAAAAACAACCATGTATAGTAAGGCATTTTTTATTTCATTAAAAAAACGACCATGTATAGTAAGGCGTTTTTCACTTTATTAAAAAAAGGACCATGTATAGTAAGGTGTTTTTTATTGTATTAAAAAAAAAACACGACCATGTATAGTAAGGCGTTTTTTATTTTATTAAAAAAACGACCATGTATAATAAGGCGTTTTTTATTGTATTAAAAAAAAACGACCATGTATAGTAAGGCGTTTTTTATTTTATTTAAAAAACGACCATGTATAGTAAGGCGTTTTTCACTTCATTAAAAAAACGACGATGTATAGTAAGGCGTTTTTTATTTTATTAAAAAAACGACCATGTATAGTAAGGCGTTTATTTTGTCAAAAAAACGACCATGTATAGTAAGGCGTTTTTTATTTTATTAAAGAAACCGACCATGTATAGTAAGGCGTTTTTTATTTTGTCAAAAAAACGACCATGTATAGTAAGGCGTTTTTCACTTCATTAAAAAAACGACGATGTATAGTAAGGCGTTTTTTATTTTATTAAATAAACGGCCATGTATAGTAAGGCGTTTTTTATTTTGTCAAAAAAACGACCATGTATAGTAAGGCGTTTTTTATTTTATTAAAAAAACGACCATGTATAGTAAGGCGATTTTTATTTTATTAAAAAAACGACCATGTATAGTAAGGCATTTTTTATTGTATTAAAAAAACGACCATGTATAGTAAGGCGTTTTTTATTTTGTCAAAAAAACGACCATGTATAGTAAGGCGTTTTTTATTTTATTAAAAAAAAAAACGACCATGTATAGTAAGGCGTTTTTCACTTCATTAAAAAAACGACGATGTATAGTAATGCGTTTTTTATTGTATTAAAAAAACGACCATGTATAGTAAGGCATTTTTTATTTTATTAAAAAAACGACCATGTATAGTAAGGCGTTTTTTATTTTATTAAAAAAATGACCGCGTGTTTTTATTTTATTAAAAAAACGACCATGTATAGTAAGGTGTTTTTTTATTTTATTAAAAGAAACGACCATGTATCGTAAGGCGTTTTTTATTTTGTCAAAAAAACGACCATGTATAGTAAGGCGTTTTTTATTTTATTAAAAAAAAACGACCATGTATAGTAAGGCGTTTTTTATTTTGTCAAAAAAACGACCATGTATAGTAAGGCGTTTTTCACTTCATTAAAAAAACGACGATGTATAGTAAGGCGTTTTTTATTTTATTAAAAAAAAAAACCACGACCATGTATAGTAAGGCGTTTTTTATTTTATTAAAAAAACGACCATGTATAGTAAAGCATTTTTTATTTCATTAAAAAAACGACCATGTATAGTAAGGCGTTTTTCACTTTATTAAAAAAAGGACCATGTATAGTAAGGTGTTTTTTATTGTATTAAAAAAAACACACGACCATGTATAGTAAGGCGTTTTTTATTTTGTCAAAAAAAAGGACCATGTATAGTAAGGTGTTTTTAATTGTATTAAAAAAAAAACCCACAACCATGTATAGTAAGGCGTTTTTTATTTTATTAAAAAAACGACCATGTATAGTAAGGCATTTTTTATTTCATTAAAAAAACGACCATGTATAGTAAGGCGTTTTTCACTTTATTAAAAAAAGGACCATGTATAGTAAGGTGTTTTTTATTGTATTAAAAAAAAAACACGACCATGTATAGTAAGGCGTTTTTTATTTTATTAAAAAAACGACCATGTATAATAAGGCGTTTTTTATTGTATTAAAAAAAAACGACCATGTATAGTAAGGCGTTTTTTATTTTATTAAAAAAACCGACCATGTATAGTAAGGCGTTTTTTATTTTATTTAAAAAACGACCATGTATAGTAAGTTGTTTTTTATTTTATTAAAAAAAAAAAACGACCATGTATAGTAAGGCGTTTTTTATTTTATTAAAAAAAAACGACCATGTATAGTAAGGCGTTTTTTATTTTATTAAAAAAACGACCATGTATAGTAAGGCATTTTTTATTTCATTAAAAAAACGACCATGTATAGTAAGGCGTTTTTCACTTCATTAAAAAAACGACGATGTATGTAAGGCGTTTTTTATCTTATTAAAAAAATGACCATGTAAAGTAAGGCGTTTTTTATTTTATTAAAAAAAGGACCATGTATAGTAAGGCGTTTTTTTTTTTTTTAATTAAAAAAAGCACCATGTATAGTAAGGCCTTTTTTATTGTATTAAAAAAAGACCATGTATAGTAAGGCGTTTTTTATTTTATTAAAAAAAGGACCATGTATAGTATGGCGTATTTTATTGTATTAAAAAAACGACCATGTATAGTATGGCGTTTTTTATTTTATTAAAAAAACGACGATGTAAAGTAAGGCGTTTTTTATTTTATTAAAAAAAGGACCATGTATAGTAAGGCGTTTTTGTTTTTTTTTAATTAAAAAAAGGACCATGTATAGTAAGGCCTTTTTTATTGTATTAAAAAAAGACCATGTATAGTAAGGCGTTTTTTATTTTATTAAAAAAAGGACCATGTATAGTAAGGCCTTTTTTATTGTATTAAAAAAAGACCATGTATAGTAAGGCGTTTTTTATTTTATTAAAAAAACGACGATGTATAGTAAGGCGTTTTTTATTGTATTAAAAAAACGACCATGTATAGTAAGGCATTTTTTATTTTATTAAAAAAACGACGATGTAAAGTAAGGCGTTTTTTATTTTATTAAAAAAAGGACCATGTATAGTAAGGCCTTTTTTATTGTATTAAAAAAAGACCATGTATAGTAAGGCGTTTTTTATTGTATTAAAAAAAGACCATGTATAGTAAGGCGTTTTTTATTTTATTAAAAAAAGGACCATGTATAGTAAGGCCTTTTTTATTGTATTAAAAAAAGACCATGTATA
The DNA here is from genome assembly GCF_051991245.1 of Festucalex cinctus. NCBI lineage: Eukaryota > Metazoa > Chordata > Actinopteri > Syngnathiformes > Syngnathidae > Festucalex > Festucalex cinctus. The sequence goes on from NC_135426.1 coordinate 14,190,447, forward strand.
GTAAGGCATTTTTTATTTTGTAAAAAAAACGACCATGTATAGTAAGGCGTTTTTTATTTTGTAAAAAAAAACGACCATGTATAGTAAGGCGTTTTATATTTTATTAAAAAAAAAAAACGACCATGTATAGTAAGGCGTTTTTTATTTTATTAAAAAAATGACCGCGTTTTCTTATTTTATTAAAAAAACGACCATGTATAGTAAGGCGTTTTTTATTGTATTAAAAAAATGACCATGTATAGTAAGGCGATTTTTATTTTATTAAAAAAAACGACCATGTATAGTAAGGCGTTTTTTATTGTATTAAAAAAACGACCATGTAAAGTAAGGCGTTTTTTATTTTGTCAAAAAAACGACCATGTATAGTAAGGTGTTTTTTATTGTATTAAAAAAAGGACCATGTATAGTAAGGCGTTTTTTATTTTGTCAAAAAAAAAGGACCATGTATAGTAAGGTGTTTTTTTTTTTATTATTAAAAAAAGGACCATGTATAGTAAGGTGTGTTTTTTTTTATTATTAAAAAAAGGACCATGTATAGTAAGGCGTTTTTTATTTTGTCAAAAAATAGACCATGTATAGTTAGGCGTTTTTTATTTTATTAAAAAAAGGACCATGTATAGTAAGGTGTTTTTTATTGTATTAAAAACAAACACGACCATGTATAGTAAGGCGTTTATTTTATTTAAAAAAACGACCATGTATAGTAAGGCGTTTTTTATTGTATTAAAAAAACGACCGCGTTTTCTTATTTTATTAAAAAAACGACCATGTATAGTAAGGCGTTTTTCACTTCATTAAAAAAACGACGATGTATAGTAAGGCGTTTTTTATTTTATTAAAAAAACGACCATGTATAGTAAGGCGTTTATTTTGTCAAAAAAACGACCATGTATAGTAAGGCGTTTTTATTGTATTAAAAAAACGACCATGTATAGTAAGGCATTTTTTATTTTATTAAAAAAACGACCATGTATAGTAAGGCGTTTTTTATTTTATTAAAAAAATGACCGCGTGTTTTTATTTTATTAAAAAAACGACCATGTATAGTAAGGTGTTTTTTTATTTTATTAAAATAAACGACCATGTATAGTAAGGCGTTTTTTATTTTGTCAAAAAAACGACCATGTATAGTAAGGCGTTTTTTATTTTATTAAAAAAAAACGACCATGTATAGTAAGGCGTTTTTTATTTTGTCAAAAAAACGACCATGTATAGTAAGGCGTTTTTTATTTTGTCAAAAAAACGACCATGTATAGTAAGGCGTTTTTCACTTCATTAAAAAAACGACGATGTATAGTAAGGCGTTTTTTATTTTATTAAAAAAACGACCATGTATAGTAAGGCGTTTTTTATTTTGTCAAAAAAAAGGACCATGTATAGTAAGGCGTTTTTTATTTTGTCAAAAAAACGACCATGTATAGTAAGGCGTTTTTTATTTTATTAAAAAAAAAAACGACCATGTATAGTAAGGCGTTTTTCACTTCATTAAAAAAACGACGATGTATAGTAATGCGTTTTTTATTGTATTAAAAAAACGACCATGTATAGTAAGGCATTTTTTATTTTATTAAAAAAACGACCATGTATAGTAAGGCGTTTTTTATTTTGTCAAAAAAACGACCATGTATAGTTAAGGCGTTTTTTATTTTATTAAAAAAACGACCATGTATAGTAAGGTGTTTTTTTATTTTATTAAAATAAACGACCATGTATAGTAAGGCGTTTTTTATTTTGTCAAAAAAACGACCATGTATAGTAAGGAGTTTTTTATTTTATTAAAAAAAAACGACCATGTATAGTAAGGCGTTTTTTATTTTGTCAAAAAAACGACCATGTATAGTAAGGCGTTTTTCACTTCATTAAAAAAACGACGATGTATAGTAAGGCGTTTTTTATTTTATTAAAAATACGACCATGTATAGTAAGGCGTTTTTTATTTTGTCAAAAAAAAGGACCATGTATAGTAAGGTGTTTTTAATTGTATTAAAAAAAAAAAACACGACCATGTATAGTAAGGCGTTTTTTATTTTATTAAAAAAACGACCATGTATAGTAAGGCATTTTTTATTTCATTAAAAAAACGACCATGTATAGTAAGGCGTTTTTCACTTTATTAAAAAAAGGACCATGTATAGTAAGGTGTTTTTTATTGTATTAAAAAAAAAACACGACCATGTATAGTAAGGCGTTTTTTATTTTATTAAAAAAACGACCATGTATAATAAGGCGTTTTTTATTGTATTAAAAAAAACCGACCATGTATAGTAAGGCGTTTTTTATTTTATTAAAAAAACCGACCATGTATAGTAAGGCGTTTTTTATTTTATTTAAAAAACGACCATGCATAGTAAGTTGTTTTTTATTTTATTAAAAAAAAAAAACGACCATGTATAGTAAGGCGTTTTTTATTTTATTAAAAAAAAACGACCATGTATAGTAAGGCGTTTTTTATTTTATTAAAAAAACGACCATGTATAGTAAGGCATTTTTTATTTCATTAAAAAAACGACCATGTATAGTAAGGCGTTTTTCACTTCATTAAAAAAACGACGATGTATGTAAGGCGTTTTTTTATCTTATTAAAAAAATGACCATGTAAAGTAAGGCGTTTTTTATTTTATTAAAAAAAGGACCATGTATAGTAAGGCGTTTTTTTTTTTTTAATTAAAAAAAGCACCATGTATAGTAAGGCCTTTTTTATTGTATTAAAAAAAGACCATGTATAGTAAGGCGTTTTTTATTTTATTAAAAAAAGGACCATGTATAGTATGGCGTATTTTATTGTATTAAAAAAACGACCATGTATAGTATGGCGTTTTTTATTGTATTAAAAAAAACGACCATGTATAGTATGGCGTTTTTTATTGTATTAAAAAAAAACGACCATGTATAGTAAGGCGTTTTTATTTTATTAAAAAAACGATGTGTGGAGTTGCTCCTTTCCCTTGTGCCATTTTTTTATTTTATTAAAAAAAGGACCATGTATAGTAAGGCGTTTTTGTTTTTTTTTTAATTAAAAAAAGGACCATGTATAGTAAGGCCTTTTTTATTGTATTAAAAAAAGACCATGTATAGTAAGGCGTTTTTTATTTTATTAAAAAAAAACGACCATGTATAGTAAGGCGTTTTTTATTTTGTCAAAAAAACGACCATGTATAGTAAGGCGTTTTTCACTTCATTAAAAAAACGACGATGTATAGTAAGGCGTTTTTATTTTATTAAAAAAACGACCATGTATAGTAAGGCGTTTTTTATTTTGTCAAAAAAACGACCATGTATAGAAAGGCGTTTTTTATTTTATTAAAAAAAAACGACCATGTATAGTATGGCGTTTTTTATTTCATTAAAAAAACGACCATGTATAGTAAGGCGTTTTTTATTTTGTAAAAAAAACGACCATGTATAGTATGGCGTTTTTTATGGTATTAAAAAAAACGACCATGTATAGTAAGGCGTTTTTCACTTCATTAAAAAAACGACGATGTATAGTAAGGCGTTTTTTATTTTATTAAAAAAACGACCATGTATAGTAAGGCGTTTTTTATTTTGTCAAAAAAAAGGACCATGTATAGTAAGGCGTTTTTTATTTTGTCAAAAAAACGACCATGTATAGTAAGGCGTTTTTTATTTTATTAAAAAAAAAAACGACCATGTATAGTAAGGCGTTTTTCACTTCATTAAAAAAACGACGATGTATAGTAATGCGTTTTTTATTGTATTAAAAAAACGACCATGTATAGTAAGGCATTTTTTATTTTATTAAAAAAACGACCATGTATAGTAAGGCGTTTTTTATTTTGTCAAAAAAACGACCATGTATAGTTAAGGCGTTTTTTATTTTATTAAAAAAACGACCATGTATAGTAAGGTGTTTTTTTATTTTATTAAAATAAACGACCATGTATAGTAAGGCGTTTTTTATTTTGTCAAAAAAACGACCATGTATAGTAAGGAGTTTTTTATTTTATTAAAAAAAAACGACCATGTATAGTAAGGCGTTTTTTATTTTGTCAAAAAAACGACCATGTATAGTAAGGCGTTTTTCACTTCATTAAAAAAACGACGATGTATAGTAAGGCGTTTTTTATTTTATTAAAAATACGACCATGTATAGTAAGGCGTTTTTTATTTTGTCAAAAAAAAGGACCATGTATAGTAAGGTGTTTTTAATTGTATTAAAAAAAAAAAACACGACCATGTATAGTAAGGCGTTTTTTATTTTATTAAAAAAACGACCATGTATAGTAAGGCATTTTTTATTTCATTAAAAAAACGACCATGTATAGTAAGGCGTTTTTCACTTTATTAAAAAAAGGACCATGTATAGTAAGGTGTTTTTTATTGTATTAAAAAAAAAACACGACCATGTATAGTAAGGCGTTTTTTATTTTATTAAAAAAACGACCATGTATAATAAGGCGTTTTTTATTGTATTAAAAAAAACCGACCATGTATAGTAAGGCGTTTTTTATTTTATTAAAAAAACCGACCATGTATAGTAAGGCGTTTTTTATTTTATTTAAAAAACGACCATGCATAGTAAGTTGTTTTTTATTTTATTAAAAAAAAAAAACGACCATGTATAGTAAGGCGTTTTTTATTTTATTAAAAAAAAACGACCATGTATAGTAAGGCGTTTTTTATTTTATTAAAAAAACGACCATGTATAGTAAGGCATTTTTTATTTCATTAAAAAAACGACCATGTATAGTAAGGCGTTTTTCACTTCATTAAAAAAACGACGATGTATGTAAGGCGTTTTTTTATCTTATTAAAAAAATGACCATGTAAAGTAAGGCGTTTTTTATTTTATTAAAAAAAGGACCATGTATAGTAAGGCGTTTTTTTTTTTTTAATTAAAAAAAGCACCATGTATAGTAAGGCCTTTTTTATTGTATTAAAAAAAGACCATGTATAGTAAGGCGTTTTTTATTTTATTAAAAAAAGGACCATGTATAGTATGGCGTATTTTATTGTATTAAAAAAACGACCATGTATAGTATGGCGTTTTTTATTGTATTAAAAAAAACGACCATGTATAGTATGGCGTTTTTTATTGTATTAAAAAAAAACGACCATGTATAGTAAGGCGTTTTTATTTTATTAAAAAAACGATGTGTGGAGTTGCTCCTTTCCCTTGTGCCATTTTTTTATTTTATTAAAAAAAGGACCATGTATAGTAAGGCGTTTTTGTTTTTTTTTTAATTAAAAAAAGGACCATGTATAGTAAGGCCTTTTTTATTGTATTAAAAAAAGACCATGTATAGTAAGGCGTTTTTTATTTTATTAAAAAAAAACGACCATGTATAGTAAGGCGTTTTTTATTTTGTCAAAAAAACGACCATGTATAGTAAGGCGTTTTTCACTTCATTAAAAAAACGACGATGTATAGTAAGGCGTTTTTATTTTATTAAAAAAACGACCATGTATAGTAAGGCGTTTTTTATTTTGTCAAAAAAACGACCATGTATAGAAAGGCGTTTTTTATTTTATTAAAAAAAAACGACCATGTATAGTATGGCGTTTTTTATTTCATTAAAAAAACGACCATGTATAGTAAGGCGTTTTTTATTTTGTAAAAAAAACGACCATGTATAGTATGGCGTTTTTTATGGTATTAAAAAAAACGACCATGTATAGTAAGGTGTTTTTTATTTTGTCAAAAAAAAGGACCATGTATAGTAAGGCGTTGTTTTTTTTTTATTAAAAAAAGGACCATGTATAGTAAGGCGTTTTTTAATGTATTAAAAAAACGACCATGTATAGTATGGCGTTTTTTATGGTATTAAAAAAAACGACCATGTATAGTAAGGCGTTTTTTATTTTGTCAAAAAAAAGGACCATGTATAGTAAGGTGTTTTTAATTGTATTAAAAAAAAAAACACGACCATGTATAGTAAGGCGTTTTTTATTTTATTAAAAAAACGACCATGTATAGTAAGGCATTTTTTATTTCATTAAAAAAACGACCATGTATAGTAAGGCGTTTTTCACTTTATTAAAAAAAAAACACGACCATGTATAGTAAGGCGTTTTTTATTTTATTAAAAAAACGACCATGTATAATAAGGCGTTTTTTATTGTATTAAAAAAAAACGACCATGTATAGTAAGGCGTTTTTTATTTTATTAAAAAAACCGACCATGTATAGTAAGGCGTTTTTTATTTTATTTAAAAAACGACCATGCATAGTAAGTTGTTTTTTATTTTATTTAAAAAAAAAAACGACCATGTATAGTAAGGCGTTTTTTATTTTGTCAAAAAAACGACCATGTATAGTAAGGCGTTTTTTAATGTATAAAAAAAACGACCATGTATAGTATGGCGTTTTTTATGGTATTAAAAAAAACGACCATGTATAGTAAGGCGTTTTTTATTTTATTAAAAAAAAACGACCATGTATAGTAAGGCGTTTTTTATTTTATTAAAAAAAAACGACCATGTATAGTAAGGCGTTTTTTATTTTATTAAAAAAACGACCATGTATAGTAAGGCATTTTTTATTTCATTAAAAAAACGACCATGTATAGTAAGGCGTTTTTCACTTCATTAAAAAAACGACGATGTATGTAAGGCGTTTTTTATCTTATTAAAAAAATGACCATGTAAAGTAAGGCGTTTTTTATTTTATTAAAAAAAGGACCATGTATAGTAAGGCGTTTTGTTTTTTTTTTAATTAAAAAAAGCACCATGTATAGTAAGGCCTTTTTTATTGTATTAAAAAAAGACCATGTATAGTAAGGCGTTTTTTATTTTATTAAAAAAAGGACCATGTATAGTATGGCGTATTTTATTGTATTAAAAAAACGACCATGTATAGTATGGCGTTTTTTATTTTATAAAAAAAAACGACCATGTATAGTAAGGCGTTTTTATTTTATTAAAAAAACGACCATGTATAGTAAGGCGTTTTTTATTGTATTAAAAAAACGACCATGTATAGTATGGCGTTTTTTATTGTATTAAAAAAAAAAAACCATGTATAGTAAGGCGTTTTTTATTTTATTAAAAAAAAAACGACCATGTATAGTAAGGCGTTTTTTATTTTATTAAAAAAAACGACCACGTATAGTAAGGCGTTTTTATTTTATTAAAAAAACGACGATGTATAGTAAGGCGTTTTTTATTGCATTAAAAAAACGACCATGTATAGTAAGGCGTTTTTTATTTTATTAAAAAAAAAAAACGACCATGTATAGTAAGGCGTTTTTCACTTTATTAAAAAAAAAACACGACCATGTATAGTAAGGCGTTTTTTATTTTATTAAAAAAACGACCATGTATAATAAGGCGTTTTTTATTGTATTAAAAAAAAACGACCATGTATAGTAAGGCGTTTTTTATTTTATTAAAAAAACCGACCATGTATAGTAAGGCGTTTTTTATTTTATTTAAAAAACGACCATGCATAGTAAGTTGTTTTTTATTTTATTTAAAAAAAAAAACGACCATGTATAGTAAGGCGTTTTTTATTTTGTCAAAAAAACGACCATGTATAGTAAGGCGTTTTTTATTTTATTAAAAAAAAACGACCATGTATAGTAAGGCGTTTTTTATTTTATTAAAAAAACGACCATGTATAGTAAGGCATTTTTTATTTCATTAAAAAAACGACCATGTATAGTAAGGCGTTTTTCACTTCATTAAAAAAACGACGATGTATGTAAGGCGTTTTTTATCTTATTAAAAAAATGACCATGTAAAGTAAGGCGTTTTTTATTTTATTAAAAAAAGGACCATGTATAGTAAGGCGTTTTGTTTTTTTTTTAATTAAAAAAAGCACCATGTATAGTAAGGCCTTTTTTATTGTATTAAAAAAAGACCATGTATAGTAAGGCGTTTTTTATTTTATTAAAAAAAGGACCATGTATAGTATGGCGTATTTTATTGTATTAAAAAAACGACCATGTATAGTATGGCGTTTTTTATTTTATTAAAAAAAACGACCATGTATAGTAAGGCGTTTTTATTTTATTAAAAAAACGACCATGTATAGTAAGGCGTTTTTTATTGTATTAAAAAAACGACCATGTATAGTATGGCGTTTTTTATTGTATTAAAAAAAACGACCATGTATAGTAAGGCGTTTTTTATTTTATTAAAAAAAAAAACGACCATGTATAGTAAGGCGTTTTTTATTTTATTAAAAAAAACGACCATGTATAGTAAGGCGTTTTTATTTTATTAAAAAAACGACGATGTATAGTAAGGCGTTTTTTATTGCATTAAAAAAACGACCATGTATAGTAAGGCGTTTTTTATTTTATTAAAAAAAAAAACGACCATGTATAGTAAGGCGTTTTTTATTTTATTAAAAAAAACGACCATGTATAGTAAGGCGTTTTTATTTTATTAAAAAAACGACGATGTAAAGTAAGGCGTTTTTTATTTTATTAAAAAAACGACCATGTATAGTAAGGCGTTTTTATTTTATTAAAAAAACGACGATGTATAGTAAGGCCTTTTTTATTGTATTAAAAAAAAGACCATGTATAGTAAGGCATTTTTTATTTTGTAAAAAAAAACGACCATGTATAGTAAGGCGTTTTTTATTTTGTAAAAAAAAACGACCATGTGTAGTAAGGCGTTTTTTATTTTATAAAAAAAAACGACCATGTATAGTAAGGCGTTTTTATTTTATTAAAAAAACGACCATGTATAGTAAGGTGTTTTTTATGGTATTAAAAAAACGACCATGTATAGTAAGGCGTTTTTTATTTTGTCAAAAAAAAAGGACCATGTATAGTAAGGTGTTTTTTTTTTTATTATTAAAAAAAGGACCATGTATAGTAAGGTGTTTTTTTTTTATTATTAAAAAAAGGACCATGTATAGTAAGGCGTTTTTTATTTTGTCAAAAAATAGACCATGTATAGTTAGGCGTTTTTTATTTTATTTAAAAAAACGACCATGTATAGTAAGGCGTTTTTTATTGTATTAAAAAAACGACCATGTATAATAAGGCGTTTTTTATTGTATTAAAAAAACGACCATGTATAGTAAGGCGTTTTTTATTTTATTTAAAAAACGACCATGTATAGTAAGGCGTTTTTCACTTCATTAAAAAAACGACGATGTATAGTAAGGCGTTTTTTATTGTATTAAAAAAACGAACATGTATAGTAAGGCGTTTTTTATTTTATTAAAAAAATGACCGCGTGTTTTTATTTTATTAAAAAAACGACCATGTATAGTAAGGTGTTTTTTATTTTATCAAAAAAACGACCATGTATAGTAAGGCGTTTTTCACTTCATTAAAAAAACGACAATGTATAGTAAGGCGTTTTTTATTTTATTAAAAAAACGACCATGTATAGTAAGGCGTTTTTTATTTTGTCAAAAAAAACGACCATGTATAGTAAGGCGTTTTTTATTTTATTAAAAAAAAACGACCATGTATAGTAAGGCGTTTTTTATTTCATTAAAAAAACAACCATGTATAGTAAGGCGTTTTTCACTTCATTAAAAAAAGGACCATGTATAGTAAGGCGTTTTTTAATGTATTAAAAAAACGACCATGTATAGTATGCCGTTTTTTTATGGTATTAAAAAAAACGACCATGTATAGTAAGGCGTTTTTTATTTTGTCAAAAAAAAGGACCATGTATCGTAAGGCATTTTTTATTTTATTAAAAAAACGACCATGTATAATAAGGCGTTTTTTATTGTATTAAAAAAAAAACGACCATGTATAGTAAGGCGTTTTTTATTTTATTAAAAAAACGACCATGTATAGTAAGGCGTTTTTTATTTTGTCAAAAAAACGACCATGTATAGTAAGGCGTTTTTTATTTTATTAAAAAAAAAAATGACCATGTATAGTAAGGCGTTTTTCACTTCATTAAAAAAACGACGATGTATAGTAAGGCGTTTTTTATTGTATTAAAAAAACGACCATGTATAGTAAGGCATTTTTCACTTCATTAAAAAAAGGACCATGTATAGTAAGGCGTTTTTTAATGTATTAAAAAAACGACCATGTATAGTATGCCGTTTTTTTATGGTATTAAAAAAAACGACCATGTATAGTAAGGCGTTTTTTATTTTGTCAAAAAAAAGGACCATGTATCGTAAGGCATTTTTTATTTTATTAAAAAAACGACCATGTATAATAAGGCGTTTTTTATTGTATTAAAAAAAAAACGACCATGTATAGTAAGGCGTTTTTTATTTTATTAAAAAAACGACCATGTATAGTAAGGCGTTTTTTATTTTGTCAAAAAAACGACCATGTATAGTAAGGCGTTTTTTATTTTATTAAAAAAAAAAATGACCATGTATAGTAAGGCGTTTTTCACTTCATTAAAAAAACGACGATGTATAGTAAGGCGTTTTTTATTGTATTAAAAAAACGACCATGTATAGTAAGGCATTTTTTATTTTATTAAAAAAACGACCATGTATAGTAAGGCGTTTTTTATTTTATTAAAAATATGACCGCGTGTTTTTATTTTATTAAAAAAACGACCATGTATAGTAAGGTGTTTTTTTATTTGATTAAAAAAAACGACCATGTATAGTAAGGCGTTTTTTATTGTATTAAAAAAAAATAACCGACCATGTATAGTAAGGCGTTTTTTATTTTGTCAAAAAAACGACCATGTATAGTAAGGCGTTTTTTATTTTATTAAAAAAAAACGACCATGTATAGTAAGGCGTTTTTCACTTCATTAAAAAAACGACGATGTATAGTCAGGCGTTTTTTATTTTATTAAAAAAACGACCATGTATAGTAAGGCGTTTTTTATTTTGTCAAAAAAACGACCATGTATAGTAAGGCGTTTTTTATTTTATTAAAAAAAAACGACCATGTATAGTATGGCGTTTTTTATTTCATTAAAAAAACGACCATGTATAGTAAGGCGTTTTTTATTTTATTAAAAAAAAACGACCATGTATAGTATGGCGTTTTTTATTTCATTAAAAAAACGACCATGTATAGTAAGGCGTTTTTTAATGTATAAAAAAAACGACCATGTATAGTATGGCGTTTTTTATGGTATTAAAAAAAACGACCATGTATAGTAAGGCGTTTTTTATTTTGTCAAAAAAAAAGGACCATGTATAGTAAGGCGTTGTTTTTTTTTTTTATTAAAAAAAGGACCATGTATAGTAAGGCGTTTTTTAATGTATTAAAAAAACGACCATGTATAGTATGGCGTTCTTTATGGTATTAAAAAAAACTACCATGTATAGTAAGTCGTTTTTTATTTTATTAAAAAAACGACCATGTATAGTAAGGCATTTTTTATTTCATTAAAAAAAACGACCATGTATAGTAAGGCGTTTTTCACTTTATTAAAAAAAGGACCATGTATAGTAAGGTGTTTTTTATTGTATTAAAAAAAAACACGACCATGTATAGTAAGGCGTTTTTTATTTTATTAAAAAAACGACCATGTATAATAAGGCATTTTTTATTGTATTAAAAAAAAACGACCATGTATAGTAAGGCGTTTATTTTATTAAAAAAACCGACCATGTATAGTAAGGCGTTTTTTATTTTATTTAAAAAACGACCATGTATAGTAAGTTGTTTTTTATTTTATTAAAAAAAAAAACGACCATGTATAGTAAGGCGTTTTTTATTTTGTCAAAAAAACGACCATGTATAGTAAGGCGTTTTTTATTTTATTAAAAAAAAACGACCATGTATAGTAAGGCGTTTTTTATTTTATTAAAAAAACGACCATGTATAGTAAGGCATTTTTTATTTCATTAAAAAAACGACCATGTATAGTAAGGCGTTTTTCACTTCATTAAAAAAACGACGATGTATGTAAGGCGTTTTTTATCTTATTAAAAAAATGACCATGTAAAGTAAGGCGTTTTTTATTTTATTAAAAAAAGGACCATGTATAGTAAGGCGTTTTTTTTTTTAATTAAAAAAAGCACCATGTATAGTAAGGCCTTTTTTATTGTATTAAAAAAAGACCATGTATAGTAAGGCGTTTTTTATTTTATTAAAAAAACGACCATATATAGTAAGGCGTTTTTTTTATTTTGGTTATAATTGGTCTCCTGGCCTACAACGTTGAATGATTTCAGGTCATGGCAAGATTGAAAGGGAGCGCGCAAACCTCAGCTTGAGGTGTTGAGGGTCACTTGAACGCAGTCACAGGTACCTGATGCGCACACTGACAGCAGAAGCGCCATCAGCAGATTGCCGTCCTTTGATGACCAACAATCACCGGCATGACTACATGAACGGAAGAACAACTCTGACAACAACAAAAACCCTTCACTTTATTCACAACTTCCGTTTTACAACATCATCAGGATGTGTACTTTCATTTACAGTACATTTACCCCCCCCCCCGAAAGTAAAGCAGTTGAATATTCTTTTATTTTTTTTTTAGGGGGGAGGGGTTTGTTCTGAAAAATGGCAAACATGTTTATTGCTTCATTGCAAATGTTTTTGTTTTGTTACACGGCAGGTTTGGCAAAATTCAGTGAAACTGTACATACTTGCAATCATTAAATACATCATACATGTACTCCTGTGCCAATGCAATGTCTCAAATGGACAACTTGCATTCAGCTTACATTTTTAATTCTAGCAAGCGCAAAAAAAAAATAATTGAAATATACAGAAGTTAAGCAAGCTTCTGTTTTATCCGGAATAAGAAAAACTGTTGAAAAGAAGAACATTTCATAGATATACAAAGAGGCTTCATTATCGTTTTGATTGGACACTGCTCAGGACAAAAATGCAGTCAGTGCACACCCAGTGAGTTTGTGACAGAGTGGAGAGACACACACAGCAAGTAAAACAAAAGACATACTCTCCCTGTCAGGTTGGTAGCTCTGCTCGTCAAGGGGCGCAACATCCACAAGCACCTTTGTGATCAGACGAAAATAGACTCATGTTGTCATCCATGTTGACGTGCAATAATTGTACACTCGCCTCAGGCGCTATAAAGCCGTTCATCTTCAGCTCCAAGACGTTTGTGTGCATTTCTTGTTCTTCAGCCTGAAACGGGAAGGAAAAAAAAAAGGCTTCATTCATGTTGCTGAATAACGATGGAGTCCTCACACAAAGCCTGGACTGCGCACCTCAACTCAAATGAAAACGCTGCTCGGCCCCCAAACACGCCAAACGACTTGAACAACTTGTCAGACTTCTCTTCTACCCTGAAAAACATGGTTTACAGATGAAACAAAACTCAAATATCCTATCTCAAATTAGAATATCATGAAAAAGATACAAGTAGGCTATTCAACTAATCACTTGAATCGTCTAACTCGAAACACCGGCAAGTGTTTCCAAGTGAATCTACAATGTATGACATTTTTTTTTTAAAGTTGAATTACAGAAAATAAAGGACTTTATCACAATATTTTCTGAGACAGTCCTATAATTGGAATATTAAATGCATCATGCATGTAATTTATTCCCTCCACAATGTCTCAAACTGACAACTCGAAATATTACAATTTTAATTCAAGCAGAAAAGCACATCTGGAACATACAGAAGTAAAAAGGAAGCTTCAGTTTCATCCAGAATAATGAACCTGTTGAAAAGAAGAACATTTCATAGATGTACAAAAAGGCTTCATCATCATTTTTGATTGGATGCACAGCTCAGGCCAAAAAGGACAAGCATGCAGTCTGAGTTGGTGCACACCCAGTGAGTTGGTGACAGTGACGACAAACATAGCAAGTAGAACAAAAAGATACTCTCCCTGTATGTTCTTTAGCGTAGCATCCACAAGCACCTTTTTTGTTTTGGAACACTGTGGGAAAAAGAAAACAGACTCATCTGACTATGTTGTCATCCATGTTGACGTGCAATAATTGCACACTTGCCTCAAAGTAGGCGAAGCCGTTCATCTGGAGCAGCGGACCATTTGTTGGTCTCTCTTCAGTTCAGCCTGAAACGGGAACCAATACTGTAGGTTGCATTTGTGTTGCGCTAGATGATGAAGTCCTCACAAAGCCTGCAATGCTCATGTCAACAAACGAAAAAGCTGCTCAGCACCCAAACTACTTGTCAGACTCATCTATTACCCCAAAAAAATCAAGCACACAAACACTCGATTGTCACTTGACTTTTGACGCTGCTGTGGTTCAACTCGACGTATTTCTCCTCCTTCCTGCAAGATGAAGTCAAGTGCATTTGTCTAGCCCGTTATTCACAAATTCCATCTCAAAGGGCTTGAGCACACAGCTGGCCAAAGGTTCGCATCCTCCTCGGACCTAAACTCCATCTGAAGAAACCTTGACAAGGGACCAGCGATGGTGCGACCAATCTCGTTCCTTGTCTATGAGCCCTGTGGGTTGGTCATGTTTGGTGAGTCAGTCAAGAAGTGGGAGTCAAACCTTTAGGGAAATAATAGGAAAAAGAAGACTCATGTGAATGTGTTGTCATCCATGTTGACGTGCAATAATTGCACACTTGCCTAAAGGGAAGGCGAAGCCGTTCATCTGGAGCTGCGGTCCATTTGTTGGTCTCTCTTTACTTCAGCCTAAAACAAGAGCAAATACCGCAGGATGTATTTATGTTTGCGCTATATGATGGAGTCCTCACTCAAAGCCTGCACTGCGCATGTCAACTAAAAAAAAAGCTGCTGTGCGCCCACACATGCCAAACAACTATTTCTCATCTTCTTTGCCCCGAAAAACAAGAAAATTAACGCACATGACTTACACGATGGTCACTGTTGACTTGACACTGCTGTGGTTCGACTCGGCTTCCTGCAAGATCAAGTCAAGTGCATTTTTTTGGGGGATTTTCACACACCATAAATGCACACATTGGACAATATCGTATTGACTGTCCCGCTGAGCCAATGCGAGATGTCGTGTCTGTGACATCTGTCTTCTTCCTGAAAAAAAAAAAATCTTAGGAATACTTATGTCCAACTCACTTTATGTGTGCACACGCGTTTCATTCTTCCAGTCATCCGCTGGCTCCTCGTGCTTCTCCACACATCCAACTTGCAGGACATGAACAGTGAATACAGGGAGGCGAAAGCTGGAGAGGTGTGGGGCGCAGTCAGTTACTTTAGGGCTACAATACCCAGGCTGGTCAGAAAATTTGAATTTTGAGGTAATGTTTCAAAAAGAAAACCCAGTGAAAATTGATGAGGAAGACAAGGTAACAGAAACCCTGAACTGCAGACCATGTAAAGGTCAATATCAAAAAATCTTGGGCTACGAAAACACATGAACTGGGCCAAAGGCTGATCATCTCCAGGCAATGTGGCCTTGATGCCATCAGGAGCGTAAAAGGAGGCTCAACAAAGAGCTGAGGGCAGATGACGTGAAGACACCTCCAGAAGGCCGACATTTCTGCGTTTGAGATTCTTATGTTTGTCACATGAAATGGACTCATTTTGTGAAAGACTGGATTTATTTTTATTCTTGGGGCCTTCTGCCAAACCATCAAAATTCAAACAAAGGATTTAGATTTCACTGCATGTGAACTAAATTTAAGATGCAAGCTTCACTTTTTGAAACTCATTATTGAAATTTTTACCTCATTCAAATTTTCTGACCACCATACGTGTCCATGATTTTTTTTTGAGTTTGTTTACTCACCTTGTGTCTCATCCATCATCATCATCGCAAAAGGAAAAAGTTTGATGCTGGTCACTTCATCTCCAACGTTCTGCCCTGCAACACAGGCATCCATGCAAGACGGATCACAAGAGGGGGGAAAAAACAAACAAAAACAAACATTTTGAAATGACCCTGACAGCATACTTAAGAGTGCCAAAACTTGAAAGGGGGAAAAAATGGCACTCAACTAAACGTTACATAAAAATAGTTAAACCTCCTGTTGACCATTCAGCCATGCCGCAGATTCTCCTTGTGCCGCTAGATTCTTCATTTGATGTGTGGAGTTGCTCCTTTCCCTTGTGCCATTTGAGCTCTGCAACAACAACCTGTCGTAGTGCCACTTATTTACCATAAGTTGACGCGGTTTCTTACCTTTGTCGGCTCCCTCTTCAAACACTAATAACACAAATTAACGTGATTCCTTGCACTTTGGTCACCGTTTTTTTCTGCTTGGTCATTTTGTCAAAAACAAGGTCCAGGTCCTCTTGTACGACCTGGTGCTGAGACAACCATGAAAGAGACAAAAATAAATAAATAAATAGTGTGTTTATCAATATGATGAACTCCTGCCTCAAACCCTCCCTACACTGTGCACCCCAGCTTTCAACTTGCCAAACAACCAACAAAAAGCTGCTCTGGATCCAGACAAGCCAAACAACTCCAGCAAGATCTTGCAAACAACACTTGACTGCACCAGCATGGAACAACCATCAGTTCACCCAACACTTTCCATACCTGCACTCAGTGCAATCAGAGCTTTCTAACAAAACATATCACCATCGTCAAAAGCTTTATTCAACAAAGGCATGCCCCCTCCTGGTCACAATTCAGGTGCTCCCCTCAGACAGTTTGACACCAACAATCCAAACGTCATGTCAAGTCATGTTTGTTGTGTCACTTGGTTCCTAAATTTATGGGGAAAGCATACAAAGTTATTAGTTGTGCCAACTCCATTTGTGTTTGTACATATTACCCTCGTGTGTTTCAGCCATCGCTGCCTCTGCAACACAAAAGCAAACCTCAAGATCAAAAAAAAAAAAAAACCCGACAAAAAAACACATGTATAAAGAAAGAAAGATGGGGAAAGCATAGTCAGTTGTGCCAACTTCATTTGTACATACACTACCCTCGTGTTTTTCATGGCAGGTTTGGGCCCTATAATGTAGCAAAGACAAAAGGAGTGCGATCACACACGAAACGGTACAATAGACAAAATATCACGTTCACAAATTTCCAAAATAAAAAAACAAAGTGAATAAATAAAATACACAACACATGAAAAGTAAGATGAAACAAAAGTACAATTACAAATGCCATGCCTCAGATTTGAGGCACAGTGAAACGTTAAAAACAAAAACAAAAAAACAAAAAACAACTCAAGCGCTAGCTAGCTAGCTAGCATGAAAAACAAACTGGAAAACTAAACAAATAAACCCAAAGAGCTGAATAAAGCAAACTGGGTGAATTGTGAAGTGACGTACTCAAACCTCAAACGCTGCTGTATCCCTCAAACTTGCAAATCCGGCAACAAACAAAACGTCGATGTGAATAACGGCAACGATACGACAAACATTTGTTCGTGTGCTCACCTGACGGACGCCATCTTGCCGCACCTGCGGATAGGATTGCACTTGATGAATCCCCTCGTATACACCTGTCTGTGAACTGCCAATCTACTCGTGCCACCCACTGACATGTCATGACTGCTTTGGCTCACCGCGGAAATTGTGTTTCAATGTGAATCACATAGTTGTGAAACTCAACTTAAGCGCAAACAGCACATTTACGATTTGTTCACATATCGAACCGAGGATGGGGACACCAAACACACAAACTTGTCTCTCATGTGGTCGATCGGCAACCATTTTCGCCACGTCGGCGGCGATCAACGCCACTTCCGGGTATGGGCAAGCATTTCCCGCCAACAAGCAAAACGGGAGCTATGCCACGTTGCACTCCTCATCAGCTTCCGGCAGGGTTCGGCGCCGCCTTGTGGCTAGTAGAATGGATAGCCATGGTGGTATTTATTTATTTATTCATTTATTTATTGTGATGTAGATGTAGAAAACTTGAACCATGTTTTCTTTCATTGCAATGCTGTACATTCCTTCTGGCTAATTTAAGGAGTTGGTTACAATAAAAAAAAATATTGATTTTCCCCTGACATAAGAGTCTAGTTTGTTTGGTGTCTATCAGGAAGATAAATTATAATTTGGTTCGAATGTTTTGTTACTTTTAGGGATTTTTTTTTCCTAACTCGCAAATGCTGATATTTTAAAACAAAACCATGTCTACTCCACTGGAAAAAAATGCTTTCTATTATTTTGTAAATCTTTGCAATTGGTTATGGATAGTAAAGCCCCTCATTTAGTTTCTTTCTTGGAAAGATTTGATTTGTTATAGAAAGTGCTCTAACAAATATAAATTTATATTTTTTTCTACGTTCAATTATGTTGTTAGAAAGCTTATCCTAAATCTTTATCAAGTAATTTGTCATTTGATGATACATGAGTGCCTTGTTTGTGTAAAAAAAATAAAATAATCAAATATAATAATAATAATAATTATTTATTTATTTATTGGGAAAAGAAAAGACCATGGCCATAGGTCCTTAAAGACCACGTTTTGTAACGCCTTAAAACCCCAAATTATGGCTGATTTTTATTTTGTCACTTTTTTTTAACACATTCTAAGACTTCTCACATCATGTAAGGCATTTTTCATTTAAAAAAAAAATTCTGATCTAACTTATAGCTTCCTTTAACTTCTTATTCTTAAGTTGATATACCCTTTACTGATCAATCAATACTTTATTTAAAAAGTGCTTTTCACACAAGAAATGCAACACAAAGTGCTTTACAGATTAAAATACCCCCCCCCGCAAAGTCAGACACATGATTGAAGTTTCACTTACTATCACGTTTAAAAAAATAAATAAAAAAAGTTTCCTTAAATCATTATTTTAAGAAAGCCTTCTGTATGTTTTTTAAATGCCTTCATCTAAACATTTATCTTAAAAATAACTTCCTATGCATCATGTCACTTTCCACTAAATAATGCCTTATTTAAAAAAAATACCAAGTAATAATAATAACAATAATAATGAACAGAACAATAACTATAACAATAACTATAATTAAGACTTAAAATCAAATAAGTATGACTGATTTATTTGTGTTTATGGTTATATTGTAATTCACCACATGAGAAACACTTCAGTTGGGTGAAGTTGCATCCTCCAAGCCAAGCCAGTCACACAGCTATCCCATGTTTTGCTTTATTTGGCAGCACGTTCAGCGTGGTAATTACCTGTAAGCCTCTCCCATAGAAGCGGGTCAAGAGGAGAAGATGAGCACAAGAGATCAAGAGCAGGAAAAGAGTAACAACGCTGGACACCGTCCCGCTTCCTTTTCTTATACTGGGGGGGACACATAAAGGTAAGGACATTTTAGACAAGTGTAAGATACAAGTAACACATTACAATTTTTTTTCCCCTTTTGCTTCAGCATGTCCAAGGCAGGAGAGAGAACTACATCCACTGCATCTGCAGACTCCACTGCAACTGATGGGTATGTTTCATTTGTGACTAAACCACGTGTTTTCCGATTGTGAAATGACAATATTCAGATGACGACAAAAACACGAGAGCTCATCCGAGCTGTGTTTTGGCGCAGCAAAAGTGGAGCGTCCTCGTCTCAGGCGTCTCCATCAGGCTCGGTCTCCGAGACGCCAAAGAAGTCCTCCAAAAAGTCCAAGAAAAACAACGAGAGCATGAACAAAGTCTACAACTCTGTGCTTAACAGTGTTTTCGGCGCTGTGAGTAGACAACGTTGACTCTATATTCATGCACATACATGTATGACTGCTGATGTATTATTAAAATGTTTAGGTATTTTTTTTCCTGTTTTCATTAGCTATTTTTTTGTATTATTTTTGTCACTTCACATTAGCAAACTTACAGGAATGCTTCTTAATAGGATAAAAATTGCGCTAACATAAGCTAGCTCTTACTAATTACAAGAAAAAGAGAAAAGAATCATGATAATATTTAGTGTTATAGGAACACTAATATAAAAAAGATCCATAAGACTCCACAAGGTATGTCTTTTTTTCTCTGATTCATGGCTGTTTTTTTTTTTTTTCTTATATCAAATTGCTGTCAGGGATGGCGGATTTGTTTTCACAGATTATATTTATCATGTACTGCTCATGATGAGGCTGTTTCAACAATTGCAAAAAATGTTTTGTAGGGGCTAAAAAAAAAAAAAAAAAAAAAATCCAAACTCCTCCTTTAGCTACAGCTTTAAATCTGTATTACTGTTACCAGTCTTTTATTTTTTTTTATTTTATTTTTTTTAAGTAATGTGTGAGTATTTTCACCTGTGCACAAATATCAGACATGGTGGTGTCAAGCAGCACACGGGCTGATCCGTGTAAGCTTGCTGTCTGCAGCATTAGCCGCTCATTAGCTGCTGCTTAACGCCACACTTGGTTAGCTTTAGGGAAATGTGATTTCAAGTTGCTTTGAGGGGTATATGTGAATGTATAGTATGTCAAATATGACCAAACGCTGGACATGTAAAATTGTGTTGTCTTCCGACAGGAGAGAAAATTAGCACAAGGTGAATTAGATGGTAAGTCTGACAAATCAAATATACTATTTATTTATTTTTTTGAAATCTGTTTACTACCTGAACATCGCGTGAAAAGGTTATCCCAGGCTGCTCTGACTTGCAAGTTCCCGACATCACAGACCAATTAAAGTTTTAGTGGCGCTAATCCGCACCTGGAAGCGTTCTCAAGGTTATCGCGTTGTTTTTACAGAGCTGCAAGAAGCCTTCAAAGAGTTCGACTACGACCAGGACGGCTACCTGAACTACAAAGACGTGGCTGAATGCATGAGGACCATGGGATACATGCCCACTGAGATGGAGCTGCTAGAAATTGTGCAACAGATTAAAATGAGGAGTGAGGCCACAAATGTGCTTCCCACACTTTAGCACGATGACATGTAGTGATTTATACTGCTAATGTTCCAACGCTTCCCTCTTTAGTGGGCGGGCTCATGGACTTTGAAGACTTCACTGAACTAATGGGACCCAGAATGATGGGCGAGACCGCAGACATGCTGGGACTGAAAGAGATCCAGTCAGCATTCTTACAGGTGGGCTTCTATTATACACCGCAGTATATTAGACAAACATAGCTTCATTTCACTTACGCCATCTTGTTGCTGTCTTGCAAAGTTTGACCTGGACGGAGATGGGAAGATCACTCAGGACGAGATGAAGGAGGCGGCCAAAAGCCTGCTGGGGGAGAAGCTGAAGAAAGGAGAGCTGGAGGAGATCCTGAAGGAGTTAGACATTAACGCAGATGGAAACATTGACTTTGAAGGTGAAAATAGAACAAGTTGACACTTTGTTTGTATTTCACTTGCGTGAAGTTGTTTCTCTGCTCCTCCTTAGAGTTTGTCATGATGCTCTCCATCCGCTAGTGGCCGGACGCCAGCACAGAATCCACTTCTGCAACAATAATAATTGATCAACTGTTCATAGTGCAACATACACAATATTGTGTGCCTCCTTGTTAATTGAAAGAATGGAATGCAATTTGATGTAACATGTAAATAAAGTTAAAGAAGGTTTAGTATGTTTTGCTATTTTAATAAAGAAATCCAAACTTTTTTTTATTTTTATTTTGACTATGGGGAAAAGAACACACAAGATTCTACTCCTCTCACATAAAACTTTATTCCACAACGTTTTGTATCCTATTGTTAAATAAAATACAAATGGCGGAGTAAGATTCCATTCAATAAATTAGTTAAGAGTGCAGCTCAGGGCTTTGTCCGGTCAACAGTGGAATGTGGCGCATACTTCCAAATTGACATGCATTCATCAGCTCTGCATACTACCTGGAAAGGATGCAAATATTTGCCATTACAACAACTTAAACAGCAAAGCTAAGCAGTATTTGACACCATTTTTGTGGCACTGCAGTCACTCAAATCACATTAAGGTCAAGTCCTAGTTGTAGTCTCAAACATGGGCAGCAGGGGGCAATATTTTATCCACGCTGCTTTGCCCTTGGTCTCTCTTATTTCCTTTCATTCCCGGGAATAGTTTGAAAATGGATCAACTCTTCAGAGACAAACTTCGCAACGTTAGGATTTTCCACCATTCTATTCGTCGGGGAGTTCGTCAACAAACTCCGCCATGATGTCATGCACCCAGATGTCGCTATCTTGCTGTGAGGTGTCGACCAGGAAGACGGTCAGCTTCCTGTCCCAGGCGTTCGCTGCTTCCTGCGCTGCCTCCAGTTGGGCCACGAGGGGCTTCTTCTCCACGTGGTTCCTGAAGACGATGGAGGCTTCCTCGGACCACTGCCTCGTCTTCACTCCTGAGGGGCGAGACGGTCTTTTGGATAAAAAAGGAACGTGCCACTTGGTGCTTAAATCGGGTTTTGACCTTGAGACTCACCGGCCAGCTGAGCGGTGATTCCCTGGAAGGGTAGCTGTCGGAACTCCTTGTTAAGAGCTCTGAGCTGTGTGCAGCTGACGAGCTCGTGCTTACCGTAGTCCAACTCATAAACGGACACCAGCCCATTGGTAAGAACCCCCTTCACTAAAACTCGATACCAGCTGCACAGTGGAGGAATGCACAAATTTAGAGAGCGCGCCGTTTTGTTAGGCCTGAGTTGTCAAACGCTTCACTCACTTGTTCTCCACCTTAGCAGCATAGATGTGATTCTTCTGCACGTTCAGAGGTCTTTCATCCGTTTGGTTGTAAAAGAGGATCATTTCCCCCATCAGCACCACCAGTTTGTACATATCTCTCCAGGGCTGGAGGACAAAGTGGCCTGGATGGCATGCCACTGATATGTACACGTCCATGTTGTTTCCTGGAAGTGACAAAAAAACAAACAAACAAACAAACAAAACGAGTACCGCATTAGTATGAAGTCGTGAAATTCTGAACTAAAAAATTAATCGAGATGATATGACCTGCAGGGGGGAGTGTTAACAGTGGTGGCAGATGATAATTGAATGATGGGAACGACTGTGCCCCAGGTGGGCTGCTGGCAGTTAATTTGGGTCCGGACGGAACCTTTCTGAGATCAGGCTTGGCTGCGACAGGAGCCGACTTGGGACTGCCGTTGGTGACGTCACCGCCGCTTGATGTCTTGGTGAGCGTGGAGATCTTGATGGGACTGTGAGAGTAATGACCAGATGAAGAATAAAAAGGAGTGACTTCAAATGCAGGAATTTTTTTTTTTTTTTTTTTAAACGTTAAAGTGACCTGTGGCTTGTCAGGTAGACGTCGGGTTGCTGTTTGAACAAGTCCGACCGCGCCATCTGGTGGTTGAGACTACAGACAGGGTCGTGGAAGTTCTTGTCAGTGAAAAGGTGAACGTAGACGCACTGTTTGCTTTTGTCCACCTTGGCTACCTTGAAGTGCAGATTTAGTGTGTGAAGAGAGATGTTATAGACAACGTATAGAAGCATGAACATTTTCATAAGCAAATTAGACTAAAGAATTACTGTACCTTCATGCTGCAGTCAGTGGTGTTGAGAACTTTCTCGCGAAGCCACTGGACAGTATCTGGAGTCCAGGATCCGACACTAACAGAAAGGTCTGCCAGGCAACACTTGACTGCCTAAACACATATTAACGTTATCGGGAATTGTGTTTTTCCATCACTGCTTTATTGTTGTTATTATTTATGCAACCTGCGGTGGGATGGCCATGAGGTCACGGAAGAACTTTTGTGGAATCTCCCTGAGCTCAAACACTTCAACGGAAGCCTGGACTCCGACATCAAGGAAGAGGATATCCAACACTCTGCTACCATGTAGATTTGTTATCTAAACAGACAAAGAAAATAATAAATGGCATGCAGTTTTCATATCTTCAGAGTGCCAATTTCTTCCTTGTAATTTAATCTTACTTCCACGCGGGACCATTTGCCTTTGTACCGAGCCACGCATCCTTTGCCGCAGAATGGCCTGGACACTAAGAACTCTGACGTTACCTGTGAGAAATCTAGATTTCATTATAATACATACACACTACTCAGGAAGCAGAAGTGATCCAGCGTTGTTTTCTTCGCAATGCCTCCGCGTGGTTAAAGCCATGTTTACCTAAACACTGACGTAAAGCTTCAAAGGAGAGAGGTGGCACTGCACTGCTCACATCCTAAATGGCTTGGCGAAGCATCAAATCCAGATTATCACACTAATCTCAATCTGTCCACTAATTTGACACAGCAAAGGCACATTCACAAAAGACTTCTGAGGCTGAAATGTCATTTGGATACAGAAGTGTGGAACTGCCATTGTGGAGTAATCATTTTTGACTGGTAAATACTTGTAAACATATTTACAAATAATATTCAAACATATTTGCAAATTCGTTTCAATGTACTTGTAGGAAATAATGCTAAAAATCTACCATTTTTTTCTCCATAATGCCACGGGGTATTGATTTACGCATGCATTTGCCCTATATTATACTAATACATTCAAAAATTAAGTAAACATTGTTTTGTTGTAATTTTTATTGTGTGCATTGCATGATTTCCATTCAGCCTTTTTTTTCCCCATAATACCTCAGTAGCATCATGGGAAAAAAATGCCAAACTGATATCACACACACACTGCAGACAGAATTACGAATAAACAATGTTGATTCGTAATTTTAAAACGTAGCGGTATAATGTAGGTCAAATGCTTAAAAAAAAACATGTTTTTAGCATTTAGCCTACAAGTACGTTCAAGCGTATTTACAAATATGTTATAATGTCCTTGCAAAAACATTCAAATATATTTAAATATAGTATGTTTAAATGTGTTTGCAATATTTGCCAGTCAAAAATGTTTACTCCGAACTGGCAGTTCCACACTTGCGCACAAATGTCACCGCTGGAAATGTATCAAAGTCTTCATTAACTCTAACTATAAAAGTATTATTAGTTGTTCAAGATATTAAAACATGTTGTTAACCTGCGAGTGGAAATATGTCTCGATGTTCTCAAGGATCTCATTGAGTTTGGTGAGACCTCGAGAGGGTAACTGACAGTAGATGGTCCCATCGGAACAAACACTGGTGATGGTCACATTCATGAAAGCGCTGTTAACCTGAGGAATACAACCAATTATGAGCCTAGCGTGTTGTACTTTCAGCGCATAGAATTTCTTCCTTTGACCTGCAAGGGACTGTTGAGGCTCTTGTCCTGCAGGGCTTTCATGCAGGCGGCATTGATGTTGACGTCATCATCCTGTGACGTGTCGTACAACACCATCAAAGGAGTCTGCCCTCTCTGTAGGATTTCAGCCAAAAGGATCCGGCCACTCGCCATCGCCTCAAATGTCTTCAGCACGGCGGGCTCCTGACTGAAGGGCTCCAGGCCTGGACACAAAATTCCATAATGGATGCTCAATATTTACTAGCAATGGATGGTTGAGATTTCTGCTCCTTGTCCTTATGACAACATGATTTCATCTCACCCGCCAGTCTGCTCTTGGTGGCTTGGAAAGGTAGTTTTAAGAATTTCTCGTGCAGATCAAAAAGTTTGGCTTTGCTAACAGCTTCTGAGAAGCCATGATCCACAAAGTGAACCTATAAATCCACACGGGCAATTCAAAATTCTGATGTAAACTCTTCAAAGTTACATTAATGTCCTGGAAAACCTCTCACCTTAGCCTTATCCGCCATGAGCTCGCACACCTGAGCCCTCAGAACTTCCTCCTCCTCAGTTTTGACAGCCACAAGTTGGCCCGACAACGGAGATGAGCAAGGCGTCGACTTGTGCTTGCTGTAAAAGTCCCTCATTTCATCTTCCATACGCTCCTGAGCCTGCGAGTAGCTCTCTCCTATGTACCTTCAAATGCAGGAGGATATTGTGTGATCTATCAATTAAATATGCCTCAAAACTTCTCGTGTACCTCAAGACGACTTCATTGGTGTTTGTGGCTTCCACCACCAACACAGAGGGATACTCCTCTTCGGGGATATGCAGGGGTGGTACCGAATAATCACATAGTTTCTTCCCCTCCTCCCGCTTCACTCTCCGCTCTTCTTCACTGGCCGACGAGCCTCTCCTGTTACAGTTCTCGTCTTCTCCTCCTCCTCCGCCACTGCTGCTGCTCCTCCTGTACATGATGGCCCTCTTGGGGTTGTCGGGCATCGGGTAGTCAATGGTGCAGATGTCGGAGAGGAGGTGAAGGTTATCGAGGACGTGTCCGGGAAGTTTGGTCTGATCGAACAAAAGCAAAACAAGACATGAATAAAAGTTTCATGGCGTTTTGTTTTTTTTCTACTGACTTTATAGGTGTCCTGAAAGAGCTTAGGAAGCGCATGGGCCCACAGGCCGTTGGAATACTTCAACAGCAGTTCTTCTAGCTTCTGCTTCAGCTCGGGGCTAAGAGAAGCTGGCGGCGATGGAGGGCTGGGGGATGACGAGGACGCTGAGGCAGTTGGGTGTGAGCCGGAGCGTTTAAGTTGGGGTCGCTGGTGGTCGAGGGACTGCAAGGGATTGTCTGATGGGGAGACAGGAGATGGGGAGCAAGGTGAAGTAGGGGCAGATACGACGGTCTGCTCCTTGGCGGGGTAGAGAAGCAGCTCAGATGGGTTACTGCTGCATGTTCTCTCTATCTGGAAAAAGGCAAAACAAATGGATTACAGTCACCTTATATCGTGGGATTACATTTTCAGAGAACGTACAGTGCATATGTGTTTCCAGGTCTCCAGATCTCGAATAGCCTCGGCTGGCAGGTCCTGTTTATAAAGCTCTTTGTAGATCTGAGGCAACTTGGAAACCCAGAAGCCATTGCTGTATTGCAACAGGATATCCTTGATGCAGCTCTGGACTTGCTGAGGGTTGTAGACTTTGACAGAATCCAAATTCTCATTTAAACGTAAAGGTGCTGGAGGAAGCAAGAACACAAGAGGACATGTTTCAATCCAGACACAGATAGGGACAAGAATGATTTATTATGATTATTATGATGATGATGATTATTAGTTATTGTTCTTGGTGAGATAAAACAAGGTGATCACTATTAGACTTACAACTAGTCGGCTGACAGTTTCGGGAAAGGTGAGCCTGTACCTCCTTCTGAAAGCGTGATGGGAGTGTCATCCTCTTTTCCGACCTGGACACGGGACGTTAGTCTTAAATTTCCAAGATTAGTTAGTACTGGCTCTGTGTCACATCATGAGGAGCCCAAACCTTAAATTCAGTTCTCTCTTAGCACACACAAAATGTCAATTTAACAGATCCCATACTACGTTTCCATGGTGATGAATTGATGCTTCCCGCCACAGAACCAAATGTGTGATATAACGCGCCTGCTGTTTCAATGAAAGATCGAGAGGGCTCCATTAGATTTGCTGATTCACTCTGCATTGGTTTAGATGCTTTAATCTACCAGAGAATAGAAGGGGATTAGAAAGGTTTACACCCCTTCTACTCTGGGATCATGAGCCCCTGCCAATACACTGGGCAGGGACCAGGATGCCCCATTGTGCTGCTGAGGGCCGTGGGGATGTCAGTTGTTCTCCCAATGAATAGGCAACTGTGGCTGCCGGCTGGAGTTTATTCCAGAGATCCACGTGTTTATTTACCTGTTGGCTGTGTTCTGGTTGGGCATCTTCAGCTGTTGCGTTCCCGTCCTGCCCTCCGCCTGTCCATCCCTCACATCCCTGGACTGTCTGAAGTCTCCATGTCCGGAGCCTCGGCCACCGCCGCCTCTGCCGCCGCCTCGTCCGCGGTGGCTCGGTTGCCTCAGGGAGGTTTGAGGTTTTGCTGCATCGAGGCACACATACACACGCACAGAACGCTGAGACAAGGTAGTATTGAATTGGAGGGCATGTGTCAAACAGCAGACACTGGGAGTTAACTATCAACATTACACTTTTAATTTGAAGCTCTTTCCCCTATGTATTACAAAAATAAACTGCACCCACAGACCCCCTGTCTTAACATGTACTGCCCCCAATCCTCACCTAGGCTCCTGATTTATTCATTCCTGTTCAGTGACTGTCATTGTGCATGTGAGTCTTACTTGACCAATCCAGTGTGTCCACAATCAAGTCACCATGATCAATAAACACATTCTGCTTCTCCACCTCTTTCATTTGATCTCAATTGCATCTTTTCCAAATACTTCCAGAGTCAATCAATCATCCAGGCATGCGTACGTACAGCAAATTGTTAAATCCTACAGACGAGAATCACGTCAGCAAACTCACAGTCCGAGGTCTTACTCTCCCTGAATAACAAAATCCCAGGTGCTGAAGAAGCGATGGAGAGGCTGATGCATGAATCAGCTATTGTGGCTCTCTCGGGTAATAGTCTTAGCTTTTTAGGCTCACTGTCATTCTTGCTCACCGGCTCCTTTTCGACCACCTGCCCAAGCCCTACACTAGCATTGTGCTGCGTTTCTTTTTGTGCTGTCTCGTCCTCTTACAATACTCCTCTCCCCACCACCACCTTCTCTGACTCCAAGAATATTCTGCAGACTCACACTCTCTAGTGGAGGCACTGCAAACGATAACACCAAAGGAGTGTCTGTGTCGCATGGTTTGTTTGGGAGCAGCAACAACTGTATGGGTCTGACTGCACAACCACTGATATCAAAGATTTTTTTATAAGCATGAAGCATATTAATTGTGTGTACAATTAACAAATATTACACAAGATTTTAAATCACACAACGCCTTCTGTTTGCATTATGTCAACAAATATGATACAGTATTTTCTAGAATTTAGCCCCACTGCAAGATAAAAAGCTTGGATCTGATCTGAAGTTTGTAAACCTAACCACAAACCTCAAAAGACTTGGATTATACCATTAAAGACAAGCAGAGCCGTTGGTTTGACCCTCATTTGGGTGTTCACCATCTGGGGTCGCCCAGTCTTCTTGGAACCTCGCTGGCGAGTCATCACCTTGGCAACATGGGCCGTCTCTTTGTCCACAGAGGCAAAGCACATTATCTGGAAACATATGACAAACGGCCATATTAGTAATGACTTGCTACTTTTATCTGTGAGGATGTGACTGAGCTTCAAGGCTCAGTTTACTAAATCTTCTAAGTGTTCTCCTTTGACTGGATTAGACTGTTTGCAAGCAACTTTGCACCTCTCCTGAGCGGCTGCGTTCCACGCGGACGACTGAGGGCATGCTGGTCAGCAGTGTGTCCAGATGGTTGTGTCCCATCTGTTTATGTGGAATCTGCTCACCGGTCAGCTCCTTGTACTCAGATTGTAGACGGGATAGCGACAGTCCACCCTTGTTGGCTTGAAGGATGACCCTGAGCATTTTTTTCACCAGTTCGCCGTCAGACATGGTCTAAATTAACTAGTGCAAAAATACACAAGCAGAATTTTTTTTTAACTTGTCCATGAAAGGATCAATGTTAGCATTTCATAAATGGCATTCTGCTGAAATGTTGTAAAACTGCAAAGTCAATAGCCTACATTCTTCCTCTCAAGAAGGAAAGAATGAAATTTTCTGTCAAACTGCCCACAAAGGGACTTTAATGCTTCCTGCGACAGAACCAAATGGAATTGGAATAAAAAAAATAATAATTATAATAAAAAGAGAGAGAGATTTGTGACGTGGTTTTAACACAGAGGATTTATAATATATAAATCAGTCGATTTGATGTGGTGAGGTGACACACCCACGATTTATTTATTTTTTACATACAGTGTATGTATGTATATATATATATATATATATATATATATATATATATATATATATATATATATATAAACACTATTAGAATAACGTGAGCTGGAAGCCCTTTAATGTTACGCTTTTGTGCTTTGTTATAATGCAATTCCAAATACGTAATGGCAAAGACTAATAACTTCGCACATGTACTTCGATCATACGGCTATACACGCGAAATGAAACTGAGAATGACGTAACGTGTCACACTTCAGATCCACGCCCTTGATTCGACACTAAAACTGTTTAGATATGTTTTCCTATATTTTGTTTGTCCGAGCCTAAAACATAAATTAGTCGCGAATATTTGTTTGCGATAAACATTGAGATAATACCGGAAAGTTTAAATGGTATGGAATTTAAAATCTTCCAGCCGCAAATGGTATCGTGGCAAGCTACTTCTGGAGATGTTCAGAAAACCGGAACCTAACGGATCTTTCCTTCAATATAAAACTAAATACGGATCCAATTATCCTTCCTCTTTCAATACACGTAACTTTATTTTGAAGAGCAAAACAGGAAGTTACATTCTAACTTTGTTAGCTTAAAAATACCACCCTTCTAATGCTCGAAAAAGAGTAAACAAACAACCAAAAGCACAGTAAAAGTCACCGTAATTCACCTTAAAAGTGTTTCCACCTTTCGCCCAACTGTTCCAAGTTTGACAGATCAGGTACAGGCGCTGTCCTCACGCGCTGTCACCACCACGGAGCTGCGCGGCCGGATCTCTGGAACTCTGTCTGGAGCTGTTGAGCCGGTGTGTGTGGCTGCCAACCGGGACAAGCACGGCCTCTCTTCCGCAGCCCGATTGGTCAGTTCAGCCTGGGCCTCGGAATCATGTCAAGTCGACGTGCATAGCTCACAACAAATCCACTCCTCACGAAAACAAATTATTATAGTTTTAGTGTTAAAGCACAATCGCAATTATAAGGCTTAATTTCACAATTACTGGAAACAACATGTAGTGACTATAGATTAAAAATACTGCTGTTATATATTTTTTTAAGAAATACAGCGCTCACAAACAGAAAGTACAGTACAGAACTGTACTGTAGTTCCTTGATTGACACGCCATACCAGAAGGTGGCGGTAATGCGCACCAAACCGACCATTTAAAAGTCCACAGTAGAAGAAGAGCAAGGGAAAAGACAAGGAAAAAGGAGGAAAAATAGCAACAAGAAGTTGCATCAACATTCCGAGGAAATACACCTAAAGGTTGTATCTTAAGTTTAAGTGTGAAGAGGCGTAATTTAAAACTGCTAGCGTCGAGTACCTTTCTTATTAAACACAATAGCCATGCGTTACATGAACTAACATGCATACAGACTAACAGAGGAGAGGGATATGCTTAGAAATGTGCTTCTGAACGACATCAGACATAGAATCTGTCGTATTGTGTATAAATTGGATGTGCGCTAAATAATATAAACCGGAACTTTGGTTCATGACGGGTTAGTAACACAATCTAAGATCGTCTGGAATGTCTGCCAAAACATGTGTTTTTCGCTGTCTGTAAGTCTATCACTTCATTTTTTTTTTATTTCGTGAAAGCGTTGTCAGCTGACCTAACAGACAGACACTAAAATGACACAAAATCCATCAAGCATGGGTGAGCGGTACAGATACAATAAATATATTGTCGTTATTATTGGTATTTCTATCACTTCCGTTGTGAATTGGCCCTGTACAAATAACATTGAATTCAAAGTGGCATCCCCCTATCAATGTCACCTAACCTTTTCATCAGCTGTTTCAATGTTGACATGGGAAATATCTCGCCCTCCCTTTCCCTGTTCATCTCAGTTGTGATGTTTAGTGACGCACAACTTGGGCCCCTCCTTTAAATGCTGGCACTTTTCTGTAGAAAGGGAAAGCATTAAGAGCAAATAACACTTGTAGTTTTTTTAAATTCTTATTTATCTTAGATTCTGGAACCACTTTGTGTTTAAATTTAATTTTAATAACCATGGCAATGAGCAGGAGGCATTCTTATACACCGCAGGTAAGTAACTTCAATGCAAACATCAATCTCCTGACTAGATAACATCAGCCCTGACTAAACCACTGCATTTCATAATATGCAATTAAAATATTTCATTTGGGACACTTACCGTATTGAAGTGTGAGTCAGCTTGCTGTGTGACTTCATGTGTGTGAGAATATAATTCTGGTTACTGTAGAGAAAGAGAAAATTAAGCAACTTTACCAAAGTTTCATATAAGTTTATGAACAATGCTCAACTATGCTTTTGCTCCTGCTTGTATGAAGAAAACCCTTTTCTATCCTGTTTTCTCCCCTGTGGTTAAAATCATCCGGCACCATGAGTTAACATGACCTGCTATGTTTTGAATGGGGTCTTTGTGTGAGCTGGGGCAAGTAAAAGATAAGATTTTATGCAGTCTTCTGTGGTCCATGACATGTGACTTGGAAATGATGTTTGCAAATCTTTTTCTAACCCAACTTTTTAAGGAAATGGATCAAAAATAATATCAATAGTATGAAACTGACCACTATCACTTGTTTCATCACTTTGAAGGATGCAAAATAGATATTAACTACATTGGTGTCTGATTTCTGTTCAACTACCACCAGCTCACCAGCCCATTGATAAGCAGAATGAGCAGCGGGGGAACTGTGGAAAGCGGAAAACCTCCAAAGGTTGCAAACATTAACTGAAAAAAAAAAATTTCAATGGGGAACAATAAAGCATTTCATCTTAATACCTGCCGCCTTCTCCTAGATTGGTTCTGTAGTGGAAGTGATAGGAAAGGGTCAGCGTGGCACTGTCACCTTCATTGGACCGACCTTATTTGCCCCCGGGAAATGGGTGGGTGTCATCCTCAACGAGCCCAAAGGCAAGAATGATGGCACTGTGCAGGGGAAACGCTATTTCACCTGTGAGGAAAACCATGGAATATTTGTCAGACAGACTCAGGTTTGTAAGATGTATCATATGCAATGTATGCCTTTTGTAAAATGAACATCAGTATTGATTTGCCGTGTGTTTGCGTCGCTCCATATACCACATGCAGATCCAGGTGGTGGATGATGGCTCGAGTGCAACATCTCCAGACACTCCTGAGTCCGGCCCTTCCAGGATCCCGAGACAAAGAGGTGGCCATTTTGAGTGTTGCATGCATTCATTCACAGAGCCTTAAAAGTTAGCATTAAATCATCTCATGAAATATGACTTCTTTTTTTCTCACCAGATATACCAGAAACCCCCAAAACAACGAAACTGGTATGTAATCATCTTGCAGAGTAACATTTAGAAATCAATCATTTAACAAATAAACACAAAGCGTTGATTTAATTTTTTTTCTAGGCCTCAAGCGCAAAGAAGGTAGAAATGCTCTTGGCAGTCCATTTTTCTGTTTCACTTTGTTTTAACGGCATTTACATAACTTAACATACTTTTAACCTCCTCCCTTTAAAAAAAATGCAAACATGTATTTCTTTGGTCACTCAATCATGCATAGAATTGCATTGTTTTTGCATGTGCACGTTTCGTTGTGTTTTTGTAAACGCATGCACACATTCTGTGTGAGATTGTGAGGCGCTCCTTGCACTTTGACAAGTTGCCTGAGGTGACATGTTGCTATTCTTCTCAGTTGGGGAAGTAACTGGGTCTTTTTTTGAAGAAAAAAACAAAAGAAAACTAACATTAAATATACACTCATGGTTTGCTATTCCTGTGCTACTAATCTCTTATCTTGCGACGCTGGCTGTGTGCGCGTTCCTACTCTTCTCCAGTCCTCTACCCGTCGTTCTATCAAGGTGAGCTAATGGTGAAACTCCCATCTTTTTAAGGATTTAATTTGAAGGGAGGAAGTGACATTGATTCTCGCATACATGCATTGTACACGACATATAGCAGGCTACCTTTTTGATTTGTGAAGTAAAATGGTTTTCATGATTGTGCTGTGGCAGTGGACCAAACCAAAGCGTCTAGCATCAGCCATTTCGCTCCCCTCCCTCTTGATACATCCCCCGAGCCGCTCCAGATTTCCGCTCATGGTATGCACCGCCACGTCATGTATCACAGAAGTGGTGAAGCGTGTGGTCCATGAACACGGGTGCATTTGGCCTGTTTGGCTCAATGATGGGATTTACTAATGTAGAGGGCACATAGGGGTGGTGACATTTTTTTTTTTTTAACTACCCAAATAAAATTAGACATGTAATGATCTTTCCAACACACCTTCTTTTGTCAGGCATCTCGTGAGAATCTTTCATCTGGTGATGTCAGTGAAGTCGGCCTATCCCCCCTCCAGGTTGCGCTGGGTGCTCCAATTACAACTCAACTTGGGCCTCTGACAGAGGGAACCACGACTTCTGCTCCAGCTACACCGAGCAAGGTGGGTCACTAATAAGAGATACAGAATGATGCTGATCAAGTCATTTAAATGTACGACTGTCATTTTCATTTAGGTTAATTGAAAACAATCCCAACTATTTGTTCACACAAAGTGTTGTGCATCCTCCTACCTGTCTGCTGCTTCCAGGAGGAGGAGTCACTGCGTGCGCAGGTCAAGGACCTGGAGGAGAAGCTGGAGACGCTGAAAATGAAGCGCACGGAGGACAAGGCCAAGCTGAAGGAGCTGGAGAAGCACAAGATCCAGCTGGAGCAGCTGCATGAGTGGAAGACCAAAATGCAGGAGCAGCAGGCCGAGCTACAGAAAAATCTCAAAGAAGCCAAGAGGGTGACATCAATTATGACAAATATTGATATACTTCTGCGTGCAAACATGAAAATGTGGATTTCAAAACCTAAGACGATCAGCAAATGCTCTTTTCTTGTTCCTCCAGGAAGCACGTGATGCTCAGGAGGCGAAGGACCGCTACATGGAGGAGATGTCTGACACAGCAGATGCCATCGAGATGGCCACTCTGGATAAAGAGATGGCTGAAGAGCGAGCAGAGTCGCTGCAGGTGGAGGTGGACACGCTAAAGGAAAAAATGGAGGAGCTGTCCATGGACCTGGAGATCCTTAGACATGACATTTCAGAGAAAGGTCTGTTCCCTACAAGCTTGTCTCACAAATGTCTCATCGTGGTGTCGCAAAGATAATGCGGTCTGTGTCTGCTTCTTCGACAGGCTCAGATGGTGCTGCCTCCAGTTACCATGTTAAACAGCTGGAGGAGCAGAACAGCAAACTAAAGGAGGCCTTGGTCAGGTGAGTAGGTACACAGAAACAACAGTTTGAAGTATTTTTTCCTAAACAACTTTCTTCCTCAGGATGCGTGACCTGTCTGCCTCTGAGAAACAGGAGCATGTGAAACTGCAGAAACAGATGGAGAAGAAGAATGCCGAGATGGAAACTCTGAGGACTCAAAAGGAAAAATTGCAGGAGGAGATCAAGCAGGCAGAGGCCACAGTTGATGAACTGAAGGAGCAGGTAAAGCTTGCGCAGAGATTCCAGAATGTGAACACTTTCCGTGTCTTGAGTGTTCGTGTCGTATACCAGGTGGACGCCGCCCTGGGATCAGAGGAGATGGTTGAGACTCTGACGGAGAGGAACCTCGACTTAGAGGAGAAAGTCAGAGAGCTGAGAGAAACAGTTACCGATCTGGTCAGTCTGGATTTACGGATAGCATTCACAGCCAGTTGGTAAGTGTCATTTCAAGTAATTGTTCTGCTTCAACAGGAGGCGATCAATGAAATGAATGACGAGCTTCAGGAGAACGCCAGGGAGACGGAAATGGAGCTGAGGGAGCAGCTGGACATGAGTGGAGCGAAGGTCCGAGAGGCGGACAAGAGGGTGGAGGCCGCCCAGGAGACAGTGGCTGATTACCAGCAGACCATCAACAAATACAGAGAGCTCACCAACAGACTGCAGGTGGGTGCACATCACAGATGGGCGCAGATGCCGTACCGTGGATGCTCGGACCTTGATTTAGTTTTGTGCACCAGGAGGCCAACAAAGAGCTAATGACCCAGCAGAATGAAAGTAGTGAACAAGTGCAACAACCTCACGCGGAGCTGTTTGACTTCAAAATCAAGTTTGCAGAGACAAAGGCGTACGCCAAGGTAAGTGAAGGATAGCGGTTCTTCAAATTCGATTGTGCTAAAGAATCGTCTGCGTCTTTCAGGCCATTAAGATGGAGCTGCGGAAAATGGAAGTGGCTCAGCTTAACCGGGAGGTGTCCCTACTTAAATCCTTCATGCCGGACTCCTTCCTTCGTCACGGTGGAGACCACGACTGCATACTGGTGCTCCTGCTCATCCCCAGGATCATTTGCAAGGTCATTTAAAACAAGCGCACTGACACATCTTTGCCGTGTCCATCCTTGTTTACGTAGCATATGCACTTGTCCCTTATAGGCTGAGCTAATCAGCAAACAGGCGCAGGAGAAGTTTGATTTGAACGGGAACCTGGCCCAAGGCGCGGCACTGAAAGGGCCTCCAGGAGAACAACGCAGTTTTGCCTCTGGACTAGTGTACTCCCTTAACTTGCTGCAGGCCACCTTGCACAAATATGAACAGTAAGCCACAAGTACACGTCACATCACAAAATTTCAGCATCAACAGAAAGCACTTGTGAATGGAGTTTGTCCTGTTTGCTTCCAGAGCTTTGAATATGTGCTCAGTGGAGGTTTTCAAGCGAATGGGCACGCTCTACTCCGAAATGAGCTTTCACGAGCGCTCGCTGGATTATTTCATCGACCTGCTGCACAAAGACCAGTTGGATGAAACTGTTCAGGTGGAACCGCTGACTAAGGCCATCAAGTACTATCAGGTAACAGAACTTGCGCTGCATTTTAGAAGCGCCCTCTTCCTCAATAATAGAATCTTAATAAGTCAGCTTCTTGTTCCCCCTAGCAATTGTACAGTGTTCATCTGACAGACCACAAGGAGGACTGCACAGTGCAGCTATCTGACCACATTAAGGTACCAGTCTGTCTTTAGCTGTACAGTTTAATATGTGATCCTTGAAGAAATTTCGCAAGCGGTTATCAAAGCATGCTGAATTAATTCAACTTCTGACCCAGTTTACCCAGAGTGCCGTGGACTGTATGGGAGTGGAGGTAGCCCGTCTACGCGCGTTCCTCGCAACGGGTCAGCAGAACTCAACGCTGGCTGTTCTCCTGAAGGACCTGGACACGTCCTGCTCAGACATAAAGCAGTTTTGTAAGAAGATCCGCCGTCGAATGCCTGGCACAGATGCCGTCGGGACCCCAGCTGCTCTCAGTTTTGGACTACAGGTAAGAAAAATACACTGAACTCAAATGAGGCTTAATTACAATATTCAAGCAGGAGCGTGTGTGGCCTTTTGTCCATCAGGTGTCTGAGGCGCTGACCGATTGCAGACGACAGCTGACCCGCGTGGTGGCAGTGCTCCAGGAGGTGGCGGCAGCCGGAGCTCAGATGATCGCACCGCTGACTGAGCAGGAAGGACTGAATGCGCTCAAATTGGAGGATACGATGTGCCAGGCTGTGGAGCAGGTAGGGAATCATTAGAAATAGTCAACCAGGAAGTGGATTAAAGAAGTTGTTTGTCCCTCACACAGGTGTATGGAGCTCATGGTCTTAATGGCACCGAGTGCCTGCGTCAGTCTTGCAGTGCTATTGTTGCTACTATGAACAAGATGGCCACCGCAATGCAGGAAGGAGAGTACGATGCAGACAAACCACAAGGAAAGGTACTTGTGTCCTTTTGTGTCTTTCATGAATCAGGACATGGTA
The DNA here is from genome assembly GCF_051991245.1 of Festucalex cinctus. Taxonomy (NCBI): domain Eukaryota; kingdom Metazoa; phylum Chordata; class Actinopteri; order Syngnathiformes; family Syngnathidae; genus Festucalex; species Festucalex cinctus. The sequence goes on from NC_135426.1 coordinate 14,227,434, forward strand.
GTCATTTTTCTCCTGTGATTTTCACCTCAGAGTCCTCCAGTGGAAATGAGAGCAGCCACAGTTAGAGCTGAGATGACTGATGCCGAGGGTCTCGGAGTTAAGCTGGAGGACCGAGAAGCAGCCATCAAGGAGCTCAAAAAGTCCATCAAGATCAAGGTGGGGTGAGGTCAAAAAAGCATTTTTTGTGCAGAAATCCAAGAGCAAACATTTCTTTCTTGCAGGGAGAAGAGCTGAGTGAGGCCAATGTCCGTCTGAGCCTGCTGGAGAAGAAGTTGGACACGTCCACCAAGGATGCAGATGAACGTGTGGAGAAAATCCAGACCAAACTGGACAAGAACCTCGACTTGCTGAAGAAAAAAGAAAAGTGAGATTAACATTTGTCTAGCGTGTCACCATGTGCCCTCGCGCAAAGTCACAAGGAGAGACAGTGAGCCTCACTGTCTCACCTTTTACAACGCAGGGAATTTGAGGAGACGATGGATGCTCTGCAAGGTGACATCGACCAGCTGGAAATGGAGAAAGCAGAGCTGAAACAGCGGATCCATAACCAATCAAAGATGACCATAGAGGGCTTGCGAGGTGTGCCTGCTTCGGGTATGGCTTCCGTTGTTCAAGGACCAGCAGGAGGTACATTTGTAATATCTGAGATGAAGGCTGGATGACTTCAACTCAGAATCATTGGGACTGTGTCCTCCCCCAGTAGGCATGTCCACATCACTGTCAGGACCAATGCAAGTGGTGGACTCGCCTCTCCTCCAGCAGCAGCTTGAAGCTCAGAGGCTAAGCATTAAACACCTCAAGACCGAAAACGTCAGACTTAAGGTAGACCTGAGATAAGAGTCTTATTTTAGAATCCATCTTTTCTTTGCTTGACCAAGAGTGTGTTTGCCATTCAGGCAGAGAAGATGAATGCCCAGCTGGCCTCCCTGCCTCCACTGCGCCCAGCCAAACTGCACCAGGTGTCCAAGGACAGCTCCATGCCACCAGAGGGACTGAATGTGGGCATCTACCGCCGGACAGACCAACTCCTGACGACCCTTCTCAAGCTGAGTGCAGAAGTCAAAGTGGTGGACATCACTGGGAAGACGTCAGGTGGGTGGATACATCTGATCGTTGTTTTGTTCTTCCTTCATAACCCAAACTACAATGTCTTCCTCCAGTCAGCGCCAGTGCCCAGCTGCTGGAGCAGACTGCAAGACTGCAAAACCTCAGCAACGCTCTAGCCAAACTCAAGGTAAAAGACATTTGGATGAGCAACACTTGAAATGTGCATCTGAATATTTGTCTTCTTATAGGGTGAAGTAGCTGAACACGTTGTGTCCCGTCAACCTGGAGCAAAAGCTGCTTCTGACTTCGCAACATTCCCAGTCTCTTCTTTCGTTAAGGTGAGATCAAAAGCTCTATCTACTCACTCACCCACAATCTTAACGAGTCATGTTATCTAATCTTAGGCAAAGGAAGAGAAGAAGGGTGGAACAGTGTTTGTGGGTCGTGTTGCCATTCCTTGCGCTCGTGGACAAGAACAAGTACACCGTCTGGTCCTGTCGCAGCAGCAACTGCAACAAGTGCACCGCCTCCTCATGGTCTGAGGCAGCTTGTTGCTTCTTGTATTCCTGTTCCTACTTTGAAATTTTGTATTGTTAGGACGTGACTAGCACGAATGACATTGATGAAGTGATCGTTTGGAAAAGCCCCAAATGATTTCGCACATCAACACTTTTTCACTCTTTTCACTTTACAGGGGATATTAGATAATTTAGCATTTATACTCTTCTTGCACCAAATACACTCCCCTTGTACTGTATGTACGATTCCTCTAATTAAAAGCAACCACTTGTTGAATGAGTTTTCTTCTCTTTTTTTTTTTTGCCTGTATTTTCTATTCTGCTGAGCGTTTTTAAAAAAAGCATAATGGAAAATGTTATACACAATACACTATTTATATTATGTGTACTATTCAATTTATTTGGTAGTATTTTTTTTTTTTTTTTTTTTCCTGAAACGATTGTTCATGCAACTACTGGTATGTAATCTGAAAGAATGCAACAGTGACAGACTTGAGGCTAAAATTAGGGATGCCCTGATCACATGTTTTTTTTTCACCCGAGTGAGTCACCTGATGTTGTGAGGATATTTGAGTGCCGATCCGTAAATCATTTTTGGGAGCGGGGCACAACTTTTTCAGATGTTGCGTTTCACTGTCTCAGCTTTGCACAATAAAATATTTCCATACTGCGGACTTTGTTACTTCATATTAGCTTCCCGCAACAACTACTACAACATTCTCCCACTGGCTGTGCTCAGTTCCACTGTTTTCGACTGTTATGTTAAAATTTATTGATATACATTTTTCTTTTGGGAATATCTTTGTACTTTTGTAGCCCTTAAAAGTATTTAATTTTTTTAATTAAAAAAATATATACGTATATAAAAACGTTTGTTTTTTTTACCCTCATTTCCCGTCAGCTGAAAATGACGTAGTCGGTGCCAGATTTCCAATTACGTGATTGGAATCTGAACAACCCTAGCTAAAATTAATCTTTGATGCCACCAGAACTGTCATTTTTTAAATCAAGTATGAACTGTATCAGAATAATTAACATTTGAAATGCAATAGTTAATTCTTTAAAATGTCCCCTTAATATTTTTAATCATTGATGTCGTTTCATCTGTTTTGCAAGGTAATTTGGGTTAGAAATGAGCAGGATGCGCCTTTACCCTCGGATTTTGAATGATCTGTTTTCTCATTAACCTGCAGGCAGTACTGTGACGCGTGTAGGGCTTTTTGATGGTTCTGACCAAGCCATTTCAAAATAGAATACTGCCCGCGGCCGCAATATAGAAATAAGACTATGAAATTTAGCGGCTGTCTGCAAAATTTTTCCCAGCAACAGTGCACCAGACGCTTTCCACCTCACGGCTGCACAGCGGGCCCTCTTGAAGGGGACGGAGTAGTGCCAACAAATGAGTGGGTCTATGTCTTTTATGCATTCATATTTTTTCTTGTTGTCATTTGGACACTGCGTGACCTCGCAGCCGCCATAAGTGTACTACTGATGAATGTGTGTGAATTTGTCGGTGTGTCAGGTCACAGACTCATTTTGACATGTTGCGTATGAAACTGAAAAAATGGCTTATAATAGAAGGTCATCTTTAATATAAAACTTGAATTTAAAAGCTAATGAACAATATTAACAATCTAAAACTTCCGCTAAGAATTCATTACAAGTGGAGAACTGACCAAAGAATGAACATTTTCTGCTCCTTGTAAGAAATTTCATGCGGATAAGAAAAAGGTCCACCTCGTAGAAGTCTAGTCATGCGGATTGGGCCTGTGAAGCGTGTACGGCATGTACTGGTATCTGGCGTGCCTTGTCTTCATCACATATGGGTTGGGCCCGTTGTAATCTGCAACGTGTAGAACACGGGCTGATGAGTGGACACACAAGCATGCCTGTCTACCAGGCAGCAGCAGAGGGTCATTGTCAGGTGTTAAATACCATTTCGAAGTGAGCAATGATGAGCATAAGGCATGTGGTAAGCAGCATTCTCGTGCCGGTCTGGTGGTGCGTGAACTTCAAAGTTTATATAGCCATCACGGGGAGGATAAGGCAAACGGTTGTTTATTGGAGGCCTCACTGGAAGGGAATCACAGCGAACATGCATTTTAAAAAGAGCACAAACAGTTGAGGATCGGTTGCATAGGAAAAAAATGCAGAGAGGTGAATTTGGTAAACGTGAACCGTGAATTATATTTTCCTCCATAATCAAGAGAAAGCCACCATTTTACATATTTTCTGTATTAACAGAACAAAATACTAATTTGGCTCCAGTGTGTATCTTACCAACAGATCTAGCACTTTCCAGGCCCGGCAGGTGATGACCAACAGAAGAGTCCACTAAAAGAACAAAGTGGAGTGTGTCAACATGATTAAATCCAGCCCCCTTTCGCAATGTGCCTTTGTCGTCACCAAGGGAATTAATTGGCAGCTCCACGCCCCAGGCTTCTGCGGCATGCAGCGACAGCAGGGTGCTTATCCGGCGGTGGGCCAGAGCGTTCCAGTGGATGCCGTCGCGGGTGCGATGCTGCAAGAAGAAGCGGAAATGGAAATGGAGATCCAGCACGTCCACCTTGAAGGCTTCAGCCAGGACTCCGCTGTAGAAGTTGGCTTCGATCACGTCGTCACGCAGCTGGGCCTCCTTGTGCGAGATCTATTTTGGAGGAGAGCGACAATAGCGGCTGCCCTCACTTAATTTACGTAATTTTGTTTTACTGTACCTCAGGAACCAGAAACCCCCCTCTGATGCAAGATCCCAGGGGCATTGTGAGGTTCCATAAGACCAAGCTTTCTTCTGGGAGGATCCCAAGCAGTTCTTCAAAGAAACTCTTGAGGTTGACCTTGTACCCATCCACCCATTTTAGATCGTACCTACACAGAGGTTCAATGAAAGCATTTGGTAATATGGCTGAGATAGAGACCTGTTCAAAATCTTAAGACCAGTTGAAAAATAGCTAGAATTTACTTTTTGATCTTAATGAGGTTTTAAGTAGAGCTACAATAAGCAAAAGCAAGAAGTGGGAACACTTTGAAAAAATAATTTATTGAAAACAAACTGAAAGAGGTTGTTTATCTGCTGATCAAATGTTGCCTCATTAAAAAACAAAACAAAAAACAAACTCTCCAAACGAGAACAAAAATAAATTAAATAAAAAGTTTCCAAAAAATGCAATTTGCCGAAAACATCTCAGGTGGGATCTCCTTAGCATGCCAGTCAAGTTGGAAGCCATCTGGACAATCAAGGTTACAGTCGTCAGAGAATAAAACATTTTTCCAACTTTCAATGTCCCAAGTTTGATACTGGTGCAGGGTCGTCAAACGGTAGCTGGGTACGAACATTTGGGGATGGTTGGCCAGGGAAGTTTTTGCAAATGGCCATGATGATGAACAGCTTATTTCAGTTTGTTTTCAATAAATTACTTTTTCAAAGTGCTTTTTGTCACACTCCCACTTCTTGAATTTGGATAATAGCTCTACTTAAAATCTCATAAAGATCCAAATGTGCAAAAGATCAATTCTAGCTATTTTTAACTGATCTTAAGATTTTTATCAGATCTATAAGCAAAACTATGTGAAACTGTGCTATTAGATGTAACTTGAAACAGAAGATTTGGATATTAAATCACCTTAACAATAAGGTCTGTGACTTACCTTGAAATGTCCCAAAGACAGGAGTTGACTATGACCAAATCTGGTTTCAACCCATGGCGGAAGTCCTCCATGATGCTCTTCATGTAGTTAGAGTAGATGTTGGTCAGAAAATAGAAGCGGACCAGGTGGTGGGGGGACTGGTACTGCCTGACCTCCCGGTATGCCGTCCCATTGTTCATGCAGCTCAGGCAACCTCCTTCCACCAGGCAGTCCTGTTCGAAGCTTATCTCACCCTGCAGAAAAACAGATATGACAGAGAAACTGGGACCATAAACACAAGTTATACCATACATCTCTCGTGATTGCTTGCCTTTCTTTTAAGTTGTGTCACGTAGAGATAGTCATCCTTCTGTAGAAGCTTGACAAGGTCCTTGTAGACAGACCGCTGAACTGGTGATTATAGGGAGACAAACGACATAATTCTTCAAAGATGAATTTGGTAAGTTAAGGCCAAGCCTCTCAGTCTTGGCCTTTTATTCTCATGTTTGTCACTCATTTTATACGTGATGAAAAATATGAATATTTAGTAAAAATACTTACTAGAGTCTCCCATCACCACAATGAACTTATTGTGGAAAAGCTGGCTGACATGCTGGTGTCTCACAAACTTCATTTCGTGTTTCTTTATCATAAAAACAACCCAGATTTCTTTCAATAAAAACTTATTTTAATATTCATGACCACAATTAAAAATTTAGAGCAAAAAAGTATGATAAATGGACCGTTATTGTTTATCCCTATTAGCATCAATGCTAACATAGTATGAATGATACGTACCATCGCAGAAATGGGTGGTGGGGGAAGCTAACTTAGTTTAAAATGTTAGCTTCGTAGGTTTTTTTTTGCCGCCTTATGTACACAAACGACAGTTTTGTGTGGTATGACTCTAAAAGTTACCTGAGCTTCAGTGCAAACAAATAAAATAAAATAAAACAAGATAAAATAAACTAAAATAAAACAAAAATTCAAACGTACACGAAATTCCGCCAAACACCTTAACGTTCCGGAGCTCCACTGGCCCACTCCTTATCACAGTGGAAAAACCACAGCAGGTGCGACTGTGATCATTCAAAAACTGAGCTGACGAGTGAAGCGTTCAGGGCCGTTGGAAATAACATGACGTCGTCTCCATTGGATATTTTTATTTTTTATTTTTGTTTTACACTTTTATTAAATTCAGATCAAGCACAGCCATACAAATACTAGAAGAAAGAGTTTGAGTATCCTCTTTAGCGCTGAAATTTAAGTATTTATTATGTAGCACTGAAATAACCAATACAACAGCTTCAACAGTTCATTGCTGTTCAGTCACATACACAGTACACTAACCAACAGGAATCAAGTATACAGTACACCACATTTTTTGTGTGCTTAGAAATCAATATCATCATCTTCTATGATCTTAATGTGATTTTGAAATCACTGTCATCATCTTCTATGATCTTAATGTGATTTTTGTCGCTTTGCTCCTCTTCCTCCTCCTCTTCATGCTTGCTGTCCTCAGCATCCTCTGGCCGGTGAAACTCCTTGTAAATACCGCCCAGGGCTTTCGCTGCTTCCAGTGAAACTTTCAAGAATCCAATCACCTCCTGCTCTTCATCCACCCGCACAACTGGAGAAAACATGCAAATGAAACAATGAGGCCTCCTCGAGAGATCCAACGCAATGTGCTTCATAAACTGCCAAAGAAACGCCTACTGTCAATTTGCCGTTCAATGACATCATTTCCTGTCAGCAGCAGCTCCTGCAGATCCAGAAAAGCATAGCCGACATCCGCGCATTCCTCGTCGTCATCCATCGGCTCGCTGACAATTGTGAACTTTAACCTGTTGTGCCAACATTTGTGTGAAGGAATCCAGTACATGAAGAAAATCGACAGTTTTCAAACAACGTGAGATACTATACCAGCGCCTATTGGGGTCACTGCCCTCCACCATGGTGTATAGATACTGTCTGAGTGGCGCTGACAGTGAACCATCCACATAGATGACTTCAGAGCAAGAGAGGAATTTGACCATCAGCGAAAAGAACACTTAAAATCCACACACAGTCATTATTTTTCTCTGCTGTCACCTCTTGTGAAATTGTAGTAAATCTCCTCCCCAGCTCTGGGCTTGCGGAGGGACACAGGCGTCTCGGTGGTCTCCATGGGGACGCCCAGCAGCCGATATTCCACGTAGACGCGCTGCACCGAGTTGTCTAGCGCCACGCGCGAGGAGGGTTCAAAGCTCAAGGACAGGATCTCCACTCTCAGTTTGTTTCCCTGAAGGGAGGGAAGTTGATTTTACCATGGGATTCTTTGAAAAGGGTTTAAATAGATTAATTTGACCTGTCTTTTCTTTGGTTTGGATGGGATGATGAGGTCACTTGTTGTAGTATCCGAAGACTCTGACGGTTCTTCAGCTGCTCCACAGTAGATAAAGAAAAAATTAAACACTTTCCACTATTCTGTTGATGAGATCAATGTGCAAAAGTCAGACTATTCCTACCGCTCTCACTCCTATCCTCATTTTTCTCCTCCTCCAGCTCCTCCACTTCATCCACTGACACCACATCCACAGAAGGAATATTCTGAAAATCAAAACACAGTGCATCCAATTTTTCTCCGATTTTATATATTATTTGACCAAATTCCTGCGGGTTCCTACCAGAGTACCACCCTCACTAGCAGAGCTGTTTCTCAGCGGAGACTCTCTGGAAGTTGTTTCTGGAGATCTTAAGGGTTCAATGAAGAGAGTTGTGATATGCTGAGGTGTCCATATACCCCATTATGTTTTTAAAGAGGAAGTGAACGCGGCATTCTGATGAATATTGCGTTTATGGAATATAAGTTAAGAAGCAAAATACACCCGTTTTTATCCATCTCAAGAGATCATTTTGTCACTCAGGTAACGGCCAATCCCAGCTCACCTGTTTACTCAACCTGAGCCCTGAGCAACTGTGATGTCATTTTCAGTCAACAGCAAGTGGCAAAATGGCCGCCCTCTGAGACGGGCAAAAATGAGTGGATTTTACTTCTCATATTCCACAAACGCAATAAAAAGCAGAACACCGTGTTTCGACTAGTGGGGCTGCATACAACACATTTGGATTAACTTCCCCATGTAAGTGTAACTTACTTTGACATTGGTAGATCAGACGACATGGTCAACGCAACTGGGGGTCCCTTGTCGCGTAGGCCAGATCGCTTGGCGCCGAATGGTTTTATGTCGTCGGATGCAGGCTGTTAACAGAGAGCATTCAGAACATGAGCATTACCCCGTTAGCGTACCCCGATGTCATGCTTATAAAACCTCACACAAGCTTTTGTCTTCCTTTGTCTTGTTTTGTGTTCTCCTGATCCAAGTTGCTGCATCTGGTGGAAACAAGTCAAATATGGAAGAGTCACATCCATTTGGCAAATGTCAGCAGAAAGAAAGAATAATACCTTGACTCTTGGCTTGGCGATGGGCCTCGGTGACACTTGTTCTTCTTCCCGCCTCAGGTCGCTGGCATTCGCTGGCGGCTGAAATGGGTATTTCCATTTAATCAGCACCCTGACCGTGCCCCGAGGACCCCCGGCTGGATCACGTAGCACGTAATCACCTGGAAATAAGGAAGGTTTAGGTCCCACTGACATGGATTTTTTTGAGGCTGGTTCCGATATTTGGCACAATAAAACTCTGATAACTGATTTTTGGTCCCTTTGCGCTTACAATAACAAAGATATGAATTACACGCAGAACATTCAACTGTTTTATTTTTCATTTTGTTTAAATAGTCGTCATATTTGTCTTATGTTGTATTGTAGATAAATAAGATTTAAAGGGATACTTGACTCATTGAACCATTTTCAGCAGTAACAAGTTAATATTTTTTTCCAGAATAGATTTGATAACTTCATTATTTTTTTTTTTATGTACAATGAATAACTTTAATTAAAAACGAATTTTTCCACTTGCTGGCGATTAAAAATGACATCACCTGTGCTGAGGAAGTACGTAACGACCAATCACGGCTTACCTGTTTTCTGGGTTTGGTTAGCAAACTGAGCCATGATTGGTCGTTACCAACTCCTCAGCACAGGTGATGACATCTTCTGTCGACAGCAAGTGGAAAAAAATAGTTTTTAAAAAGGGATACTTTAACTCATTGAACAATCTTCAGCAGTGAAAAGTTAATATTTTATCCAGAATGAATTTGTCATTATTTTTCATGTATAATTAATACTTTTAATTAAAAAGTAATTTTTCTACTTGCTGTCGACTGATGATGACATCACCTGTGCTGAGGAAGTAGGTAACGACCAATCATGGCTGTCTCAGCACAGGTGATGTCATCATCAGTCGACATTAAGTAGAAAAACTACTTTTTAAAGGTACTAATTGTACATGAAAATTAATGAAGTTACCACATTAATTATAGGCAAAATATTAACTTTTTACTGCTGAAAATAGCTCAATGAGTCAAGTATCATTTAAAAGCTATTAATTCAAAATGAAAAATAATGAAGTTGTAAAATTCATTCTGGACAAAATATTAACTTTTTAATGATGGAAATGGCTCAATGAGTCAAGTATCTCTTTAAGTGGAGCTTCAGCTCCTCTCTTGGATTCTTGGTTCGGAATGTTCTTCGCAGAGGATAAAGAACATATTGCTGTAAATGTTATATTATCTTCATTTACCTTCACATATCTGTTGCTTAAAGGAACATATTGATGTTAATTGCCAGCTTGTATCTTTAAAAACTCACTGAAAGAACAAGATCCCTTTGGATTTCTGAATGAATTTCCTGAATATATTTTGCTTTCCAAGAGAACACACCTATGATCTCCTTGCCCGTAGCCAGCGTTCTCAGTGGGATAGGCGTTTTAGCCAAGTAGGCTGGCGGAATCTGGTCATCGCTATCATCAAACGCATACACCCAAAGACTGCTCGACCTGCGCGATTGAATGAAAACACGTTTTTACACTTCACCGAAAAGCCATCTTAAATATGAAAGATCATTCTCACTGTGTACCTCAGGTAGCGCAACACATCTGCTGTGACTGCAAGTGGATAGCTGGCAGTGTCACGGAAGACTGGGTCTGCAGTGGCCGGGACTGTTTTGGACACGTGTGGCTGCAGGTCGTAGAGCCTGTAGGTCAGGTATGCATCAGGAAGTAGCCCGGGCCATCGCCCACTGAGACCCTCACAGCAGTCCAGCAGCAGCAGCAGCTCATTGGGGATCCCGCCGCCGTAGTCGTACAACTCCTGTTGGGGGCAGAAAGTGACAAGTCACAGATGGGATTTATTTATTTATTTGTAATTAACCGATCATATTTACTGCGTGGCCGTCTTCTCGCCAGCCCAGGGTGACGTGAGTAGGTATTGTGTGTGTTGCTGTGATCCTGTCGTTGTCTCTTGCCGCCATGCCCTCCATGGGCTCTGTAGGCGGGAACAATCGCGCCCAGAATTCCACAATACCAACTACTTCCCCCTCAGAACCTTGACGAGAGACAAGAATGTAAGGTCGCAAAATCAATTGATTAAAAGTGACACATTTTGCGCACATCCAATTTGAAATATAGTTTTTCAGCTGTACCATTTTTTCTAAAATGATTTATGTCTTTATTTTGTTTTATTTGGAAATTTTTAAAGTGATTTATTTTATTTATTATTTATTTTAGTTGTTTTTTTTGTTTTTTTTAGACATTGTGTATTTGTGAAGAGCAAGCAACCACGCACTCGTGATGGCAGCCGTTACTATAGCATTGGCCGCCCTCTTGTGGCCGAAATATAGTTTTTCAGCTGTACCATTTTTTCTAAAATGCTTTATTCCTTTATTTTGTTTTATTTTGAACTTTCTAAAATGCTTTATTTTATTTATTTTGTTATTCATTTTAATTGTTTTTTTAGACATTGTGTATTTGTGAAGCGCAAGCAACCACGCAGTCGTGATGGCAGCCGTTACGAGCATTGGCCGCCCTCTTGTGGCCGTAAGATATTTTTTCAACTGTACCATTTTTTTTCTAAAATGCTTTATTTCTTTATTTTGTTTTATTTTGAACTTTATAAAATGCTTTATTATTATTTTTTTAATTAATTTTAGTTGGGTTTTTTTTAGACATTGTGTATTTGTGAAGCGCAAGCAACCACGCACTGCCGCCCTCTTGTGGCCGTTTTCAGGAACTAAAAGCACACGTATGACAGATGCCCATGAAGAATCACATATACAAACACATTTTGACTGGGACATTTTCTGGCCGCTGTATGGTTAGTTTCATTTCATTTATTTAATTATTAAAATTCATTTTATTGTATGTTCCATACAAAATATGTATTTTGTGAACAAACGGAAAATTGCCATTGATTTCATGCAGCTTTAAGGAAAAATTTTATATTGGGATTTATATTAGGATTTTCTTTAAAATTATTTGTCAATGTTTTTTGATAAATTTTATGTATAAAAAGTCTGAAAAAAAAGTTGGATAGAACATCCCTATAGTTAATTCAAATTCTAACCTTCTGTGTACCTGTGATGTTGACACGGCCATTCGTGCGCTCTCCTCTCCTCTCCATGGCCCCCATGAGGGACAAGTGACCACTTCCGTGCGTCACAAAGCGGACACCCCCAATTGCCTGGTGGAGCTCCACTCTGACCCTTGCGGCCTGAACCTGCAGCCTGCCCAGATCTCGGGCTGTCAAAGCGTAATGGGAGGTGAAGCCATACTTTGGCTGGCTTCCCACCACCACAGGAGTGGAGTGAACTTCAAAGTCTAAAAGGCTGTAGGTGCAGAAGGTCACCATGTCTTCAGCTTGGCCTGCGTGAAGGTTGCTCATATTCTGAAGGCACCCTGGAGTGAAGGTGGCAGCCTGAAGTAGAAGGACAGCAGATTAGATCATTAACATCTAGCCATGAACACAACACGACAAGTATTATTTTACCTTGATGTGAAGTTCTAGTAGGGACTCTCCAAGCCTGAGAGGAGCACAGGAAATGTCCTCCTCAAAGGCCGGGACTACTTCCTGGTCTCCCGATGGCCATGTGTACTGTACTGGCATGGTCCCTTTGTGATTTTTCGTACTGTATGCAAATGCTTTCAACTGGGCTTCAGGACACAAACAGGTCAATTTAATTTTTCTTTCCATGAAATGAAGATTTGAACGTGACACATTAGATGATTCGTACCTTGTAAAGTGTGAACCTGGCGAGCTCTTTTGGTTAAAACTTTGTCTTTCTCTGCCATTGCCATCCTCACCTGCTCCCTTTCTGTTTCCAACCTTTCCTTGACTGTGTCCAACTCGCCCTTTATGTAGAAACATTCTGTTATAAGTCGGAAAGGGCGATTTTTGTGACTTAGTCATATTGAGGGCGTGAAGGCACCTGAAGGTCTTCACTGATGCGGTGCTCCAGTAAAAGGAGGCTTCTGGTTTTCTGTAACTCCAGCACGGTCTCGGCGTGTGATGCTTGGATGTTGGTCAGCTCGGCGTCCTCCTTCCCGTCGTCAGGCCCGAGGAAACGCAAACCCTCCCTGCTCTCCTGCTGCATCCGGAATTCCTGCTCCATGTGGGAAGACAAGAAAGCTCACGTAAAAGGCCAACATTTAGACGAAAACAGATCTTCTTTGCTTCCCCACCTTGATCTGTAGAAGTGTTTCGCTGAGCTCTTCATCGCTCATGTCGAACTCCTGGATGAAGAGATTGAGAATGAATCATTTCAGAGAGGTCAAACAATGACATGCTAGTGTTTTGTGCATCATTTCTGTGTTTATTAACCTTAGTGACTGAGTCCAATCTGTTCTGCAGGCAGGATATTTGTTCTTTGTACTGAAGAATCTCGCCTTCCAGGTGTTTTAGTTCAACTACACAAAAACAAAGACGCTATTGTATCGAGTAAGCGGTGGGTTTCTATACGCTAGGGTCGAAATAAGTGATTTTGCATCACAATTTGTGAGTCAAAATTAGCATCAACACACAATGATTAGCAAAACAGAATCACTGATTTTTCCCAATAATTGAACCTCCAAGACTGTCCCAAAAAGTTTAGCTAACAGTTTAGCTAGCTAACAAATGAGCTTCAGCTGGCAGATAGTGCGGCTACATGTGGCATATTTTTTCCTAAGTCAGTAATCATTGAGCCCAGCAGTGAATAAGCAACACTTCTGACAAGTATTGTCACCAAAGGATGACAAGGAAAGATGGAGAAGCTATGCTAACTGCTAAGCTAACCTAACATGCAATCACGAAATACCGGTGTCGGTACTAGATGTGATCGGGTTGCCAGATCGTATCGGGGTCGCCTAACGAACACGTCCTGCTACAGGATTGGCTGGAAATTATCCAGTTGATGTCAAACGTTGGTAAGAAAATATTAAAGATGTAATTTAAATAACAAAATGTACAGACTGAAATCGTAAAAACGTAAATAAACCTAAGAATATAAACGAAAACATATATTGAATAAATAATCAAATAGATTGACTAAATGATACACAAAATAATTGTTTCGGATGTGACAAATATTGTCAGTTTAGATTGTTAATGTGTTCCGATTATCATTAAGACTGTTTTTTGTTATTGTGATTGATTTGTGAACAGCTAATAAAGAAACCAAACTGAAGCTAACTTCGTTAGTGCTGCTGTATTGATGTCACCAGCAAGCATGAAGGCACTACAAGCTATTTTTTTTCCACTCTTAAAGTATCATGCTTTTATATTTTTAGGTGTATTTAAGTTGTTACAATTTTAGTCTATACATTTTGTTATTTTGAACAATTATAAACGGACAATTTGCGGACAATCCTATAGCGTGACGTCATCTGCAGGCGACCCCGATACAATCTGGCAGCCCGATAACATTTTACACCGACACCAAAATTAAATGCTTGGGTGATCAAGTACAATTTTCACAGAAGTGTGCAGTACTCAACTTTGTCTAATTCACTAAGTCACACAGCTAACAGTTCTGAAATCGGAAATTAACCCATTCGGAACTAAGTTCAAATTGATTTTTTTTTCTACTAAACACAAAGTGAATTTAAGAAATAAAAATGGTTGTTTATGTGAATTAATGCCAATTTAATTGGTAATAGCTATTGTTGTATATTTGTTGCTTAATTAAATTCTTTGCTTCAGGTTTCTGTAATTAACCTGGGAAAAACTGCTCTGCAAAAATTTGAAAATTGCTCTTCAAATGAAGTCCTTGATTATCAAAACTGCCCGAGAAAGAAAAAGTTATTCCGAGCGTTGATACGTGAATCCTTACATAGTTGACTAAATTAAACAACAATGAAAACTATCTACTAATATGTCAGTATACCATTATGTTGCCCCTCCAGCATCTCCTTCTCTTGTCTGAGCTTCTCCGCCTCTGACTGCAGTCTGCCTCGCTCCTCCCTCTCAGTTTGCAGCGTTGCCGCCAGGATCTGGATGTCCATCCTGCAGATGTCGTCCTCCGGCTCCTCCCTCTGCACGTTGACCTCCTTGTGTTTGTCCATGTGGCCGTCACGGCTGGCGTAAGTCGATAAAGTACTAAGGGAGCGAGAGAAAACAAATGTCAATGAAGCATTTTAAGTGGCATGAATATATTTTGTAGTTACCTCTCAAGTAGGGAGTCGTAGTTTTCTTTTATTCGATCCTTCTCTCCCTCCAGGTCTGTTATACGCTCTTGTAGCTAGAAGAAAAATAATCCTGTTGTTGAATGGCATATGCAATAAAAAAGAACTTACCCGGTCATTGGGGTCTACGGACCTTGTCCAGGTTCTGTAGAGACAGACCGGCAGTTGTCAGCTCAGCCTCCAACGTCAGAGCTCTGTGCCTCTCCTGCTTCAGCTGCTCACTCAGCTCTTCCACTTTCTCTAGAAGAAGAGTCTGGCTTTCCTGAAGAGACCTCTGACTCTGGAAAGGAAAAATGCTTAAATAATGAATACGAGGATACGGTAAGATGGTGAAGTATGTGTTTACCTCCTCCAGCTGGTTCTCATAGGCCTGTAAAAAAAGAACATGATGATGTATCGATATTGTCCCTCATGATGTGGCCGAAAGCGTCGCACCTGTTGCAGATCGACAATCTTCTCCTGCGTGACCCTCAGGGTGGCGCTCTTCTCAGAAAGCTGCTTTTGGAGAGAGATGACGTCCACGTTCTCTCGGATGTTAATCCTGAGCGGACAAGTAGAAAAGTACATTTTTAGTGTAGTCGTGTAGATTTTTAATCATCCACGTCACGGCGATCTGCAAATTTAGATTCAAGGTTACTGTGAGTCACACAATCTTATTTTTCTTCCGCACATTATTTTGACATCAATCTACTTCTACATAATTCATACAATTCACATCCGTATAATTTCAACACTCCAAAAATTCACATTTTTGCAAGCTATTACTTTTTTCATTCCCAAGATGCACAGTTTTCCACATATTCAACATTTTCAACCACAAATTCCCCACTCACTCCCAAAGGGATATTCGACATAACAGTCACATCATTCCCATTTGAAATTCAAAACATTCAGCTCATTCAAATCACCTTGAAAATATTTGCCAAAAAAAATTCAAAGTCACAAACACACCCAATAAAAATCCACATTTATTCTCATTTCACATCAATTAACGTCATTCCTTATCATGTCACATCATTCCACGTGAATTAGCATCATTGCACATCATGCAACATCCTTCCATACTTTTTCATTCAGCAATCATATGCAATTTCTCCAGAAATTGCAAATGTCTAGTCACTTGAAGACGTTTCACCCTTAATCCAAAATAGTTCATCAGTTTCTACATTTTAATGTGTGGAATTTCCACATCTCGATTCAACCTTAGCAAAATCTTATCGCGATGTTCATGCTGTCCTCACCTGTGCCTTTCCACCTGTTGCCTTTTCATCTCTTTCAATGTTCCGTCCATCTCTTTCTCTTTATCTCGGAGTGTTTCCCGGAGGGTCTGGGCGGTCAGCTGGAGCTCCATTACTCTCATTTGCTCGCTCACATTTCTGGGAGAAGATGTGGAATGGCGATTGGTGAATGAACTATTACGTTCTCATTTTATTTCTCACATACAATTTAGCCATGTCTCCTCTGGTGTCCTCCATTGGGGGACAGTAGCGGGGCGGGGCTGTGTGGGCCAGCCTACTAACTCCTCCATCCACTTCCGTACCTTTTGTACCTTTGGGGAGAAGAAAGACCGAACGATTAAAGTGTCTTTTTACTCTGAACTGGTTGGAGCACCTCCGTACAGAACAATAGCACACCTTTGCTGAACTTGTATTGCGTGCGACCCCCAAGATCCAGAATGTGCTGCTTGGCCAGGCCGAGTTTGTTTTGTAAAATGACTTTCTGACTCTCCAGTGAGGCCACGCGACTTTCCAACTCCTGCAGCGCGTCCTCCATGTCTTTCTCTTTGGTACTGCCGGACCCCGGCCCCGCCTGACGGAGACGCATCAGTCTAGTAGACATTCTTTTGGGGAGAAAATGAACTACTCAGACCACCTGAGACTTATGTTTTCGAGACCTTTTTTTTTAACGTATTGCTTTGTGCTTGACTATCGCACATCACCTGCGCATCTTCTGCTCCTGTGCTCGTGTGTGCTTTCTGAGGACAACATTTTCTTCTTGCATGTTAAGGCATAGATCCTCCAGTTGCTCCCTGGGGAGGCGAAATAACCGCTGAGGATCTGGAATGACGGGAGAGAACATTACTTGATAAAAACCTTGAAATAAGTTTTGCACTCTAAAAACAGTTGAGTCAGAAATGAGCCGATTCACTACTTTACTCAATTTGACCCAACTTGCTTGGTTAATTGCACCGTTTTTTATTTTTTTTTTATTTTATTTATTTATTTTTATTTTTTTAATAAAACAACCCCCTTCCCTGCGATTGGCTGGCAACCAGTTCAGTGTATACCCCGCCTACTGCCCGAAGCCGGCTGGGATAGGCTCCAGTACCACCGCGATTCTTGTGAGGAGCAAAGTGGTTAAGAAAATGGATGGATGGATAAAACAACCCCCCCAAATTTGGGTCATTTTGTACAAGGCAACCCCCCTAAAAATGTGGGTTATTTTGTATAAACAATCCCCCCAAAATTAGGTTGTTTTGTGCAAGACAACCCAAAATAATGGACACATTTTGTATAAAACCAAACCAACCCCAATATTGGACTGTTCTTTTTTTTTTTCACCCCCCCAAAAAAAGGTCTCATTGCATTAAAAAAAAATGGGTCGTTTTGAAAAAACATTTTAAAATATCAATATCATTATTATCATCATTAGTATATATATATATATATATATATATATATATATATATATATATATATATATATATATATATAATTTTTTTTTTTTTAAGTGTCTTTTTGCGCAAAACAAGAAAACATGAAAAAATGGGCCTTTTGAAAAATCGGCCTTTTGTATAAAAAAAAATAACAAAAACAAGTCATTTTGTATATATATAAAAAACAACAACAACAACAAAATGGGTCGTCTAGTACAAAACAACCCAGAAAGTTGGATCAAATTGACCTGAAATGTTTTTAGCATTAAGGTGCTCTCACCTTTTGAAATCATGACATGATGCTTCTTCCATGGTTTCACATCACATACAGCATCTGCTCAGACAAGACATGTTTGCAGTCCTTTCATTTGAAACCTCTCAGCTGGACAAATTGGAACAAACCTGGGAGAGTGGGCATGAGTCCTCCCTTCGTCAGACCGACATCTCTTACTGGGAGGTCCCCCGCAGTCTCGTCCACCATGGGCGACATCACACCAACTATACACAGTCAACCAGCATAAAGTACCTGGATGGTTGATTTTTTAAAGACTGTGACTAACAACAACAGTATTAAAACATACTCATTGCTGTACATGCTCAAAACCACACTCAATAAGAGTATTTTAAGTCATGTAATCCTATTACATGAGACATTTTGTTGACCTCACTTGACAAAATCATAGCAAAGTGGATATATTGGAACTTACCCTGCATCGGCAACAATTCCAAGACATCTAAACATTCCGCTTGGTCAATGTGAGTTTTAATCCATCTTCATCCTGCTCTCATTGGCTAAGTAAACCTGAAGACCACCTCACGGCTCCATCTGCTTCTGTGGGTAATCCTGCCTGTGCACTAATCAGATTACATTGTGTGCTCCCAGGTCAGTTTAGCGGCATCAAGCAGAGACATTTTTAGTCGTGAGCTGCTCTGGGGCCTGTGCTCAAGGTGAAACTTGCAACAGGTTTGATTGGAAGTAATCACATACTGTATATGACCGGCATTCCACTTTTGATATAAAAATATACAGTATACACTAGGGGTGTGAATTGCCTAGTACCTGACGATTCGATTCGTATCACGATTCACAGGTCACGATTCGATTCGATACCGATTAATCCCGATACGAATGGTCACGATTCGATACCGAAAAAAAAAATAAATAAATAAATAAAAAAAATCGATTCTGACGATTATTGAATCGATTCGAGAATCGCGCGATGTAGTATCGCGATATATCGCCGAATCGATTATTTTTAACACCCCTAGTATACACTATAAACAAAGGAAACAACACCCATTGTAAACTACAGGTCAGTAATAATTATTGGTATCAAAATTAATCAACTAATTGATTACCAAATGAATGGACAACCGTCTCTCAGCAGCTATTATTCTCTGATTTTTGCAGTCCTTCATGAACGCATACTGATTATGGACTGACATCATATAAATTTCTTTTACTTGGGAAAACAACTGAACCAGACACTGAATCGGTTTGAGTACATCAATCCATTTCATGTGATATTGCTCAATTGTTGTTTAGTTATTTGTATCACTAAGCAATACCAAATAGCAATTGGTTGATAAACAGTAATCGAGGAGAAAAATGGTTTTGTAAAAAAAAAAAAAAAAATCCAATAAATCAAGGGTAAAATCAATGGAATCATCAATTCAAAAAATATTTCACAGTGACAGCCCTAAATGGGAGGTTTTAAAAAAAAACTAGCTTGTCAATTTGTGGCCGTGTTAGAGCGCCTCGTTGTCCCGTTGTGGAAAAGGCCCGTGACGTTCAGATTTTGCAGAATCAAGCATTTAGTTACTTTTTTAAATTACTAATAACGGGATCGTTATTTCAATTGTTAATATGGATTATGGGTTTTAAATTAAAAAAAAAATCTGAATCAAATGTTTCTGTGCTGTCTGTATTAGCTCAATTATATTGTAACGTCTAAATTCGTGCTTTCTTCCGCAGGTCGGATGACGAGCGGTGAGCTGTTCCTTCCGTTGTCATTCACATCCGGGTTGAAAAGTGGAAATATTTCCTCTGTGAAGAGAACGTGTGTAAAAGAATAGATGTGCGACTTTGTCTCGGCGTCGTAGAAGGACACCGTCCCGTCCGTTACGTCCAGAAATAAGCCGATGACCTTCGGCCTCTGGGGGAGATATAAAAGCTGTGCTTGTGCCGCACAGGCCCTGTACTCAGATGCCCGTCTCAGACACACAGCCCAGTATCCGTCTTGTGGACTGAGTGTCACCAAGCCCTTCCGGTTGACGGACGCCTGAGCCACCCCCAGGTCCCATGACGTCTTGTCCCCCACTTCCACTTCCCAATAGTGCCTCCCTGTGGTGAAACCCTGCGTGAAAAGACAGATTGTCTCCTGTAACTCCTCCCTCCTGCTCCTTCTGTTCAGTCTGGCGTTACCTCGGCGGCAAGCACGCATGGAACGGTGTCAAAGCGCTCAGGTAGGTCCGGCAGGTCCCGCTCAACATCTCCGTCCTGAACCCGTCTCCTGTCCTCAGACAGAACGAGCCACGGGTTGGCTGTCCTGGGATCTAAATAAACATCAGCTACAAAGGAGCACAATAATTGATATCATATTCTGAGACATGAGCATTATTTTATCTCTTTGCTTACTTGAATACTGCAACATCATGTCATGCTCTGCAAGTTATAAAAAAAAAAAAATAGTTGAATAGACAGCAGCCCTGTGTTAAGATGTTTCTTTGAAAACTCGCCTGACCTTGAATTGAAAGCGCTTTTAAAAAAGAGCAAAGTTGTTCATCAACGTGGACCAAAGCTCTCCTCACAATCCCCGGACATGGATCTGGGTGGATGACGCCGTCACAACAGGACTCGGACGCTGAAGACAACGCCGAAAACCTCTGACACACACAAAATGAAACGTATGCAACAACTGAAAAAAAAAGTAAACCACTTCCTGCTGCGATCGCCGCTGACCTGCAGAAGAAGGAGGCGGTCGTCTGTGTGGAGAAGCTGCTCCATCTCGTTCCTTCTCCTCTCAAGTTCGTTGACCTCCATCTCCAGCTGCGCCGTCAGTCTCTGGGCTGTGTGCTCCATCGCGGCCTGCCGCCTCTGGATGGTCTCCAGCAGCTCGGACCGGCTTCTCTCCAGAGTCTGGAACAGAGCAGAGAAGATCTCTGCGCTGCGGTCCATTTCCAACTTGGCATTTTCCTGGAGACATAAATGAAAGTTGCGGTTGTAATTGTCCACTAGAACACATATTTAAAATGAGATAGTTTAGCTTTTAGTCCGTTAGCTTAATGCTGGTTGGGTGCATACAACATATAATTGTAAAGAATTTTGGGGGGGTTCACTTTCCTGTTAAACAGATGAAATGTGCCACTTCAACACAGTACTTCCTGGAAGACAATTACTACTTTCCTAATATCTGGGGTGTCGCGCCATCCTTTGTGTTAGGCCTACTCACTTTGCTGAGTTCCACACAGTGTTGGATCTCTTCCACCTTCTGAAGTCTGTCCTGGATCATCTCTTGAACCTCCGAGTCCATCTGCTTCCTCCTGGCTCGAACACGCTCGGACATTTCCCTGGCGAAAGAGTTTTCGCAGAGCTCTGGCGGGGTGGCGAAGAGCGTGTCGCATTTGGGGCAGCTGGAGGCGGCGCTTTGGTCCCAGCGCGACGTGATGCAGCTGAGGCAGAAGCTGTGACCGCAGGGAATGGACACTGGCTCGGAAAACACATCTTGACAGATGCCACACTGGAGCAGCGCTTCTGACAAGAGTGCGCTGGGGGAGGCCATGACCTTCACAAATATCAACATACAATAACTTGCAAGTTGCAACAACAAATGAAATCACTTAGATAAGTGTTCTTAATTGCTTTTTGGGACCCATCAGTGTTAATTGAGTGGGATTACAAAATTGAATTGATTTTTAACTGGGACTAGAAGCTCAAACTACATGCATTAGCTGAACCACAAAAGACAAGTTCCTTATCATTAACTATAGCTGTTCAAAGTCCGCCATGCTCGCATGGACGTGAAATGTGAAGTTTGCTCTCTCATGTTGCATTTCACCTGTTTGCTGTCATTCATTGGCGAGTTATCATGATATAGTTAAAATTAGGACAGAGGTAAATTAAGTTTTTCATTGGTCCTACCTTGACGTTCGAAAGGAAAATCTCCCCTTGGGGCAGCGTAAGCACACACTTGCAGCAGCTGTAAACAGTCCTGCACTTTTCCACGTTTCAGTCGAGCCACGCCCACCGGAGGCGAACGTTTTGGTCCACAGGGGGAGGAGTAAATACGTCAGGATTTAATTCGTCCACAATATTTATTCAAATATTCACACAACAATTTTCTCGTTTTAATACAAAAGCGAACGTTTTGGTCCACAGGGGGAGGAGTAAATACGTCAGGATTTAATTCGTCCACAATATTTATTCAAGTATTCACGCAACAATTTTCTCGTTTTAATACAAAAACAAACAAGTGTGGAAACGGGCAAATGCAAGGCGATTGTGGATAGTAAAAAGACCGAGGTTTTGCTGTGTACCTGAACGCATCACCAAGATCCAGCAGTGAGCACGGCGGCAGTGAGGGAGAGGATGAAGGAGGAGGGAGATGGAAGAAGCATGAAGCGTTCAAGCATCAACTAGGCTCTAAAGACGGCTTCCCTGGTTGCCTTGGACGCGGGAAGGGAAGTAGGATGGAGGAGAACCAGCACTTTCTTTGCGGGGTGGTGGAAGGTAAGCGCGGTCGTCTTCAGCATCCTTCACCCGTCACATCGGGTGATTTACTTCTTTCTTCCCCTTCCCCCTTCTCTCTAACCATCTCCATTCCTTTGACCTACATTTTGTGTGTGGCTCTCTTGACTCCGCATGCAGCCATGCACCAGTGATGAGCATCCCACCTGTGATTTGGAAGGTCTCAAACCGCTGCTATGGCTGCAGGCTCAGGCAAGAAAGGCTGCTATCCATGAATGTGATAGAAAGAGGGATAATGATGTTGCAAATGCATTGAGGTGATGGTAATGAGTAGTGATGATGCTGAGGTGTACAATTAAAGATATTGATCGTGAGGTGGATTTCTTACCTCATAGTTACATGAGAGGAGAATAGAAACATCTCTCAGCATGATGCAGATGAACAAGTCTCAATCTCTATCATTGCAAACTGCCCATTAGTACTGTCGGTAATTAGGTCTGCACATGCACATTGCACACCACTCCCAACAGACCAGAAAGAAAAGAACTTCTGGACCGATAGATAATATTAGCAGCACAATGTTGTGTATCCAATCGCAACATTCCACGTTCACACACATATGCAGACATTACAAATGGAGGAGAGAAACACTGGATATGAGCCCATTTCTAAAAATAGCAGATGTGATGGAAAGCGTATAGCCAGAGATGATGTCTCTGGTAAACATGGGATGAGAGGATAGATGACATTGACCACAATTAGGAGGAATTCTTCATTTGCAAGAGCGAATAGCACAGCAGCAGCAAGCTGAAATGATGCAGTTTCATTGATTGTGAGACTCAATATCCTGTCTAGCAACCAAAAAAAAAAACCAAAAAACTACTGTACATTATGACCTAATGTCTTTAATTAATATATGTTCCGTCTCTAGGTTTCTATGGGAGGCCATGGTCTATGGACCAGAGGAGATTTCTCTTCCAGTGGTAAGTGTGCCATCATCATGTGTGTGTAATCATGTCTGTTGTTACATTTTCCATTTGTTCTACGTAAAGTCTTGTTTACTCGCCGTTGGTGTGTGGACACAAGCTTAGAAAGACTTCCGTCACAGTGTCGGCGTAGCGGCAGCCGAGCGTGGAGTGTGGGCACTGTGGTTATTTATAGATCCAATTCTTTAGGCTCAAACGGAGGCGGTATTCAGGGTTGCGTAAGTTTGGCACAGTGGGGACCGAGCGGAGATGGCGGATGGCTGCACAACACATAGCGTCTGTTCAGGAAATGAGATCCGCCTACAATAGAAACAAACAAGTTGATGTGTTTGTATGAATGTTTCCCCTGTGATAGTAACATGCTATTCATAATTCAGGAGGTCATTAACGGGAAATTACCCACAAGATCAATACAGTGTACCTGAGACAGATACTGGGTTCTATTTGCATAGATTTG
Organism: Festucalex cinctus; assembly: GCF_051991245.1. Lineage (NCBI taxonomy): Eukaryota > Metazoa > Chordata > Actinopteri > Syngnathiformes > Syngnathidae > Festucalex > Festucalex cinctus. The sequence goes on from NC_135426.1 coordinate 14,251,008, forward strand.
GCATAAAAACCAGACTAGATGTTAGACTCGCAAAAACCAGGTCTATCAAGCGGTGCAAGTGGTGTAATGAGATTTTGGTGGATTTGATTGAGGCGTATTATTTGTGCTAGGATGCAGAACTGGGGTTTGAACACTTACCTGTATGGTCCAAAAGATGACCTGAAGCACAGACTGTTGTGGAGAGAAGTCTACTCACCTGAAGAGGAAGGTAAAAACGTCACATTCATCCGCGTGTCTAGTCTAGCTCCTTCTTGCTCATGTTCAAATGCTGTCCCCGCAGGGCAATTGCGCACTCTCATCACGGAGGCCCAATCCAGAGGCCTGAGGTTTGTTTACGCCCTCTCCCCCGGTCAGGACATCGTCTTCTCATCCCCCTGTGACCTGACTCTCCTGAAGCGCAAACTGAGACAAGTTGGTAACACATAGACTTCATAATGCTTCACACGCTTTGACTCCACCAACTTGTGTTGCCGTGGCTTGCGTGCAGGTGTCCGACCTCGGTTGCCAGGCGTTCGCCATCCTGTTTGACGACATCGATCACTCCTTGTGTCAGGCTGACAGCGAGGCCTTCTCTTCATTCGCACATGCTCAGGTCACCGTAACCAATGAGATTTATCGCTTCTTGGGGGAGCCGCCAGTCTTCCTGTTCTGCCCGACCGGTACTACGCATCCTGCAGAACTCTTTCAAAGCTTCACTCCTCAGTAATTAACTTCCTCTCTCTTTTTCAGAGTACTGCGGTTCTCTGTGTTCCCCCAGCGTGCAGAAGTCTCCTTACCTGCAGACTGTTGGTGAGGACTTGCTTCCCAACATCACAGTAATATGGACAGGTGAGGTGCTGTTATTAACACCGTTTAGACACCGCCAGGGTGATTCAAAAGCAACTCTGGCTGATAGACATCCCAACCCGGTTCAGGTGGTCTCAAGGTCCCACTCTGGGTCTAACACCTCATTCAAGGCTTGAGCTTGCGTAATTCTCAATCACAGAGCAATAAATTTGCGAGCATCTCGCAGTCGGGAGATTTCGAATGGTATCAAAAGTGACTAATTGTGGTTCTTAACTCATTCACTCCCAGCCATTTTCACTGAAGCAACCCCCTTCACTACTGGATTTTGACTGATTTTGCAAGGCCCACAGAATATGGTGTGCTGTTGCTATAAAAACAAGAAAGATTAGTCTCTTCTTTCATCAGGAAAAAAAAGTACATTTATATCTGTTTCCGTTTTACAGCAATTAGCATTCAAAGATAGCTAAGTTTCATCATTATTCACAAATCTGCTTAAAATTCTGGGAAAAAAGCTTGTTTTCATCATGGCCCTGGTTTATCTCTTATACTCTGCTCCCACCTGCTGGCCGTTTTTATAATTACTGCCATTTTCACCCATTGTCTGTCATTGAGAGGCTGCATCAAAGCCTTCTGTATGCTCTAGCATAAAAAAAAACAAAAACGTGTAAATACGTATTTGGGACACAATACATTTAAAATAGAACATATATATACGTTTTTGGGAGCAAATGAGTTAACCTAATTGCAGGTACAGAACTCTACCGGTTTCCTATGTGCATTCACCTACCCCAGCCACCACTGTTTCCTTAAGATGGAACCCAGGGGAAGCAGATACAATGAAAACAGCAGAGGCCCCAGAATTGAACCTTGTGGAACACCATACAATCCATGTACATGTATACATGCAATTTCATAAGTCCTTGTGTTTACTGAGGTCATGAATGATACTGTTTGAAGTCTACTGCATCCAGAATTCAATTCTTGGTACATTTTTGCAAACTTAAGATGACCTCCGTGGCTTCCAGGTAGCAAGGTCATCTCGAGAAAACTCTCCGTGGACCGCCTGGCTGAGGTGGAGTCCGTCCTTCAACGCCCGCCGCTCATCTGGGACAACCTTCACGCCAACGACTACGACTCCCGCCGGCTCTTCCTGGGTCCTTTCAAGGGCCGCGAGCCTTGGCTGAGGGGTCACCTCAGGGGCCTCCTCCTCAATCCCAACTGCGAGTTTGAGGCCAACTACATCCCGCTTCACACGCTGGCAAGCTGGTACCGAGCTGGAAGCCGGGATAGAAAAGGTGAAAAATAGAATATCCTGTAGTATATTTCCCAAGTGATAACCTATGGTTTGTGATTAAAAAGTGAAAGATGTATCTGTAAACAAAGTTTTTATCCTTTAGATGAGGAGACAGATTATTGTCCCGACAGAGCTTTGTCTGATGCATTACATGACTGGATGGAAGAACTCAACCAACCTCTACAAGCAGGTAAATATTCTGCAGTATATATAGTATAAATGTGAAATTTTCCACTCTAGGGATGCAACGATATCCAAACATCACAATACATTATCATCACAATATGAAGGTCTCCACCTACAATCTCTAATAACACTTATCTCATTCACTCCCAGTCATTTTCACTGGAGCACCTTTTCACTCCCGGCTGTTTTACTGGATTTTGACTGATTTTGCAACGTCCACAAAATATCCTGTTCTATTGCTAAAAACATGGAAACAACTAAAAGAAAGATTAGTCTCTACTTTCATCAGGAAAAAAAATGAATCTGTTTCCGTTTTGCAGCAATTACATTAGAGTATAGCTAAGTTTCATCATTATTCACAAACCTGTTGAAACCTGACTGATCTCGTATACTCTGCTGTCACCTGCTGGCCGTTTCTTACAATAGCTACCATTGCTTTAAATGACCTCTTCATGTCATAAGCTGTATCAAAATCTTCTGTATGCTCTAGCATTTAAAAACAAAACAAAATGTATAAAATACATTTTTGGGAGTGAAGAAAAAAGTATTTTAAAAAAAACATATTTATACGTTTTTGGGTTTGAATGAGTTAATATTGAAACACTTACTTACTGATGCAAGCATGCATTGCGCATCTCCACATATTGACTTGGTTCACAAACATATTACGTTCCCCTTCATCTGACCAGGATTTTAAACATAAGGGCCAAAACATGCCTTGTGAAAATTAAACTGCACTAATAAACTAGCCTCCAGAACTAGAACTGCACAAATGGAAATCAACCTGACTTTTTTTTTTTTAACAGATGTTCTGCTTTTAATATCGTGACATAACGATGATATATTGTGGCAGTTTTAATATCGCGATTATCGTTACATCCCTACTATACATATGACTGTTCTCAGGTCGGCAGAGCACGCGATCAGATCATCGCAGTTCTCGATCCAAAACCCCAGACAGATCCGACTGCACCTCCACCTTTCGAGGGACCTCCACAGTGGCTAAACTCCCCGTCTTCCCCCTCAACTCAAGCTCCCCCCCTCCCTCACCCACCAAGGGCAAAGCGGAGGGTGATATCCGAGAGGGCGAGAAACGGCAGCCCAGTCAAGCCAGCCGCCAGCTTCCGGCCCCCAGGCCTGCGGCTCCATCAGGGGGAGGCCGTAGACCTAAGGCCCAGGGTCGAGGTCTCTGTGGTGGGAAGGGTCTACTGAGTGAGGCCCAGGTGCGGCTGCTGGTGGGCCTCCATTACCTGCCTCACGAGCACGGCCCGTCGGCCCACAAACTTCTCCAGGATCTGACCTGGCTCAAAAGCAACTGCCACCTGGTCAGCGCCAACAGCAAGAAGAACTCGCCTCACAAGGTCCAAAAAACATCTCTGCATTGAGAAAAGTCTTCTGTTTGGACCCAGTGTGTGATTGCGTCATGTGTCCACAGGTGGATGAATGGCGGGACCTGGCAGCCGGCTTCCTGTCTCTGTGCGACGACATCGCACAGCTGCACTGTAGCGTGGTGGGAGGGGCCAACCGGGCTGTGCTATATGACCTTTACCCGTATGTGTGGGACCTGAGGAACATGGCACTTGTGGCCAAGGCCTTCGTATGCTGGCTGGGTGAGGAATGTACATAAGAAGAATACAATGGTGCCTTGAGATCCAAGTTTAATCATTAATCGTCTTTCCCTATTGAAATGAATGGAAATGCTATTAATCTTTTCCAGTCTCCCTCCAAACAAATGTAATCATTTTAATTTTGGCCACTTGGGGCAGTATGAATCAGGCATATGGATATATACGGTGGTCACAATGTGTTATAACGCTGAGACATCAATGCTATTTGAAGCCTGTCTATGGCGTTTCCTGTTATGTGTTAGCATTAAGCTAGCGGATTAATGCTGCATTCGAGGATGGTCGCAAGTCGGATATATCAGAGTTGTTTTTTCCCAGTTCTGACCTGAACGCGTTTGAGGCGAAAGTAAAGAACCAAAATGGCGGATAGTAATATTTTTTTTATTATTATTATTTTGGTCCTCAAAACTCATTTTGACCTCCAGTAAACTTGCCTTCTCGCAATTTTACTTCCTTTATTGTCTTTGACTTATTTCATATGCATTCCATATAGTTCAGTAGTTCACCGTATAATTTCATGCAGGGAGATAGCGGCCCGTACACACTTCCTGGTTTGAAGTCGGAAAAGTCGGACTTCAGACCATCCTCGAATGCAGCATTAAAATAGCTATGTGGATGCTTTAAAATACACAACATGTAAGACAGATGGTATTTTGAAAAACTCGCAAGTTGGTTGAGTCAAGGCACTACTGTACAGTGTTTTTTATTGCGATTCACTCATTTTTACCTAATAATGGTAATAATTAAGCTGCTCTCACACACCGCTCATCTGTCACTCAGACGGTCGTGTCCTCAATGACAGTGCCACCTTGGCCTCCTGGAGGAATTGCTTCCACTGTGAGTAATCAGGTCTTTCAATTATTATTATTCCCACTGTCAGAGCAATAAGTACTATTGATTTGAGATAGTGTGCGGGAAGACAACGGAGCTTCTGGGAGACGAGTCGGAGCCATGGGCGTTTAAAGGAGGCGTATCCGGGGAAGTGCAGGTTTGTCGTCAGTTTTTTTTTTTTTTTTTTCCTCTCATGACTCACTTTGGTCCTCAGCTCACGTGTTGTGCATCTCGTGCATGAGTACAGATGCTTCTCCCGATCGGCAGCAACAACGAACTCTTCACTCACCCGCCTCCTCTCTTCCCCACCTCACGTCTCTACAACATCAGGCCCTACCACAGCAAGGACAAGGTAGGGAGCTAATGCGGATGCTTATGTGATCAAGGCTCTAAGACCTTTGAAAAAGACTTTGGGAAGATGATGTAACCTTGACTTGACTTGATCTCTTACAGGTGGAGTTGTACCGAATGGTGCGCCAGCTTCACTTGAGGTCTCACTGTGGCCAAGATTCTGGTGCGTCTCATCCGGATGTCGTAGGAGACAGGTGCGCATCAAAAATATCCGGATCTCGTCAGATTCCCTGCACAGACACTAACAAGAGTCACGAGAGTTATTTTGCTTGCTTAGGTGTCTGGGACCATGCCTGGCCTTGTGCCCCGAGTACAGCTTCATCTTGGAGGATGAACTGGGCGTGTGCGGTTGTATTTTGGGCATCCTGGATGTGCGCTCTTTTGCCAAGAGGTGTCAGGCCAGCTGGTTGCCCGCCATGAGGGACAAGTACCTACCCAATGGGGGGCACTCAAACACACAGGTGCGTACACGTGTGGGCGCTGAGACGGTTGGATGCTGAATGGGAGCAAAAATAGAACACAAGTAGGTTAGACATGGGCAGTACTCTGTCCACACTGTGCGTCAAAGCACACACTGATTGTCCTTCATGTCCTCTACACTACAAATATGGATGTGGAGGAGCTTTTTTGAACTGTATATTCCGATTCAATCCAGCATCGACAAAAGAGCAGCGCTAGCAAAACAATGCTAGCATTAGCGCTGCAAAGAAGCTGACGTTAGCCACAGTTGCTACGTTGGTAGCATGACTTTATTTGTCATAACAGTAAAGGTAACTAAATGGTACTGGTGTAAACTTATTTTTGGACAATTTAAAAATCAAAAAGTGGTTAACATACCTGTTGGATGCTGCTGATTCCGCGTCACTTGCACAGTTTTGAATGATATTGTGACTGCTGACTAAAGCAGCAGGATGAATTGTGAAGTATTTCAGGCAATGTTATCTGCACATATTCAGCCAAATGCTTTCCAAATGATTGGATGGCGCTCCACAGTGCAGATGGACAATTACCCTAAGCCTACTGAGAAAGCGACCAAAAATTGTTTTTGTGGCAATTAACTCCCATTCATTTTCATTGGAGAAACCCCCTTCACTCCCGACTGTCTTACTGGATTTTGACTGATTTTGCAAGGCCTACAGAATATTGTATTCTATTGCTATAAAAACATGGAACCTACCAAAAGAAAGATTCGAGTCTCTTCTTTCATCAGGAAAAAAAAGTATATTTTTATCTGTTTCCGTTTTGCAGCAATTAGTATTAGAGTATAGCAAGTTTCATCATTATTCACAAACCTGTTGAAAACATGGCAAAAAGAGCTTGTTGCAACATGGCCCTGGCTGATCTCTTATACTCTGCTGCCACCTGCTGGCTGTTTTTCTGTAATATCATTGCTTTAGGCAACCTCTTCAGATAAGAAGCTGTATCAAAGCCTTCTGTATTCCATCCATCCATTTTCTTGACCGCTTATTCCTCACAAGGGTCGCGGGGGCTGCTGGCGCCTATCTCAGCTGGCTCTGGGCAGTAGGCAGGGGACACCCTGGACTGGTTGCCAACCAATCGCAGGGCACACGGAGACGAACAACCATCCACACTCACACGCATACCTAGGGACAATTCGGAGTGCCCAATTAACCTGCCATGCATGTCTTTGGAATGTGGGAGGAGACCGGAGTACCCGGAGAAGACCCACTCGGGCACGGGGAGAACATGCAAACTCCACCCAGGAAGGTCCGAGCCTGGACTCGAACCGGAGACCTCAGAACTGGGAAGCTGACGTGCTGCCTTCTGTATTTTCTAGCATTAAAAAAACAACATAAAAATGCATAAATACATTTTTGGGAGTAAAGGAAATATTATTTAAAAAAAAAAAACGTATTATATGTTTTTGGGTTTCAATGAGTTAAGTAGACTGAGAGTCTCTATGCTCAACTAAAAACACACAATCATTAAGACAACAAATGTATTGGCTGGTAGAATAAATGGTCTGTTGAGTGAGTAAACGCCCTTTTTTTTCCCCTCACAGGACTTAATTAAGCTGATGGAGGAGGACCAGGGAGAGTATCCAGACTCGCTCCTCTATCACTTCCCCTCTCAGCTGCGTCTTGACACCCTGCCCGAGCTGGTGGATATCAGCGTTAGCCGCACCCTGCTCGTCACCCTCCTGGTGGCCCTCAAGGCCAACGGTGAGGACGGATGGGCTGCAAAAATTTGTCAATCCTCCCACTAACTCGGGCGCATTTGTGCAGGTTCTCAGGGCGTTTTCTGCGAGGTTCAGCCGACGGACAGCCAGAGGCTGGAGTTCTTAACCAAACTGGGCTTCCTGGAGATTCTCAGAGGGGAAGCCCGGAGCAGAGAGGGCGTGGTGATGGCCAGGCTGCTTTGAGGACATCAACACTGGCACTTTCAAACACACTCACGCGCACAGCGACATGTAATATTTGCACGCATGCAGTGGATGCACAGAGGCACTGTAAAGCAAATACATTTAAATCAGTAATACTGGATTTTCAAAATCAAACACTGCAAAATGTTCTCAAGAATCTGAATTGAAAATTACTTTCATTACACCCCACCGGTGGAATTGTTCTTGCATCCAAAATAGGACGTCGTCTGTTAACTCCTGGAGAATTTTACAACGTGCTTAGTTTAGATGGTGTTTACATGCATGAAACGTTTGTGGCTATTCATGAAATGTAGAAAAAGCTTTGACGTTAGATTTAGCAGAAAACACTCCAAATAACAGTGCATGTGCATACACATTACATCAGGAAAACAAACATGCACATACAAGTGTAGGTCAAATGAGATGTCATTTGTTGTACCATTCTCATAAAATAACATAAGAAAATCAAATAAGCAAAATACGCAACAAGAAGCACAACAGCACTCACACGTCACCCTTCAACTGAAAGTACGCACTAAGAATGTTCATTCATTCAAGAGACAAAACGTTTGTGCAAGTGTTTTGTATTTTTACTTTGCATTTGTTTTTGTTTTTTTACAAGTCACGCTCGACCAATCAACTAATAACAGACTGAAAATGAAAAGCACTTTTGTATGTTTCTTATGACCCAACACGTCACCGCCGCCTGTCAGAAAAGAATTGGATAGCATGTTGATTCCAAAAATAAAAAATAAAGCACTGTGGCAGAAAAGCTCATTAGCACCATAGAAGCAATTTAAAATGAGTGTTTAAGGGAATAATGTTGTGAAATATGTTGGAAAATGGTAACATTGTGGGAAAGGAACACAGTTATCCCTTCACTTGTGCACAGTAATAATAAAAGTTGCCTTCAGTTGTCACCTGTGAGTCGTCTTCACTGTGAAACTCCAAATTCATCCCTTCAACCCGATTTATGGCGCAAATGTCCGGAGCTACACGTCCGTGCTCTCTCTTTCGACAGTACTGCCAGCTTCCCAGCGGCCGCGGGAGCACAGGTTCCGCTCGGGGGCCTTGACCCGAGCAAGGGGGATTCGGTACGCTGACAAACTGCCCGTCAGCAGCAACATCAGAGTAGCGCTCAGCGTGGCTGCCCAACTGCACGCCGGCAAGCCCATCTAAAAAGAGAACGCGTGTTTCAATTACAATAATAACATACATTCAGATGATGTGATGCTTAAGCCAAAAATAACATAAACATCACACACGCACAAAAAAACTTTTTTTTTTGGTGTGACTGTTCTGATCAATGTGAAAATGTTGGTAGTTAGTGGGAGGGTTTTGCAAATGAGAGAGTTTTGTTTGTGTGTGAGTGAGAGTTTTTTTGGTTTGTGCATGAGACAAGTCTTTTGGTGAGTGCAAATGAGATGTTTTTTGGATGAGTGTGAGAGGCCGTTTGGGTTGGGAGAGAGTTTTTGGTGCGAGTGAGAATTCTTTGGTCTGTTTTGGTGACAGTAGTGGCATCACAAAAGGTTTTTGTGTGAGCGTTTTTGTGAGTGTTTGTTTTTTTGTGAGTGTTTTTTTTTTTTTGTGTGATACTTTTTTGGAATGAGAGAGGTAGTGAGAGTTTGATTTGATTAGTGGGGGAATTTTTGGGTGAGTGAGTGTTATTTTGGCTTGAGTGAGATTTTTGTGTCTATTTTTTGTGAGCATGAGACTATTTTTGAGTGACAGGATTTTTTTGGTGCATGAGAGTTCTGTGTTTTTGTTGTTGCTTTTTTTGCGGTGAGTTTTTTTTTGTTTTGTTGTTTTTTTGTCAGAGTGAAAGTTCTTTTAGTGTAAGTGAGAGGTTTTTGTTGGTGAGAGTTAAGGTATTTTGGTGAGTATAAAACATGATCGTTTTGGTTTTTGTGGGAGTTTTTTTTTTTTTTTTTTTTGCATGAGTTTTTGTAGTGACTGAGTTTTCCAGAATGAGTTTTTTATTGTGACAATTTATTTTGGGGTGTATTTATGTATATGAAGGTTTTGTTTTTGTTTCGTCCTGAAATTAGAGGTTTTTTTGTGAGTGCGACAATGTGAATGAAAGGCACTTGAGAGGTATTTTTGGTGAATGTGTGCTGTGAGTTTTTTTGGTGAGAGTGAGAGGTTTTTTTGGTGCTAGAGAGGTTATTCTGGCGTATGTGTGAGTGTGAGAAGTTTTCTGGTGAATGTGTGAGATTTTTTTTTATTTTTTTTATGTTTGTGTAAATGTTTTTTGTTTTTTTTTTGGTGTGTAAAAGGAATGTTATCGGCCTATATGGCATGTCATAATTTCATTCAATTTCTTTCAATATTTACTTTTTCACAACATACAGTTGAATAAACACACACGCGCCAGTTTTTTAACATCTATTGCATGTTCATTTTTTCCTCCTGTTAAAAATCAAGAGATGTAATGTTTAAACACACAAACTTCAAATACATTGAATGGTAGGCTACTTACAGCTCCAAGCAGATTGCTCAAAGCGATGTCAACAAAAGCAGAGAGGAAAGCTGCAGAGGACACACCACACATGAAGGCCTCAAGGAGAACCTAATACCACAGGCACGTGTGTGCATTTTACCACAAGCGATGGCCAACAGGTGGGTTCTCCAGCTGAAGGTGAAGAAAAGCCCTCCCACAGCCATGCAGCCCAGAGCTCCATTAAAGCCGGACAGACCGGTATAGAGGCACTCGTGGCGCACGGACATGGATAGCCCTGCACAAACAAACGTGCATGCTCACGGTTCCAACTCACTTCCACTAACACAGCTCAATTGTCAGTAATAAAATAATCCACAAGGTGGCAGCATTTCACACAAAACAACAGTATGCCTTTTCAATTGGAGTGATTCTGTGAAATTGCTTGAGAATGTCCACGTATGTGCAAAATCATTAGAGCATTTCAATAGCGTGTATGAGAGGTAGCCTAATCTTGAATTATTGTTTGTCCCTCACGGCCCCTCTCAGACCCTCTCTGAGACAAAATCCACATGTTGACGCAGATGCACCAGAGAAGGAGGCCAGTGACCTTTTGCGTTCTCTTAGCCGCTCAACCCATAGCCAACAAATATTTTGAGTATTCAGATCAAAATGACTTTTGCATTCTTAAAACACAATCATGCAATTGCTATTTTTGTCCACTTGGTGTCACCATTCTTAAGGAGACTCTCACCAGCCAGCGTTCCAATTGCTGAGCCCAGCAGAGCGTGGACGGCCTGCAGGGGGGAGTAAAGGCAGAGTCCGGCCAGGATGAGCAACGAAGGACCCAGGGAGCCACAAGCGAATATCTGGCCCACACCGAGGGGGATACCTTGTAACACCTGCGTGCCAGAGAGCATCAGTGGGATGTAATATATTAGAGTGCCTCGTTGTAGACTTTCGGAGGACGACGGTAGAGCGAGGAGGTGGGATTTTTTATTTTTTTTTATTTTTGAGTCCTACAGCCAGTGGGTGGACTCTGGCTTTAGGCTGGCACTGCTACTTTAGAGCGCCTCGTAGTTAAGTGTATGCATTAGAATTATATGTTTACATTTTCCAGGACTACTATTTGTATTTGTTGAGAGTTAACAAATAATGAGGGCATGGTGCGTATTTTGAAGCCTCATATAGTCTACTTGGCCTTTTTTTTTTTTTTTTTTTTTTTTTTAATAATCAAATTTGTGACTGTCAATTAATGTTACATTTTGATCACTTGCAACCTCTGGAAATGCAGTTTCCATGGCAGCTCTCACTATACCAGACTCTGCTCCATGCAATTTCAATGTGATACGCTGTTGAGCAACCATCTTGGCTAGAATGCAAGATGAAGACATTAAATATAAATAGGACCCACGTCATCATCATCATCATCATCATCATCATCATCTCGGCTACCAGGAAATGGAAGCGAGAAATGCAAACAGGAGAGGGAGGGGAAAAGACTGGAAAGGGAAGGAGGCGATTATTTCACATAGGGGAGCTCATAACAGAAACCCCCCCCGGCAAAGACAAGGATTGGAGCGATACAACAGCAGGTGCTAATAAAGTGATGGAGAGGGGAGGAGGAATATGAGGAGGGAGATTCAGACACTTTGAATTCCTCAGGAGGGAATTGAGAAAACTATAGCAAAGAAGTGAAAAAGCAGACGTGAATCCTAAATTGATGCTAAAAAAAATACTCTATGTCAGTGAGCAGTCCCATTTATACAAAATACTTCTATAACCAGTCCAACTTATAATTTCATCTCACAGGCTGGGCTAGCTCACCAATGATATCAGCATTTTCCCAACCTCTGATTGATTAGTCAGAGCAAGCCAACTGAGGTTGAACCCCGAAAATGATACCTCCACTGCACTGAGCGCTGTGACGTTGGGCGGCACCGAGCTCGGCGGTACGGCGAGGCGGTTTGGGAAGTACGGGTTATCAGGGCCAGTGCACAGGAAGTAGAGGATGATGACCATATTGAAGGGAAAGACCGCAACTGGCAAGTCCCAGCGGTCCAGCACTGGCGAGAGACCACTGAAGAAGAAGACACTATGGTAGAAAAGGAAAACAAATTAAGTGATATGATTAATTTCGTTTTCAGCTTTAAGGTTTAAGTTTTAAATTTGAGTTCTAAACTAATTTTTCAAGTTACAGTTTTTGTTAACAGAATTTTTTCTGTCAATTCTTGGCATCAGTCTAAAAAAAAAAGTACCGGTAAGACTCTAATGACAAACACAATTATCGACAAGTGCGTGTGTCTCGCCTTGTAGCCGAGCCCAAACAAACGGGCAGCAGCAGCCACAAGTACCAGTCTCCGGCGCTGTTGAACGTGCCCATTAGCAGGGAAACCAACATTCCATTGAAGCCGTGCATTCCGCCCCACACTTCTGCACTGCACACACAGAAACAGTGACATTTAATGGTCAGAACTCAGGATTAAGGATCTCAATGTGTCTCAATTAGTGCAAATAATTGGAATATTTTTTTTAATTAAAGCTTGTGTGTGTCAGCACATGTGGCTTCAACCTGTCTTGTCCCAAGATGACCGCGACGAGCGTGGCGGTCAGCACGCCCAGCGTTCCCAGCAGGCCTTGCCAGGGGGAGGCCCAGTAGAGTGCAAGCAGCATGACAGCACCACTCAGCGGGTTGTTAGCTAAAATCACCCGTGTCACCCCACGGAGGGCCCACACGGCCAGCTGCAGCACGAACCACTTGTCTGGAAAAACATGTGAATGATCACAAACAAATGTACTGGAGATTTGGTGGAAATTTTGTCATTGTGCGTATTCATTTTGGTTCGCTTCAAAGCTGTTGTTGTCGATGTTAAAGAGAAGAAAGTGATGTATTTGTTTCTAATTACATTATACATGTTTGAAGATAATTTTTGAAAATGTGCAAAAGGTGAGAATTGTTTCTGAAATGAACATGAACCTTTTTTTGAATCAGTCGTTGCAATCGTGATGTGCATTTAGCTACTTAGCTTATGTAATAGTTGGATAGAGTGCCTCGTTGTCAGCCATGAGTGTGCACAATGCAGAAAACGGCAGAATAGTTATATCATGTCTGACTTGACAGCGAGCATGTGGATTGAGCTTCTTTTTGGGATGGCCATGTTAGAGTGCCTTCGTTGTTGCAGCGAGAGAACAGCTTGATTTTCATGGTTTTAAAGCCTCATTTCAAATACTTTTTTTTTTTTTTTTTTTTTTTTGTCATTCAATAAGCGGTTCAGATGAACGTTTGTTCATCTTGTTATGTTGTGTTGAGGACCCAAATGCAGGAAGCAGGTGTCATGACTCGGGTCATGCAGGGGTAATGTTTGGGTCTTGACTCATGTTTGGGGTCACACAGTGATTTGTTAAGTTTGGGTTCATGACCGTGAGGTCAAGTCAAGTGTCTGTTTTGTACTGATGTAACCATCATCTAGTTTCAACTAGTTTTAGGCTATGTGATGTTATGTGATGTCAGGACCTATGTGATGTCAATCTTTAATCCTTTAAGTTGTCACAACCAATCAGATCGACTCACTCTCTGTAGTAGCAGTCTGAGAAGTGTGTGTGTTTGCCGAATTATTGCTTTCTCTCCAACTCTCTGTTTCTCGTCTAGTCAAGTTTGTTCTATGCCTCTCGATGTAAATAAATAGTTAAAACCTTATTTGTGTCTGCACTTTGGGATCCAACCTTCAGCACATGACAGCAGAGAGGGCGAGGTAGGCTTGCAGGATTTCAAAGGGGTATTTTATTTCCAAAAGAAAAAAAAAACAAGAAGTAAACAAGGAACTTGGAATGGAAACTACCAAAGTAACAAAAGACCAAACGCTTTGGTGCATCAACAAAGTACCACACGAAAGAAAACACACTAAGCTAACTAGGGCAAAAGACAGGACACAAACAAATGATCCAAAAGAGACTGCAGGGAAGAGGGGAACTAAATAGAAGCAAACTAACGAGACAAATTTGTTTACCTATACCCTAAAAAGACTTCAAGATATCATTTTAAATGGAAAATGAACACTCGAGTAACCAAGAATTTGAACTCCCCACCACTGCAATACAGATAATTTGGCGAGTTTCCCTACCTTCCATGTACTTATCCAAGTGTGCCATGTCCCCACTAAGTGCCATCAGACTGTTGATGACACGGCCGGTATTGCTGGCCCGTTTCCTGCCGGCGTCCGTTTTACCGTCCGTCCACATGGTGGGATCTCCGGTGAAAAGTTGAAATGCTCTCCTCTGCATCTCAACTCAGCCTCCGAGTTCACCTCCCCCACCAGCCACCCTCCCTACCTCCTCTCGCATTGCTGCCTAGCTTATAACTTATAAAGTGGTAGACCGGGTAACGCATTGACTACTTTGGATGAGCCCGAAAGGAGCAAAGTTCAAGATGAAGCCGTGCATGTCAAAATCATCTCGTCACCTATTGCTTATTTAGGCTACTCATCCACCTTTTTTATGGGAGCATCTGCATCAATGTTTATCTCTGTGCTTCATTTGTAAAGCTATTAGTGCGCAATGTTTATTCAAAAGGTGTAATATGTAACCCTACGCTTCTGCTGCATCTGAGGACTTTGTTTCCACGGCAATGAACATTCGACACCACATCTTGGTTTATCTTAAGGAAGCTTCTTTGATGAAAAGAATGGCTGCGAAGCCAACAAACTGCTGTAATGTTGATTCAAAACAACATTTGGGGGATTGAGCTGAGCTGAACAATTGGGACACACTAAGGCAGTCTATTTCCATTTGTATACTAGTTCAAAAGATCAAGTGTGATCAAATATGCGCGTGTGTGGGTGTGTGTTGCACGTTAGATAATAAATTCAGGGGTCAGGAGAAGCATGCCAAGTAAGAACAAATCAATAACAGTGGACGGTGATGAATGTTTGCCGGCTCGGTTTAAAGGCCAAGGGTGAGGAAGAGGATTGGAAGTGACGTGACATGATGGATGGCATTTAATAAAACCGCCATTTCTTTTATGAGTGGTCCCAATAATTCCACCCTGGGCTCACCTTGGACTGCTTTCTTTACTTCCCTCCTGCGCTCGATAAATTTTCAAAATGGACTCAACATTGTAAAGAACCGGAACAGCTTCCTCCTTCCTCGTGCTCCATTTGTTATCCTCTCTTTCACTGCACTCCCTCCCACTGAAAGCCTCTGTTGCCATGGCGCCAGAGGTAAGGGCCTTGTTTGTTTGTGCACCGCCGACACACGCACACTCACACAGATGATTTCTCGACAACAAAATAAGATGTTTGTGTCTGCCTTGTTTGCTTGTCAGCCATAGATAGGCGCCTGTGGCCTACATGCTGTCACCATGGCAACCAGTATGATCCTGCACGGGGGACGCTATTCCATTCCTCAGTGCGCTCACTTCCTGATAAACATACAGCTTTGCGTCACCAATAAAGATGGACGGCGGCTGTCGCGCTGCTAAAAGACGTTCAGGGTTGGCTATGCAGCGTGTGGGCGCGAGGGGGGGGACATAGAAACCGTCTGCCAGCATGAAGAGCATTTCTAGGATGAGTCATCCCCTTTGTACTCTTGTACTTCGTGAAGGTAGACATGATAAATGGTTTGGAGTTAGTGCACAAGGGCAGCTTAAATACAGATGCAGAATGAGATTTTCCATCCAATCAGATTTCAGCCCCTATGTGTTGCCATGTGAATATAATCTGCCCAACGCCTTCAGAATCTTAATAGCTGGTTTGACTCTAACTAAAAAAACAAAACAAAACAATGGGGCTGTTTCTGTAACCAATCAGATTATGAGCTCAAAATGACATCAGCAATTTCCCGTCCTCTGATAGGTTGGACAGAGCAATCCAACTGCCACTAAAACACATCTATAGCACACATTCAACATCTTTTGGGCGGGGCCGTAACAGATTAATTGCATTTCCATTCACTTCTATGACTAAAGATGATTTGAGATACGAACTGGCTTTGGAATGATTTAAACTTGCAGAGTAGAGAAATAAAGACAAACACGTTATTTTGTCATAACTTGATCTGTTTAATTTGAGGGTACTTACATTTTACATTTCATTTCAGCTGTCTTTGTGCTCACAGTAAGGGGACAAAAACGCAGACAGTAAACATTGTAATGTGCACACTCACGCACACGCTCACAGTCGCGCACATCTGCACAAACATTCTCACCACAGTGGCGCGTCGTCACTGCAGTCCAAGCTCAAAATCACCTAATTTAGGCTTTGTATGAAATAGCACTTACAAAACATGTTCCACAAGTCCAACCAGAGAAGTACAAAAAAAAGCTAATAAGTAATATTAACAGATTTGTTCATTCTAAATAATAAATGCCTTTTTTTAGAGCTGTTTTTTTTTTTTTTTTTTTTTTTTTTTTTTAGAGGCGGGGTGGGGCTATTGGTCAAAAAGGCAAATCTCAATGTAAAGAGGAAGAAATGAAGCTCAAGTTTTAGCATATGGTAACCATGACAACCTGAATGAGTAGGTGATTCATACGTCCAAATATGGTCAATTTCATTTTTTTATTTTATTTTATTTTATTTATTTATTTTTATAACAAATCCATACTATTGGTCTGTTATTTTTTTTTATATATTATGAACCAATTTCATTTGAAAATAGCTTAAGAAGAAATGTATGTGTTGGAAGACCTCTTCCCCCACTTTGTGGGAGCCGTGTGGCATTGTGTCGCCTCAAGATTGAAATTGTTTTAGATGATGAGTGAAACTAGCTAGGTTGGACACATTTGAAATTGAGTAAGTCTATTTTCTTGCAGAAGGAACTTGTCAACCATGGAAGCAAAGTGTCCAGATTCATTTCCACTTATTAAACCTCTTCGTCAGCTTTAGTTACTTCATCACTCATGGCTCAAAGACCTTTGAAAAAGAGTTTGCGAAGATGATAAACCACTTTTTCTTTTTTTTTTTTTAATTTCCTAAAATATTTTGGAGATGTGAAGATTCAGCCTGACAGCGAAGATATTTCTACTTTCGGCAGTATTGTGTATTGTGGTTTTGGCTCACAACAGACAGTAACTAAATTAACTACTAATTTGGGGTACTCGCAAGTGAAGGTACCACTGTAATTTCCAAGATGAGCGAGTGACTGATTGATCGATTGATTGATTGATCGATTGATTGATGACATCACACCCCCCGCCCCCAACCGTCCAATGGCTAACCGGACCTCCAGATCACTCTTATATCATTCAGTCGCTCGAGCGGTTGAACCAGATGGGACATCGAGCACGCATCCCGCCATCTTAATCCTCGGACATGGCGTGCCACTTGGCAATCTGGCGCCGCGGGTGCTCGCAGATCTCCCGCCAGTGCTCGCCGGCGGTGCCCGCCACCGTCGTCCCCATCTGCAGGCGCCCGAGGACCGGTTTCGGGCAGCGGCCGTTGCCTGCGTCCGAGTCCATCAGCAGCAGCTCCACGCTGGTGTCTCTCAGGCCCTCGTCGGAGGGCAGGTCAAAGGTGAAGAGCTCGTTGAAGACGGGGTTGGGGGCGCATTTCTTCACGTGGGTTTTTTTCTTGCACACACGCTTCTTCCCGTGATACAAGTTGACTTTGACATATGGATCTGCTAAAAAAAAAACAGTGAAACATAACACAATGACTCAGCAAAAATTACATTTTGCTTCTATGAGTTTGAGTGTAAGTGTCAAGGGGACAAAATCCCAGCAACTGCACCTGAGGGTCCGTTGTTGTCATTCTTGGGCAGGTGACGGGCCTTGAGGACCACCACGGTCAGAGTGTTGGTGGTCGACTGGTAACACAAGGAAAGCAGCAACTCGCCTCGGCCTGACGACTTCTGTGACGACGCAAACAAGATCAAGTTAGAAAAAGTGACTAAATATGTCACTTTAACCATCTACTCCTCACCTTTACATTCCTCTTGATGATCTCCCGGCTCATCAGCACGCGGCCTTCGGACAGGTCGATTCCCGAAAGCGGGACGAGGGTCTCGCCGATGATCTCATCCCGGGAGAATCTGTCAAAGCTGAGCACCATAAACTGCAGAGCCAGTTCCGACACTCTGGCCAGCGGGATCCCGTAGAAGCTGAAGGTTTCATCAAAAGTCGGGTCCAGAGTCTTCCTCAGCACCCTGGTCTTCACCCGGTGCTTCTTCTCTGGTAGCAGGGTCAGCTTGATGTACGGGTCCGAGGTCAAGGACTGCTCGTCGGTTGGGCTCAGGCCATGAGCTTCCTGGAGTCAAATTAACCAGTCAGAAATGTCCACATTGCAGTTAAAAATAATAAAATCAAATAAGACACTCAAATAAGGGCTCAAGTCTTGTGTTTTGTGGAACGCCAAGGAATAAAATGGCGTTTAAAAACAAGCGTTGTCAAAGTTAAAGCGTTAACTAATTAATTAATCAAAAAAATTACCACATTAATCATGTATTATAATAGATAATCCTTTATCTTGACAGCGGATGGCTGCATTAAAGGTAGCACAGGTTGTGTTTGAGCAATAAACATAACTACATGCATTAAAGCAGTTAATAAATGTTTGCGTATGACATTCAGAATATTCGTTCATGTCAAACTATCACGGTCATTTTTTTTCCATTTTAAATTATGCAAGTATTTAACTGATTAGAAAAAGAGGAGGATGAGCGTGTGCACTGTGCTGTGGATCAAAAAATGTCGAATAACACAAATAATTAACACATAACAGGTGCTTATCAAATTTTGATTAAAAAGCCTTTTTAATTCAGCGATCAATCAAAATTCTAATATGTGAATAACCTGATTAAAAATGTAATCATGTGACAGCCCTATTAAAAATGGAACGGGGCTTGACGTGACACTATTCAGGAATGTTTGAAAGCAGCTCAGAGATGATGACATCATTTGGAGATTTGAAAACAAATAGAATCTTAAAATGATACAAACAACATTTTGAACCAACTGGAGACATTTAAGGGAGCGCTGGCTGACTCCAAAGTGCATTACGGTTATCCAGCTGGGCTGTATTGAAGCACTTGTGTTCTGCTGTGTAAGAAAAGGCTTACCTTAATGTGGACAATGAAGGCCTTCTTCTCTGGTTGGTACTCCAGGGCAAAATGGAGGGTGCCAAGTCTTCCCTCTCGCTCGTCCGCAGCCGGAGTAGGGGCCTGGCTGGAGATGGCGCTAGACGGTGAAGGGGGTTCCCGACGGTCTATGGCGCCAGGCTGGGTGAAGCCGGCATGTGGCGAGGGCAGCTCCAAGTCGGGTGAACTGCGCACCTTGTGGTGGTGAAAGGCTTTGGTAGGGAAGTTGCCGTTGAGGTCCCGTTGCTCCAGGTCCAGATGCAGGGCCGGTCTGGAGCCGCCGGGACTCGACGGCAGCTTGGGACTGGCCGTGAGCGTCGTGGCGGTGTGGCAGTTTCCATTAACGTCCGTCTTACTGACTTCATTCGCTGTCATGCCGGTGGCGGAGGCAAACTTCTTCTTGCCACTCAGGCTCTCTGGATAGATGTCGACACCTTTGAGCATGTGCACAAACTTGTACGGCGGCGTCTTCTGGCCTTTGGTGTTTTTGCGCTGGCAACAGATCCACGCAAAGGCAGACGCAGTGAAGATCAGGCCGAAGACGCTGACCACCGCAACACCTGCTGGGACCACCACTGGAGAGCGGTAAAGAAGGGAACAGATAACATGAAAATAGTGCATATCGGCCATATAAAATTAAAGCCCGCCGACCACCGAGTGACGCAACCGAATGCGGCTAAAATTGACAAATTACAGCTGACAATTGACCCTCACACAGGTACCAATTGAACGATTATAATCATTATTTAGACATTTCTAATATCATTCAGTATTTATTAGGGATGGGGGAGGACCGATACCAGGTATCGGTATCGGGCCGATACCAGCATTTTTTCAAGTACTTGAGTACTCGTGACACAGACGAGTACAAGCGACCGATGGCATAGAGGGAAGACGTTAAGTGAGTCCGCCTTGCCTGTAACTGGCGCTAGCTTGCAGCAGTTTTTCCACCAAAACTTCACCGGTTTGGAAATACTTCAAAATTGTGAATCTTAAACTAAAAGATAGAAGAAAATTTTTGTGAGCGTTAAGACTATTGAAGAGTGACTGTGCTGTTTTTTTTTGTCAAAATTGAAGGAAATATATTTGTTTAAAAATATCTTTTAGTGGGGTTTTTTATTTGTCAAAATGTACTACTGGTATCGGCAGTTGGTATCGGTATCGGTGAGTATTGAAGGTCTGAGTATCGGTCTGAAAAAAAGTGGTATCGAACATCCCTAGTATTTATTATTGATGTAGAAAGTTGAGACTTATTGAGATTCTCATGCAATCTTCCATCTTCTTAATGTTTTAAGGCAGTCGAAATGATGGCGTATATGAAATGTTGATTAATGTTATTATCCATAACAGCAAAAGAGTTGAGAGGATTCACCCATGCCAGCCATTTTGGTTTGAAGCAGCCATTTTAAGCAAATTCCAGGGCTCACATTCTTAAAAAGTCCTACTTGGATCCAGCTTGGTTGCCAAACTTTTAGCCTACACCATTTGATATTTGATATTTTTGCCATGAAAAGGGAGCCGTTCATCATCATCTGCTTGCAGCTTCATTTGTTCTCCCAGAGTCACCAATCCTGCTTACTCGGAAAGACAACAGTCATGTTTTTGGACAGCTTTTGGATGCATGATAAAAGGAAAAAAAAAAAAAGCAGCGTCTTATGTAACACACAATGGGGATTTATTTAAGCACATCTGAGTGCGCTTGTTCTAACCAGCATATTTCATAGTTAAAGTCATCATTCTATGAGCTTCTTGTCCTCGGGTGTGACTCAACAGAACGACAGGCAGGCCTTAACGAGCATTCACCAGGTCCTGATGGCTCAATTTCAATTGACGTTTCTTGCTCTCCACTATCCAGAAAGTCATCGTGGCCGAAAAGAATCGACTGAATAGAAAATGTTTATTTCACCGACAGTTCCGCAAGAATTGTCTTGTTTCATATCTGGTCCTTTGATTGATTGTTGATTAGCTGCCCCGCCCTAATGCGTAGAGCGCACAATTAACAATCACCGATGATAAATGGACACAACGCAGCTTTTTAAGCACTCCAGTTGTAGTCTGCTTCATTTAATCGGTTTAAATTAGACAGATGGAACTTAATGAACCTCGCGTGTTGTCATTACGGATGAAGGGTGACGCCATCGCCATTTTGACATCCAAACAAAATGTACTCGTGGATGAACGAGGAATTAATGGTGGTCGGGTGTGGCAAAAAAGTCCGAAAGGATGCAAACTCACCAGGCTGGGCTCCATCCTCCAGCGTCATCGGCGCCATGGTCGCTATCCGAGGTGCTGGAATCGCGTGGGAGCTTTGATTCACTAAATAATGAATGAGGATGGAATGTTGCTAATTGAAAGCAAGATGAAGACGGTGGTTGTTTGTTCTCTTCTCGCTGCTCTGCTGCTACTGTCCTCCCTGTGTGTGTGTGCGTTTGCGCGTGTCCCACACCCCACCCGTCCTCATTCGCTCATCCTCTTCATCCTCCTCCTTCCATCATCATGAGCTCATGCTCGTGCTGACGCAGTGGTGACGGAGGATGCCTGGCATTGGTTCTGTCAATGTTATGGCCCCAAATGTATTTATTTACTCCCAAAAAAATGTATCTTCGTCTATCTACCTATGTCAGACGGAGACATATAGCAACAAACGAAACCAATTCTTTTCCACTAGATGGCAGAGTTAAGCTCTGAATGTGGAGTTTGTTGAGACAAATGGACGTAGAGAAGGCAGATAAGTTTTATTACAATGTCCTTGCTGACATCTGGTGTTCATCAAGTAGAAAGCAGTCTTCAGGCATTCAATTGAAATTTCCAAACTGCCAGTCCAAGTGGGTTTGTTATGTGTTTAACTATGACTCATTTCATTTATATGCTTACAAAGTATTGGGCAGGGTGGTTATGGCTAATATAGTCCTATATGTGTTAGGGCTGTCAAAATTAAAGAGTTAACTGTGGAGATGAATGCTTGTTGTAGAATTATTTTGCATTAAAGTAATTCATTAAAAGAGCATGTTATTTGTACACCTTTGGTGCATCATCTCAGAGCAAATCCCCTGCAGTTACCTCCATGGGGCCTCGCAAACCAATGCTGCTGGAGAGTGGTGCGTGCAGGCAGAACTAAACCTGTAAACGAGACGTTTTGAGAATTGTTTCTTTTTTTTTTTTTAAATAAAAAAATTGAGAATTGTTTCTATGAGAAGAATATAAGATCTGTAAAGCTGAGTCTGTTTTGTATGTATAGTGGGTACAGTGGTTTTATATAGTATTGGATTTATTTCTTTTTTTTTTACCCCATTTTATTTCATTGCATATATTTTTATCTGTCTATTATGTGTGGACTTATGGTAAAGCTTAAATTTCATTTCATTGTACGTGTATAATGACAATAAAGGCTAATCTAATTTAATCTTAATTCAAGAGTTGTATTTTACAGAAGAATTGTATTTAAGGACCAAAGAAATAAGTCTTTGAATCTAAATATGCTTTCTATTTGATGATTTTACACTCATTCCACAATTCTACTCGAGCAAATATCCATTACAAGCTTTGTAGAAAATAGTAGCAGAAAAATGTGATTAGTAATTACAGAATATTGTGGGATTAATTAGTTAAAAAAAAATATTTTAATGAATATTATCTCTTCTCTTCACTGACTGGACTGACTTGTTGTACTGCTTTTGCTGATAAGATTGCGTTTACCAAAACAAAAAGGCTTGGTAAAGCTGACTGACCTGATAAGTCGTACAAGCACAGAACAAAGGGACTATACCAACATGGTCTAAACCCTGTTAAATACACAAAAAGATGATTGGAGGAGACACAAAGGTGAAGGAAAAGTTACCCAAAATGAACTTATTAAATAAAACAGAAACCAGGAAGAAAAAATAAACATGACAAATCTTCTGAACATGACAAATCAATAAAATGTACTCTCCTCACAAGCTTAGAATATTGAGCTTTTGGCAGAAATTGTTGTATGTATTTGAAGTGTTTGTTTCTGTTGAAATGAAAGTGAATATTGAGGGGCGTGCCAAACTCAAGTCATACATATATATTGCAACAGTTTCTTTCCGACATTCACTCGTGTCCCCACACCCGTCACACAACAACAACATTCTTGTAAGTTGATCAAGATTTATGATGTTTACTGGGAGAGGGTAGCAGCAGTGACTGGTTATTGACTTATTACAAACTATTCTCTTTTCAGAAATGTTCCATCTTGTTGACTAATGGCAAGAACCTCGGGCAGAAGCCTTTACCTGGCCTTCACGTTGCTCTGTCTGCTTGGCCTCACCCACTCGCTGCATGACAAGGTAAATTTGTACTTTATATACTGATATTCTATCGAAGAAATCAGAATGCCGCACCGTGACCGGTCAGTCTTCCTATTCTTGTCGCCCTCTGTCAGGTGTCATTTTCATGTTTCTTGGATGGACTGAAACTGTAAAATGAATTTTTGCACTGTACTTGTGACATTTGCAATGACAATAAATTTGATTTCCATTTGAATTCTATACCTGCATCTACGCACAAATATGTATTTATGCTGAGAAGAAAGTCAAGCAGCTTTATGTACTCTGGGTTTATAATAACTGAATAATCACTGATTGTATACCGATTCTTTCAGGAAGCATTTGAAAATAACTTGAAAGTATTACAGCAACTGTTGGAGACATTAAAGGTGAGAATTGGCCATATGTGTGTGCGCGTGTCACTGTGTTTCTAATGTGTGTTTTGGCACAACAGGTGGAGCATAAGGCTTTGAATGGACTAGGGTTAGTCCTACAAGAAAACGTGAAGCCCATCAAGGACTATCTCGACAATCAGACACCAGATGTTCCGTCACTGCTCATAGTAAAGAAGGCCATCGACCTCCTTATGAAGCAAGCTGAGTCCATCTTGGGTATGTCGGAAGACTTAAATAACCAGATCATGCGTTTGGAGAAAAACGCGGAAATCCAGGAGAAGCAGGTGAAACTCCTGGGGGAGTTGTACGATGAACTCTAAACGTCTCGCTGATTGTGACTCTTAGGTGTGGCTCAAAGGGATTATGGAATATTTTATCATAAGACAATAAATCTGTCGCCGCCTTTAGTAATTACATATACGCAGGTGTGTTAAGTTGCTGCCTATTTGTCAGCAGGGTGAAGGGGTGAGTCAAATCAGATCTTTCAGCCGTGCGTGCTGTGAAACAAAACAAACAATCTGTACAATTACAGAAATGAAAAATAAATAAAGATACAAATTATTCTTATTGTTCAATGTTTCTGTTGGTCTGTGAGAAACTATTAGAATTTCTTGAGAAATTGAGTGTCAATGCTGAAATACTGAATGAAATAATATGGAATAAGGAGCTCTTAAATGATATACGTGGAATAAAATTGAATGATATGCATTCATACATGTATGTAAAAAATGCAAAATGTTGGTGGTGACACGACGAGGAGAGGTAGGACTCAGACGCAGGATAAAAGGTAGGCCACAAAGGCAATAGGTTTATTTCCGGCCAACAGCTGTCTACTCTCAACTTGAGAGGAGAAAGGGGAATCAAAAAGTGGAGAACTAAAAACGCTCCACTGGGGAGGAAAAAACAGGCAAAAGGTACTGGGGACAACAAAAGGCGCTCCGCAAGGGAGGAAACAATGCTCAAGGCACAAGGGGTAACTAAGGGCGCTCCGCTGTGGAGGATAAGGCACAAAAACAAGGCAAACCAACAAGGTACCAGGAACAAGGACTCGAGGACTCGAGGACTCGAGGACTCGAGGACTCGAGGACTCGAGGACTCGAGGACTCGAGGACTCGAGGACTCGAGGACTCGAGGACTGTGGGACGCTTCCATGCACTGACTGTGACACTTCGGCACTGAGGGGAGAATGCAGGTGGCTTTTATTGTCTTGGTTGATTGGTGGCAGGTGGACATGATCATGGGCGGGGACCGGTAATTAGTGAACTGCAGGAAGGACAAGTGACCTGGGGTGAGAGGAGACTCAAAATATCAAAGTAAAACAGGAAACATGACTATGAAAATAAAAGCATGGCCGTCACGCCGGTGGCGGCGTGACAGGTGGAAAATGTGGAATGATATTGATGAAAAATGAGCAATATATTTGTGGGAAATGTAGAATGATATCAAATGATGAGCAATGTAATTGAAAGATATATGTAATGATGTGGAATGACACTGGTGAAAAATGTGCAAAAATTATATTAAAAATTTATTTTGAAGTGATATTGAATTAAAAAAATGCAAAAATGTGGACATTTAGTTGTTGAAAATCATTCCCACAGTGAACTAAATGAGCTCAACATTTTGAACTTCAAGCAGGTCTGACGTAAATCTGTTACATGAATCACTGGGAATGAATGGGGATTTTATTTTTTATTTTTTAGGTGAAAATTGCGGAATTATGGAAAAACTGTACTTTTGATATGAGAGAAGTAATAGTAGAATTTTTGGGGGAGAATCAGTCTATAAATGTGGAAGTGGAAGCACATAAAAAAAGTGAGAAAATAAAGGTGTAGAATAATTTCATTTATTTACTAAAACAAATGTATCTTTGTTATCTATCTAGTATCTATACTGTTACGTATAGTGACAAGCGGTGTCTTTGGGTTTCCAAATATGATTTATTACAAAAACAAGACAAAACAATACATTAGAATTCCACATAAAGAGAACAAAGTTACTCCTTGCGTCTTGGTCACCGGTGCAAACCCGACCGGGAACCCACCATCGAAATCACGAGACCTTTTTGGTCCTGGAAAGCGAATATCGAACTGGTCACTTTATGGCTCGGCAGTCCTTGGGTGCCTTTCGGGATCTGTGAGGGTCTCAGATTGAGAGAAGTTGTGTTTTGCAGTGCGTTACTCTTTGGAGAAAAAAATGAAAGCAGGATGGAGGAAGGGCAGTATGGCTTTTGTATGTCTTTGAGTCCTTCAGTCACACTCCGATTGCACAGTCCGCTCCAAGTAACATTACATATTGTATAGAGTTTTTTCAATCTGTGTGGCATCTCTTCATGACACCATCCAAAGGCAGTGACAAGTTTGTAGGCTATTATAGTTCCAGATGCAAAATATGTGTCTCAAATGGAGCTTTCTTCACATGGAGCAAGGGGTGCTGGTGATTTAAACATGGGGAAGTTGGCAAATTCTTCCTCTAGTCCCGTCATCCCTTCACCCAGGCCCTCATCCATTTCAGCCCCCTCAAGTGACTCCTTCTCCCCGCCCTCGGAACCTCCCCCCTCCCTTCTGGCAGTCCCTCCGTCCAGAACGTCTACAGATAAAATGTTGTAGTTAGCATACGAAGTAGTGTTCCCGCCTCCGTTTCTGGCTTTGCCGCCGGCTGTTGTGGCCCTCACACTGTTGCCGTGGCGACTGCCGTTTCCCTGCTTCCGGACTTGGCTGGTATCGGCGGCCGTGGCCGCGATCCCGTTGCATTTCTCCGTCAAACACAACCCTGGTTGCGGGGCGTCGGAGGAGGAGCCCAGCAAGTTCCGCCCCACCCCTTCCCGCAGACCGCCGGCATTCCGACGTTTGGCAAAGTGGAAGAGCATCACCCCGAAAAGCAACCCCGCAAAGAAAAAGAGGACATAGAAGGCAACCACGTGACGGGTGCATCCCGCCACGGATCCCGCAGTGCTGGGGCCCTCGAGGGTCAGGTGATAGGCCGCTCGACGGCAAGGAGTGGGGTCATGGATTTGGCCTTCCTGTTTAGGGAAGAGAGACTTTTGTGATTGACTGGAGGATTCGTAGCATCTCTGTATGTATCTTTTGTGTGTAATATGAATCTATCTATTAGGGTGTCAGAATTAGTGCATTAATTTTGAGTTAATTTAAAGTTCCTTTTACACTACTACTGTCATTTTTTTAATGCACAATTAACCCCTTATCATACGAGCAATTTTGCCGAAAATGCTTTAAAAAAAGTTGCATTCAAATTAAGATTGAAGCTGTTCCTGAACCATTTAGAGTATCGGCATAGTTTATAATTTTTTTTTTTAAGAATGTTTGCCCGCCAGAGACCATCTGAATTTTAAGGGGTTAATTAATGAACGCGACTTATTTGGAACTCCTGTACTGGGGGAATTCCACTCTCAACGCAGAAGACATGTCCACGTCATAATTTAGTAGTAATAAATTAAATAATAATGCATATATGTTTGGAGACTGGGGTCAAGTTGTATTTTATAATTTTAAAAATGTGCAGAATTTTACAAGTTGCTTCATGTTAAAGATTAGGTAGCTCTTAATATGAAGAAAAATCCAATGAGCTGTCACCAATGTCTTACAAATGCAATTATGCCATCTAGTGGCAATAAAATTACCTCAGCACAAATCGATATCACAGTTGTTTTTTTACAGTACAGCACATCTTTTTAATTTCAACTCAATTTTATGAATTATGAATTTACTGCATCAATGACTAAAAGATGCAGCCATATTTCTATTAGTTTAGCTTTTTTTTTTAACTTTATGTAAACAAGAGTATGAAATTTTAGAAAAAAAAATACTTTATTGTACATTTAGAACAGATTTAAAATTTTAGATTAATCGTAAGTTAACTGCAGTTAATTACGATTTAAAAACTTTACTCGCACCCCTAGTATCAATGATTGTGTTTACATTTTCTATCATGGTACCTGGCATGTGCAGATGTAACTTCCCAATCCGTCTCTGGTGACGGTCACCTCCAGGTCCGGGTGGCGCAGCTTGGTGAGACTGTTGTGGGGGTGCTCCCAGCTACAGGGCCTGGGAGACAGCTGAGCACATGGCAACAGGAGACGCAGACCCAGGGACACGTGCAGCTCCTTGATGGGCGGAGAACAGCGCTCTGGGGCCAGAGAATTGTATGGAAAGGAAATAAGCACTCGAGCTTTAAATAAAATGGGAATGATTTTTGGTTTTTAAACAGTTTGTGACAAATATACCTTCCTGGGTGTCACATTTCCTTAATGCTTCTTCTATTATGTCCCCACTGCCAGGCCTGAACCCACATATGACACACATACATATCATTAGCCTGACATATTAGTGAGGCAGGATCTCGATAGTGACTGGCCATACTTACGCCACTGTGGATCGAACGCAGCGTTCCTTGCTGCCATCCCACTCGCAGCCCAGTTCTCGGAACTGGCCGCACAATTTACAGCTCAAATAGAGCGTGCATTCTTCAGACTGGATGCGAGCTAGAGACAGCGGGCTGCCCACCACCACCCAACCCTGACAAAACAGGAAACGGCAGGAAACCAGCCAGTTGATTAGCGCATTACATGCAGTGTGCGTGCTGGTGAAGATACACGCACGCCGCTTACTTGGTGCAGCAAAATATTGTTGACCGGTTCTGTCGGCTCAAATAAAGGAATCTCGCGGAGTAAAGTGGCATTCTCGCCTATTACCGCCATCTGATGGAGCTCTCCATAGTCTGGTGAGGCAACAAGCATGAACTCATCTCTACATTTCTATTTTTCTGAAATATTGAGAGCTTTTACCTGTCCCAAGGTGCAGCATTGCTTCTCCTTGGCCCTCTCTGCGGCCTATCAGCGTGACGGCCAGCTTGGTGTACGCGACTCTTCTGACCAGTAGGGGCGCTGCGTCGACACTCTGCTGCATGAGGGGGTGATTCCTCACGTACGCCAACAGGTTGTCAGGCATTTTCAGGGAGGAGTCGAAGCCCTCTGACTTCAGCGCATTATTCAGACACTTTAAATGTTGGGGGAGGTAAGAAAAGACCATGAGACATTTCAAGTGAGTGTCATGTGATGACAAGAATTGGCCAATATCCATCCAGCCATCCATTAGTGATATTGCATGGTGGTTTGTTTGATTATGGGTGTCAGGTGATTTATTTTTTAAATCATACTTAATCACATGACTTCAATAGGTAACTCGTGATTAATTGCAAATTTTATATCTATTCTAAATGGACAATAAAATACTTGGTTCTAGGTTTGCATACCCAACATAAAAGTGTGGGGTGGAATGTTTAATAGAAATACGGCTGCATCTGTTAGTCATTGATACAGTAATTTCATTTAAAAAAATCATAAAATTGAGTTAAAATTAAAAAGATGTACTGTACTGTA
Organism: Festucalex cinctus; assembly: GCF_051991245.1. Taxonomy (NCBI): domain Eukaryota; kingdom Metazoa; phylum Chordata; class Actinopteri; order Syngnathiformes; family Syngnathidae; genus Festucalex; species Festucalex cinctus. The sequence goes on from NC_135426.1 coordinate 14,280,049, forward strand.
AAAAACGAGTAATAATGATTTGTGTTGGTCATTTTTCTGCCACTAGATGGTATAATTGCATATGTAAGACCTTGGTGACCACTCAGTGCATTTTTCTTTTCACGTTATGAGATATATAATCTTTAACAGGAAGTAACTTGTAAAATTCTGTACAGTTTTAAAATGATAAAATACAACTTGACCCCAGTTTCCACAAATATATGCATTATTATTGTGGCAATGCTAAAGCATTCCCACATATGTTATTGTAATTTTTATTCTCCACACTTTTTTGCCGCGTAACTCCCACATAATACTTCCAATTTACATTGTTTAAATTTCAACTAGCTTCAAAAATTCACGCCTCCCGGGGTACATATCGTCTGATTCCACATTACTTACAGTATTTGCACAATTTAACATTTAATATAAACTTTTCCCCATTCATTTTCAATGGGACAGACATTGAACTTTTTGTAAGTACACTTTCCACGCCCACTTCCATACATACAACTTATCATCATTACCAGATGTCTTACACTGGATGTCTTACAAGGAACTTAAAATTAACACACTAATTGTAGACACCCCTAAAAATAATAACAGCTGGATTACATTATGTGGCTAGGTCAGTACCTGGCCAGGCCTCGGCGAGCCCACCGGTGTGGGCGTATCGACTTTGTCATTGCGCTTCTTGAAGGGGCCGTTCATTGCACTGATGATGTCTGACACACTGAAAACACACACCGCTGACTGCTCGGGATCCCTAGAGCACAAAATCAGAATCGTTGTTATTAGCCAAATACGAGGACTTTGTCTTCACAGTCACAGCCCGTCCAAGAAGCATATAAATAACATTGACCAACTCTGCCCCTTTAAAAGGGTGGGGGCACCCCCGTTCAGCTTACCACTGTGTGGTGAAAAGTCCATAGAAGTGTGTGCTGAGGGCTTCTTGGGGTGAATGTCGCAATGTGAAAACGTCCACCAAAACGTCGAAACGCTGATGTTGGAGTTTGTCCTCACACACCAGTGCCGCCTTGAGAAAGGTGGTCCAATGCTGTTGCAGGGTCCTGAGACCTCCCACGTCAGACTGAAAGCAAGCAAAATGTAACAATTGAATGCTGCTTCTTATGGTGTGCTCACTTTGGCCAGCTGGGGGCAGTATAAATATTCATACTGCATGTCCTGCTGAGAACTCAAGTGGAATTCGAAATTAACGGTGTGAGACGCATCAACTCCTCTCTCAGCCCACCTATGCAGCACTAATATTTGTTGATCTACACAGAGGATCAAGAATATATAAATGAGAATATACTGTTGTATTATGTGTCTACCAATGTTATTATAGGTAACAAGAACTAATAAAAAAATAAAAAAATAAAAAAATTGAATAAATACACAATGAAATAAAAATAAAAATGAGAATGTTTTCTAAAAAATGAAAATTAACTCAAACGTTATCTTAGATTTATAAAACTAAAACTATGACAGTGAAACTGTTCTTTGTTTTCGTCACTCAAAAAATATACCAAACTAAAACTAATACTAAAACAAAACATTTTTGAAAAAGTAAAAACAAATAAAAACTAACAAAGGCACGCTAAAAATTATTTATAATAAACAGAATTAAAAAAAAAAAAAAAAAAACGGAAACATGAAATAAAAACTAACTATAATGAAAAATCCTTAACTATTATAACCCTACTGTCCACAACATAGATGCTAATTAGTATTAAGCTAGCGAACTAAAAGGCTATATGGTATATCAAGTACATAGAGTAAAGTAAGCGCTCACAAGCCAAGTGCCAGGAATTCATTCACACCAAGAATCGATAAAACCCAAGTTGGATCCTCACCTTGCACACTCGTGCCACTCTGGGCACTCGAACTTTGGAATAGAAGTTGTACTCCATAGCTGCCTCATTGAAAAAGAAGTAAATCCTGTCATCCTCTCCCGTCACGTTGCTGTCAGCCGACAGCTCCACGACAGCTGAGCTCACAAAGTCGGGCTCTGCATGGCAAAAAAAAACAAAAACAAAATAAAAACGTACCTTGCATCAGCTAAGCTCTCTGCGTAGGCTCATCTAATTGCACAAAGGCCTCACTCACCATCAAGCCAGTGCACTTTCTGCTCACTTCGGACCTGCTTCTGCTCCGGCCCCGTTGCCCGGGTGATGTCAAACTCCGTCCCGCGGAAGTTGATGGAAGTGGCGGCATACAGGATGTCACCTTAACACATGACAGTAGGGTAAAGAAAGCGGTTTTGCCACCAAAAAGAAAGAAAGAACAAAAAAAAAAAAGACATCACGACTCGCAACTCACCTGTCATAACAGCTGTGAATGGCTTCCTGGGGTCAAAGGGGACCTTCTTCCTCCCTATCTCCGTGGTCACCTGCCCATTGGCATCCCTCTTCAAGGTGAAGGAGGCTATCTCCTACAAGGGTGCCATCGACAGGTTTAATCAAATGACCGAAAAACACAAATATTGACAAAAACACACTCACCAGGAAGGCACACTTTGGGTCGAAGGCGTACGTGCCACACACGTAGATGTGTCGTCCGTTAGGGTGAAACTCCAAAAGCAGGATGTAGTTCCGGCACTCACCCTGCAGAGAGAGACAAACAACCATCAGTAAGTGCAGATATGACTGGCTCACAGTGGTTGTCATTTTGTTTCGTTTCAAACATACAGGTTCAGCTCAATAAATTATTGGGTGAACTTGAGATTTTAGGACTTGATTGTAAAGGATCCAAATTTTGTGTTTTTTAAAATCACTCTCAGAACTTAGAAGGCAGCCATTTTGTCACTTGCTGTCGAGTGAAAATGACATCAAAGTTGCTGATGTCTCAGCTAACAACCAATCACAGCTCAGCTTCAGGAGACAAGTGAGATGTGATTGGTCGTTGCCTGAGCCCTGAGCAACTGTGATGTCATCTTCAGTCGACAGCAAGTGGCAAAATGGCCGCCCCCTGAGATGGATGAAAATAGCTAGATTTTGCTGCATAACTCATATTCCACAAATGTAATATTAATCAGAATGTATGTTTAGACTAGTGAGGTCACATAGAACATATTATTGTCAAGAAATGTGGTTGACGTTCTCTTTAAAGATATTGGGGCTGGAAAAAAAAAGCTGAAATAGAAAATTAAGAAACTTAGTAACACTGTCAAGTGTCAACATAAGGAATGTAAACTGACTATTCGATAACTGTGGAATGAGTTAATTTGCACATATCTTTGTTAATTTCACCAAGATTTGAAGTTAAAATGCTGTAATACATTCTGTAAAATGTACACAAAATGAAGCAAAAACCACAAATCCGCCATTTCGTAGGAAATAAGAATTTGTGAAATACACAAATCTCTAAGACAGCAGAAATGTAAGTTGTGGTGAGATGGAGAATGACTCAGAAGTTCCTCATTTGTCTCAAACCTCCTCCGTGTCACTTCCCGTCTGTCTTTTGAATATCACGCACACAAAACATCAAGGGTCTCTCACCTCTGTCTTTCCTTTCGTCATACAAGTATTTCTGTTCTCCTGCGGCACGTCCCAAATCACCTAAAACGGGGAAAACCATCAAATTGGAATCCTTTTTACATCACTTCCATCACTCTACGAATTAGTAATTGTTTTAACCACCATGCGAGGTGGATCATTCATCTTGTTGGTGTCCACTGCCACGATGGTATCCCTGGCGCCCAGGAAGAGAACACCTGACGTGGGATCCATCAGGAATGTGCTGAAGTTGGACACAGACCCAAACTCCTGCTGACCCAAAACAGTATCTGTGGGTAAAAAAAAAAAAAAAAATTGTAACCTTATATGTCCAAATATGGTCAATTTCACATTTTTCACAAATTTACGGAAGCGTAGAGCTGCCAGTGTGGAGTAAACATTTTTGGCTGGCGAGTATGTTCGAACATATTCGCGAGTATGTTCGAACATAGTCGCAAATATGTTTGAACATACTCGCAAATACGTTTAAACATACTCACAAATATGTTCATACGTACTTGTAGGCTAAATGCTACAAAGTTAGCATACCTTCCCACAAAAAAAAAAAACGGTGGTCATTCGTAACTTTTACGATTTATTATGTCTGCCATGCATGATTTAGGTTCGCCATGTTCATGTTTTGTCTACTTAATTTTCCAAATGCCTAGAAAATATGGTTTTGTTTTCACTCACGTATCCGCAAATAATACCCCGTGGCATTATGGGATGGTATACTGACTTTGTAGCATGTAGCCTACAAGTACGTTTGAACATATTTGCGACTGTCTTCGAACATATTTGCAAGTATGTTCAAACGTATTTGCGAGTATGTTCGATTTGCGACAATGTTCGAACATATTTGCGAGTATGTTCGAACGTATTTGCTAGTATGTGCGAACATATTTGCGAGTAAGTTCAAACATATTTGCGAGCATGTTCGAACACATTTGCGAGTATGTTCGAACATATTTGCGAGTATGTTCGAACGTATTTGCGAGTATGTTCGAACAGATTTGCGAGTAAGTTAAAAAATATTTGCGAGCATGTTCGAACATATTTGCGAATATGTTCGCACATATTTGCGAGTATGTTCGAACATATTTGCGAGTATGTTCGAACGTATTTGCGAGTATTTTCGAACATATTTGCGAGTAAGTTCAAACATATTTGCGAGCATGTTCGCACATATTTGCGAGTATGTTCGAACATATTTGCGAGTATGTTCGAACGTATTTGCGAGTATGTTCGAACATATTTGCGAGTAAGTTTAAACGTAATTGCAAGTATGTTCGAACGTATTTGCGAGTATGTTCGATAGGGCTGCACGATATTGGAAAAACATGCGATCTGCGATATACTTGCTGAACATAGCGATATCGATACTATTGCGATATTTAACATGTACCGAAAGAAATTACATTTTTATTACCTAATGAAAGAAAAACATTTTTCATGTGGCAAAATAAGCAACCTTGATGTAATCTTAGTTAATTAATTGTAATTATGTCTTGATAATTTTCAACTATTGAATGGCGATGCACATTTTAGTTAGCATATGACTGGTCAAATTCATATAAAAAGCATAAAATTCCATATAAAACTTATTGCATGCCTTTGCGATATGCATATTGCAAGGTCCAATATCGCGATATCGATATTTTTTCGATATATTGTGTATGTTCGAACATATTTGCGAGTACGTTCGAACATATTTGTGAGTATGTTCGTATGTTCTAAGACCTTTGAAAAATATTTTGATACGATGATGAACCACAGTCCTTTTTTATTTTAAGTCGTGAATTCAGAGAACAACAGGATCAGAATAAAGCTATTTGCTGGCAAATTATAAAAATCTACAATTCAATGACAATGACATGCCTTTCCACTGCCCCTCTGTCCTGACAGACACAATCCACCACCACCGAGTCAGTGTGTGTCTGTTCCCATTTGGCAAGAATGTCATTTCTCATTCACCAAGGAGCCATCTGTTCTCCTAAAAGCCACCAGCGCTCGGACGGATCGCAACCAGACACACACGCACACACTCACATGCGCACATTGTCAGGCAGCAATATTGCATATATTGAGCTGCGAGGGAATCGGCAACGAAGAAAATACAAAAGGACCATTGAATAAGCACGATTTGTCTTTCCTCAACCACTCCATGCACTCGCAATAATGCACAGAGGTGACATGAGTGCTGGTGACAGAAGCCTAAGGCAAGGTCTTCCGGAATGTCTTTTGGAGCCGGTCCTCAAACTGCGAAACTTCCCCCTCGACCACACTCCTCAGGCGACACCGTCTGCCCTTTAACTAAAAGCTTCGCTTTTGACAATATGAGAGTTAAAGCAACAATATGCAGCAATATAAGGTATAAATAAGGGAGGACTAGCTGGGTCATCTTCAAAAATCACACCCCTTACTTTGAAGAAGTGACTGCTGAATGAATAAATGAATCAGTAGTCTTAAAATATAAACATTCGCTTCCCTGGCATGAATCATTCATTCATCATACATTAAACATGACTCGGGCAAGCAGGAAGTCGACACTCGTGTGTACAGTTGTGCCTTGAGAGTGGCATTTTTTCCAAATTAAAAACACATTACAACTATTTTTGGCGACGCTGCAATGGATTACTGGCATTTTCATTCATTTCAATTGAAGCTTACAATTTGAGATAATCAACCCATGCAGAGTGTGGTTCTGTCTGCAGGGCATCACAGGCCTGGACCAAGCAGGAAGTGATCATTATACAGCCTGCCTGCTTCACGCGTCAATCAAGAGTGACGGGTTGGAGACAGGAGAGTTAGAGTCGCTCACACATGCACTAGAAACACACGCACGAACCCTGAGGTGAGACAGGACACAGCTGTGAGACCCGACACGTATATGCTGCTTCCCCTGTAGCAGAACTCAATAGAATATACAGTACTTTATAATACCTCAGCACACATTACGACTAGTGTTGTCCTGATACCATTTTTTGACCCCCGATACCGATACCTAGTTGGTTTGTTTTTTTGTTTTTAAACATGAAAAAGCTGCCCTGCCATTGGTTCAGGGAATTTAGGGGCCAATAGGATATGCAGTGAACACGTCCCACATCATTGAATGTCGTGCACAAGCAAGACAAAAGATGCTGCATCCAAAGACACTATTAGTGTCAGAAATATTTCTTGCCGATACCACTGTTTTAATGCAGTATCGGGGCCTCTCACGATACTGGTATCGGAACAACACTAATTACGACCCAGATTAATGACACAAGTCGGCCCAAACATGACATGGGGAAAGTAAAGAAATTAATTGTGGACAAACATAATGCGCATGAATAAATACTGAAGGATGAAGTACTGTAACAGTCAAATATTCTGAATATTTTTTTTATTGTTGTAAGTCTTAAGGGAGCAATAAATAATTGATTTTATTCATTATATAATATATATATATATATATATAATCAAGTTATCAGAATTTTACTTAATATTGGAATCTCCATGGGCTAAAAACTAAAATAAAATCCATATTGGTTGGGCCCTAGTTATAATTATATATCATTAGAAATTAATGATATTCAGTGACCATAATTATTTCTCATAATACTTTTTTTTTTCTTTCTTTTTTTTTTTTCTTTTAACATATAACCGCAAGAGCGGAAACATTTCAAAACTTAAAAAGTGCAAACTGTATTAAAGTGTGCACTTAAAACAAACGCGCCCAAAACAGGAAGTCACAATTTACAATCCAAATTTCAAAAATAAAATACAGGCATTACTCCTGTGTAAAATATGATTGTGATTATTTACAATTGGGAAACTGCTAAACACTTAACAATTAAATTTTTATCAATATCACATTTTCAAATGATCACTACAACTCTTGAGTCCTTACGTTAGCAGTAAGCGGATGACAAGGTCAAGAATGAGAGTGCTCTTCCCTGTACTGTATTTTCATTTTCACCTAGCAAATCCCAGCTTCCAACCTCGCCTGTCATTTTCCGCTTCCCAATTCCTCCTCCTCCCCCGACTCTCTACTCTCTCCAGGCCAGCGGGCGACTGGCTCGCGCTGATAAGCAGTAGCGCTACTAATCAGGCTTGCCCTAAATTCACCCATGCCCGCCAGAATTGTGTGCGCGCGCGCGTGTGGGAGCCTGCAGCGGCCCTCGCGAGGGAGGTACGTGTATATAACGTGTACTCGTGCGTGACCAAGTTTCTCAGTGAATGACAATCCTGCTACTTGTGTCTTTATAGTACGACCGCCCCCTGTTGTGAAATAAAGACATCTGCTGAGATAAATGTGTAGCTTAAAGAATATTTACAGTGTCGACCTTTCACCTCAACATTACCGCTATGTTTTAATTAAATGTCACGCAGTTTACACGAGAGATGCCAGAAGGACTTCATCAGTCTTGACCGAATGAAGTCAAGGGGGATTAACGGCCGTATTATTTCCAGTGTCGAGCTTTGGGTGATAGATGAGGCGATGAAAAAAATTCAAAATAGGTGCTGTACTTCAACAGATGCCAGGGAAAAAACAACAACAACAAAAAGTTACAGTGCAAACTAATAACTCAGCATTATAAATACTTGAAGGTCCTGCTAAAACAACAAAAAGGAAAAAAAAAAACATCACTGAAAAGGCAGAGAGCAACGAGGGCCTGGAAAGATGCACAAGTTTAATGTCTCTGAGTCAGAGGCAATAGGAGGGGGACATATATTACACACATACATATATATACATAGAGTATCTCATAAAAGTAATAACACCCCTCACATTTCTCAACTCAACTGAACATTATTTATAAAGCAGTTTAGAACAAGCATTGTTGTATTCACTTTTTTTTAAGCTTTTTTTTTTTTTTAACAAGGCTTGGAAGTTTGCTTGGGGTCATGATCATGCTAGAAACTGTGACACACAATCTTTCTTTCCGTTGCCGATGAGTCGCCAATGTGTCAAATTGCGACAGCATAGCGCCAACTACTGGCGAGGAGGACTTAATGTCAGATTTTAGGTGTATGGGGAGAGATTTGTCTCAAAATTATTCACACAAATAGATATATATGATTTCCCCGTGTTTTTGTGCTCCACAAATATATCCATAACTTTCATATAAATATAGAAAAAATTAGGGCGCTATTTTGTTTCCCGACTTGTGTTAAATAAACACATAATAGAAGATCAAATAAAGGCTCCTTTTCCGTTTTTCAATTCCCGATTTTAAACGAGAAACGGGAGACAGCGCCTTCCTGTTCAATGGAGACAGCAACACTGCCTCCTAGTGGAAGGAGGAGGAATGAGCCTTTAGACACGTGACTATACGAGGATCTTAAAAACATGAAAATCATGAATATATTTCTGTGAATAATTTTGAGATAAATCTCTCTCCATATAGGTATCGGTGGCTAGTATCGGCAGTATGAAGAAGTACCCGATATCTTAAAATAAGGCCAGTTTTGGCCCGATAACGATACCTAGTACAGGTACTCACACATCCCTAACATTTTCTATAAATATACTGTACATATATATATATATATATATATATAAGTATGTGTGTGTATTTATAGCTTTATAACGTATGTGTATGTTTTATTACAAAAAAAAAATACTACCAATCAAATTGCATTAGAAAGATGCCGATGCACTGTGTGAACTTGAAGAATCCCTGGAGAGAGTGTGACACAAACACAGTCACGTCAGAGATAAACACATATTGCATGAGAGTATGTTCCTGCACGTGTTATGTCATGACTCCCTGGCCCGGAATCATCGTCTCCCTCTGCGTCTACTTGAAACACCCCGAGAGCCACACCTCTTTTACACTTGCGCACACACAGACATGCGTTCGCGCATGAATAAAACATGTGCCTGGAGATCAGGGTTTGCGTCTGCATGCGTGATCATCTGTCACACACAATAGATCAGCGCAGACGTGAGGGCCCTCAAATACGATTGCGTGCTTTTATTTATTCATCGGCTGCATGGCGCACAGTCCTGCGTGAGGGTGGTAAAAGTACTCACATTCTGTAGTCGAGTACAGATACTTGTGACTTCATTTGGAGGGAGGTCAAAAGGGCATTTCCCACGATGCCCCATCTACGTTTTTCTGTGATGTCATCGACACCCTGCACTACGAGGGGAGGTAAAAGAAGGCGTGGCTTTGCCTTCCTGGCCTGGAGGCCTCGAACAGGACAAAGCTCCTTGATGGCCTTCTTTTGTAAACATATGCACGTCTGCCGTCTTTTATGAACTCCACTCTGCTGTCTTCGTCATCAAGTCATCGTTTATGAGAACACTTGCCAACCCCCCAAGTGCAATCTGCCCACTCTCACTTTCCCATCAGTGACATAAAACTGCACGACCTGTCTCGCAAGTGTGTGTAGGCGAGCGCATGACACTATGAGGAGTCGGCCTACGCAACTAAAAGTGGGTCGCCAAGTGGGGCCGAACATCATTCACAAGCATGTGGCAGTGCAGCGAGACTTGATTAGGAGGTGGAAATTAACAGAGCCGGTTGGAGATACAACGTGACTAAATAAATGTTTATAATTGCCTATATTCAAGCCGTAAATAAATATGCCACAAACTATGAACCTAAAACAAAGTATCTAGGGCTACAACTAACGATTATTTTAGTAATCGATATAAATTTCCATCCCTGTTTTTCAAAAACAAGACATTATTTGAAATTTACAGTGCACAAAGACTAATTATGATTCAGTTGCGGGTTTGGTCTGTAATGTGAGGAAAACAGGAAGTAAAAGCTTTTATTTTTTTTTTATTTTTATTTTACTAAAAAACAACCAGTCTGCATTCATTCCAGTCTTATTATGGTATTCTATTGTTTTATTGCAATGCTCTTATTTGTTTTATCTTGATTTTGTATTGCTATGTGATGTGTATTTTAATGTATTTATAGGGGACTACAGATGCAAATTAGCAACCGCTGCTAGAATCTGGCATATTTACAAATTTTGTTGTTCATTAATGTGCATTGTCCCTTTCAAATAAAATAAAATGAAATGAAAATGAAATGAAGGATGACAGAAATTTTCGGAGATTTGGACCATTTAAAAAAAAAAAAAAAAAAAAAAAAAAAAGATATAAAAACAATTATTCATTTATCAAAACATAATTATTAATTTCATAATCGATTAGTTACAATGTTAAATTAGTTACAAAGTTAAAATGCAGTTGAAGTAAGAATCATCACCTTGGAGTTTTTAGAAAAGTCATTTTAGCTTAATGCTAACAACAAACAATGCAAAACTCAATTGACACGCTCACAAATAACATTTGTGTCAATGTATATTTGAATGAAATGCATGGAGCAACACCACGTTAAATAATATTATTGCGGCTTATTGAGGAGCTGAGACCATCTCCATGGACACGTACACTATGACTGAATACTGTCCCCAGGTGGCCACGGCATGTTTAACTTCTTTAAATTCTATTTAATTATGTCAATGCAGCGTGATTTTGTTAAAATATATTATTACTGAATGAATTAAACTTAAGGTACAACATGTAAGTACTGTAGTCCTGCATATTTTTAGCAGCGTCAGCATGGGCCCTCACTCTCACAGGATGCTGAGTAACCAACACGTGTGCATTAAGTCCCTCCACATACGCTAGACCAGAGAGCAAAAAAATGAAAAAATAAAAAAAAATAAAAAAATAAAAAAAATAATAAAAAAAAATAAAAAAAAATAAAAAAATAAAAAAATAATAAAAAATAAAAAAATAAAAAAAAATAAAAAAATAAAAAAAAAAATAAAAATAAAAAAAAAAAAAAAATAAAAAAATAAAAAAAAATAAAAAAATAAAAAAAAATAAAAAAATAAAAAAAAATAAAAAAATAAAAAAACAGGGCCTTCAGAAAGTATTGAAAGGATGAGTCCTATTTTGCCATCTCTTTGCCCGCGGAGACACGCCCTCCCGAGAGCGTCTGTTCCATTACGTAATCAGATCTGTCATTCATGTGTGAAAGCTGGAGAGCAGGAACTCAAAATAATCTGCACGCACACACGCACTGTTTATTTCCTTCCTCGCAAACAAGATGTTGACCGCCACATATTGCGGCCGTTTCTTTGCGCCACCTCGCAGTGTTGTGACTTCCTCCTCGGCCACTTCTCTCCGTGTTCCTCAGCGCCAAGCGCCCCGTGGGTTGGCGGGGGTGGTCACTCTCGTCTAATAAGCCCCCATCGCCGAGATTAACCACCACCCATGATAAATCTCGCCCCCACGAACCGCTGAGACCAACTGTCTGCTTGATTAAACCTAAAGCGGGAGAGATGCACCTCCCTTTTCATCTCCTCTCGGGCCGACGCGACATCTCATCTCCACTTCAGCTGACATCATTTTACATCAACCTGAGGAACACTAAAGCCTGCTTTGCCCAGCCAGTTTCCAGTTTAAAGACAAGTCCACTAACTTAATGCTAACACTCATTAGCATCTAAGTTGTGGTTTATTAACCCTTTAAGCAACAAGACTGAACACAAACTGTGCTTTTGCATTATGAAAATTACTCATATATTCTTTATCCTCTGCGTAGAACAACATATTAGTGCTAATTCACATTTAATCCTTCCTTATAGAAGGATTTAACATGAGTAATGGGGGGGGGGGGGGGGTGTTACTGTCATGTCTAGGGTCACGCAAGGGTTATGTTTGAGTTCTTGATCTGTTAAATTGGGTTCATGATCAAGAGGTCAAGTGTCTGTTATGGACTGATGTAACAAGTGTCTGTTTTGAACTGATGTAACTAGCATCTAGTTTCAACTGGTTTTAGGCTGATCTGATGTTATGTGATGTCAGGAATCTTTAATCCCTTTAGCTGGTCAACAGCCAATCAGATAATTCCATGTCAGTCCTGTTACACACATATCTAGCCACAACCAATCAGATCGATTCCTTGTCTCTATAAGCCTCCTGAGAAGCGTGTGTCTTTGTCGGATTATTACTTCTGTTACCACTGTCCTCTGTGCAACTCTCTTTGTTTCTCGTCTAGTCAAGTTTGTTCCACGCCTCTCAATGTAAATAAATAGTTAAAATATTATTTGTGTCTGCGCTTTGGGATCCAACCTCCAGCTCATGACAAATATACACATTCAAAGTGATATATTCTTTATCTTCTACGTAGAATGACTAATATTAGTGCCGTACTGATGAGTCGAGAAGAACTTGGTGTAAAATGGTGTAATTAAGGTGTGATAAAGCGCATTACACAGCAACCCATTGGTTCTTAATTGAATAACAAGCATTTCTTCCGCTGTTTGAACAAGGAGAAGCCGCATTTAATCTGCTCTACCCCCTGCTGTCAACAGCGCTAAAAGGCATCAGATCTAAACTTAAAAAAAAATAATAATAAAAACTTGCTCCTCCACCCAAACAAGCGTGTGAGTGTGTGCGCGTGTGTAGTACACACTTGTTCACCACAAAAACAAGTGCAGCTGAGGCCATCCTTGCACAATGTGGAATTCCAGTGTCACAGCATTGTGGGCAAAGTGTCACAACACAGTGTGCGCACACACACACGTGGTAATGTGGTTTGGGTGCAGGAACACACATGATGGGAGGGGCATAGTAAATAATACTCAGATAGAACATGTTGTGCTTGTTAGATCCTCACCTTGTGTGTGTTTTGTTATGTTTACCTGAGGTTGATTAACACAACTAACTGCTTTCTAACCCTGGCTGGCACACACAGGTGAGCATAAGCACAAAGGCGGAGAACTAACAAAAGCTTCCTGCCAGTGCGTGCTGTGTTGACACACAAAAGGCCATCTCCAATGTCTCTGCGTCTCACGCAAGATACACCGCACGTATCCGACACCCATACACGAATACGAGACCTAGAACGACGAGCCCCCGGGCGCTTCACCTTATGTTGTCATCGCCGTCACAATCGTGCGTGTATTGTGCTCACACTAAATGACTCATGGGAAAGTCGGCCCATGGAGTTGATACATCAAACACACTGTGAGTGCAAGTGTCACTGCTTAGTGACAACACATTTTTGACACACAGCTGCATGTGACAGAACAAAGGGAAGCAGCACACCAGGAAATCTGTTGCTCATTATACGGAGAGGAGCGCCGGGTACGCGCTTGCCCTGTCGCTAAGCCATTAACGCTGTTAATCATTTGTCAAACAAGTTCAGGATCAGGATTGAACAGTGCTGCCTATTGTGTGTGCATGAAATGTGTGCAATGACATCATCAAAAGTAGCACACACATCAGGATAGAAGGCTTACTTTAACGGACATCATGTTGCAAACTAAAAGCCTATTAGTGGCCGCCACGCCCAGAAATTAACTCTTAAATCCACACGCACGCGCGCGCACACACAGCATGCCATGAGCTAACCCATATGTTTAGGGAGATAAATCCACATCACCCCAAAGTGTAACGCATTAGCTACTATACATCCCTCACGCTTAAGACAGGCTTGCAAAATAACACAAACAGATCCATTAGCAGATTGTTATGCATTCATTTTTTAGTGTATGTAAAGTTTACTCAAAAAATGGATGGATGGATGGATGGATGGATGGATGGATGGATGGATGGATGGATGGATGGATGGATGGATGGATGGATGGATGGATGGATGGATGGAAAATTGTTCAAGCAATGTGGTTGTGTACGTTGAAACCGGGAAAAATGGATGCTACTTCTTCAAACATCTCTCATATTAGAGAGTACAGATACTTGGTATCGATCTCGGGTCGATACCTGGCCTTATTTCAAGGTATCGGTACTCGTGACAGTCTTGAGGCCATTTTACGATCAGAAAACAGTAATTAGAGGAATAGAAAAAAATGGCATTAATTTCACAATCTTAATCTTAAATGCCATATTGGGGAAAAAAAAGGTCTCTTTAAAATTATGTGGTTTTTTTTTTTTATTTGTTTGTAAATGTTATTTATCAAAAGTACTAGTGTACTGGTTCTTAGTACTCAAAATGAACAGTTATTGTTTTTTAGGGGAAATTTATTGGGATGCGAAAGTACCGATACCAGATATCGGTAAATGAACAACACCAGGCCATATTTCACTTGACAGTGGCCGACACTAGTATCAGCTACCCTCTTGTGGCTGTTTTACGATCAGGAACTAGAAATTAAAATAAAAAATTGCCATTTGTTTCATGCAATGTTATGGGAAAATGCTATGTTGAGATATACTGTATAAGTCTTTCTTTAAAAATATCTATCATTGTTTTAGGGAGAAAAGTTATGTATCAAAAATACTAGTGGTATTGGTACTTGAGTCGGTATCGGTGGAAATATATACACTTAAGAGTCTCTGGTGGCTTTTCCACGATGTGACAACGAGGCACTCTAAAGTTAACACACCAACACAACCACACGCTGGCCCCCACACACACCTTTTCTACTTGACATGCGTGCACTCACAGCTAACAATGAGGCACTCTAAAGTGGCTACGCTTGTGGACTATCCGAAGGGAAGATGTTTTCGGGGGGATAGGCATAGCTAAAATTCACTTTACATGGATTTGAATTCAGGTAATGAAATTAACCACCATACGTGACATTTTGCCCTCCACAAACGTCTCATACATCTGAGACATTCATTATCAAAGAAGATGAATCCATGCTTGTAATGTACACCACCTAACCTCGCGTTGCATCCGTTGTGAGTCATCACGACAAGAAGCATTTTAATCTCATCAGGACTGATGAGATTCCATTTGGGTCAATGGAGTCGTGGAAAATTAGAGTTGAAGGGTCGGAAGGGGTTGTTACATAAAAAGCACTTAAACTGATGAGGTTGCTCAAGATGCTCCTTGACGTCACAGTGCCAGCGGGCGGAATATTACTCCAAAGTCAAACACTTGACTATGTTTGGCCCGCAAGTTGCGCGTCTTGTTTTGAAACACGTCAGTGGGGACATGTTTTTAGGACACACACCTGCCTAACATTGCAATGTAAGCGATATGAGTACGCTAATGCCGGAGGCCTACCGCTGCGGCGTCCGGCAAAAATAGAAAATAGGTCTATCCTTGCGGAAGGCTTGCGGCACGCCGCAGGCCTTCCGCAGTTGACACGCAACGCACCCGCAAGCGGTGTAAACTGCACCATTCGAATGAATGGAATATAATTGCTTGAGTCGCCGGACCGCACCGCAACCGCACCGCAACCGCATCCGGTGAAAACCCGGGGTAACACCTAAACAGTGGGGGTGTTCCTACCACCGGTGTTGATCAGAGAAAAGCATTTGAGGCCATTTCTCCCTTGGTGCCTTTCATTTCCATCTGACACTCCAATTAAAAACAACCACAGTAAAGAAAGCATAGTGGGGGGTGGGGGGGTGGGCGGCATGAGGGATTCAGAAGGGGAGGCACAGAATGTGGGTTTTAATGAGAGGTGTGCCCACACATACACACATAAAGACTACTCCTGCTAGCACAACCAGGAATTAACAGACAAAACTCGTTGTTGTTTTTTTGGGTTGTTGTGTTTTTACTTGACTCTACAGTAGCGCTCAGACACAATAGAAAATTTCTATGTGAGCCTGTGCGTGTAACAGGGAATGCTTATGGCTTTTCTTTTGTGTCAGCTTCTGCCAGTTTCCTGTCATTAAGAATTTCCTTACCACCACCAACCACCTATCAACAGCCCTCCAGCCAAAGCACAATAACGCCAGTTTACTGTCGAGGATCCATTACTCAGCGTCGCGGAGCTCCTGCGCTTGGGTGTGTGTGATAGTGCGCTTCGTTGAGCTGCAAATGAGTTCAAGTGCATCTCTGTTTTCTTTCCAAACCGGTTCAGCCAAAGCCGCTCGCGGTTCAGCTGCCAACAGGTTCGACCTGACCAGAGAGGGAAAGCGTGCGCTTGTATCAAGGTGGCGCTTGTCGTAGCGTGCTATACAAAGAGGATGGAAGAGGTCATTTGTCTGGAATTGTTTTGCACAGGCAAAGAGTCAAGAAGAATGAGGCAAATTCAGAATGCAGAAACATCTTGTGTAATTCATCTTTAGCAATATTGAACACTTGTGGCAGGTTTCATGTTTCTGCTTTAGTCATTGCACCATGTTGGACAATCACTGTTCTCCTTTGTGTCACCTTGAGAGCAGTGTTGTGATCCCTGGAGAAGTGGGTAAACCTCTTAAATTTTCACTTTTTTTTTTAAGTAGTCAAGAAAACCATCCCGTTCTAGTCCAAAAGCATCACACTACACCTTAAATCAATAATGTCTCCGAATTGGCTTGAAAAAGATGCTGCACTTTCACAAAGTTAGATTAAAAAAAAAAAAAAAAAAAAAGACGTGCCACCACGCTCTACCGCTTAAGTGTACCTGACTGTGTCTAAATGTCCAAAAATGGCTCTCTATGAATAATAATTGGTTTCAACTTCTATCTGATGAGAGAGCTGCGAAGAGAGCCAGGGGATGCTAGGAAGGAATTTCAATGAGCAGATGATTAATGATTTGGGTGCAATCTTCTGAAACCCGCTGTGGTTCATTGGGAAAAAAAATCAAGACAGTAGATAAATATCAACAAGCGACACAAGATTTACTGGATTTTTGATGAGTAAGTGGGAACAGAGTGAAACGGACGGATGGATGTGGGAGGATGTAGATTAGGATGGGGGAAAAAAATCCCGTGGCAGCAATGGCAGCTTAGCACTCCTTTGACCTTTTGAGCTCTTGTGTTTGAACCGCACACAAAATCAGGCAAGACAAAGAACGATGAAGACCAAAGAACGCCGAGCCACGAAAAATCCCGATCGCTAGAAGGGATCGTGCAGACCGTGCGGCCTTTTCACATCTGACTTGAGGTGACCTTCACGTGGATCCACTCACAGGGACGTGCGATAATGGACAGGGCTTTCTTTAAAATTGTCTGTCATTGTTTTTAATAAACATGGCCAGTATTGGCCCAGAGAACGATACCTGGTCTTGACACTTGCACTTTTTTTTTTTAAACAAATAAATTAAGCTATAGTGTAGCAACGAGGCTAGTTAACACTGCTTGTTTACAATGTTAATGCTAGCTTTGCATTGCTAGCAGCGCTAAAAAAAAAAAAAAAAAAAAGTAAGAAAATAGTACTTTTATTTTTGAATTTTCAATGGTCGAATTGCGATTAGGGAGGGCCACTCAAAGGCCAAATGGAAAAGAAGTCAAGCATGTCAGGAGAAACTAAAACAGGCGCTAAATAAAAATCCTTCAAACTAAACTGGCCTTTTTCAGTATCACGATGATGGGAAAATAATAGGCGGAGGGTAGGAGAAGAATGAGATGCAGGGATGAAAAACACTTCTCTTGTCTTGACATATAAAGCTTCTTTTTATTCCCACTCATGTGACAACACACAATCCACTGTAAGCCCATGTGTGTTTTTCTACCAGCATCCTTCAGCCTGAGTCTTTAGTGTGTCAAAGGCAAAGCACGTCATGAAGAGGATTTACAACTGGACGAAACACTGGACAACAGCATCAAATCTGCCTTATTGCTGCTTGGAATATCTCTCGGTGTCTGTTTTTATTTCGAACCATGGAGCTGAAAGGCACAATTCTTTCAGTGGGACTTAATTCCTCTTTTTTTGTTCCATAAGGAATCACCATCCACGCCCACACAAACACATAGTTCGCCTCTAGCCAAGTGAAAATGTTGGCAAAGAAGCACGCTTAAACAATACATGTTGCATCTCTGGAGCTACTAGAGCGGCTCCTGTTTCAATAGAAAGTTCACTAGGCTGCGCTTGACTATAAACATGGAAAAAAATGATTCTGCGTGGCAGTAGATGGACACCGGATAGCATAAAGAACAACATAATGCCCGTTAATCGTATGTGCCTGGAGCTCAACTGTAAACGGATCCGTGTGGCTGCCACCCTGCTGGGAGCTTGCCGACCCCCCCTTGTGGGTCTGAAACCCTAACGAGTTTCACGTGAGGGGCATTAAAAAGGGCGGCTCATGTAGTGGAAACCACTGGAACAACAGAAACCAGTAAAACCCCATTTAACGCGAGCCTTATATTCCAGACCCACCCGCAAAAATCCGCAGCTGAAACTGTTCTCCCACACCTACTGTTAAAAATACTCGCTTCAAGATGATTATTTGTAACTCTCAATTTAAGTTAGTTGAAAAAACTGACACACAAAACAGAATTAAACATCATCGAATTTAAACAACAAAATATTGTAGTCATAAATTTGTCTAACATAACTCTGCAAGCTAAATGCTAACATATAATGTAAAATCCCAGAGAAGGGGTAACGGAATTAGCATTGGATTTTTGGTAATAGTGAACAAATGCTACTTTAACATAAACGGAGCAACCAGCTACTAGATGCTGTGGCACAACTGTTTACTATGCCAAGTTAGCAGTATAAGTTAGCAGTTCATAGTTTGCTGTCTCACTGCATCTATACTGAAAAAAAAAATGGAAAAAAAAAAGATAGAAAGGAAAAAAAAAACATTTGTTAAAAATCCCATTCATGCACTAGCTCACCCAGAGGCACTCAACAAGCAGACTTGCTAATGGGTGAGCAAGGTAAGAGCCAACCAACTCTAAACTCTAATTGGCTGATCTATTTGTCACTCCACCATTTAAAGCCATACACATCCAAAGTCACAGATACTAGTGTGCAACGTGAGGATGGCAACTCCAGGTAGACAAAAATAAAAATAAAAATAGCTGCACCTCACATTTATATTTTGTATTATGCATAAAGCACACAAAGTAAATGTTCTGCTACTTCCCAGACTCTAAAGTCCCATAAAATGGATTGAGATAACATCACTATTGTCCTCAAACTAGGCAAAACACACACATACAAATACACAACACCTGACCACTCTCTTACCTAACTTGGACTCTGTGACATCACATGTTGTTATTGTTTCTCACTGTGTTTACAGTGACATGATAATACAAGTACAAAAGCAACGCTGAAGACTGCTCAGCGGACACACACAGTGACGCAACAACTTTTCCTCATCACCGCCTCGGGATGTAAATACCATCACATGGCCAAGGCCTTTTTACCCGTGATAACTTGTGATGAATAATTGCGTTTATCACGCAGTTCTCCTCTCATTCTAAGTGTCCTTCCACTTTCCAGAAAACAGGAAGACTGGCAACTGTGCGCTTCTGACCTTGCCGGTCACAACACAAAGAGGGAGCTTGTTTGAGAACTAGGCTTGTCTTGCGATCAGGCTTGCAGTTTTGGTCTCAGTGGCCGATTTGGGATGCTTTATACAATAAAGGTAACAATTACAAGTAAGGATCACTTTAAAAGCCTCTGCTGCTTTTTAACATTATATCCAAGCCTTTGCCCTTTGTGGTGTTTCTGGCCAGTCTGTGCACTGGTTGTTGGTGATAAAGGGCGGCTACATCACCATTTATCATGCCACAATAAAAAGCAGGAGGCAGCATATTGGCGCTGTGCCCCAAGCGTGTAACAGGAGCACTGAAATGCTGAATTCACTTCAGCTTGTTTGCTGTTTTTCCGGATTTCTAACTACACGCTTGCCAGGGACATTATCAAATATACTGCTACAAATCTAAACAGATGCAATACAACTTTGCTATTTGTACATATAAATGATCATTTTATTTACATGTTCATATAATTTCTACTTACCGATAACACTTTTCCAAACTTTCAGGAGGTGACGTTGTGCATTTTGACCTCTAATGTTGAGCCTGAGATACCATATAAGTGAAATGTGTGGAAAGATTGTTAAAAAAAATGCTATGATGTATTTTTGAGTGAGACTTATACCATGCCATGTTTGTGTTTACATTTGTATAAGATTCTGCTGTTTCATATTGGCAAGGACTCAAATGTAAGTACTTATATTCGGTCTGAAATAAGTGATATCGTGCATCCCGAATTTCTAATATTTTGAAAGTGAAGTGAAAATATGTTAACATTTCAAAACAAAAAAATATTGTTCAGCTGTGCCCGTGTCAAAACTTTACAAAGAGTGTTTGTTGCAAGTGCACCTAAAGTGAGTGGACTCGTATTAAAAGATCCACGTCCATTAACAACCGCTTTGCAACCAAGAAAACATCTACTTACATTGCCGTCCGCTCACAGTCGCTGCCCAAGCGGCTCCGGTGAGCAGACAGCTCACCGGAAGCAGGATGAACATCACGCCAGCAGGAGTCATCCGAATTCGGCTCATGTCCCGTCCAAATGTCAGATGGAGGTCCAATCACTTTGGGATATTTATTCCACGTGTGGTGCCTGTTTCAGCTGCGGGGCATCCTCGCGTTGACTCTTGACCACGTTAAGAACAGCACAGGATGATAAAGCCGAGCGCAATTCCTGTTAGAACACTTCGCCCAGAGCTTCTGCCGAATTGCTCGCGTCGGTGCGCTCCGCACAAGCAGCAGCAGGAAGAGTGCACGGTGCACTCATTGCAAAAGTGTCGTTTTGTGTCACCCCGTTAAAACAAGGTGCCGAGCGTTCTCAGTTAACTGCAACAAAAGTAATGCAAAGTGGCGTCATCTCGGTATGCGTCAACATCCTGGACGAGACAGCGAAGAGTCGCGCGTATAGCCACCCGGATCGACGCCAGTCCCACCGGCCGAAGAACGCACATCAATACGCGCGTTTTGTTAACAAAGATGGGAACATCGAATAGAAGACTATAGAAACGGTGTTTGACAGAATGGATTGCGCGCGGGCTGGTGCTCCTGCTCAGCACATGAATGAATGCCTAAAAGGGTATTGGAGACTCCGCCCCCCGGAAAAGGCAACCCGCAACAGGTAAAACGATGACGTAGGAGTCACACATTTATTTCGCATACAATAGTTCTAAAACGTTATTTTTATTTTTATTTTTTACATTTAGCACCATCTAAAAAAAAGCATATAACAATACTCACAGACACTTTGAAAATGAAACAATGTACTTCCCAGCATGTTTGTTGTATTAAGATAAAAGTTGCTCTTTATTTAAGTTAGCATAAGTGGGTTTTTCTATCTTTGAAGATAGAAAAAGTAAAAGAATAAAGAACATTTCAGATGAAAGGGAAGGAGGGCAGTCAGCGTGCAGAGTGACTGCGCCGTGAGCTGTGGCTGAGAGCAGCTCTTTAAATAATTAGACCAATTAGACCTATTAGACCAACTGTAGGTTACTAGGTGATCATTGCCATTTCTTCCTGCTCTTATTTACGTTACATATCTTCTAATGCATCTCAGTGCCCAGCACTTTCTTGCTGTCGTTGATAAAGAGGCCGACAACTCAGAGGTTTATTTTGAAGGTCTGAATTTTGACAGGGTGTGTTACATATATTTTGCCATAGAGCATTGAATTTAGTTGAAAATGTCCCCTGACCTCACTTTCCACCTCCTTTGCTATATTTATAAAACTCCTCAAAATTGCACCTCAGTTTAGCCAATGGGACAAGGATCCCAAAAGTTTGCCTGGCTCTAATCCTCTAACAATAGCGCCCTTGTGTTGTGAATAGAGCAGGTCGTAACTTTAAACCCAGATAGCCCCTCAAAATTAGATAAGTGCTGAGGTTAAAGCATTTGATTAACAAAATCGTCTTTGAACACATGATTTCTTCTTTCACAAAGATTGATGATATCGCAAAATCACAAATATTCTTGATTAAAAAAAATCTCACACAAAGGAATGGTGCTTTTCACTACAGCAGGTAACTTTCTAACCCCTAAAAGACTCATCCAAATGCTGAATATACCAACCGCCTGCAGGGACGAGTGATACACTTTTTGTGTTCAATTGTGCCTTTGACCACATTCCATGCAAATTAGCCAGAAATTCTCTAACCCGATTCCTAATGTGTCACGTTGCGGGGGATTGATTCCACAGCAGATGGTCATATCAATTATTGAACCCGAGAGGACGACACTGGCCTCAATCAGATTAAGCAGATTATGCCAACATCGCCTCCCTTAACATCCACACTCATCTAGCTATCTATCTAACTGCAGTATCTATCCATCCATCCATCTATCGCACTTCTGTCACTCACATCCCCGGAGTGTTTGTGCTCTAATTTAATGTATGCGTAAATGTGACCTAAATACGTCACACAACGAGCCCTCCAAGTGCCATCCCCACTAAACAGCAATTGTCGACCTTGTACCGATCCCAATGCAAATGTCCCTTTAATCCAATAAGGCCATCCTGACAGCGTGGAAGAGGCCGAGAGTGTTGGTCGGAGCCGACGAAAACAGGAATGAAAAGGTGGATAATGGAGAATCGAACTAGGTGATGTTTACTAAAGTACTATATGTAGCATTTGGCTTACCCAAAAGATATGACTTCTATCGGCTACAAGATATTTAAGTGTCTTCTTTACTGTCACTTAAGATGTTCTTGATATCCTGTTTTTATCCTCAGCCAAGCTGCCTGTGACGGGTTGCAGTAAATCACGAAGGCTTTTTTTTTTTTTTTTTTTAATACAGTGGTGCCCAAGAATGACTGCTACGAATTAGCGCTGTATGGTAGCAGCAACATCAACTCAACTCACTTCATAACATTTTGGCAGACAATGAATGTCTGCCAGTCTTGAAAAAAAAGGGAGGCTTCAAGCTGTGTACCGCTACTCTAAAATGAAGTTTATTGTCAAACTTAAACATAAAACAAAGAGTTAAGAGCGTTAATGCGAACACCGGTGCTGTTCGCTGTTTTTTACTATTAACCTAGACATTTGAACACAAACGTGGAGCAACACATGTAGACAGATAATAAAGGTGTCTCAATCCAAATGTTTAAAAATGTATAAGTGAATTCTGTGAAAATGTGCAAAACAAAAATGCTATTTAAGCCAATTTCTATTTGTTATTATTTTTGCCACTAAGGAGAGCGTCTCCCTGCCAAAAGGTACCAAACAAAACTTTACTTTATCGTCCGTGTGACGTAATATTCGGTCAAAACGTGCAAGTATCCAGTCCTGACATCATTAGCCAAAATTGTCGTTTAACTTTTTTTGATACCCTGAAAAATCCACCCATTTCAAGCGTAAAAATACATTTGTGAATTTAAGTCTTTTTTTTCTCATTTCTAAGCTTTTCCGTTCAGGTTTATTCTTGCAATTCTTGAAAATTCTAAATAGGTGAATAGAAACTTTCACAATACTTACAGTGATAGATTCTTTATTATCTGTAAAAAAAACAACAACTATTATGTCATTATGTAGTTATTATTCTTAGTTGTTGCCTTATTTAAGTTATTTTATTGAATACTGGAGCATATTAATTGAATTTCATTTTGTAATTTTCAATTCACCACTGAACAGTAGAGCTTCCACTTTTCAATACTGATGCTGGGCCTGGCTCGTGATACTTTCAGTTCTAGCTCCTTCTGAAAGTGTTGGTTGAAGTTTGTCAAGAAACTCATCCAAGCGTACCTTCCTTGTTATGCTGCTATAGAAAAGCAACTTCTCCCAAACCGTTTGCACAAAGTTGAAATTGAACTCATGAACTGCTATACAGTTTTTCCTTTCTATTGTTTCTGTTCTATTGTAGGCAGTGCAAAATTAAAATGAAATGAAAATGTTTGAACCCGAGTTGTAGCACAGAAAAAGGCATGCCATTACACTGTAGCTGTGTAAAATCAAGTAATTACAGTACACAGTAGATGCTTGAAAAGAAATGAGATTTTAATCACAGAGTAATTACGTGACTTTATGCAGTCTTTGACGACACAGATTACAACGCACGATAGAGCACTGATGAGCTAATTTAGTGCACGTCTTCAGCCCTGTGCAGTACTAATAAACCTCGGGCTGTCATCTCCACAACAACTGTACAAGAATTGAACTGCAAATGTTATGTATATATAGGCAACATCATAATGAATATTTGCCCTGTTTACTGCAATAGGAAACTGCTTTAAAATCTGACTGTTTTATAAGGGAACATGTACTTGTAAGCACATAAACTGCTAGTTTTTATCAGGAAATCATATACAATCCTGTCCCATGCATTGTGACGACTACTCAACTCCTGTTAAAATGAGTTTGAAAAGCATTTGTTTTGACACATTTCTATAGACGGTACAAACAGGTAGTTAAATGCAACCTGACAACGCTGGTGTTTCCCCTTGGGCAAAAATGGCAGAATACCGATTTGAACTTAAAATAAAAAATAAAAAATGGGGGGTTGGAGAATGAACCAAAAAAATATAAAAAATCACCGATAAATGTCAGGATACATTAAATCAGTTGAGGCGTTCACTCACTCCTCCTCCCTGTTCTAATGTCAACTCTTTTTGTCTATATTCGGGGCATTTCTGTGCAAATGTACGTGCTTGATTTATTTATTTTTGTAGGCTTCCACCATCATTCCAGTCTTCCCTAAGCTTCTCATCTGATTCCCTGAAGACAGACGCAAAGTAGCTTAGGGGGTAGGGAGGGATGCTGATGGGCGGTGGAGAGATAGGTGTGAAAGCACTCTCTCTCATGCACACGCACGCACACGCACACACTCACGCGCGTGCAACTGCTGCCAGTCTTTTTACCCAAACCCCTTCAGGCCCCTGCGTTTTAATTGGTGTAATAATATTTGCATAAGGCCAAATTGTTGCAGGGCACACCACACATATGCGTGGGAAATTTTTAATATGCAACCAAATGCATTATTCTAATATTTAATAGTTGTCCGACTGAGTACCCTCAAGGCTCTCTTGAATCCCTCTATTTGTTTATTTTGTCATTTATTAATAGGTCATGTGTTCATCAGAACAATAAAGATTAATGATTTGATAGAGTGCCTTTGAGGGATGGGGGGTTATGCTTTTATTGCTGATTATGTGGTGAACTGCAGATGCTTTTTTTTTTTTTTCATTTTTAATCACAGGAACAAAATCCTCCATTGCTGAGTACATATCACAACCCCCCTTTGTTCATAAAGAACTATAAACTAACCTCACTCTTCCACCTTGTCCCCAACATCTTCCTTTCCTGCAAAAATCCAAGCCCCTTAAAAAAAATGAAATCTGAATCCACGTCTCTCTTCCTCCCTCTCTCTATTGATGAGGGTCTCTTGATCTTTTGTTCATCCACTCGCTCATGTGGCCTGCTCCCGTTGCCGGGGCAACCGGGTGTACACACGTACTCTTGAGGGAGATAAATCGTGAAAGGGAATGGGATGCACTTGAGAGGGAAGAGAATGAGGAGGTATCAAAGCGTTTAAAAAAAAAGAAAAAAAAAGCAGATAGTGCTAATTTTGCAAGTGAATAAATACGAAGACATCACAATGGAACCCCAATTAGACTGAATGCCAAGACTTCAGCCTGACTTTGAATGTTGCAACCAAGACTGGCAAATTTTGTCGAAACAAGCTAAACAAGGATGGAAACAATAAATATCATCATCCTGGAGTCTTCCCCTCGCCAGTTGTCTGTGTTTGCCGTGTTCGAGGCCCTGTAGGAATCCAAAACCCTGCAGACAAGCAGCCATCTGCCATCTTGGCTCCAGTCCAGTGAAGCTGTGCTGAGCCAGAATGGCGCCTGGTTACGCACAGTCCAAGCACACACTTTTTTATTTATTTACTTTTTTCATGTCTAAAAGCAGACTATTTAAAATAGCATCTGTCTACTTCCATGCTGTGCTATAGTTAAAACAATATGCTTGCAATTGCAGTGCTGTGTTTTGAATTATAATTGTCTTTTTTTTGTGTGTGTATCAATATTTCCCACTGCATTGCATCCCCAATGAATATGATTATATTAATCCTTGTCTGGAGTTTTGACTGATGACAAAATCTGCATGTATGGCTGGGCCTCTATGCCAGGTCAAAAGGATCAAGAGTCCCATGTACAGTGACCTTATAGTTACAGATTACATGTGATTGATTACATGGCACACTCGGACGTGTCGCTATAATCCTGACTTCATTCTTCAATATCTCTGTTTTGAATTTACAGCTGATGAAATGTAACTAGTATCATTATAGACATGCATGTGTCCTGTGAGGTTAATGTGGCGTATGTGATACATGGTTTAATGCTTCAGATTGTGATAATGTATTCATATGTGTTCATGTCGCAGCTAGTGTTAGGTGGGGGTCCTTAGAGGGGATGGTAGCATACAGAACAATGATGGAAATGCTAATATGTGAATGTGTAGCAGGGTGAGGGGTTTATTAATCCACAGATTAGTAGATTTAAAGTGAGAATAAATTCAACACAAAGACAGAGAGATTCACACGCGCGTGTATGAGATGTTCAGTATATACAATATGGTTAATCTAACCATGAATTGAATCCATTTGTAAACTTAATATTCTGGCATGTTATCATTTACAAAAAAAAAAAAAAAGCAATGTGCACACACAAGCTTTAATCTAACCCTTTTCTTTTGACTTGACTTATCAGTTAACGTGAATTTGCTTGTGGCTTCCTGTTCATATTGCATCAATGATTTCTGACATTTCCCTCCATGGGGGGAGGGAGGTTGCGCTCAAGTGAGTTTTACAGCTATGTAAGAAAAGAAATCTTCCTACAGATAGACAGGTGATGAGGAAGTCTTCTGTGAGTGGTGAGTGAAAATGATCATTTTCATCTTTCAAGATCCTCTAAAAACCTTGAAAATCTGACCAAAAAAAAAAGCTGCAGTAAAAACACACTGACAAAATCAATACTCTGACCCCATTCATTGTGGCAATACAATATGTCGCTAAATATCTCGAATCACAATCAATGTAATAAATGCCTTGTAAGTATCTGTAAAATGTTTTGCACACGGTCCTGATAGACAAATGGGAGCTCCACATTACTCAATACAATAACAAGCACTCTACAGGCAACACTGTCAATATCAACAGTGCACTCACACACAAGTGCATATTGACAAGCTGAGACAATTTCTGGTAAAGTGTTTGAGATGGGTTGGAAAAAACATGGAAGATAAATGACAATCTGCACCTGTTGTTTGTTGTTTGACACAATCTCAATGTCCTGGCTATGTTCCCAAGGCTTTTCCAGGGCAAGGTGTGTCTGAAAATGTCATTCATATCTGTAGTA
Source organism: Festucalex cinctus (assembly GCF_051991245.1). Lineage (NCBI taxonomy): Eukaryota > Metazoa > Chordata > Actinopteri > Syngnathiformes > Syngnathidae > Festucalex > Festucalex cinctus. The sequence continues at coordinate 14,307,512 of NC_135426.1, forward strand.
CTTCCACAATGAATTGACATGGGTTTCGGCCAGATACCTGGAATTGGTACTTATCCATCCCTAATATAATGTTTTGAATGTGAGCCAAATTGGATATGGTATTGCACACCCATCCAAAACATCAAGATCACAACAACTAGCCACAAGGTATTAGTATATGGGACACAAATAGCCATATTGCAAATCACCTCAAAACACCCCAACAACAACACTGGCATTGATGCCTTGAAAGGTCTCACAACAATTGGATTGTAGCATGTACAAAAACAACTTAATACCCACTGGCCCCCTTTTCTGTAAGCATCTTTCTCCAGTCAAAAAAAAAACCCACTTCCTAAATAATCAGCTTAGGTGATAAGACTGCTCCGCTTCCCTGAAGCCGATGACCGTTGCAGATTTACACTGGACAGCCATTTCATTAGGTACACCTGCACATTCTAATAACACATTGGCCAGTTATGAGCCAAACACCCTGTGGTGTGGGAACAAACCATTTTAACAGGAGTAACACACACATCCACTTGGTGTCATTTATGTGTCACCTGTGTGCAGATGATCTCTGCACAGTGTGAGTACAGAGAACACTAACAATGATATCACTTGAGTCTGCATAAATCGCTTTCAACCTCCCACTGGGTGAGGAGCGGCGGGAGAGGAGAGATTAAAATGGGAGTGAAGGCAATGAAAGGGAAGCATGTTTGTGTCCGCTTGGCAATGAGAGTGGCAGGGAGAAAGGGAAGTTTCAAAAAGCAAAAATTAAGTTGTGATTCTTGTTGTTTTATGTTTAATTTGACAGTAAACTTCATTCGTATAAATCAAGACACTTTTCTCTCAACGGTCCACTGTAATCATGTTGATGCTCTCATAAAAGAAAATACATGAGGTCTTGTTAGCCGCTACCAAATGTTGGCATGATAAAGTGGATTTTTACAACCCTTCACAACTTTCATCAATCCATCCATCCATTTTCTTGACCCAATTATTCCTCATTTGTTTTCACCAAATAAAGGAAACATTCGCATTGTGATGCATTGGGCACGTATCAGAAATGCCCGGATGCTACGTATTGTCAAAAAACTCAACTTTTTGCTGCACCTCCCTCTTCCCCTTGCTCGTGTCTTTCATGTACAGATCACAGAATTGTGCCACTTATCTCAGCAGTTGAAAAAGGCTTTGCTACAAAAGCTGCGGTGACATGCCTGATTTAACAGGGCACACACAAAAGACCCCTCTATGGCTCTCTCACCCATACACATCTTCTCATCCCTTCCTTCTTCAAATAAGGTTTTTTTTTCCGCACAGAAATAATGTCACTTGCTCGGAGACTGTGGCCTTTCTTTTTCTTTTTGCCTTGGCCCTTGTTCTCCCACAGCGGGATTAGCAGGAGGGATTCTTTCACTCCTTTCACATGGGCACACCGATCCATTTACGATAGACTTAGATGAATACTGAGAAGAGTGTTGGGGTTAGGCAAAGTAAGAAAGGAAATGAAAGTGGACGACATTTAAGTCTCATGTTGAAACTGGGCCACACAGGTGTGACTTCCGTTTATGTCTAAATACAGAGGGAGATGGAACCACGTAATGACTTATTTTCTTTCCACACGCACTCGTCTGCCTTTCGGTTTTATACTGCTCATTAAAACTGTCTATTTTGTATCTGCACCAAACACACAGAAGCCTTTAGTGCTATCTATTTTGAGATAGCTTAGTGCCTAGCCTATTTTTAGTTTTTTTATTCCCATTGTGAATTGAACATGATTTAGCCCAATGCAATTACATATAACGCATAAGCCCTGCCAGCACTCAATGCATAGAAGAACAAACCAATGGGCAGATTTTTCTACGTTCTTTCTCCATTCATAGCTCCTTTTCTCCTTATCCTATTCCCTTTTTGCTCTTCTGCTGAAATGACAAGAATGATAAACTGCCAACGTTTGCCTGTTTAACTGCCACCGCACATACACAGAAATAAACCCCGCAATATTCATCATTCTTGTTTTGTACGAGGGTTGGTGCAAAGCGACAGCCTCATTTCCATGACAACTGGGCCAAGGATTAAGGTGAAACATTGCCCAAAGTACCTATAAGAGCAAACTGATGGAGCTGAGCAGTCAGATGGAACTCAAGATTTGAGGTAGTTTGGGCAACAGCCAGAAGTGGGTAGTTGCTCAAGTAAGAGGACCGTTACTTTAGAATAGGAGTAAGTAAAAAAGTATTTTAAAAAATCGTACAAGCTGAATAGTTGACAAATTTTTGCAATGTTATTGGTTGGAGAGAGAGAGAGAGAGAGAGAGAGAGAGAGAGAGAGAGAGAGAGGCTGTGGAATCAAATTTGAAGCAGGTACCACATTTGAATGACTGGAGGCTAAGTTAAAAGAGCACCTTGACATTTATAACGCTGTTTTCTTTTCTACTCGGTCTAATCTTTCTCAGGCAGAAGATTTGCCTCCCACAAATACCAGAAGCACAACCAGGAAGTCAATTCATCTAGTGGGAGCAGTTTTCACGGTTGAGGTGAAGCCTGTGTGTCATTCTTTTCATTTTCTTAAAATTCTGTTTTCATAGACTTCAATTAGGCATTTAATATCTGGAAGTGGTAAATCCTTTCTGAAGTTGTTGACGAACTGGCCCAGCTCGGATGCTACTGCCTGGCAGATCTGATGACATCATTCGGCTCTGTAACGTCTGTTGTACAGCGTCAGTGTCCATCCGCTGACATCAGGGTTTATTACTGTTAAAAAATGTCACAAGTAGCCACTAACCATAAATATGTTGAAGCCCAGTCATGAAGGAATCATTTTCTCTTCACATGGCACATTAGGAACAATGACTTATTGATGAAGCTGCAGTCACCAGATCAACAGTTTCTGCTTTCTTTTGCTTTTTTACTGTGTTCTCTGTCATGACAATAATGTGTGGATGCTCAAAAAACACAATCTTGTCTTAAATGTAATCAATTGATTTGGGATTAAAATTCTGAGCTCCCCTAAATCATACTGAGTCCTGACCTCAACCACATCACATACCTTTGCAAAGAAGGCAGGCCATCATTTGCTATCTCCAATGCAGTCATTGCAGATGCGCTTCCAGCCCCACAGACACATTATTCCATTATCCCTATCATATATTAAAACCCTCCCATGCATTTGTGTGCCAGTCTATTTTCCTGCAACTTGGCCCCTAAAGTAAGAACCACACATACAATTTCCAAACTAAACTGACTTTCACTGAAAATGTCTTTCACACGGATTAGTACAAGCATCGAAAATAGGATGCTATGTCCAAACATTTTTAAAGTCATGCGTTTTACTTCCCATCTTATAGCATTAAACCAAAACAAAGCAACTGGTGTGTGAAATGACAAGCAAAAGTGCATGCAAAACTTTCCCTCAAATCCCCGAAAATAAATTTAAAAAGGCATATAGCGGATTACTGCTCTGGTGAAAAGCTCTCATTAACGTAGAAGGCTATTTGTGCACATCACAACTAAATGATGAGGCACGTGAGTGTCTGCCTGAGTCTAAACTTATCTCTTCACATGGGCCATCGTTTGAGTAAAATTCTATTCCATGATATGCATTTGGATTTATAAAGCTAAGATGTTAAATTCAAGTACTTTTATTGAAGTGTCCAATAATGACCAAAGGTGACAAGTATATGCTTGGGGGTTTCATCCGGCCCAAAGAATGCATTAGAAAATGTCAAAATACTACCGTGATTCTGCAGGTGCAGTCGTGCTGCGTTACGAGTTTTATCATTCCATATCATGCAGTGATAATAGTTGAAACGAACAATTAAATGTTAGTCGACATCTTCCTGTATTTCATTAAATACAAGGAAATATGTTTATGTATTTTTCGTTTAATGTTTTAGTATGTAATTTGATTTATTTAGTATTTGGACAGTGATATCTTTCTTATTCCTCTAAAATTGTTCTCCATTTACTGTAGCTTGTATGGTTTCGGAGTCAATTTGGGAAAACCCCAAATTATTTTTGTTTTTGTTGATGACGCTGTGGATTTACTGGTCCTGGTCACTTGACATCAGCGTTGGTTGTACTGTACCTGGACATGTTGGCGCCCCTAGTGGAGAGTAAGTGAACAATCATATCAGAAAAGAATCTTCCATTTTGGACATTCACTCATTGGTTGAGGTGGCTGAGTCTACTAACCTAAATTTGCCTACTAAATTAGGTAAGTTAAATTTTGTTTTATGGCTGATATCTTCAATATATATAATGAGGAGTGGAGAAATGTACTATAAACGATTTTTACATTATGTATTATTAACAAAGGAGAGCTTCTTTAGGCGAACGTTAGCATTAGCCATTAGATTATGCTAAAGCACGGATAATCCGTCTGGCCGTTTGTTGCTGTTGTTGTTGTTGTTGTTGTTGTTGTTTTTGACCGCTTGTCCTGAGAAAAGGTATAAACGTCGATACTGTGTTGCCTTGAGACTGCCGTTGGTTAGTACATAAAAATATAACTTCTCTGAAACAAAAGGGGCTTTCAGTCATGGTCCATTGAGTAAATATTTTAGGCTATTAATTTCAAGGGTCTAACACCTTTCGACCTGGTGAGAGCAGAAATATCATAGCCTATATATGTATATTTGGATAGTATGGGATGGATAACGATAAAAATTATGACTATTCTAAATAATGTATATGACTGATGCGTTATAGTAATGGTCGATGGGGACGGGTCTCGAATAAGCTTCGGCTTCTACCCGTCAGCCCTTCTTTCGGATGTCAATGTTGCAAATGATGTGATGTGATTGATGTAAGCTGTAATGTGTCCGAAAGGAAAAAATGAATAAACTAAACTAAACTAAACTAAACTAAACTAAACTAAACTAAACTAAACTAAACTAAACTAAACTAAACTATTTATATAAAGTAGCCAAAAGAGGAGTACTCTATATGCGACAGCAGGTCTACAATATTTCCCATATAACGTGACATCTGTTGCCGTTAAAACCCATTGGTTGGGATTTTAGCACGTCAGTTAAATTGGTTGACATGTTGATTCTGCTATGCCATGCATCTTAAATTATGCCACTCAAGTCCTAAACTTGTAAACAGGACGAGTGTCTGTAAGTAATCCAAAACTTAATCCACAGAAAGATGAAACAAATAACAGCAGTATGTCTATCTGTGAAACACCCATGCTGCACTGATTTACTGGTGAATTTTAAAATATCACCATTTCAAGTCAAGCCATCAATAAAGAAGTGCGAACCACTGCTAAAAAAGATTCTGTTTGACTTATGTAATTACATGCTTAGCAAATCTCTTTATTGTATTTTTTTATTTTTTTATCGTACTGAATTGCACTGGTGGGGATTGTTGCTTTTTTTGCACTATTTTTTATAATTAGATCGCATTGCCTCCTTGTGGTCTGATAAACATTTTTTTTTTTTTTTTTTATCCACTCAGCCTTTTATTTTTTACAGGTTTTATGCACCCTATGTTAGAATACAGAAGTAAATATAAACACATTTTTGCATGTTTTCAGGTGACATGAATCACAAGAGTCACAAGAGTTCTAGTTTCGCCAAAACAGCATTTCAGCAACAACCAGCCAGGATCTTGATCGTTGAGGCAGTGCCTCCCTGGTGGTCCGAGACCCGCACAATTCTCTGTGATGCTCTTGATAATTTCCTGACGCTGGTCTGTAGTCTCAAGGGACCTTGTAGGCTTCCTCACCTCAGCGTGTTTGCCATCAGCAGTCAGCAGGAATGTCTGCTCCCTTTTGTGGTAATACACATGTTGATTGTCTCATCAAAACTTCCATTCTTACCTCTCCCCCTCTCATCCTTATTTTTCTTTTTGTCTTTTCAGAGAGTTCTGGGTAACTTGCCAAGGTTGCTTTCCTGCGTGGAGGCGCTACGGTCTATCCCGAGTGTAGGTGTCACTACAGAACTGCCCAGTGTGGGAGAGATGTTGCGACAGGCCGTGCTGGACAGCCACAAGCAATTTAACCTGTACAGGAATTTCAGTGGGGTCTCTATCCAGTCCAACATATCTGTTGAGGTGAGGCAATGTAGAAGAACAACAAAAAGGATTATAATTTATTACATAAGGATTGTTTAATTTGAAAGGGGTGTTGAAAACCTCTTCAGCAGCTTGTTAAACATATCCAGCAAGGAACACAAATTTAAAAAAAAAAAAAAAAAAAAAAAAAAAGGGTTATCAGGCAAGTATGAGTGTTGATCTAGAAAAACCTTCACTCTCTCTATTAGTACGATCACCTTGTGGTTGCTTATGTACACTTCAGTTCAGGAAATGGACTTGTTTCATACGCCGCTGAGCCATCTGTGTGTGGGGATTTGTTTGTCTGTCATCAGAGAAGCTGAAGCAGAGATGTTGCTGCCTGAAGATGCTATCAGCTTGTGACAGAATGTCCTATCAAACGCTTAACTCCTTGGGTTACACCCACTTGTTGCAAATCTCACGCTTATCATCTAGGGAGGGGGTTAGGTATGAGTCTAGTTTCACTAGCTGCTTCTATTTTGAGATTAGCAACATCCTATGGTAATCCTTCCATCCATCCATTTTCTTGACCGCTTATTCCTCACAAGGGTCGCGGGGGGTGCTGGCGCCTCTCTCAGCTGGCTCTGGGCAGTAGGCGGAGGACACCCTGGACTGGTTGCCAGCCAATTGCAGCTATAGTAATCCTATTAAGATAATTATTTTTGTTATGTTCTGTCGTTAGGGGAAAAAAATGCACAAGGGAGCACATCTATGTCTTTGTAGAGCTTTGCCAGGAGCTATTGTATTCCTTGTGTCGCAACATGAAACAGTAATAGTTTTGTTACTAGGTTAAGCCATGTTTTTTTTTCTTAAAATCACACACACAGCATTTCCTAATAGTCTTTTATTGTTTCTCATGTCCCCAATGTGCAACCTTAGCCTCAAAGAGTTTTTTAACCAGCTATAAGCATGCAAAAGAAAGCTCCACTGATTCAAGTGGATGTTCCTTTTTTATTAACAGGTTACCGTGGTGACCAGCCGTCCAGGAAGAGGCATGGTTCATCTTTTGAAAACTGTGCTCAAGGATGATGACCTGCTGCCAATCTATAGTTTCATGGTGGTGCAGCTCTACAGTGAGGTAGAGTGGGGTCAAGAAGATCTCTTCCCACCTCAAGACCCACCTCAGGCTTGTAGTGGAGGTAGGAAGGAGGATACAAACACAAACAGACTGACTCCTTGCTATCTTTTTCCTGAGCAGACTTGACTCCCACTCACATTCCACGTACTTTTCCCCACCCTGCTCGCTCCACATGGTCGGGAAGGACCATGTGTGACCCATCTACACTCGTATTTGTGTCTGTCTCACACACCCATAGAACCTGTGCCAATTTCTCTCTTGTGTTGTAAGCCACTAAAGTCGCTGCTGGAACAAACTCTCTGCTGTTCTGCAACACAAGAATAAGGCAACGGTTCAACCCTTAATTAGAAAAAAGGATCAAATGCGTTTGTTAAGGGGCCTCAGTATGCATTCTGTGCTGTTGGACTCTTGGGAGAAGATACAGAAATGGGTCATGAAAAGGGAAGAACAACACAAACAAACGAAGGAGTCGAGTTAGCAAGATGGGAATCGTATCTAACTAATCTCGGAAGCAATGTTAACATTGTTTAACTGTGTCTGTTTTTAGTCAGAAATAATGTGAAATGTAGCAGGAACAAAAAATGAGTACTTTGTTTAAGGGGACTGGGTAATATATCAAGTCCGTCCCATTTAAAGCAAAGGATCCTAATCCTCCACTGTTCGCTCTGTCAGCCCTGAAAGCTTAAGATAGGTTCTATTTGCGGCTACGTTGTTTCTGTTTGTGTCCTCATGCTGCTTGAAGTATTCCAATTTACAGTTGCAATGCACAGATGACAGTCATGACTGATTCTTTGCAACTTTTTCTCTTGATCAGAGGGAATGTATGTGTGGCCCCAATCAGTTGTAATTACACCCTATCATTTTCACTTTTTCTTTAATCATAGTCTGCTGCAGGGCCTCTTGTTCACTCCATCAAAGCCTTGCATGAGAGGGCGTATTTTCCCCTTTTCCTGCTCTTCTCCCCAGTGACTAAATTGTTGTCTCCACCCCTTTTCTCCTTCTACATATCTCTTGATATGAGGAGTAATAGAACAACTGTGTTTTCCTCTGCTCCCATTTTATATCCAGTCAATTTTTATTTGTCTATTTTTAATTGTTTATCTCGTTTCCTACTTTGCCCACTCAGAAGCACTGAGGCCACCTTTACGCCCTAGTCTTTACACCCCCTCTAGTCACCCATACACTAAGATTGTATGTTTTTGTTTGTTACAACTGCCGTAGGTTGCGACAAGACCCACCATGTCTGTAATGTTTCCTTTTGCATGCAGCAAACAATATTTGTAAGCTGCCAACAGTCATTTGATCCCATGTTGATAGATACCATGGCTACCTCTTCGGGTACTTGTTTCAATGTGAAAACTACCTGCTGAGCTGATCTTCCATCAGCGCAGACTGTGGTTGCACTCGCTTTCTACTCCTTTTCCGAGGCAGTCAACTTGTGGGCTCCAAATGTGTTTTCTGGAGGAAACCCTACATCCAGCTGCTGGCAGATCTGACCACAGACATTGCACAAGTGTAGACACAGACAGGAAGTGCACTACGCACTCCCCAGCTATGTGGGCCTAAAAGACAGTGGCAGGAATGCAGAGGAAATCAAGATGGAGGCTGGTATTGCAGCTTCTTATTGGTAGGGCTTTCAATGTCTTCTTGTGTTAAAAAAAAAAAAAAAAAAGGACATCCTACCACAGCGTGCTCAAAAATTTGTCCTCTGTCCACTTCTAATAGCACGTAATTTCTACTTCCTCTGCGCTAACACATTATCCTTACCAACATAATTATCTTTATAGTTAATATAAGGATTCTCGAGCATTTTATCTTGAGTTCCATTTCTCTTTCCTCTTCCTCCTCTTCAGAGAATACACAGTGCTGTTGTCTTTGCCTTTATCCTAGTGTCCTTTACAAGGCACTGTCAAATACCCGCCATAAAGTGCCTGCGGGGCAATTAGGTCACACTGCCACTAGTGTGTCGAGCGCCCATGTTGCATGCCGGACAATCAATGTGGCATTTGTCACAGTCTTAAACAACATCAATGGGCTATTCACGGCTGTGTTACACAAGTGTTCATGCAGACCATACTGCCAACGGACGAGGCGTGTGCTGTTGGTGTGGTCATGTTTGTAAGGCTACACAAAAAAAAAAAAAGACTTTCAAGGTACTGTAGACACAACATGCTGATTTGGGCACAAAAAGCATGTGCATTAGAGGTTCATGGCTGTCTGTCACCCATCCTACCAAGTAAGTTCTTTGGGAAAAGAATATCTCATACAGAAGCTTCAGTAATCCACCGTAATTTGAATCTATTCTACTTTTATCCGCCATCATTCTTCTTTGCTATCGAGCTCTCCTTCTGCCCTCTATCCTCCCTTCCTGGCTGACATTTACAATTACTTTTTCTCCTGCTATCATAATTCTTCTCTCGCTCTTACTATTGCTCCCCATCTGATTTCCCACTCCCAGGCACACATTATTGGAGACAATTGATTTCCTTTAACTGGTGTTTTCTTCATCTCCAACCACCGCCTAAGGTTTTCCCTCCTTCCTCTCTACCACAATGACGAGATCCATCTTTTCTTCCGTCTACCTGTTTTTGATTGATATCTCTTTATTTAAATTAAATAAATCTCCCTCAATATCTTATATTTTCTTTTGCTCTCATTGGTTATGCAGAGATAGCTCATGGGCTAAATATTAAAGTGGGATAAGAATAAAGTTTAATAAGCGCTTTGCGTATCTTATGCAAGATAGACATGGAGAATGACAGCACAACTAAAAGAGTTGAAAGCAAGCCAAAGTGACATCTCTGTGGTTATATGTCGCCATCTAATGGTCATAATGGAAGCTTGTCTGATCTGTTTTTTTTAACCTGTGGAATACAATTCAGTAACAGGAGTCCAACTTAAATTTGGAATCAGAAAAAAAATATTCTAATTAATAACATCAGTGAAATTCCTCTTGCAGAGAGTCGGCTTCTGGTGGACTTCGAACAGGTGGACAACAGTCTTTTTGCTGTTGAGGGAGTGTTTAAGGAATGGCTTCAAGAATATGGAGTGGACTATGAACGCATCCACCTTGTCCTGCCAAGCCCACTGGGAAGTACCAGTCCAGGTTTGTCACCACTCCTACCGACTAAAAGGTAAAACTGTCATTCATCCTGTGATTGACATCAAGTGACTGTGGCTTTTTGCTGCTATCTAGTGTGCCTAAAGTGCGACATGCAGGAGCGTGTCATCAGCCCCAGCCTCCTCCCACTGAATCCCGCAGTGAAGCCAGAGAGCCTTTGTGATGTCATGTCTGTCTCTCAAGTTCCACGGAGGTTGAAAGCAATTAAGTAAGATTGAGGACTAATCAAGTAATTGATTTATATTCACATAACTGGGGAAAAAAGTAGCCTATGCACACTCTTCAGCATCTTTTGATTGGCGTGGTGAACTGAATGTGTTTGTTCCATCAATCATGCATGTATTCTAATCATTCTAATCATTCTGATTGTGCCGATGAGTCCATTTTGTTCTGTTCTGTTCTATATATATATATTATATATATATATATATATATATATATATATATATATATATATACATATATATATATATTATTTATTTATTTATTTTATTTTTTTCCCAGAGCCGATACAAATATTACTAGTGAAGGAGGCTGATAACCGATATTGGGAGCTGATATGCATTTTAAGTAAAAGGTAAAATATTGGCCTCCAACTTTTGACTTTCTTGAAATTCATATTATCTGAGACAATAGACGCACAGTGTTTGTTTTAAAATTCTAACAATGTTCAGGGAGTTCCCACATATTGGGAACACTGGAACTATTCATGCTGTATTTTCCAATCAATTGAACAAAGGCACAAAACCTAAATCTTGTGTCTGTGTTTATACTCATCAAGCTAATGAGCGCCTCTGTGTGTATGCTTGCTTTTAGGGCACTGGACAAGGCTACCATGTGTCAAAGCTTGCTATACGGACTGCCACTAACTGTCAGCCCAACCACCTGCTGGCAGCTGAACTGGGATGAGATTGAGACCAACCAGCACAGATTTCAAGCTCTCAACCATACACTGCTGGTGTGTGGACGTATTGTAAATAGAAATCGTCACCACCTCCTAAAATAATGTCCAAAGGTATTTTTTCATTTTTTTTTTCAGGAAACACAAAAAAACTGAAGCAAATATATTTATTAATAATTTCTTTTCAGGAGTAGAAGTGATTGAGCTGTTAAAGAAGGATGTACCGGTATTGTAGCTGATTTTAGCAGAGGTGGCCACCACCCTGTGGAGATGTTTAAGGCAAAAAAAAAATCAATTTTATCAAAATATGACTTACGCCATTATTTTAAGAGGGTGACAAAATGCAGCTATTGTCTCAGCTTCCGTATTAATTAAGTGATGTTCTTTCTCATGTTCTTTTTCAGCGTGATGACCAGGTTTTGCTGTTGCAGATGGCGCCGTCTGATGGAGGCCCAGGTGCGTGACTTATTAAACACTGAACTGTGAACATTGCTAAACCTTGCAAATGTTGAATTGTTGAGGTTGTTGCCCCGGTCATTTTGCAACATATCTACGACGTGTTTGCGATGTAAAAGCGACATTTGAGACAATGCGCGAATTCATCTAAAATTGGAGGCAAATTGACTCACACAACAGATTCAAATTATTATTTTTCATTTCCTTTTTATTAGAAGATGTAATTATTGGACATTTTTGTCCAATCACTGTTCGCTGTGACGCATTTGTGTGCAAGCAACACGGCCCTGTTCATTTTGTACTGGGTTCTGTGTGCTATAAAAATGAGTATGGCGTCGTCAAGCATTGCCATAATTTAGATATCACACCATATCAGGTTTCATATTCTTTTTTCGAGAAAGAAAGCAAAAAAAGACATTAATTGCAGAAGTGATTGCAGCGTGACAGCCAACCACCGGTCCATGCATTATAGTGGCATGAATGAAAACCGTGATAACTGTCACAAAAATTTACAAGTACCCGTACATGTGTAGACATATGTTAATTATAGCTTAAAAATATTAGAACGAAACTAGCAATATTTTTGATAATGTTTAAGATGGAAGCACTGCTGCACATTCATATAATAATAATAACAATAATAACAATAATAATAATAATACATAACGCTTTCGAATATCATCTAAAATATTGCGAGTTTCGTTCTTATATTTCCAGACTATGATTATCACATGTCTGCATATGTACTCATAAATTTTGGGGACAGTCAGTCGAGTTTTTTGGACATAAATTGATATAATGTTTTGCTACAGGCAAACGGGGTCGAGCCAAAACGACGTAAACAATTAATAAAACACTGCAAAATTCGTTCTAATATTTTCAGACTATCATTAGCACATGCATCCATAAATTTTATTGACAATCACGTTTTTCATTCATAATGCCACCATAATGGACCGGTTGTGCACTTAAACACAGGTTGGCTGCGTGTCCGCAAGTGTCCTTTCTTTCTGAATGAAAAATAGCCTATGCATGCAACCTGAGATGCAGGAGTGCTATCCAAATTATGTCAATACTTGACAACGCCATAGGCATTTTATAGCACAATATTGTGCTATAAAATGAGGAAATGAGCCCAAAGTTCAGGGCCGTGTTGTCCCATGCTCACCACATTATTGCGATGACGCGCTGCACAATAAAGTCCATTATCACAGCGTACATTGTATGTCATAATTTTGACACGTAAATGGCTTAAACCTTTTTTTTTTTCTTGCCATTGATATTTTAAGGATCCATATTATAGATAAAACCTGACTTGATTTTGACTTGGTATTGGGGTTGCAACAATAGCAGAATATCATGGAATGGTATTCACGTTGTTAATTGTTATTTTATGATATGCTTATAATGAGTTATTGCTTTTGAAGCTCTTGCTTTAACACAAACCTGCATAAATGTATGGAACATGTATTCATGCTCTGCGTTCTGTGTGTGTTTCCGTGCGTGTGCGTGCGTGCATGTGTGCATGTGTCTTTTTGCATGTGACACAGATTTGTTTTCTTTCTATGTCCTCTATCCCTCTCCAAAATGTGCCATGCTCCTCAAACCAATTGTCTGCAAGGAACTGTTTATGCCTCCCATGTACACTGATCCAGTGTTGGATACTCCACCTGAAACCACGCAGCTTATAATGGTAAAATGACCTTTTGTCTTCTCTGAAATTACATTTTACCAAATTGGATGGTCAGATGCAGAAAGAGGCATGTTTGGTTCATGCTTCATGTCTGTTTCTATCAGGGTTGCCTCATGCAGATAAAAGAAGTGGCTGTGTTGAGCCCCACCTGTCTGAAAAGCAACCTCTACGAGTATCTGAGGAGCATCCTTGTCACGAAGCTACACTATCCCTTGGCGTCAGAGTAAGATTAAATGTGGCTCATGAGGCTAAATATATGTGCTCTAGTTGTGAGTCGTTAACATGTGACAATGTGCCCGTTGTTTTTAGTGCTTCAAATGCGCACCCTGCTCCCCAGACATACCAACGTCAACCACCAGGGAGTGCTGTTTCCATAGCCAGCAGTCAACCCCATCAGGTAAACAGTTTTGTTTTTCCTCACAATTCAGTTCAGGCAATACATCAGTAGCTCGTAATAAACCTTGAATCCGTCGTCAATCCATTTAAATGATCACGCACAGTGGATGGGTCTGAACATTAATACCGTTTGTGTTTTGTCACCTGAGGCCTGCAGTGACCTGAAAGCGCTGAGCTGTTGGCTATGTGACTCATTGGGTCTGATAAGGCTGCTGACATGCAAATAGTTTGAAAGGCGGAAAAAATACTTAACCACACTGCTTTTATTTCTTCCTATGCTTAGGAGAGTTGAAAATCAAATTGTTAAGTTCAGTCAAACAAATAAAACTAAGCATACAGTAAGTAAATAATCCTCTTCTGTATGTTCCTATTACTATCTGAGTGATGCAATATATTAACACATTTAAAGCACAAGTGGCACACTTAGGTGTTGGTCTCAATTTGGACCTTTGGAGCTATGCTGCACTGAGTATCATTCTAGTTAAATATTGCCTGGCATGTTGCCTTCCTTCTAAACCAGGCTCACCAGCTTGGAATGTACAGCACGGTCACTTCTACTGTGGCCCCCAGCCCTTCCTCGCTGAGAACACCGCCAAATTCTCGCAATCCCACCATGCTGAGACCTCCGCCTGTCATGAGACCGCGTCGAGCTTTGAGCTTCGTGGCCCGTAATAGCTCATCTTAGCACCCTCTCAGTCCTCAAGCCAAACACCCTGCTCATCAGGAGGGATCTGACAAAGGTATGAGAAAGCATTGATGGGAGCATGGTGGAGAAAGGAAGAAAGATAAAAGATGAATACAGTAGCAAAAACTCAACTGGTTGGCTAGCATGTCCTTAATATAAGTTCCGGCGTACAGTTACAGTAGTGTTTCCTTTCCAACATACACAGCTGTGTTCTTTGAGGGTTTTAGTAATAATAACAAATCCTTCTGAAGTATAAAAACAAAAAAACAAAAAAAACAAAAAAAATCAAACTCACCATTCTGTGCTAATTGCCTAGGGCAGCTGACTAAATTCTTCCATTCATCGCTATTAAAATGTCACGTCGGCTGATGTGAGTGTGCAGTCATATATGTGTGTTGACAATTTAGTAGTCGTGCACTTAAAAAGGGGGAGAAGCAAGGAAGAAAATGACATTTACATAGCCATTTGAATTGTACTGACGTATAGACAAGTATGCACAGCAGACAAATGGCTCTGCTTTCCTTCAGCCAGCCTCAAAGGTCTGTTCTTCTCTAAAAGGTGGCATACGAAGGGTAGTAAATTTGGAAGCATCAAAGAACAAGTAGATTTTCTAGAATTGGGACAACAACACATAAAATTGCCCTCTTGGTTTATGAAACATTGTAATACAGTCAATAGAAGTTCATGCATTACACATACTAAAAAATAGAGTCATGCTCATATTTCTGATACACATCCATTATTGCTATTATTAATCTATTCCTCACACAAGAGTCTTGTCTCTCTCTCTACAGACTTTAATCAGTCTCCCGCCATTCCACTCCCATGTTGAACCTTGTAACACAAGCAACAGCCCAGTGACACATTACTTCATGGCGTTGTGATGTCACAGAACTTCCGCATTCAGAAGTTACAACCACAACGACTCTTTTGTCTCGAAGGAGAATTTGAGCAAATTAGCTCCCATTTCACTTGCTTCTCTCCCTGGCTCTGTTTTCTTTTTCTTTCTCGCTACATTTTGTTTGTAAACCCTGAGCATCTCTGATGAATTAACTGTTGGTTTGAGTTGAAACCTAAAAGGTCAAAAGTCTGAAGTTCCTCTTTCAGACCGTTAACCATAAATGAGAACCAGGATAGCAAAAGTGTGATTTTTGTGTGGGTGGGTGTGTTGAATTCTACTGAAGAGCATCTTTATAGTTAAGTTTGAAGACCACTGAATTTTAATGAATTTTTGGATAAAAAAAAAAAAAAGCATTTTTGCATTTACTTGTTTAGCTTTCACATGTCAACTTTTATTATTTTTGATGTTGTAGACTTTTACAGCTACTCTTAATTTGGTTGTCAATAAATTGTCTTGACACTTCAAAGACACTGTAGCTCATTGTGTTGCCACTGGCAGCACGGAAGAGCATTTTTTTTTCAATTATTATCTCTGGCTCAGACGCATGCCGTGTCTTTCCTGCAGTTGTCTGTTCTGACCTTAGTGATAAAAACAATACAAATAGTAAAAAACACAATGCACTTCATATACATGTCAAAGACAGAGAACAATTAAGTGCATCTACTTTAAGGAGGTACACAAATCAAAATCTAAAAAATGGAGGTATGCCTGTGCACTTAGAAAAGTGAAGAAAAGTAACTGATATTACCATACTAACAGTACATTTGATTATTTCAATTAGTCTTACATTTTTAAAAATTTGTTAATATATTAGTACATGCATACATACATCAAGAAGGTGAATGAAACTCTAACCATGAACCGAGACAGAGCAAATGCAACTTCAGAGACCAATAGAATGACTTGCCCACGCATTGCTAAAAATAGAAGTTGGTGGTCTGCATGAGAACATTTTATGTGTGTAGACCAAATAGCAGTTAAGTTAAAAAAATAAATAAAAAAAAAGATAGATAGACATCACTGAATCACCTGAAAAGGAACCCCGTTTACACACACTGCACTTTGCCTTGAGCTCAAGCAAGGTATGCAAGGACTTCTTGTTTGTTGTGCTATTGCTGTTTAGGCACTGCTTGTCATACTTAAAAACTTGTCTCTACATAATTTTTTCTTAAACATTACATTTCATTCTCAAAAGATGCTTTTTAAACTGGTCAAGAGCAATATAAATCCATTAGAATGTCAACTGTTGCTGCTGTCCAAATCAAATTTCCGAACAGGCCCAACTTTTGTGGCCATGTGAGGACCGGGTGTTCTTTGAATATCAACAAATAAATGCTGATGTGGCGTAAAAAAGGGCAATATCAAAAAGAAGTCAGTAAATGTGCTACCGCACGCTAAATATGTCAAGTCTGCTGTTGTTTGATTAGTTTACTGCTGCTTCTCCTTTGCTTTTTGCCCCGCCTGATCAAGCACAGAAGGGACTGGTGTAGTTTTAGACCTTAAAAATGTATCTCTGAAAACAACTTTGGTAGCAGTTGGGGAAATAAAAAGCAGAGGGATGAACGGGATACAGAACTGGGGCCGCGAATGGAACAGTCTGTCCCTGTTTTGCAAGCCAACTGACACATGCAGCGGTTTCTTGCCAGCATTCATCGTGTCAGTCTTTCTCATCTTGCCTATTGTAAGAGCTGGAGAAAGTCTTTAATATTATTCATCCTGTTTTTAGCAGCTTTTGGCTTTGGTCGGACCCTTCCTCAGCTTTCCAGCTCACGTACGATCTACCTTTTGCACTTGAAATGCAAGACACAAACCAGTTGCAATTAGCTGATGCAATGGCAGCCTAAAAACACAATCATTGTTTTGAAAGAGAGAACGCGAAAGAAGATTGAGAAGAAAGCACGAATGAAAGCCGCCGCTTCATGCCTTAATGTTGCGATTAAGTAGTTGGAAACAACAAAAACAGAGTGTGGCAGAGGAGGGGAAGTTGAGGATGAGGTCAGACTTGCTCAGCCCAGAACAGAAAGTCTGTTTACCAAGAATAACTGTGACATTGGTGGCAGATGTCCACTATGGAGGAATCTTGTAAAGATATTTTTTATTGTTAGTTACCGGTATATTTAAAGACAGCACAGCTGTTTCTTACACATACATATATATATTGCAGCTAATTGTAAAGTCTCTCATGTAGATGCAAAAACAAGAGTGGAATAACATTGAACAACTTCCCCCTGCAGTTTAACAGCCACATTACGGCTTTATGTCGTTTTCCTTGACCCAAATGAGGGCTTGAGTTCACAACATTGCATGATTCCTGCAAAAGTTTTTCCACCATATGGAGCCGAAGAATAAAGCACCTACCGTATTAGTTCAGTGAGATTGAACATGTGCAAGTCTCATTGGATTCATAGAATTTAAGATGACGAATCGTTGCAGTAAACCCTCGCTCACATAATTGAAAATATCTGGTTCCATGGAGGCAAAACACAGCTTGCTTCGCCATCTATGGATTAGACTGTCCAAACACTTTCACCACTTCTTTTGCCCTCGCTTGGCTCTCACTTAAGCTGGGCACTAACGCGAAGCATGGATAAACAGAAATAAAAAATGTGCTGAAAAAAAAAAGCGTTTCATCCCTCATAGCCTATCTATGGAAACCGTCAAATATTTCCTAAGTTGTCATAGATAATATCAGGTGAGCTCAGTGGTGTCGGTTTGGACTGATTTGACCACAATTTAGTAGGTTTTGAGACTTTGCTGTACAGCTCCCTTTCTCCTCCGCCCTCTCTGTCCCTTATGTTGTTGTTGTTGTTGACGTTATTGTCAGGCTCGCTATGCTTCCCAGGCAACGGTACGGGCTCCTTCCGAGCAAAATTGCCCCTGCTGGGTTTGGGAGCGGTGACAGGTTTGGGCCATCTTGGAGTCGGCGGGTTTTGTCCTACCTTCAGGTGAGAATGTTTGTGAGACTCTAAAGACTTTCCGTGGGTGGGGGTACTGTAATTTCCCTCCAGTCCTGTTGGAGCAGCCACTTCTTCTAGCCTCTTCTGGCTGTAAGGCTCCAAACGGGCTTCGTTGTAAATACTCATCCCCAACATGTTGCTGGAGTTCAAAAATCCTTTGGCACAACCCTCTGGTTCATCATAAATATGCTCCAGAGAAGGAACCGCGGGCGACAGAGTACCCGCTACTTGAGCTCCGGGGGTTTGCTTATTACTGTTCGCCCCTCTGCCTCCACATCTCCCACCTGCTCCTGCATTCCCAGCCCCATTCAGACTCAATACATCAGTCTTATGGCTCAGCTCCAGGCTGATGTGGTCATACACATGTGAATAGAGGTCCTGGGCTTTCCTGTGGTTACCATGGTGAGGCTCTGTGCGGGCTCCACCTTCAGGGGACTCGCTACCCCCGGGTCGCAGGCGAGGGGGTTGCACTAGTGGCGCGGATGTAATGCTGTCCACTGGGTCCGAGTAGAGGCCATCAGCCGTGTGCAAAGGCAGACGAACGGCATCCGCTGGCTCTGAATAAAGAGCAGCTTGTTGGTCAGCCGAGGAAGAACACTTTGACGCCCCTTGGCCTCTTGGAGACCGTGGAGGTGTGTTTCCTCCACTCGCAACCCCTAGGATGGCAGGCAGTTCTGGTAAACTCCTCCCTTTGTGTCTCTCAGCACCAACGCTTGCTTGCCCTCTTGCCCCCCCTCCTCCATCTCCTCCCTCTCGCTTCCCGAGCACACCATCGGCAGAGCCCGGTTTGCTGCCACCCGAATCGCCGTCAGCCTCCCAGCTGCTACAGCTGCTGCTGTCTCCGCTTCCGGGCGCCACGGCGCCAGCGTTGCGTATGTGCTGCAGCGATAGCGGGCACTCCGGGTCAAAGTAGATGGGGCAGCTGAGAGGACGCTCCTCAGTCAGGGCCTTCTGAGACTTGATGGCCTGGTCCACGAGGGTGAAGATCTCGTTACCTTGCTTTGTGTCAAAGGTGAAGTTACCGGGGCCTGAGTCACAGCGGCGGCCAGACTCGAAGGAAAACATCACCTGGAGAAGTAACAAGAAAGATAAGATCTAGTCATTAATTCACACAAAGTAGGTTTTAACACCTTGATGACCTTTTCTTGAGCAGTCTGCTGTCTAGTCTGCTCTGGGCATTTTAAATGTCATTTACTCTATTTCACACTTTGCAAAGGCAAAGTGACAAAAGAGTAGCCACAGCCTCTGAAGCAGAAGATGCTCTGACCACATGCGCACAAACTAGCGTGTTCTTGCACCCACCCGGTCTCGCCCATATCGCCTTAGCAGCTTGTACGGCCAGACAAAGACGTTCCTCTTCGTTTTGGGCTCTTTTAAGATCAGGACGTTGCTTTCAGCTTTCAGCCAGTAGTTGCCCGACAACCTGCAGCGGTCCGAAGCCTCTGTTCGCTGAACGCTCACCCAGAACTCGTTCGCTACGGACATTTTTGTTTTCACAGTTTAGGAATGATTTGTTTGTGTTACAACTTTCAGCTTGTGTTGCATACTCACCCTCCTCTCTGGAGTAATAGATGAGGTTCTCGGACATCTTCAGGTCTTGAGATTCTCCGTCTGAATCCCCGTTTCCACCACTTCCACCCTGTAGACACAGATTTGTCTTCATGAATTGTCTTTTCAATTGACTGCAACATTCGTGGCAATACCCCTTTTTGAAAAAGTATATGATGAATAATAATTGGAAGGCACTGGGCAGTGCAAATCTCTGATAATTTGAATGCCAAAGTGGTAATGTAAGCAGCATATCGCAGGATCTCTCTGATGGATGTAGTCTGTCATAAGAATATTTGACTGTGAAAGGGAACTTTTTGTAGCTATTGGCACACATAAGCAAACCAAAAGGAGCCAAAGAAAAAAAAAAAGGATACCTGAAATGCAATGTCACACATGGTATTCATCCACTCCTTGGTGGCATTCTTCTCAGCAGCGAACACGTGGGTCTTGTCGTTGGTCTCCACACAGAACGCTGCCATGTTGTCTTTGGGACAGTTCTCCGTCAGCGCCGGCAGGATGGAAATGCACTCGGACAAGCGGATAATCTTCTTGTCCAGTTTTCTGGTCTTCTCATTTGTATTTCCGCCCGAGCCGCCACCCACACCTCCCGACCCGGACGAGTCGAAGAACTCGAGGCGCGCAATGCCATTTTGGCTGGCCGGGTAGAGGACAAACCAATTCTTCTTCCATTTCTGATGGGCAGAACAACACAATGAGCCATTGTCAAATCCTCTTGACAATAATCATTTATATATTTATATATATATATATATATATATATATATATATATTTGTTTTGTAAATTTTACATGCAAATGAGCTAAAAGCAGTCTTGTTCTTTCTGTTTCATGCCAGAAGAGTGGCCGTCTGGCACACACAAAAATGGGCGGAAGACAGGAAATGAGCGACAGCAAAAGGACAAAACTGAAACTGAAAATGTTGCCTAAGACATTTGCTCTGTACACATCTGCTTAGCTCAGGAAGGAGATGTGCAGGCGAGATTCAGGAACCTGTGCAGGTTAAGGAACATGCTGAAATCATGTGCAATATCAGTGTTGATCTTAAAAAAAAAAAAAAAACATCTAACTTTCAAGTAGTTCCATCTTTCCATAAACAATAAGTGGTCAAGTAGTACTTTGTATTTCATAGAAGCGTTCACATTTGAGTTTTGCTACAATTTAATGTCTCTTGTGGAGTAGTGACCAGGGTCAAAATGTTTTGTTGGTCCTTGTCATATGACCAGAAAGAGGCGCGTAACATAGACAAAGGCCCGCTTTCAAATCCCTACGAGGAGATGTGTTCTTATCTAGTGTTGCATTAAGAGCAAACACAAGGTTTGCGTTGAGGCCCAAGCCTGATCCACATAAGCTTCCATGGTACCGCACACTGAATGAGATGAATTCCTGATAAAATGCAGAATGTGTGAAAAATATAATGAACAAAGGTGTAAGTTTTTATTTTATTTCATTTTTTTTACTGTCTTCCGTGAGTAGCTTGTGGTGCAGCTCACACACTAAATTTAGCTCATCACAAGGCCAGCTGCAATTGTTCTGTTTTTTTGTTTTATTTGTCACCTGCCTACATTATAGCACGGACTTTAAAATTAGACCATTTATCAAGCAATGGTTGAATACAAGCTTAGGAACTATTTCTAGACTATCCAATGAATACTTACAAATTTTTATTTGTGATATTTGACTAATGTGGTTAACAGTTTTTTTTGTGTGTTTTGTTTTGTTTTGTTTTTTTTAAGTGTTTGACTAGGATAAGAGCAAAAGATTACCTTGCCAAACTTTTGATGCTGTACATAAAGTTGTCCCTCTTTAACGTGGGTGTCCATGCCAATGGCCTCCAGGAACTCTTCCCTCCAGGTAGCCCAAATTTAACTTGAACTTGACAGCAGGAAAAAAAAAATCCTCTTTTGAGTTTGTTGTTCTTTTTCTCCCCCCACACCCCACGCCTCTACATCCCCGAGCAACTTCCCCACTTCTCTCACTTCCGCTGCCTGGCCGTGAAAGGGCAAAAAAAGTTACTGTCGGCCGCGGTGAAAACTGGCATGGCTCAAAGAAATAAAAGACCCAAGCAAACACTGGGTGGTCCCGTCAAGGATCAAATAGGTCCAAAACCTTGACCGAAAGTTAGTCCTCTACTTGACGCATCTGACGGCTGCTGTGAGTGGGCTGTGTGAAAAGCTCGCATCAACGACGCTAATATTGCCCTTAACCTTTCAATATAAAAGTCTTATTTGGTTCAAATAAATATTTGTTCCTCTTCCTATGCCCATAGAAGATAATAGCAGCTCGAACAATATACTTTTACATTAGATTGGAGAATGCACAAATACCTGTGTGTCCACTTGTTGTTGTCCATATAACAGAATAAGTAATGGTGTTCGACAAGTTGTGTAGGCCTACCTCGAAAATCATTACTTTTCAGGAGACCCCAAAAACATTTCTTTGTTCATCCATTAACATTGCATCAAGAGAGCAAGACATTTTCAACACTTTAGATTGGTCAAAAAAAAAACACATGTCGTGTAGACAGACCAATAGTATCCTTTTTGTGGCATTTGTGCTTGACAGTGTGGAAGGGGACATGGGTAAACCCCCCCCCAGGCAAAATAGGTGCCATAGCTCACTGAAGGTTAGGAAAAATTGACATAATGGACGCGATAATTATATATATTTTTTTTATTTTGAAGGTTACATACTTCATATCCGCTTTTGCACTCATGCTTGCCATGCGCGCCTCATCCTCCTGTCCCACCTCCTCACTCTTGCGTAACGTCTCTTTTTCTCTCAGTCATGGCACACTTAACACGCGTTGTTGTCCATGTTAAAGTGTTCACACTTAAAATAATAGTACGACTACAACGTATTCATACTTGTCACTTTATACGTTTCTCTCCAATTACAATTTAACGAAAAGTTGCAGGGGGACTCGCCCACTCTGGCAGGAGAAGCGAGAATCGCCTTCTAATGGGCTGCAGATGCCTCATTTTGGCTCTCAGCGTTTGTCCCTGATTCCAGCCCAAAACAAGCAGTGTGAACCCTCTTTATTTATCACGACATGGAAAGTAGTGGGGGTCTAATCAGTCGGTTAAAAAAATAAGAGTAAATCATTTTAAAACAAACTCAAACTAACTTTGACACGTAAGCATTTAAAATAAGTTGAATATGTGTTGTATTTTATTTGTTTGGTTCTTTAATTAAGAGATGTCTATATTTTAATTGTTGCGACGTGACGCGTCGCGTTAATTTTGTCCGAACATGCTGCCACCTATTGGTCGTTTGTGAGCAACGCAGAATCCAACCCAGTATTATAATGGGAGTCTCACGAGATCACCGCAGTCATGAGGAGTAAAACAGGAAGCGGACCATGGCATCCGTGTTCGGCGGCGTAGAAGGGTGAGATTTAAAACGAAAACCTGTCTAACTACACTTTTCGAAAATAAAACAAAATGTTATTGTAATTGTAAGCATTTAGTATAATTATTGTTTCCTGATCGCTAAAGACATAAATTATGGTTAGGTTTTCTCCATAGTCACTGCTTCTACTTAGTCACCACAGTATACATTTAGTTCGAAAGTGTAAAAAACGTCTTCTGGTGGTGCTGTGTCAGTGGAGGGACACACTCTAAGGCGGTGCTGGTAGCAGAAGATGGAAGAATCCTTGCAGAGACTGAAGGACCTTCCACCAACCACTGGGTGAGTTTGAGTAATCCTTATTACTTGTATGCATTCTAGTTGTTTTATTAACTTCACTCGTGTTTATACAGTTGGTGGGTGTGGACAAATGTATTGAAACCATCAACGAAATGGTCCAGAGAGCCAAGGTTGAGGCAGGACTTGATCCAAACGTGCCGCTGCGATTGCTGGTCTGCCAAATTATCTTTTCTTTTTCCCACACACCAGAATGTGATGTTTGTTTGTTTCTTCAATTTGTGTTTGCAGGGCATGTCTCTGAGTGGGGGTGAGCAGAAGGATGCCATCGACAAACTGATTGCTCACATGAAAGGCCTGTTTCCTAATCTTAGCCAACATTATTTTATCACGACTGATGCTATCGGTGCCATGGCTACTGCTAGTGATCGTGGTAAGTAAACGCTACCTTTATACACATTTGTCAAAACAGATTTGATACTTTGCGCCTTTAAGGTGTGGCTTTATCTCATCAACTTTACTGCTTGATCAGATCTGCACCATTAAAGTTTGTAACTGCGGTGTAAAGGTTTGTCTTTTTTTTTTTTTTTACCAGGTGGTGTTGTCTTGATATCAGGGACCGGCTCCAACTGCAAATTAGTTAACCCAGACGGGTCCCAGATTGGCTGTGGGGGTTGGGGTCACATGATGGGTGATGAAGGATCGGGTAAGAAGGCCAGTTATCATTTATGTACTGTACAGTATGTAGAATTGATAGGTCCGTAATCCTCATAAAATTTTATCCCCAGCATTCTGGATTGCTCATTTGGCGGTAAAGGCAGTGTTTGATGCCAGAGACAAGCTGGCCACGCCTCCTCATGATGATACCCATGTGAGAAAAGCCATGGAGGAGTATTTTGAGGTGAGATCTGATCCAAATCAGCCAAACACCGTTAGTTTGTAATGGATTACAAATCATGAGGGATTCTTTGTAGGTGTCTGACCTAATGGGAATGCTGCCGCACCTCTACAGAAACTTCCAGAAGTCCCATTTTGCTGGTTTCTGTAAGAAGCTGGCTGAAGGTAGGCAATGTCGCTATTGCTTCAAATAGAATTGTAGAAAATTGTAAGAAGTCCATCCATGGTTGTTTGTAAACAGGTGCCGAGGCTGGGGATGCTCTTTGTCAATATGTATTCTCTCAAGCTGGCAGAGTTCTAGCCAAACACGTGCGAGCCGTCCTACCTGCAGCTCAAGAGGTGACGTGCACACACAGATCACATTGCATCATCAACGATTTCCTTTATTAATACCTCCCTACCTCCCTCAGCCTCTACTGAACGGAGACCTCGGCCTGCCCATCCTGTGCGTGGGCTCCGTGTGGAAGAGCTGGGAGCTTCTGAAACCAAGTCAGCATCCAACATCTGTCAACTTTGCCCTTTAACGCCATCTGAATAGCTTCTGAAGCTCTCCTCTCATTGTGCCTCTTCACAGGCTTCATTGAGGTCCTGGATGAAGCGGCATCATCTGAAGAGTTCAAGGGCCGTTTCCATGGCTACAGCCTCCTGTTGTTGAAGCAGTCCTCTGCGCTTGGGGGTGCAAGTCTCGGAGCCCAGAGTATAGGTGCAGTTTTAAAGATGGACTACGCGGCGAACGTCAACGTCTTCTACCATCACTCCTGCAATAACAAGCAGCGCTAGGGCAATATCGTCCACGTTGGCAGTAAGAGTACATTTTGATCTTTGAAGTGACAATATTTGTGCGACAAATTCACCTCTGATCCTCAGGGGTTATTTACAATAATTGTGATGTCAAATCATCCAGAAGAAGGGACTCATTTAATATAATTCCAGTAATTCCTACAAATTACATTTCCTTTTATAAATCAGTCCATCAATGCACACCACTCACGTTGGGGACAGCTTTGTTAAGTTCATGTATGGTGCAAAATACAAAACCAAATGAATCACTTTGTTTTGACGTACATAGTTTGAAGAATGAATTAATCCTTTTGTAATAGTAAATTCATGTATAAGAAAACTCCAAACCCATTTGCCTTTAACATCTTTATTTTTATTGAAATTAATACTCTGTGTCTTTGGACCTCTTTACTTTTACGGCTTCTGTCAACTAACTTGAAACAAAATCACCAAAAATGATTTTATGTTGCACAACCCACCTGGCAAACATTCCTATGAACTTCACCGGGGTGCCACGCCACATGAGGAAGTTCTGCTTTGACCCGAGTGGCATTAACTTAAACTGAACTTGACAGTGTCAAAAGTGAAATGTTTTTACTCATTAACAGTCATGTTTATGACACAGAAAATAAACATATTGAGAAATGAACCTGATTGGACATTTTTAACCTGTGCAACCTTTTCCTATGACTTGCAACAAATTGGGCCCCTGAGAAGAACTTCCTCATACAAATGACAACCAGATTTATACAATAGGGCCATGCAGTCCACCACTTAACGGCATTTAAACCAGGCGGATGACGGCGGTGACAATATGCCCTCTACAAATCTCCCTACGTTACAGGACTGAGCGGACACCCCAGGTTACTGTACCCAGTAGACACAAAACACCTCCGTCCTCGAAACAGATGAGAAGGACAAAAAGCAAACTGGAGGAGACCTGATGCGAGTATGGACACTTGTTGGGATGCTAAACAAATACGCAATGTTGAGTTCCAAACCAAACACTCCCCCTTAGCAGGAATGACCTGATTTCCACATAATCAGTCCTGCGCAAGTATTTGGTTTGGTTCTGCGCTATTGCAGACCCGCGTAACATCCCGAAAATTTGCAGCCTGTGACATCACAATGACGTTGTGACATCACAGGTGTGAACGGATCGGCTTGTGATAGCTGGACAGAGCAGCGAGACATCCACTGCGTCCCCCAAAAGTACAAGTAGAAGTCACCTCACTGGTATGGAAACCTTCAACCTCGTTGGCTTTAATCCCCAATTTGATGAAACACAAAATGAACGCAAGGTCAATTTTCAAGTTTATTGTTACACTTTGGGGGGGATTCAAGTTGTTGAGTCTGGCATCACTCCTAGGTAGCTGCCTCATTTCCCAGGGGACGTCAGTGGGGGTCCGCGTGCTCTGTGAAGCCTTGACGTTTATTCTGAAGTGCGGTGACGCACTTTAGCCCACTGTTGGGCTGGACATGTGATAACCCCCGCCCCAAAATGTCACTCTGTTTACAAGAAACAAACAGGAAATAAAAAGGGAAAAGAATGAAGAAATAATCCCCCCACCCCCCGACTGGGCCTAATCACACAGTGGTACTTTGTGTGTGCATATGTTGTGTATGAATCAGTGTGCTCACTCATGGCCGCCAGAGTCTCTGAGAATACGTGAGGACTGGTGTGTATGTGTGCACACGTGTGAAGGCTCCATGGGGGTGAGGGGGACTCCTAGTATTTCTTCCCAGGGACAAACTCCTTTGCTTCGGGGTTCAAAATGCTCTTCCTCTGCAGAAAAGACGGGAGAAAATTAACGTTGCAGGTTGTCGGAAGTTGAATGCAATTCTTCCCCCCCCACCACCCCCGCCTGTCTTCTTCTCACCGCCACTTCCTCCAGATTGTTGTGGTGTTCGCTGACAGACAGGCCGTTGAGTTGCTGCTGCAGTTGCTCCACCCCCTGATTGTTGAGATCACGTGATGGGATGAACCAGTGCTGGTCCTCTTCCTCCAGCATCTCCTGGAAGCAGCGGTCCAGGAACTCCTGCTCCAGCAGCTCCTCTTCCACCTGCAGGGAGGTTCAAACGATGTCAGTCGAACTTTAAAAAAAAATACAAATACAAAAACATACAAACCTGTCTGTTATACTCCTCCTCATTCTCCATCCACATATATTCAGCAAAGGGGTTGGCGTCGTTGGTGTCGCCCGCATGCCCGTTAGCCACCGGCTCTTTGCCCTCCTTCCCTGGTGCGCCTCCACCCGGTGTCTTGGCCACCTCGGGACCACTCATCTCAGCCGGCTCTGCACGAGAGGATTGGATGACAAGGTCAAGGTTGTGAAATTAAATGTGGAATAATAGAACATTATAAAACCTGACATTATGCTCCACCCTACAGAGAGTTGTCACAGAAGACGAAACATGCAACAGTCTGCGGTATCACAAGGTGGTAAGGTACTTATGCCCTTGGTGTTAGACATTGACACATGATACAAATGAGAATTATTTTAATTGGTTTGGAACTTGACTATAATATTAACGAATGTCACATACACTTAAATGTGCATCCTTTTGTATATAACCCTTTCAGTGTACACCATGTAAACAATGGTTTGTTAACGCTACAATCGAAGGTGTACCAGAACGATTGGACTGTACTCAAACGGTGTATCTTGGCGTCAGCCAAGCATGTAGGAGACAGTTTGGATGCAACAATGATGCACATTACGTGCCAATATTTCAGGTGCTAAACACAACTGAAATCAGGCCACGGTGGTGTCGGGAGGACAGTGGAGAGTTCAAGTGATAAATAACAGACGCCTTCGCCGAGCATAGCATCCAAGGCTTCATAACAGGTTATGTAACGCGGACGTCGTCGTTGCTTCGAGCCTGCTAGCATCTGCACACGGCTAACGGGCTAAAAGCAGGTGCCCGCCCGGGCCTACCTGCCAAGTTGGTAAAGGGATTGCACCGTCTTCTTAGCCAGGGGTAGTGCTAATAGGCTAGCTACAAATAGACGCTGAGCTGTGCTGTGCTGTGCTGTCAACGAGCAGGCCTTAAGACGGCCGCCATCCCATCAACAACAAAAGGCTGGGCCAAATTATCGCGCGCGGCTGCTCAAACACACAGGGCGCAACCAACACAACGTCACTGCACCTCAAAACAACCGTAGGCCAAACTTGATCACCGTGCGAGGCAAACAAAAGACGAGTGATCCGTTACGTGTTAGCACGATGCTAGCAGCATGGCAGCATCACCCAGGCAGGTCTCCAAAAACAAGGCAGCGTTCCGGGATTGCAGTCGCTTTGTACGGACTAAGGCATAAACCACACAAAGCCTCGACACTTTACGGTCTCCGAGTTACCTGGCATCGTGTTATCGAAGTGCGATTCCAAGCGTGACGTGACACAAACGTCGGTTCTCTCGCTGAGCGTTGAGAGTTGCTTCCGTCTGGCTTTCAGTGCAGCAAAGCAATGGTGCGCGAGTTAGCTAAATCTTGTTAGCCGTCTTGCTAGCGCGAGCGAACTGCTATGGTCACGTGATCTGTATTTAGTTTAGGTGCTTCGTGAAAATGATTTTTCGCAATTTTTGCTTTTCGATTGTTTATCACTTACTACTATTGTACCGTTGTCAATTTCGACCAGTGGCCATTCTATGGTTCGTAATATTTTACCCAACTGTGTTTAATCTTGCCACAAAGCAAAATACTGTACTTAAAAAGGTGAGTTTTAACAATACGGAGTCAAGAATGGGTTTTGAATGCAGCATCTGAACAAACATGCCGTCCTCTTTCTTCTTGCTGCGTTCACGTTCTGTTTAAAAGTCGCTTTCTTCTAAAGTTACGCGCCTTTGAACATCGCGTTTCACGTCCTACTTGTTGTTTTGGGTAACTGTTTATATGAAGATAAAGTATAGAAGTAAATGTACAAAGTTAAATGTCTCAAAAGCGGGTACACGTTCACACATGAGTGACGTAACACTAATCTGCTCCTGTGATGCCTACATTTGTCGTTGACTTTTATGTCTGTGATAGTGTGATAATTTGTGTCTTTATGTAGACTGCTATTTATGACCATGATGTCGATTGTCGATAATTGTGATCGTTTTCTTAAACGAGATTGGTTTACCTGTTCATTTGACGGCTCTGTTGTGACGCCGAGGCCATCCAAAATTCCGAGGTAACGGGAACGCGGCATTACACCAAAAACAAATGCCTGCGTGGCTTCGTCAAACCTCGAGCATCACCAAATAGCGAGTAGATTACATTTCATTTGACTTGTGAATAATGAATACAGCAGACGTGACAAACAATAAGCTATTTCAGGAGTTATGTTATGTGGGAGGCTGCCACATGTTGACTTGTTCAGCTAAAAAGTCTTGCAGTCTATGCAGTCACACGAGGGTAGTAATAGTTATTCTACAGTTTCGAAGAGCCAGATTCTTTCCCCATTTTCCTCCATGTGTCAAAGTTCTCTCTTGACTTCTCACAAGCAGACAAAACGGACTCACCGAACAACTTGAGGCGTAAACAAGAAACGAATCCACTGGACAAACAATCGTCTCAGCTCCCGGATTTAACGCTGTGTTAACTTTCAAGTTTGTTTTTTTTCAACGCACACGTGTCTTCTTTGACAGCTTGTTGGCATTAAAGCAAGAGGAAGCCACTGCAGCGTTCAGGGGAGACGAGCCTTGTGCCGTGTCGCGTTCGTACAGCAGGAACTTTCGTCCATTTGGTCGAAATGGACGTCAATCAGCTCATAGCGCAATACAATTGGTCATTCATCTCCACATACCCCGCCCCCTGCTCCCATTCACATAAGTAAACAAAATATACCCCATGTTCTTGTTGTGCTATTTTTAATCAATGTCGCTTGTTAATATTTGACCAAAGTGAATGTGTTTATGTCGCAGTTGTTGGCCTACTTTACACCACAGGTTCCAACATTTTTAATTTGTGTAATTAATAATGTAATGGCCGTTTTACCACCTGCAGAATATGGCAAAATAGTAAATATTTTACAATATGTTTTGAACAAGTGGAGTAGTGTTGTTCACTGCGGATTTGCAGTCGTACGATCATGGGTATGAATCCCAGAGGTGCTCAGCCCTGGAAACATCTGGGTTTAATCTTCTTTGAAGATGCAGTGCCTGAAATCCACAGTAGAGGGGGACTCTGATACAGAGAGTGAAATAGTTTTAAGAGTGGGCTAGTCACACACGCACACACCAACATCACTTGACCCTTCCTGTGACCCACCTGACGCAAACATATGTATCAATGTTTGATTGTTTGGCCTTCTTTTTAATTTCAGGCTTTAGCTGTACCAAAATCCAGAGCATGAAAACTGACTTTTGGATAACTTTTTGCCAGTTGCAATGCCACATATCATGCATGTGTGTACTTCCTGTATGAGGTGATTTTTTTTTTTTAACCTGGTGTTTATTCACCAATAAAACAAAGCATATGCCCACTTTTTTTGGGTTTGATCATACAAACTGTTTCTACAAACATAACTGAATGTGTGTGTGTGTGTGTGTGTGTGTTGGCATGTGTATGTTCGGGGTGTGCCTCGGTTTGCACAGGACTTCCAGGGTCCCAAAGATAATGTGGAATTCATGAGAGGATTGCTGTGCATGGGTCCCTTCCTGTCACCTGACTCCCATCACTTCCTATGTTTGGCTTCCTGCGTCGACCTCGAAGGCGCGACGCAGATCTCGAGAGCCAGCATCTGTTTTATGTTTTTGTGTCTTGAAGCGAGCTGGCGGCCCTCGTTTCACCACAGCAAAACTTCTAAAACACGTAAGTGTAAACTGCATTCGCAAAGTAGAGAATGGGGACATAAACTAAGAAGAAAAGCAATGTGATGGTGGGGCCTGTATCGGGGCCCCTTGAATTTGGGGCAATGAGGCGATACATACCAAGTAATGGTTTCCAGATTTTGAAATTGAATCAGTCTGCTGCGTGTCACACAGCCGAGAGCCCCAATTTCTTCTGGCCGGCTAATGTATTTTGCAAACGCAACTTATGGAGGGGAATGAGATGTAAAACAACTGGACTGTACATTCTTGAAAACAGAAGCAAAAAGATGACAGGAAGAAGCAATTAAACGGAGGAAGGGCAGAAAATGCAAAGAGGGCGAAATGACATGATGTGATACGCGATACAACCCTCCCCTCCACTCAAGAATAGAGCACCCTCAGTCTCCATTTCACACACAAACGCAAATGTAGGTAACTCCCCTCAACTGTGCTGCCACAGTCCTCCCATTCCTGTTAACTCGTGTGGGCTTCACCACTTTTCTCTGCTCCTCCAGTGCAGAGAGAAGAGAGGAGAGAGTTACTGCACTCACTGAGCGCCTCGACGCCCCTTCAGGAAAAAAAAAAAAAGTGGACCTTTTGTTAGAGGAAGAAAATCTCCGCCAGTTTTGGATTTGAAGAAAGGCATCCTCACTCCTCAAGGGCACAAAGAGTTGCAGCAGGGTGAGTTTTCTAGGTATTTATTAGTTGTTTTATTCATAAACAATGTGCAAACAATTGTGCATATAATGTAATGTTACTCACATAAACGCACGTCACATGTGGTGAATTACACGTCTCCATAGTAGACTTAACTTTGTATTCCGTCGCCCCTCCCAGATCGTGGCACCTGTAAAGATGGCTGACGCGGCGCAGCCGGACTCCAGCAGCCTTGCATTGTCACGTGAGATAACATTTCTATCGCACGTTGTTATCGGAGGATGTGAACACACGCTGACCTCTACATGTGCTTCTCATGTCTGATTATTCACTTTACATTTCGAAGACATTCCAGCGGTTTCTTCTCATTTAATCCCACATCTCGAGACAAAGTGTGTTTACATGCTAAAGCGCTAAAGAAAAAGTTTGGCTGTACATTTATCATGCTTTTCCACTCGCGGTCTCAATGGATGATCCAATGTGGAACTCTTTCAGACATCCAGCACATAAAATTCTCATCCATTCCCGTCTTCATAGGCGACAGTTTATCAGTGCCCTCTTCATCAGCCACTTCGAGAAATGACTGCAGCATCGCACCCCTCACACCGTCACCCTCACCGGTAAAGATGAGTGTTTTGTCATAACATTTAAGATATCATGTTAAAGGATATAGAACAATACTCTGTTTTTGAACTTGAAGATGGTGGAGGTAAGACCACGGATGGCCTGCCCGTTCTCAGTTGTTGTGGCAATTGACTTTGGCACGACCTCGAGCGGCTACGCTTTCAGCTTCACGGAGGACTCAGAAGCCATACACATGATGAAGTAAGGGAGCCTCCTCTCTTTTAATTCTATTCTACCACCTTCATGATGTGTTTCCAATCTGATGCGTGCAGACGCTGGGAGGGCGGGGACCCCGGCGTGGCCAATCAGAAGAGCCCCACGTGTCTGCTGCTGACACCCGACTTGCGCTTCCACAGTTTCGGATTCGCGGCACGGGACTTTTACCACGACCTGGATCCAGACGAGGCCCGGCACTGGCTCTACTTTGATAAGTTCAAGATGAAGATCCACAGCACTTGTGTGAGCATGTTGGTAGAGAGGTGGCAAAAGCTGAAAAAAAGTACAAGTACTGATTCAAATCTTTTAAATTGAAAGGTATACTTGACTCATTGAGCCATTTTCCACAGCATAAAATAATATTTTGCCTATAATTAATGTGATAACCTCATTATTTTTATGAACAATGAATACCAAATTTTTCCACTAGCTGTCAACTGATGATGACATCACCTGTGTTGAGGAAGTAGGTAACGGCCAATCGTGACTCACCTGTTTTCTGGGTTTGGTGAGCAAACTGAGCCTTGATTGGCTGTTACCTACTTCCTTAGTACGGCCGATGTCATCTTCAGTCGACAAGTGGGGAAAAAATAGTTTTAAAGGTATTAATTCTACATGAAAAATAATGAAGTTATCACATTTATTCTGGACAAAATATTAACTTTTGAAACAATGAGTCATGTTTCCCTTGAAAATGATACAATTATAAATTTGACACACCCCAGAGAAGAATGTTGTGAAACTCATCTAATCTTGACATTCTGATTAATATTGTGTTTGTGGAATATGAATTAACGAATTTGTTCCCAAAAATGTATAAATACTTTCTATTTTAAATGTATTGTGTCCCAAAGACGTCTTTTTATGTTTTTTAATTTTATTTTTTTGTGCTTGAGCATACATAAGGGTTTGATATGGGCTCTCAACTACAGAGAACTGGTGCATAAATTGTAGTAATTACAAAAACGGCCAGCAGGTGGCAGCAGAGTATAAGAGATCAACCAGGGCCATGATGAAAACAAGCAGTTTCCCCACAATTCTAAGCAGATTTGTGAATGATGTTGCAACTTAGCTATATTCCAATGCTACTTTCTGCAAAACGGAAACAGATAGAAATATACTTTTTCTTCCTGATGAAAGAAGAGACTCTAATCTTTCTTTTGGTAGGTTACATGTTTTTATATCAATAGAACACAATATTCTGTGGGCCTTGCAAAATCAGTCAAAATCTAATAAAACAGCCTGAAGCGAAGGGGGTTGCTTCAGTGAAAATGGCTGCGAGTGCAACAAAATTCACCCATTTTTATCCATCTCATGGGGCGGCCATTTTGCCACTTGTTGCCAACTAAAAATGATGTCGCGGTTACCCATCGCTCAGGTAACGACCAATCACAGTTCAGCTTGCGAACGTCACATAAGCACACTCAGAAAACAGCTGAGCCGTGATTAGTCATACAAATACAGTTTTACAGTCAGTTATACGTATATAGCACCAGTTTTGATAATGTGTAAGAAAAAGTACTGCTGCGCACACATATTTGATTCATGTAAATCCGGTCTGTGCCGCAGGACCTCACGATGGAGACGGAGCTGGAGGCAGTGAACGGCCGGCGGGTGACAGCCATTGAGGTGTTCGCTCACGCCCTGCGCTTCTTCAGGGAGCACGCACTAAAGGTATGACAGCTATGATACGCAACATTCGCACTGACAAAGGAAGCTTGAGCAGGTGTTGTTTTAGGAAGTGGAGGAGCAGACCACCTCCATGCTGGAGGGAGACGACATCAGATGGGTGATCACCGTTCCTGCCGTGTGGCGACAACCTGCCAAGCAGTTCATGAGAGAGGCCGCCAACCTGGTTAGTGCCACAAACTCGTCACCTGCGTTTGCTCAGCACTCATGTGGATGCACGCGCTGAGCGGTTTTCGGGCGTGTGCGCGAGTGCTTCCTGCTGATCGTGATGTCATCAGCAGAACAATGAGCGAGACCGGCACACAAACACGGGAAGTTTTGAGCAGTTACCGCCCTGCCCTCACCCCCACACACACAGCTACAGTATGTACAGTATAGTCCAGTTCAGTCATCATAAGGATTTTTTTTTTAAGTTCATTGAACTTAGATGCTTGTTTGAAATGCATTTGTATAAATTAATAGCTAGGACACTATGCAATAGAACACAATAATCTGTGGGCCTTGAAAAAATCAGTCAAAATCCAGTAAAACAGCCGGGAACGAAGGGGGTTGCTTCAATGAAAATTGCTGGGAGTGAATGAGTTAATGACAGGGTGGACAGCAATTTCAGGAACACGTGCAAACTCATCAGTATGATTATGAAAACTGAATATGTGATCAAATATGTGAGCTGGCTTATAGGGTGGACAATGACACGGTGGACTTTTTTTTTTTTTTTTTTTTTTTTTTTTAAATAGAGAATCCTTTAACCACATATTACAGAGAGAGTGGTTAGGCGAGTATAATAGTGTGTGGGACATGCTAAAATAAGATACATCCAATTTGGGAAAATGGTTTATAATCGCTTATGATTGCACTCGGATGTGTGCAAAATCCACTTCTGATGAGGACGCCAAAAGCACGATCCTCTTCTCCTCGCAGGCAGGTCTGGTCTCCCCCGACTGTCCCGAGCAGCTCCTAATCGCTCTCGAACCCGAGGCCGCCTCCATTTACTGCCGCAAGCTGCGCCTCCACCAGGTGATCGACTTGAGCCTGCAGCCCATCGCGAACGGCGTGGACGTGAACGGGTCGCGACCTTTCGACTCCAGCTTCAGACAAGGTATAGGGAAACAAGTGCGTTTATGCTTGAATAAATAGCACCGTTTTCGACAAGTATTCAAACGGAGGCTAACACGTTATTCAGCATAAGAATATTTCACCCAAATCCCGTCGACCAGCTCTTCTGTAACCGCTGCGCAGCTCAGCTTACAAGTCGCTGCGAGAACATTCAATCTCTCACACACACACAGACTTACACTAAACACAGGATATTGTAATTGGAACAAGGTGGAGCCAGACTATGATCTCACCCCTTCTGGCTTGTCGTTTTGACTCCATTTCTTTTCCTTGGCTTCGCTCGAACTCCCTATATGATATGATGATGTTTTCATACATTAGTCATCGTCATCACATTTTTGCTATCTTAAACTATCCTTCCACCTCAATTTATCCCCAGAGAGAACACATAGGTATAGAGGACCAAAACTGCCAAATAAATAAATGACTAAATAAATAAATAAATGACTAAAATTCAAAATAAAAATGAATACAAAAAAATATAATTCGAAAATTATATCCAAAAAAATAAATATAAATGGAAATAAATCAATTTTTATTTTCACTTTTAGTCAATTATTTATTTAGTAATTTATCTATTTATTTAGTCATTTATTTATCTAGTTATTTAGTCTATATGTACGTATTTATTTAGTCATTTATTTAGTTATTTATTTAGTTATCTATTTATTTTGAATTTTGGTAGTTTTGGGCGCCTCAACTTGCGACTTCAGTTGCTAGACAACAAGTGAGAGCAGACAGTGGACAAGATAGTCGTCTATTGATGGAGCTGTCCATTGCAAGCCTTCATCGTTCGCAGAGCTGCTCACTCGACCAATGACAGGCAGTTTGCAACGGTGGAGTCCAACCCAAGTCACGCTTAGGACCGCCCCCTCATTTGAATAACATTTCGACTTGGCAGTACGGCCCAAAACTGCCAAAATTCAAAATAAATAGATGACTAAATAAATGACTAAATAAATAAATGACTAAATAAATAGATAAATAAATAACTTAATAAATTACTAAATAATTTACTAAATAAATACATGACTAAATAAATGACTAAACAAATAGATAAATAAATGACTAAATAAATAGATAAATAAATGACTAAATGATAAATAAATGACTAAAATTGAAAATAAACATTTATTTATTTCCATTTATATTTATATTTTTATAAAATTTTCGAATTATATATATTTTTATATTTATTTTTATGTTCACTTTTAGTCATTTATTTATTTATTTAGTCATTTATTTATTTTGAATTTTGGCAGTTTTGGTCCTCCATACATAGGAGCCATTTGTACACACACATATGCACAATTATTTTTATGTAAATTGTTTCCAGACTTGGACCACATTTGTGGGCTGATGATTGCATTTGTCTTTGTTTTTCAATATGCACACATGACCTCAAGGGACAAAAAAAATCAGTGCTGCTCAATCGCATACGTGTTGGTCTTTAGTACTCCAACTCTGCAGGCCAGAGGGGATTCGGAGGGAACTTACACAAACATGCCACGCTGCTAAACTTGATTGGACACATACACTTCTCTCCCTCACTGGGGTTCCACTCAAGTGACGGAGTGGATGTTTATTTTTGTAATTCCACATCGTCCTCAACCATTAATCATCTCGAAGCCGTGACGTCTCGTTGCTTTTGCAGGCATCTATCTGCTCACTGTGTTCTGTATGTGTGGACTGAATTGAGGGTGAAAAATGTGAGAGTATTGTTCAATAAATTAACCTTGTTGTCGTTGTGTGTCGCAGCCAGGGAGCAGTTGAGGCGATCCAGACATAGCAGGACTTTCATAGTGGAGAGCGGAACTGGAGAACTGTGGTCCGAGCTGCAGACCGGTAAGGCTGACATCATCTTTCTCTTCTGTGTTTTAGAGATGATTTTGAATAGTTACCTCATCGCTGGTTAATCGTGAGGCAGCATGAGCTGTGGTCTCCGAGGAACAAAATGGCCGCAGTTCAAATGAAAGGGTTGTAAAATGAGAAAGTGAGTTGAGTCACTTTTCTGCTTTTAAATGCCTTTTTCAGAACCACTCACTCCCCCAGTGACCCTCACGGATCTGCTTCCTGTCCACACACACATGCACACACACTATTCAATTTTCTTTTCTGCTGCACTCAGCATACCTGCAACCAGAAGCAGAGCCTTATCGCGGGACATATCATAAACACTGGCACGGAGGGAGCGCAGTACTGTAATCTAAGATTCCTCTAGGCTGTTTGTGCTGGTCAAAGAGGCAAATTAAGGGGAAAAACATTGGGGTATATTCTCTCTCTCTCTCTCTCTCTCTCTCTCTCTCGCTCTCTCGCTCTCTCTCTCGCTCTCTCTCTCTCTCTCTCTCTCTCAGCCAGAAAGGGACACGCACCGTTCTACATGCACTGCTGTCATGATCCCGGGATCGAGGTTGCGGCAGGTTAATACATGCTTCCCATAAACGTTATTTACGTCACGCGAACTCCGTGTGGCTATTTGCGCTGGCGTTAGTGAATAAGACGCTGCATATCAATGAGTCTCATTTGCATTGTTGTGGGCATGTTTTGCGTCAAATGTATGCAAATGACCTAATTTACATACGCGCAAATAACACCGGCGCACCTTGGCGCAGTCTGGTTGGCAGCGCACTTAGTGACAGATTTCCCCATCTGCATGTGTTTAGTGAATTAGGTGCTCCCGGCTTGCTCCATTTTTAAAGGTTAGCGCCGTGCAAACCTTTAGTGAATAGGCCCCATTCTATTATTTGATCAAATAGTAGTTGAACTAATGGCTAACGTGTCCCGCAGGTGACAAGTACATTGTGGCAGATTGCGGAGGAGGAACAGTGGATCTGACGGTCCATCAAATCGAGCAGCCGCAAGGGACGCTTAAAGAACTCTACAAGGCCTCAGGTGCTATTTGCTCGAACCTGTAAGGGTTCCTCCAAAATCCGTATGATGTCATTTGTTCTTTCCATTTTCCAATTGGCAATGAAAAAGTGACTCGATGTTTTGTTGATTAATGTAACAAAACAAAACAAAAAAAGTGAATGAATCACATGAAAAAAATGGAAAGCACAAATAATACACGGATTCTCCAGACCCTTTCCAACAGTTTTTCCTCCTCTCAGGGGGTCCTTACGGCGCCGTTGGCGTGGACCTGGCTTTTGAGTCCATGCTCAGCCAGATCTTTGGGGACGACTTCATCCAGAGCTTCAAAGCCAAGCGGCCGGCTGCCTGGGTGGATCTCACCATTGCCTTCGAGGCCAGGAAGCGAACGGCGGCGCCAGGCAGGGCCAACGCCCTCAACATCTCCCTGCCCTTCTCCTTCATCGACTACTACAAAAGACACAGGGGGCAGAGTGTGGAGGCCGCTCTGAGGAGAAGCAAGTCAGTGACTGTTCAGAATCACTCCTGAATCCCTTTAGAGGGATTTTTAGTCGATCTCTTTTTTTTTTTTTTATAGCTTGACTGCAACTCTTGTGTGTTCTAGTATGAACATCGTCAAGTGGTCGTCGCAGGGCATGCTGCGACTTACCCAGGAAGCCATGAACGAGCTCTTCCAGCCCACCATCGCCAATATAGTGCGACACATAGGTGAGAATAATAATCGATGGAAAAAAGATGGCAAGAAAAAGAAGCAGATGTTCATTGAGGCTTAGACAATACACGGGTAAAGCAAGTTTATTGATTCACCGTTCATACAGACGGGAAATGAATCTGTTTAGCTTAATGCTAACAAACCATGCACAACATCATAGACAGGCTAAAGAATATCATCAGTGGTGTGATAAACCTTTTAAACTCTTTTACCGTCAAGGACATTTATTGACATATACTAGAATCACAATTAATGCCGCCAATAAAGTCAATTTACGTCAACTACGTTTTTTTTTCCCCCTCAATGGGCAGTGCAATGTCTTGTGCAGTGCTGGTTTGTGAATGAGGTGGGAAAATCCAAAAACATCCACTAACTATGCCCAGCAGATGGCAGCTTTATATCTTTTGTCAATGGGCTCCCGGGTATCAAATCACATGAAAACATGGCAGATCTGAGGAAATAGAACGTTTTCATGGATGACGTGAATGATCAAAGCGTTTAATTCATAGAGTGTCACTAAACAAAAAATATTAGTGTCAAAGTCAATTGTTGTGCAGAAAATGTTTCTTTTCACAAAAAGCTTGTGTTCTCCTTATTTTTTTCCATTTTCGCTTGATGTCATTCAAATTATCTATTTTCAAATGGTGATTAGTAAAGAACGGAATAAGGTCGAAACGTGCTGTTTTTCTAATGAAAGAATGGAATCCAATCTTTCATACGGTATCCACCATGTTTATGTAGTCGTAGCATATTCTGTTTTGCCTTGAAAAAAGTGAAAATGGTCAAAATCAAATTGTTTTTTGGATAACGTTTGGCAGTAAAAGAGTTACGATATTTGAACATAGTGTAGGAACAAGAGCGAGCGTATAACACTGTCCCTATGTACAGTATATTTGTTTGTATGTATGTATGTTTGTTTGTATGTATGTATTATACTGCCCCCAGGTGGCCAAGGGGTAAACATCAGAAGCAGTAGCACAATATTCACTGAACTGAAGTAAAAATTCGCAAAAGCTATTTAATTAAATTGTATTTATAATATAGATATATAATATGGAGTACTTTTTATTATTATTTTACTATGAAAACTCATTACAAATGTTTTCATTGGTTGGATGCAGCAGTCAAAAGCTGTACGAGAATCAGATGTCTTTACACATCCTTTTTGCTGCACGGTCGTAGAGGAGCTGATGTCGAAGCCAGAGGTGCACGGCGTGCGTTTCCTCTTTCTGGTGGGTGGATTTGCCGAGTCGCCCATGTTGCAGAAAGCCATCCACAAAGCACTGGGACGCACTTGCCGCATCATCATCCCCCACAACGTTGGCCTGACCATCCTCAAGGGGGCAGTGCTGTTTGGGCTGGACCCCACTGTGGTGAGGGCACACAAATAATAGTGACACATAAAACAAAAGACAAAGTTGATGTTCAAAATTGCTAGCTTAGCGCTAACCGAGAATGTGTTTTTTTTTAACTTTATTGAATAATTTTAAACAAGTTATACAAGGAACTTGAAAACGCTTCACAAACATGTTATTAATACAAATAAATAAATAAATAAATAAATAAATAAGCCAGGACCTAGAATGTGAAATGCTATGGGGTATATGCCATGGAGGAGGCGGGACTCCCGACTTCCGGGTTTTCACACATCAGCTTCCGGTTTGCAACGTGTGGGCTGCATGTCAGTACTTGCGCTTCCGCCGTTGCGCGTTCCCATCAGCTGACGTGATTGTGTAGTATGTCTGTCTCCGAAGCATTTCAGAGAGCTGAATTGCGGTTGGGGTGGGGGTGTGAGTGTTGGAACGCGGCCGGAAACGGCGCTGATGTATCTAACCCGGAAGTCCGTGGCATCTACCCCATAGACATGCTAACGGAAATTAGCATAGCCCTTACTGCAGTTGGTTGGTGGTGACGATATTTCCAAACTTTATAATAGTTCATTGTAAGACTGGGTCCTCACAGGTACGAGTGCGTCGATGCCCACTGACGTACGGCGTGGGCGTCTTGAACCGCTTCGTGGAGGGACGCCATCCCCGGGACAAGCTCCTCATCAAGGATGACAGGCAGTGGTGCACAGATATCCTGGACCGCTTCGTGTCCGTGGACCAATCAGTGGCTCTGGGCGAGGTAGTGAGGCGGAGTTACACGCCAGCACGCCCGTCCCAAAGGAAAATCATCATCAATATCTACTGCAGCGCCACCGACGATGTCACGTACATTTCGGACCCGGGGGTCAGGAAGTGTGGAATGGTCACGTTGGAACTGCCGGAGCCGTTACTGCCGCCCACGGAAGCTGGAGCAGGAGGCCCGGGGTCGGGGAGAAGGGAAATCAGGGCCACTATGCAGTTTGGGGACACGGAAATCAAAGTTACTGCTGTGGATGTCATGTCCAAACGCTCAGTGAAGGCTTCAATTGACTTCCTGTCTAACTGAGGGGCAATATAACCAAATTAAATCCAATAGTGCTCATTTGTGAAACGGGTGTCTGGAGTTAAGCCCACTATTGAAGGGCTGTCCCGAGACATGATACAA
Source organism: Festucalex cinctus (assembly GCF_051991245.1). Classification (NCBI taxonomy): domain Eukaryota; kingdom Metazoa; phylum Chordata; class Actinopteri; order Syngnathiformes; family Syngnathidae; genus Festucalex; species Festucalex cinctus. The sequence goes on from NC_135426.1 coordinate 14,348,832, forward strand.
AGAAAGCATTTAAAGACCCTGTAAAGTGAATTCAAGATGGGAGAAGCTCAGAATGTGAGGATCTGTGCCTCCAAAAGCAGAGATTGTGGTATGATCATGTAGTTCAATAATGTGTCTATATCAGCCATTCATGGACTTTTATGGTGAAATGAATTTACATGAATTACAGGTTTAATCACCGACATGACATTATACTTCGTGATACTGCCACGTTGTGGATTTCCGTGTCCCGATGTTAAAAGTAACACACAAGCCATCGGTAAGTTGATTTCAGCGGTGCATTTATTGTTTAAGACTGGTCCAATAAATACATGCACACGGCGCAGATCCTTTCAGTGCTTTTCATTCAATATTTGTCACATAACACAAAACCAGATGAGCGGTTTCAGAATGCGAGCGGAAGTAGCAGACCCCGAGGATGGAGCCAAGACCTGCAACATGACAACTGACGAAGGCGGTGCTTTGGTAAGTCACACCCTAACAATGAAGCCTAAACTCACAGGTGGGTTGGGGGGGGCAACATCTTCAAATAAAGAAAATGAGTTGAAACTTGTGTTTATTAAACACCTGCTGTTTCCCGTGCGTGTCAACATAATTCAAATGCAGTAATGGAAGAAGTGGGTGGGTCGTTAGTGGGCGTGGGGTCTTCCGCGACCTCTGCCCCTTCCGCCACCCGGGGGTCCGTCGACACTGCTGCGCGGGTTCTTGATGGTCTCATCGACCGACAGGATGAGGCAGGCTGCCTCCGAGGCTGCCGTCAGCGCATTGATGCGAACGATTGACGGCTCCCACACGCAGGCGGCAAAGTTGTCGGCGATGTCCTCGTTGTTGATGTCCACGCCGTACCACATGCCGCCCTGAAAGGTGGTGGGATTTAACAGTACAAATACTTCTTAGATACATTTGAATTTGTTTACAATATATTTTTAATGCCTCTGGAATCCTATACTATTCAATGCCATTTTTAATGACCTACGGAAACCCTGATGTAATGCAAGTAAACATACATGTACCGTGGTGTGGATGGCTTTCCTACCTGAGCGTGTTTAGCACGTAGCTTGTTGAGGATGTTGGTGGCGTCAAAGCCGGCGTTGTCACACAGCTGTCGGGGAATGACCTCCAGGGCCTTGGCGTAGGCGCCGATCAGCAGCTGCTGCTTCCCCGGAATGGTTCTGGAATAATACCGCAAGTACTTGGACAGCTCCATCTCCACAGCTCCTCCACCCGCAACCACTGAGTCGTTCTGCAAATGAAGAGTGGAAAGGCCGTCAAGCCTCTGACTAATCAGCCCGGCAAATATTCACACAGAGTCCTCCTGACCTTGATGGCTCTGCGCACAATCATGATGGCGTCGTGCAGCGAGCGCTCCGTCTCTTCCGTGAACTGTTCGGCTCCACCACGCAGGATGATGGTGCACGTCTTGGCCTTGGGGCAGCCCTTGAACAAGTTATACCTACACACAGAAATCCAAGTTGTCGTCTGGCCGGTCGCAACAAAAACTACAGAGAACGAAAATCCTTACCTTTCTCCTCCCACCTGGACCTCCTCAAAGAGCTCACACTGGCCCAGGACTTCATCTGTCAGATTACTAACTGAAGTCTGGATGGAACCCCCGCAGGCCTGGATGTCACATGACACAATGTGGTTTTCATATTCAAACACCACCAGAGTTTGTCTTCAAAAAAACACAGGCCCAAATTTCCCACCAAGTGCATTTGAGTAAAACTTAAAATGTTTCACAACATTTTAGGAACCACTGCAGGAGTTCTGGTGTCCTACCATCATGGTCCTCTTCAAATCTTCCTCCTGGACCCTCCCAGCACAGAACAGGTCTCTGTCCGCAAAGTACTGCGTGGCCACGTCACCAATGGGCAATTTAGAGAGAACCACTTTGGCTCCCGACTGGTAGATTTTCTCCAACTTATCGTAAAGGATGTTCCACTCCGCATCCACGATGGCTTGATAGTCCTGCAGATGCGATGAAGAGGATAAATAACAAAAAGGGGACTCCAGTGTCATGCGTGGGGGTTCTCCGTACCTCCACAGACTTAACCCGAACCTCCGCATTGTCCTTCTCGGCTTTCAGCTCCAGCTCAATGTTGAGCAGCGCAATCTTTGGATTCTCATAACACTTGGGCTGCATCTCGAAGCCGGCGTAGGAAAAGGTCTTCTTGAAGGCCACCCCGGAAATCAACTGGGAATCCTGAGTTTGGGGGTGAAATGAGTCAAAATTTGTGCTTCGGAGGTGAAAAAGAAAGAAAACCCACCTCCAGACCTCCTCCCTGGACCTTCTTGATGCCGATCATCTTGAGCGACAGCAGCTCGTCCAAAGACATGACGGCATCCACCACCATCTTGGAGAAGAACTCCTTCTGACCGGCAATCAGCTTGGAGTTGAGCGCCGTGGCCGCACACTTTTCCAACAACTGCCGCTGCTCTCTGAGGATACCACCGCATAGGTAAGAAAAAAGCGTTCAAGCAGGATTTCAAGGACAGCCGAGCGCTCACTGTTTGTCGCCTTTCTTCACGGGAACGGCGATTTCCTTGATCTTGTTGACAGCCAGGTTGGTTGCAGTGCGGAATGCTCGAATGATGGTTTGAGGGTGGAGCCCCTCCTCCACATACGACTTCAGCTGCTTCAGGAACTCCGCGGCCAAGAGTGTGACCGAGGTGGTGCCGTCTCCGACCTGAGTTCAGGTATGACGATTTTCGTGATGGGAGACAGCCAGGGTTAAAAAAAAAAAAAAAAATTCCAGTGGAATTAACTGGAAGGTTAATTTTATCCAAAGGTATCATATTCAAGCATAAACGTAAGCCATTCCGGGTTTAAATATAAACAAGACCTCAGCATCCTGAGACCGCGCAATGTCCACCAGGGTCTTGGCTGCAGGGTGGACCACATCCAGCAGCTTCAGGATGGTGGCCCCGTCGTTGGAGATGGTGGCCTTACCTGGAAAATATAAAGCTAGCTTTAACGCCAGCGCCGCATGCTCAAGCCGTTCCCTTTGTCACACGTCTTCACCTCTATTGTCCACCATGAGTTTGTCCATCCCTCTGGGCCCCAGGGTTGTCCGCACAGCCTCGGATATAACCTAAAAGACGGATGTAGGCATGGTTACTTAACATGAACCCACACATACACACAAAAGTTGAGAGATTTGCAGACCTGGCAGGCATTGATGTTGCTGATGAGCTGGGGGATTCCCTGAGACGTGTCTGTCCCTTCCTTCAGCAGGATCACCGGTGTGGGCTGTGGACAAACAGAATCGGAATCTCAATGAACCCGTGTGTACCATTCATTTCTTAATGTCCATGATATATGGCTGTAATACATACGATCATATTTAATTGTGTGTTACTAGTATGTTGCCTGACTTAATAGCAACTTCCAATGAAATATTCATCTTTTTATACTGCGTTTGCTTTGCTTTATTCTAATACAGTACTCCAGCTTTCATCCATACAAAGAGGCTAGCGGCTAACCCAGCAGTTACATCAATAACAAAACTCCCAGACTGGACACGATAATCTAGCAACACGACGTATTTAAAGGGGTGCACTGCCGTTTGTATTTCAGTACCGACGATTTCATTTTTGTCGTATTATTATCATCACAAGAAGCCGTCGCATACGCCCATTTACAGACGTTAGCCTTCCAATGCTAACGGTATTTTTAGGCGTTTTGCAGTGTCATCTCCTGAAATAATGGCACCCCGCTAACAAGAACGAATTCGGGTTTTAACTCGGGTTATTTGGAATGTAAAGCCACGCCGCGAAATATTACGATGGACACGGATTGTATTTAGAAAAGCGGCATGGCAGCCACTGGACTCACCATCATCTTTGCAGTTCCTTCGAGAAGCTTTGGACCGGAATGAAATCCCACAATGCTTTGCGGTGGTGCGTTCAAAAGGATGCGGGCAATGCACACATTGCAATGAAGTAGACACAAAACGATCACCGTGGCGACATATTCAATAACAAATTAATAATAGTGAAGTGAAAAAAAAATCACGCAAAGTAGGCATGTTATTTGTTTCGATACTTTATTTAAAAAACATTACATTATGTCAAGCAATAAAATACACGAGAGTCATAACAGACACAAGTAAAACGATTGAAAAAAATGTAAATTCATTGACATTTTATACATGATAATAATGATTTCGTATATTAAATAAATTTATAGAAATCCATAATAATGTTCAGAAGGTTGCCAACTAGATTTCAAGAGAATGCAGAATTTGCATACTGTGATTCAAACATAGCAACACGTAACTCAGGCATTTGCAATATTTTTTTTTCCCCTTCAATAAATGTGTTTTTGCATGTGCATGCATTGGCGCTGTACTTTCCAGAAGTCATAGGTAAATGTTTTGGTTCTACTGTATGTTTGGAGCTAATGTGTACAACCTTTTTAATGTGTAATTTTAGTGGTTAATATTAAAACGTGATTTAAAGAAAGTGAAATCCATGTTTGAGAATCAGTGAAGTAACCTACCACATTCCTAGGACATTTTGAATAGTTTTTTTTTTTTTTTTTTTTTTTTTTTACACATGGATGCATTCTTTGACTAAATCATCGCAGTAATAGATGCAATATTCTAACAAAGTAAGTTACCAATTTTATCATTAAACTGAAAGAAAAAGCACTCATAGTATGATGATCATATTTTGGTCTTTGTTTTCTTGTGGTGCTGCACGTCGTTGCAGAGGTAGAAGAGCGGATGCAGATAACCGCAGCTGAGCGATGCCGCAAAACCCATGGCCATATACTGACACTTCAAAACCCGAGCAGGGACCACGCCGTGCATAGGAATGGTGACGATGAAGGGCAAGTAATTTACGATAAACGTGACCTGGACGAAGAGGATGGTGATGAAGGCTTTTCTCTTAATGCCGTGCAACTCTCTATTTCCCATCGCATGGCTCTTCTTCTCCTTGCCGACTTCCTGCCTCTCTCCTGGTGGACTTTTTCTCAAGGCTTTGAGCACAGCTACACAACAGTAGGTGTCCGCAGCCAGGACGGATAGGAAGATCAAACACACCAACACAATGGATTGGTGAATACAAGCAATGATGGCAAAGCAGGTGGTCAGGCACAACACAGTGACAAAAGCTCTCCATTTGTACCTTAAGGCCTTGAACCTGACAGCAAACAGACATCAAATCAAGTCACGCGATAATGAAAAGCGTTGATTTCGACGTGTTTACAGACGAGCAAAGAAGTGGTTTTACCGTAGAAAGTCCAAGGGACGGACCACAGCCAAGTACCTCTCCACACACACCAGACACATGAGCAACGGCTTTGTGAAGACCATGGAAGAGGTCACGAATGTCGACACATGCATCAGCCAAGAAGCTCGCCAAAGGAAGTGATTAGCAAGTATCGCGGGAACCGTCACATAGAAAGGCAAGTTGATGAGGATCAAGCAGAATGGGAAGAAGTCTGCAGTTAGGATGCCGTCAACCTTGGACCTTCAACATACAAAAAGACATTTCAACAATCTGTCTGAATGGAAAACAAATGGTTCTAATCAGGATTGACTGCCCCTTCTCTGCATCACCCCTCCTCATCATCCATGAGTTAGAGAATTTGACAACCTTCGATGGAGGATGAACCAGGCAAGCCAGAGGTTTGACGGGAGGCTGAAGACGAATTCAGCCCCGTAGGTGGCAAGGAGAATGACAAGGCCCGCAGACGGTTGTCCAGACTCATCGTCGTAAGGATCGCATTCGTACCAGAAATACAGTAAATTGGGCGAAGTGCTGGAAGACGATCCATTCATTGTGATGGGAACGCTGCAGAGAACAACAAATGAATTATTTGGAAATTATATTCAAACAATCAGAACGAAAGGAGTATAGCAAAAAGGCAGACCTCACCGTGCGTTCTCTGGGGACAGAACATTTTGGTTTGCATGTTTGTATAGCTTTTTAAAACAAGCATGACTGACAACAAAAAGATTTGCATGGCAGCATGATATTGAGCAGGTGCCTCACGCTTCATGCTAAGTATGAGCCCTTGAATGTACCTAAAATTCAGTTTGCAATGTTTATGTGAGCTTGCCACTTTGTAGTGCTTTTTGAATGTGATGTGAGCAGAGATGGGAAAGTAATCAGACTGTAGATTTAAGCAGAAGTAGGCTGGAGTTTAGAGTTACTTGTTTCAAAAGAAACCATAAAATAAACTTAGGTAGTAAGGAGGACGTTTGTAGCTTGGATATTTTTGTATTATTTAAACTCCAAGCTTTAACAAATATGCTATTTTTTTTCTATTTTGCCAATAATTATGAAATCCCAATATAATGACTAGGGAATGGAAAATTCTGAATATCCCAACATTTCTGTAATTTCCACAATGCAACGTGTTTTTACACAGTGAAAACAACGGAGTCTGTATTGCTTTTGCCTGTGACTAGCATTCAAATCAGGCAGCTTGCCTTTGCGTCAGTTTACTAGTATATTGATAAATGTTCACAAGTAACATTGCATAGAAATTATTGGGCTTTGATTATAGAGACATAAAGGTACAATTTTCCTGCTATGTAAGATATGTTTTTATTAAAGCTGCTTTTAACAAAATATTCGAGGTGACAAAGTGTTCCTGAACGCACATTTAGTAACGTCAACCAGTGTGGACGAATGCAGGCCATTGATTGGCTCAAGACCTTGTCTTTGAGAAGCGCTCGATTTACTACAGCACACAAACTACCCGTATTCAGCGCACTTTCGAATGTGTTACAGACACCGCCCGTGCAGACACACGTAGCAACAAATCAATGAATGTCGTACCCACGAATCTGTGGCGGGAGACGGAGTCTGCAATAAACATACAAATACACATTCCGCATAGAGAAATGGAGGAGTTTGGAGTTTATGCGGTATTTGGGGTAGATGCGTCACCCCAACGGCTACTCGGGTACGTCGAAGACTGTAACACATCAACTCTAGGAATATTGTATTAAATTAGCTTCAAGAAAGTTGCATGCTAAGTGTTTGACAATGGTCCTCCCATGCTCGCCGTAGATTTCTATTCACAACGGACGCTTTTACGCCGTTTTCCTCACACACACACACTTTCAAAAATAGACCTTCTACATTTTCGCAAAGTTGAAAGTTTACACATTTCTCTTTTGTGTGTGTGTGTGTGTGTGTGTGTGTGTGTGTGTGTGTGTGTGTGTGTGTGTGTGTGTGTGGGTGTGTGTGTGTGTGTGTGTGGGGGTGTGTGTGTGTGTGTGTGTGTGTGTGTGTGTGTGTGTGTGTGTGCCAGCGAGGAGGGTCCCCGCCAAGTATCTGTTGCCGTTCCACCAACAGTCCACCAGGTGGTGCTGTTTAGCAGCGGACCTTGGGGCGAGAGGATTTGCGTCAACGCGGACCTTTACGACGTGCATCGGACCCTCATCACCATCGGGAAGCTGACTCCTTATAACAGGTTAGACGCCTGAAAGCTGTTCGAGTATTTAATTATTCAATTAATGGGCTAGTATGCTTTTTGTCCTCAAACTCCTCACTATTAGGACAACTTTGGAACACTACACCATATTACTTACTAAAAGTGAGTCAAAACCGCACTAAATGACAACTGCATAATCATGACTAGTGACGGTCTAAAAGTCAACATCTAGAGTTTCACTAGTAGTATTAGTACAGTGCAGATGTCAACAAGTGCAAGGTTTTGCCTCACACTAGTATCATGTACAGTGGATACTAAAAAATTTACACAGCCCTGTTCAAATGTCAGGTTTTTGTGACTTCAAAATCAAGATAAACTTTTTTCCACCATGGATATGACCTCTATCCTGTACAACTTGAAAGTACTGAAAGTACTACTACAACCCAAAATAAATGATAAATGGACTAAGTTTCTCTTGTCCTTTTTTTGTATAAGAATGTAATTTGAGCAGGGGTGTGTCACTTATTTGTCTTGTACAGAAATAAGTAAAACAGTTTTTCTCCTATATTAAACATTTTGTTTATTCTGGGAATCCCATAGATGTCTGTCTTGGGAGCAGTGGGAAGAAGAGACATGGACAAATGGTGCTACCTTGAATGTTACACTGGAAGGAGGATATATGGTAAATAATGGCATTGATGGAAAACGGCCAGGAAGCACAATCATAGAGGGAGGAATTGAAATTGTTTATTTCTCCCCAGGTGCAACACAGTTGGTCGGGCCCCGCGCTGATTTTGGCCGCCAAGGAGCACACTCCAAAGGTATGGTGATATTAAAATAGATGTGTACTTTTTCCTCCTTTATTTCTTTATTTTGTTCAATCACTGTGGATGATGGAATGAGGTACAAAAGACTTCTTTTTGCTCCCAGGATGCCATCGCCCCTCCCCTTGAGGCCCAGGTCCTGGAGCTCAATTGCAAGAGGAAGAGAAAGCGAGCCACTCCTGGAGAGCGTGATGCGGGCAAGGATGCCAGGATGTTGGTGGGTGAGGAGGATGAGATGGAAAACTTGTGTCCCAACAGCAGCCCGGAGCAAACTACACCTGTGCGAAAAGTCCGACGGCACACCAAAGGCAGGCAGAAGCTTTTCCCAGGCAGGGGCCAAGCAGCCACAAGTCAAGGAGGTGAGATTGTGGAAAAGTAGGGGTGTCCGATCAGGGTTCCGATCATCCATGAGTGTAATCAGATGATACTGATCGCATGGATTCAGTGTAAAATGTTACATTTTATTATTATTATTATTTAAAAAAATAATGTTTTTTTGTTTGTTTTTTTAAAGTTTTGTTCAATTTTTATCCAGCCGTTTGCAAATAACATAAAGATAACCACTAGTCATGTTTGCGTGGAGGCTTGTATTCCAATTAAAATGAAACCAAATGACCAAATGGAATGAAAATACTTATCACACATCACAGGGCAAATCAGAATGGAGTTTCATTTCTGTTCAAAGGGGTTACCATATTCCTGTTACCAATCCTGCTGTAGTATGAAATTAATAATTCAATGCTTAATTTCATTAAGTATAAGGAAAACAAGATTGCTACAAGACAAGTAAAATTTAGGAATAGTTGCCATTTAACCAGTTGTCAACTGTGATTTCTTTATCCGAACTGGGTGGCAAAATCACAAGTCAGAAATCTGACGTGGCTTCATGCCTTCGCGCTCTGCTAAGTCTGCATCTTTTCCACTAAATAAATAAATACAAGACTGATTATTATGAAAACAACAGCGACTGAACTTCAAAGTCTGCTCGTCCACACAACTCACTCAGCTCTAGTAAGATTAACGTAACGATGCTAATCTTAAGTTCGTCTAATGGTGTTTTGCATTGTTTGTTAGCATTAAGCTAAGCTGAGTTAGGTGAGGAAGAGCTTTATGATTGTTTGAAATACACAATTTGTTGTCTTTGTTTTAGGTTAAGTTCAACAGTAACTTCAGTAGAATTTTCTTATGATGTTTTAGCTGTGACACCGTCAGGTCGTTGGGGACAAATGCTGTGCCCCATCGATGCCCAGACGGCCATCTTGATTGGAGGTCAAGGAGCTAGGATGCAGTTCTGCAAAGATCCCTTGTGGAAACTCTGCACGGGTATGTTACTTATATGAAAGCTGGATTTTGGAAAAACTGCTTATTGTTGTCCGGATGGAAAATATATTTACGTTCTTGTCCCGCAGAGGACCTGTCCTGGGTGGCGGCCGAGACTCTGGCGCAGGGTCCGACTCCCGAGGCCAGGATCGGCCACACGGCTGTCTATGACACGGACTCTAAGCGCATATTTGTGTTCGGAGGCTCCAAGAACAAAAAGTGGTTCAACGACGTCCACATCCTGGACACGCAAAGCTGGAAGTGGACCATGGTGGAGGTCAGGTTCAACTTTTAATGTCTCCTTTCGTAAAAGGCAACTCAACTCAAAACGCGCATCTCAGGCCCAAGGGAAGGTCCCCCCGCTGGCTTACCACAGCTGCAGCCTGTTCCGCGGCGAGCTCTTCGTGCTGGGAGGGGTTTTCCCCCGGCCCAACCCGGAGCCAGACGGCTGCAGCGACTCCCTGTACATCTTCGACCCCCAGCTGTCCATATGGTACCAGCCCATCGTCATCGGCGCCAGCCCGTCGCCACGCTCAGGGTAAGGCCGCCGCCACCGCTTCGTCTGCTTCACCCCCATCTCGCTATGTGTCGCCGGTTTGTACAATTCAGTCCCACTTTGCGTTGCAGTCACTCGGCCTGCGTGATGCCGGAGGGGAAGATTTACGTATTCGGTGGGTGGGACACACCTGTGTGCTACAGCGACATGTTTGTGTTGGACCTCGGTGAGGCGTGCGCCTGACTTCCTATACTGTGCATTCAAATAAGCAACATGGCTATAACATGGCAATTTTTTTTTCTCTCCCCCGCTAGGTCTGATGGAGTTTTCTGCTGTTCAAACAAGTGGAAAAAAACCCTCCCCTCGATGGTAAACTCACTCGGACAGTTGTCTTAATTTAAAAACATTTAGTGCGTCTTATAATGTGTGTTTGTCTATCTTGTGTGTCCGTCATAGCTGGCACGGCAGCGTTGTCATCTCAGCCACAAAGTTCCTGATCCACGGCGGCTATAATGGAAACAACTCACTCAGCGACGCCTTTGTTTTTGACACAGGTGAGCAGTCATTACCATCATGACCAGTATCAGCCGCCCTCTTATTCAAAGTTAGAAGAATATAAAATTGCTATTAAATTCAGGCAGTTTTACGGTAAATGCTTTGTGGGATATATAGGTCTTGATTTAAAATTATCTGTCATTGGGTTTTTTTTTGGGCGGGGGGAGTGGAATTTTGTGTATCAAAAGTACTTGGTATCGGTGACTACACGAATTGAGTACTCGCACTGGTATCGGTTTGAAAAAAAAGTGATATTGAACATAGTTGCCAATGTTCAATATCAATTTTTTTTTTTTTTTTTTTTTTTACCAGGGGCCTGCATCCTGCGGCTCTGGAGCTACATGTGGCCCTTTAGTCCCTCTCCTGTGGAACTCTTTTAAGGGGGGGGAAAAAATGTATTATTATTATTATTATTTTTATTATCTAAAGTTTTCAGAGTCCAAATTTTTAAGTTGTCAGAAAAAGAGATGAAGGGTAGATTTAAAATTACCTAAATATGTCCAAAAACAAGAGGAAAAGCTGAAAATTACCATAAAATGTCCACAACATTGCCAAAAAATGTCAGAAAATTGATATCAAAAAGGGCAAAAAGAAATGTCAAATAATAGCCATAAAATGTCCAAAAAAGGAAGAGGCAGAAAATTAAAGGGATACTTTACTTATTCAGCCAATTTTGGCAGTCAAACATTAATATTTTGCCTATAATAAATTTGATATTTTCATTATTTTTCATGTACAATTCGTACCTTTTAAAAAACACATTTTGCAACTTACTGTCGACTGAAAATGACATCACAAGGGCTCAGGTAACCAATCACAGCTCAGCTTGTGAATGTCACGTGGCCAAACCTAGAACACAGGTGAGCTGTGATTGGTTACCTGAGATCTTGTGATGTCATTTTCAGTCAACAGTAAGTTGCAAAATGTGTTTTTAAAGTTACTAATTGTACATGAAAAATAATGAAAGTATCAAATTAATTATAGACAAAATATTAACTTTTTATTGCTATAATGGGCTAAATAAGTGAATAAGCAAATTCCAACATTTTCGTTTCCCAACATCAGAGACAAACATCTGGACGGAGGTGACGCTCCCGCAGCTGTCACTCGCCCGGGCGGGCCACTCTATCATCGCCATGGAGATGCCCGTCGCCCGCCAAAGCGCGGACCAGCAAGCGGACAAAACATTGCTTGTGTTCGGTGGTGGTGACAACGAGGGCACCTTTTACGCCGACGTGACCGCCGTTGCCGTGAGGGAGCTGCTCACTCTCCTTTGACGGTTTGACGCTACGCACACAAGTTTTGGTTCATTGCCTTTTTTTTTTTTTTTTAAACTTGTTTTTTAACAGTTTCCAGTATCGAGTTGGATTTTTTTAAGTGTATTTTGAAATCAATTCACATGAATAAATTGGGTCAATTTGAAAGGAAATACTTCTTTTTTTCTGTGTGAAAAGAAAAATGAATGAATCTGCTTATTGGATGTCACGACTAGTCATTTGATGACAAAAAAAAAGGTTTTTATTTTTTGTTTTCATCTATGGTGCGTCATTTTCATGCAAACACATCTGACATAGATTTTCTTTTTGTCTTGTCTAGGGCCAGTTGAGGAAAAGTCATCCAAATTTCCAGCTATTTTTATTGCTGTCAAATGTCAAAACGTGTTACATTTGACCTATGTACACTATAGTAGTTCATCTCTCCCTAAATTCCACATTTTTGTCCCTCCTGCTGGTCTCTGCAGCCGCCCCTGTGTGAGAGAGGAAGGAAGGAAGTGCCGAAATAAGCAGGAGCGACGGCGCGCCCCAGCTTGAACACCGTTTTTTGTTTTTTTTTCCCCACACGCAACTCCGACGGAGTCACAGGCACAAAGTCGCCATGAAGACCATCAGGGTTTTTGTCCTCCTGCTAACATCAGCGCACATCTTCACGCCAGGTAAGAGAATCAGCTTCATTGTTGTAGTTTTTTTTTCTCTTCTTTTTGAAAGCATCTACAAGCTGGTGTTTCAAACTCAATTTTATTTCCGACCACAATTGAGTTATGGTTTGATAAAATATTTAATAACCTAAAATGTTGAGTACCCAGTTTAATTTTTATATATACATTCAGTGGTGACTTGAGATTTGCTAATGTTTTTAATGAGAAAAATAGAACTTTGGAATATAGCATATACAGAATACAATTAATGACATCATTAAATAGAATGTCACAAGTTTCAGCAGTGTATGCACCCCCCCCCCCCCCCTTTTTTTTTTTTTTCTGCATCAATTCAAACATTTTGCTACTCCTCCTTGTGTGCTCACCTTGGCCACCTGGGGGCAGTATGATGCAGACACGAGCAACATTAAATGCAACACAGGAAGCTGACCAATTAGGTGTTCTTTGCAGAGGATAAAGAACGAATGCCTTAGTATTATATATATATTATTTGTCTACTTATCAAACAGGAGTAGCAGTAAACAGCTTCTAGTCTCCATTTTGAAGAATTATTCCCTATCTGCCAATCAACAAACAATTTTGGGCAATTTTTACTGTCTCCAACGTAATGAATATAAAGTTTATTTCACCCAACTTTGATTTGTCCATCTGAGAAAGGCTCACGCTTTGAACCATCAAAGCAGAAGCGCACAAATGAACTCTCGAGGGACCGGGCGACAATGGGAGTCGTTTGGTTGATGCAGAGGAAAACGTCTGTTGATGTGTTTGTTTATCTTCTGTTTGCTCCGCCAAAAGAGCTTTTTATCTGCTCTGCGCCGGCCCGATAAATGATTCAGGAGCAAGATAGCGTTGGGAACCAAAAGGGCCGCCACTCTCACAGGGCATGAAAATGTCCCCGCAGGGGAAATCTGGAGGAAATAACCTTAGCAACTCACTTTGCGGCTTTGAGTTTGAAGCAACTGAATAATGTTTGGAGGAATAAAAGATTCGAGTGTCTTGTGGGGATGTCCTCATAGTTGACAAGTGTGAGGAGAGGAAGTACGAATTCAAAGGTCAGGGGGGGACAACAATAGCGTGGAGGACAGGATGCAGCTTCAGTCTGTGAGGAGGATCCCAGCAGAGGATGTCAGCTGTATTGACAAGGAGGCAAGAGTGATGGATAGTTCAAAAATAACACAATTGTTGCAATAACTCTACTCACAACCTTCATTCCCAGATGACCTAAAATGCACTTTGACCTTTACAAGTGAACTTAATTTGACCTTCTGGAAACCAACATAAACGTTTATTTGTTTTTAATAAGAAGGATAACGCTGCATAAAATTCCGACATTGTTAAACAGAATGTAAAGACATTATTCAATGTTTGCCACATTTTTTTGCTTCACTTCAAAGACTTTGTGCTGCTCCTTCTGGTGTGTGCACCTTGGCTACCTGAGGGCCGTATAATATATGTGGTGTGGTTATACTGTACACGGAGCTCCTAAGTAAACTGCAGTAATAGTAATTAGTAATCGTTCTTCACATATAATAAAGACTATATGCCCGTCTGTTTTTGAAAAATTTTACAATTTTTTTTATTATATTTTTTATGTATTTTATTTATTTATTACATTATTATATATTTTTTTAAATTTTACCTTATGTATTATGATCTTGGAAAAAAATAAATAAATTGTGTCTCCTGCTACATTGTTAACTGGCATCAAACAAATTTTTGCTGTTCATTCTCCTTGTTGGTCTACTTCAAAGTGTCAACAAATGATGATGTCGGGAACCAGCAGGGGGAGAGTCCGACAACGGCCAAAGCAATGTCAAAAAACCCCCGGGGTAAGTAGAAATGTTGCATTACTGGGGCCCGACCAATTAATCAGCTGATATGAGCATTTTTTTTTTAATTATCTAAAATTATCACCCATTGGTTTTTGTTCTTCCGATTTCCAATGAGTTGTTTTACACAAATTATTACATTGACAAATCAAACAAAGACAATAATTCAATACAAAAAAATAAGATAAAAAAAATAATAATCTTTTCTGTTCTGTCTATAATTAATATCTTGATTGTTGTAATTGCTGGGGCACCAAATACCGGTAGGTACGTTAGTTTGTGCATTATGTATATTTTTTAATTAATCGTTGTTGGAATTTTAGTCTGCCAAAAAAGCATTTGCCTGAAAAAAAATCCTTGGAGGTCGGACCTTATTATGTACACCACCTCAGTTTTGCCAACTTGTTTATTTTGCTCTTTGGTACCCTTGATCAGCGCCAACAACATCTGCAGCTCCAACCACAGCAACGACAAGCGGAGCGCTCGCCACAGCAGCGCCTCTGACAGAAACCACCAGAACACCTGCTGAGACCAGTGAGTGTGTCAAATGCCTTAAAAGGTTTCGTAATATTGATATCAAACTTTTTCCGCAGCGAAAACAGTCCAGGTGGCGGCAACGACGGCGGTAACGACTCCCTCGCTGATGCTGACGCAGCCCAACGTGACGTCGCCAGCAGCCAGGGCAGATGCAAAAAGTTAGCGCTTTTGTTCCAGTATTTAAGCGTCGTTTAGCAGTAATTGGTCCTACATTTGCCATTTTTTGTGTTTATGATCAGCGCCAACAGAAGCTGCGGCAAATAACAGCACCCAGCCGAGGAGCGCTGGCTCCCAGACGGACGTTTCGACCAACCAGACTCAAGGTAAACAAGCAGAGAGGATCGCATTATTGGCTCGCACAGAACTGATGGCAAAATGCTCTGCATATCTAAATAGGACCGAGCCCCACCTTGGCGCCGCTGCAACCTGACAACGGTACTGTAGTGTATGTTCCACATGGATTCATCATGATATTGCTTTCCTTTCAACAATTATCCATTGCACTTTCAGCGATGCCTCGGAACGAGACAGGCCAGACCACAGAGAAAAGTCCTGGTAGGTCACCTCAGAAACCGTTCAAATTCAAAAGAACAAAGTGCATTTTAAACAGTCGACATACTTTTGTTGTTGTTGTTGTTGTTGTTGTTTTTTGCCTGTTCTAAAGTTAGTTTTATTTTGTTAACTGAAATATATATATATTTTTTCATTTTTAGTTTGAGTTATTTTGTACTGAAGCATGGAACTGTCAATGTGAAGTTTAACATTTTTGACTGCCAAATCCATTTAAACGTACATGCAAATATTTCTAAACATATTTGCAAATACGTTTGAACAAATAATAGTAGGCTAAATGGTAATGAAAAAAAAGGGTTTTTTTGCACTTTAGCCTACAAATACTTTTGAACATACTTGCAAATACATTCAAACATATTTGCATTTGTGTTAGGTCTAAACATTTGTAAATATGTTCAAATGTGTTAAATGTATTTGCAAATACGTTCAAACATATTTTCCAGTCAAAAATGTTTACGACGCATTGGCAGGTTCTACACTTGCGTAATTGTGTTCATTTTCGTTCAAGTATAATAACCTTGCTGGTGACAAAGTGTGTTTTGACAAAAAAAAAAAAGATTGTGATTGTGATTTGAAAGGTCCTCAGGTTGGCAGCGGTAGCAAAGAAGTCGCAAAAGCAGGTGAGTGCTGCGTGCAACTGTGCCAGGCACCGCCGGACAGACGCACAGGAAGATTTTATTTTTTTTTTTTTTCTGTTTTCAGCTACAGACAAAAGACTTTGGTGGATTGTTTTGCCCATCCTGCTGGTTGCCTCCGCCGCCATCATCATCCTCAAGTTCAAATGCAAGAAGATCCACGACCACACGGGTACGTTGTGGGTGTTAAAGTCTTCATGGAATGTAAAATCTTCAATTGTATTTTTTATTTTTTTTCAACAGAGATGATCGATACTGGAACTGAGAAGTAAGTTGCAAGCGTGAAGGCTCACGTTGTTGATTGTGCACCTCCAAATGAGGCGCGCGCCGTCCTCGTCTCCTGTGTGTCCGCAGCGCGTCCTTCCAGAGCCGCCCGGAGAGCACCAAAGACGGCGTCATGCTCCTCGGCGTCAAGTCGTCAGGCGGCGAGGAGAACGGTGAGCCGTCTTCTGCGTGCGCGGCGTTTTTCTTCCGGCCTTTCGCCGAAGCGGGAAGTGGCCGGCTTTTAATATCTTATTGTGTTGCGCGCGGGCTTCGGGCCTGGACTGGGCCGCGGAAGGTGTTTCCTGTGATTTGGGGCAGCCGCCCTCCGGCCAGCAGCGGGGCCCGAAAGATAGCCGCTTCCTAACATAAACACCGATTTGTTTTGGCCAGGGGCTATTGTGTGCCTACAAAAATGTCAGCGTGGCCCTGACGCACACGCACGTTTGTGTGTGTGTGTGTGTGTGTGTGTGGGGGTGTGTGTGTGTGTGTGTGCCCTTCCATGCATCTTGTGTGGTTCACGCTCACAACACTTGACTTGGCCATGAGCTTCACAGGGAAGTTGAGTCATTTTGTAAGAATTCGGCAGAGGAAGAAAGTGTTTATGCCTTCGCTGGATGTCAGATTCCTTCGGAAACACATTCCGAAATTCTGCCAAAAAACAAACTCCAGACAGATAAATAAAAGATAATTCAGTTGCACGAGACAAGAACGACCTGAATTGCTTTTTTTGCCCATTTTGAAAGTATCAACAGGTGTTTACTGTGTGTTGTGCAGCAGCACCATCGAGTGTCTCTTTGAGAAACTACACCAAATCTGAAATCGTGTTTTCTTCGCTTTTATGTTGTAGCTTCAAGATGAAGACACCATGCATCCAGTGGAGCTGTCCCTTGACCTCAAGTAACCTTTTATGTTCACGATGCAGGAAGTCAATTGGCCCCATGAGCTCATGATCACAGTAGAATAAAATTGTCATTGTAAAAACAAGACTATATGAATTTATTTCAGTGGTGCATCACCAAAGATAAGAACAATTAGAAGCAGATCCTTCCCTTATGCAATGTATTTACTCATCATCATGTATGCTACAGTTGATTTCTAACATTTATGTTTTTGTTTACAAATGACAGTGCTGTTATTTTAGAACTGAAATCACATTTGTTGTCAAGAAACTACATAATTCAAATACAGTTTTTCATAGTACTACATTTTGAAATACTTGCATTTGTATACTTAAAGGCTGGAATTATTTGTCAAATAAATCCAAGCCAAATTTGACAATCTTCCTGTGCTGTATATTTAAAATTTATAAACCCCTGTGTCAGGATGAACTTCCAAAACGAGGACGCAAGTGCAGGATGACCTCCTTTTCATGAGCTTGTGTTTATTACCAGCAGGCATTTTGTGAGGCTGCTGACATGGGAGAGTGAGATCTCGGCAGCTGATGTGAATAATCGCCGTTGTGTCATTCACCTGAAGAAACCAAATCAACTGAGCGTGGCCTACTTTAAAGAAATAAACCCCCCAAAAATAGCTGCTCTCATGACCTTCCTGTAGTCGCTGAGACGATCTGCAACTTTTGTAATGTGACTCTGGCCAAGCTCGTATGAATGTCTGCATGCATCTCTTCCACCCCCCAACTACTACTTTTTGCTGCAGGTTTAGGACCGGTCCTGCTTCTGATTTTTCACTTACACGTAACTGCAAAGTAGAACAGCAATATTTGCAATGTCATTTGTCCACATAATGTACATTTAATATGCATGTAATGATTTTATGACGTTATAAAAAATGTAGGTCAATGCCATTGTGGTTAAACATCATTCGAGACCGATGACATAGTTGACACAGTGACTTTTAATGGCAGCTGCATGTGACTGCAGGAATCACTTTGGTCTGTCAGATTCCTTGACACCGAGCCAGCTGAGCTATTAGAGGGCAAGCTCCACTTACTGAGGGATCATGTTGTGTTGTGGCCAACTTTCACTGGAGGGAAATTTTAGACACTATTTTGCCAGACAAATCTAAATAAAGTGTCATTTTTATCTGCATGCAGTATTCAGTCATTTATTTATTTTGGGTCTTAGCTGTATACAAAGTGTTCTCAGGTATTGGCCAATGATTTCGTGCCAAGCTTGATTGAGCAGCCAATGAGGAAGGCAAAGAGTATGGCGGCAGCTGATTGGTCAAGCCCCTGGATCAGCTAACCTCGAGGAATATAAAACCGGCACTCGTGGCGGTCCTCGCGGACTTAGCCCTGGCAGGTGGGGTGTTTTTTGTGTCTTCAATTTCTTACAACCGTATTTATGTGTTTGTGACCTAATTTATGAAAAAGGAAACCGTCAACGTTTAATTTATTTGTGTACTTTATAAGGTGAGTTGTTTTCAGCAGCATAGTTAGCCACCTAGCTAACTTTGAGCTAATGTTTTTTTTTGTTTTTTCTTTAATTATTTGTCCCCCCCCTTCCAACAGTAGTGAAGAATAAACGGCGTAAAAATGGTTGCCACAAGCACCCTGAAGCCTAAACCGAGCGAGGGCGTCTTCGACGTGACTGAGTGGAAATACGACCAGACTTCCATTGAAAAGGGTGAGTTTATTTGTCCCTTTGCTGCCATTATTCGTGCTAATTAGGCTGCGCGTCTGGATGACGTCGTCGTGCCAGAAGTTCCTTCGACTGCTTTCTACAACAAAAAATGGACACCTGTAATATTGTTTGGAGTAGTTTGTCAAAGTTTTTCCTTGGTCGTTTGAGAGGGTTGGGTAGTTTTAAAATATTTACAGTATGAGATTCATGGAGTCAAGTCATCTTTATTTATACAGTGCTTTTAAACGGCCTTAGCTGTCACAAAGCACTTTACAGAAACAAAACAAAATGAGTGGCTGTTTATACAGTTGAGCTAAGGTTTGTCACAGTGTCACTACTCAAAATGCCATCATACAACATCGAACAGGAAAAAGAACAGACACTCTACTACAGCCTCCAGTCCTGGATAAAATATTTGCACTGATTCTCTAGAACCGGAATTGTGGGATCCCTGCTGGTCTGAATCCCCAAGGAATTCGGAAGCCATCAAGGACAGAAGCTGCCACCGTCTGGCCAAAACGCTCGAGTGCTGTCTGTCGCGAGCCAAAAGGTCGACTCTCCACTGCTCCGCCGTGCTGGTCCCGGAGCAGCTCACGCGGCGGATAGCGGGCCAAGTTCTGCGGCTGGCGTCCTGCGAGCCGTGCGGCCTGCGCGGCTGCATCCTGGACGTGCTCCTGGAAGTGGACAAGGGCTGCAAACGGTTGGAGCGCTTGGTGTACGACGCCAGTGTGGTGCCCACCTTCGAGTTGACTCTGGTTTTGAAGCAGGACTCCAACGCCTGGCCCAGCTTGAGGGACTTACTTTTCATGGGCACCTGCTTCGCGCCGACCTTCAGACGTGCGCTGAAACTGAGTCGAGGCTTCCGACTTGTCAAGACAAAACTGTACTCCTCCTCGGCTGGTACCGTGATTGAGGAGTGCTGACCTACGGGATGTTATGCATCTCCAGACACATGCACTTTGACTCAAATGTAAATGTTTACAATGCATATAAAACTGTACACACCTTTCTGTTCAAATACAAAGTTTTTGTGGTATAAAAAAAATGACTCAATGATAAATTATTTCAGAACTTTTTCACCTTTTAACATGATGTACAGCACAATTTTGGGACCTTTGTAGATGAGAAGTGAAAATCCTTGGACCCGAGGCTGATTTTCTTCAGCTGGAATTGGTGCCTTAGTAAAAGTATAGGAAGTTATAAGTTCCAAATAGCAGTTAGTGTTGGCCAAAAAAAACCCAAACAAATCTGTGTTCTGCTTAGGGGTGGGGTGGAGAATGTCAGGAAAAGCTTAACCAAACATCTAAAATTATTTTGAGGTAATTCAAAGGGTGGCAGGTGTGTGCTGTCTCCCATTTAGCATGTGTGATTAATTCTGAATAAATCACCACTTATAAGAGGGTGTGCACACTTGTACAACCCCCCCAGGCCCCCTCTCCAATATGCATTTTACAAGATTATAGGTCACATTGATGGAAAGAGTTGGGTAATTATTTTTCATATCACAAACCCCTAGCATTTGAACTGAGGTGTGTAGACCTTTTCTAGCTGTACGTACATTCTATATGTTCACTTTTCTATCTGCAGTTATGTTTGGCATCAGAAATGTTTTAACTTATCTCCAGCAATAATGTTCTATCCTGCAATTTTAACAAGTAGGCTGAGCAAGAATTCTGTCAAGGCAATGACTGCTTGGCAACAGTTGTCAACATAAATATGAGCAGCAGGCTAGAGCTGTCCTCATCACAGCCTTGTGACTTTTTTTTTTTTTTTTTTTTTTTTTTTTTTCTACAGCTGTGCTTGTTTTGTGTCAACGTTTGCATTTTTAAAGCCACTTTTGCATTTCATTAAAATCCTTTTTTTTTTTTTTTTTTTGCTTTCTTGCAGACATTTCAAGTTCATTATATTTTTTTTACAGCTATATAAAAGTATATAAAGTAAATATCGTTCTAGCTGCTACAAATGGGCTCGTGACCATGTTTAACGAAAAGTGCTTCTTAAAAAAGGTCTTTGTATTACTGGGTGGACGTAAACGCCAATTGCTTGACCTCAGTTTCGAATATGTCCGTGTTATACTGCCTTCTAGTGGTTGCCAAATGTAATTAAACCACTCAAACAGTCAAACTTAAAATAAAATAAGGAAAAAAATAACAGTTCGTATATATTACTTTGAAAGCTTCCGGAAGCGCTATGTGGTGCCTTCCTGTGTGGTTGTCATGGGCAACATGGACGCTGGGAGACGCCACACGGTCGGGCATGGGGGTTTCTGTCGCTAATTGAAGTTTAAATTCTATTCCTGGCAACTGATTGAAGCGGAATGGCACCAAAGGCTGCTAAAAAAGGCGCAGCAGCTAAGAAGACCGCCGCCGCACAGGGCCCGGAAGTCCAGACATGGGAAAGCGGCCTCGCCAGTGCGCAATTTGAGGAGGTTTGCATGCTAACGTTAAACGCTAAAGTTTGCATGGGTGGGGGGTGGGGGGTCTGTTCTAGCATTTTGTGTATAATTTTTCATTCAGATGCATCTCAATAAAGTGGAGAAGTTAAGTTCAAGAAGTAGACATCGTATATGAATTCATTCAACACAGGATAAAATACTTTTGGATTTGTATATGTAGGCCCACGGGTGTTAAAAATACATAAACGTAGGCAAAAATGCCGATGTATTTAAAATAATGTACATTGGATTCTAAGGAAATAAAGCAATGGCCAAGAAGAAGTAGAACAAAGACAAAAAAAACGTACAAAGGAAACTTCCTGAAAAAGGCATCTACTCCACAAGGGGGCGCCAATTGTACTTTAAATCGCAAATGATTGACATGCCACGTATATTATACTGCAGAAAATCATTTCACTTCACATTTACAGGAGGTTTTTGTGTCACCACCTGCCCCAGCAATGTTTCCCTGTGTGGCCCCATATAGTGCACACTGCAAGAAACCACCCGCCGTCCAATGTCTGCCATTGTGTTGTGATGTTTACGTTCTACATGTAACTGTTGTATGTCCTTGGTGTCACTGCAGGACAACTGGAAAGCGTGTGTATGCATGCTGGTTGGTCGAGATCCGCATGATGAGGAGCTGATCCGGACGCTGGCTCAGGCCGTGCAGCAACCGCAACGCAAGCTTTTCACCGCGCTTGCTTGGGAGGACACCGAGGCCAAGGTCAACGATTTGTGTGTGTACACGTATATATATATATGCATCCATTTTATTGTTTGTCTGATTGTGTTTGAACAGATCCGTGAATATGGGAATCCCAAAGTAAAAAAACGTGACGCCTTTCCCCAGTACTACGAGGTTTGTGATCAAGAAAGAGACAAGTCTCGCGACACCCTCATCCTCATCCTCTGCGTGTGCTTCCGCAGGTGACGCAACCCGCCAGGGAGCTGCTCGAGGCCCGAGAAAAGATCTCTGCTGAGCTCATGGCTCAAATAGTAAAATTTATGCTTCTCCAGATTAAAGAAAAAGACCACCTGAGGCGAAAAGCAGAGCAAGTGAGAGAACTCAACAAAATTTGCTCTTTATGTCTACATTCTTGTTGACTGTTCAGTATGTTTTTTTGTTTCTATAAAAGGCTGCAGCTGCTCCTGCCGCCAAGGAAAAAGCAGGAGCTAAAGGCAAAGACAAGAATTTAAAGGATGAGGCACCTCCCAAACCCAAAACAAAACTTAAACGCAGGGATGATGTCGAGCCACCCAAGTACATAAGTAAACACTATTACTATTATTATTGTGGTTATTATGGTTTCTTCACATTGGATTCTCA
This sequence comes from Festucalex cinctus, assembly GCF_051991245.1. Lineage (NCBI taxonomy): Eukaryota > Metazoa > Chordata > Actinopteri > Syngnathiformes > Syngnathidae > Festucalex > Festucalex cinctus. Next base: position 14,371,543 of record NC_135426.1, read on the forward strand.
CTATTCGCTCGAAATAGTAATTATTTATATCCATCCATCCATTTTCTTGACCGCTTATTCCTCACAAGGGTCGCGGGGGGTGCTGGCGCCTATCTCAGCTGGCTCTGGGCAGTAGGCAGGGGACACCCTGGACTGGTTGCCAGCCAATCGCAGGGCACACAGAGACGAACAACCATCCACACTCTTAAATCTTAATATTATTGCCCTAGGGACAATTCGGAGCGCAATTATTTATATAATTATTTATAAATATTTAGTAATTGCCTGCAGATTCCACAGGATGGCGGACAAGCACTACTTTTAAGCTATCTCAAACTGCTGTGCTTACTTGAAGCCACGTTGCCAGAATATGGATGCAACTGCAAAGTACTACTTTTGTCAAAATAAAACTCTTCAATGCACATCAACATAGTTCCTAGAAACTAACTTTTTCCAAAAGAAACTCACCAACTTACATTAATATATTAGTCCCTTCATACCAAAATGCCAAAAGAAGGCTGCAAAGCACTGTTTTTGTCTTATGTAATTCATCAACTCATTTAAAAATAGTTTCTTGGCACAAAGATGTCAAAAGAAGGTGGCAAAGCAGTACTAACTCCTCAACTCATGTCAAGATAGTTTCTTGGCACTGAGATGACAGCAAGGCACTACTTTTATTGCTTCAGCAAATAATGGAGGATAGGTTCCCAAAAGCATTCTGAATGTCAATCAACGATTAAGCAAGAACTTTTTTTTTTTTTTTTGAAAGTTATAAAATGAGTATCGGTGCTCGTCTCTCAACATTGACACACTCAATGTTTTTTTGCTCGTGTCACCGTAACAGATGACGAGCCGATCGACGGCCCTCAACATTACGTCCTGCTGCTGGGCTTCCACCAGCCCCAGCTGGTTGGGACGCTGGATGGCGCCGGCGTGCACGTCGACAACGTCATAGGGCTGAGCGCCCCGCACGCGCCCTGTGACGACGAGCACCAGGAGCAGGATGAGGAAATCCGTGTGCCCAGCGGTGAGTTATTCACTACAAATAATGTACTTTTGACAAACAACCATCCACACACACAAGCGCACACAAGCCCACTTAGAGACAATTCGGCACGCCCAATTAAACTGCCATGCATCTCTTTGGAATGTGGGAGGAGACTGGAATACCCAGAGAAGACCCACGCAGGCACGGGGCGAACATACAAACTCCACCCAGGAAGGCTGGAGCCTGGCCTCGAACCCGAGTCCTCAGTACTGGGAGGCGGACGGGCTAACCAGTCATCCAAATGTGCCGCCAAAATGAACATTTAAAAGAAAAATAATAATAAAATAAAATAAAAATGCCCCAAAAGTAACCTAAAATGTCCAAAAACAAAAAAAAGAGGTAGACAATTGCCTTAAAATATTTTTGGAATCACCAGAAAAAAAAAAAAACATCAGACAATGTATTACAAAAAAACAACAACAACAAAAGCAGAAAAGAAACCGTTCAAAATATAACTACAAAATTGCCAAAAATGTCATAAATTTGCTGGCATTAAGGCAGCAAAAAATAGCCATGAAATGTCTATAAAAAGGAACAAGAGGGGGAAAAAAATGACTATAATATGTCCATAAATTTGCTGGCATTAAGGCAGCAAAATATAGCCATTAAATATCGACAAAAGGAAGAAAGGGGGGGGGGAGACTATGTACATAAAATAGCCAAAAATGTCAAAAAATTGCTGGCTATAATGCAGCAAAAAAATAGCCATGAAATGCCCAAAAAAGGAAGATGAGGGGAAAAAAAAAAAAAAAGACTCGAATGTATCCATAGCCAAAAATGTCAGAAAAATAACAGAAAGGCAGTAAAGTGTAAAGATGTATGAAAAACAAAGTGTGTCATTTGTAGTGCTGCTCTAATTAGCTCTCGGGCCCTCAGTACATTAGACTGACTAACACTGTTTTCTTCACCACAATCTTCAAATGTTTTGCTGCTTCAGACACATTTTGGCCTAAAATGGCTCTTTTGACAGTAAAGGTTGCCGATCCCTGAGCTAGATGAATGGTTTTGTCTTTAAAATATTCAAGTAGAAAGTACTGGCATTAAAAATAACACAATATAGCTTGCTACATTGCTACCTCAACTTGTAAATATTTAGTATGCTGTCTTCCATCAGCGGACCAAATTGCCGCCGAAGAGGCGAGGGCCGCGCAGGCCGAGGTGCTCGACAACTTCTGGGCAGCTCTGAAACAAGTTTTAGACAACGGAGGGGCAAACTCCAGACTCCACAACGTGGCTCAACTGGAGTACGCCGTCCCAGATTCGCTGACGCCATTTGACCCGCAGGACCCCGAGGCTGTGGTGCGTCAGCGCCCACTTCCCGTGACAAGTCTTTGGCACTCACGTCTGCCGTCTGCTTGCAGGTGGCCGTGGCGACACGAATGTTTGACGGCGTGGCCAATCTCATCTATGACTGTCTAGACTGGCGCAGGCAGCATCAGCACTATTTGGACAGCGTGACCTTTGTTCGTGTGCCCTCTGTGCTCTCGGGGCAGGATGTTCCGCAACCTGCGGAGGTACACACGCACACACATCACTGGTGGACCTTCATAATCAGTTTGTACTGGCCCATGTTACTTAAAATATAAGAGCATGGGACTTAGTTTTACTTTTTTATCTCCTGGCTAGCTCGCCAGCTTGCTTCCCTCGTCTGATTGGTTGGTTTCTATAAATGTGATGTATCCCTCTGTTGTGTTTCCTGTAAGAGTGGAGCTACTGTGTCCCCACGCTCTAAGAAGTCAGGGCGCCCGGCACCTTCAAGTAAGATCTTTCATCACCACCATCATCGTTTTCACCGCAAGCCGACTTCATTGTGGTTTTCTTTGTGAAACAGAAAAGGCGCCGTCATCCCTGACCACCGATGTGGACATGAATCATTACAGCGGCCTCCTGGAGCACGTCCCAGCCGAGGCCTGCTCCGTGCCGCTCATCTTGCACTGCATGCTGGAGCAGGTTTTGCGCCTCTTCAGGCATTTTACAGATTCCATAATTGCCGTTGTGGTGCATAACAACTTTTGTGTGTCCAGGTTGTGTTGACAAGTGAGCAGGCGCCTCCACCGCAAGCTCCGGACGACTCTGAGCCTCAAACCGCTCCCGGTCTGGATAACCACGTGGTCGGCCAAATGCTGCACAACATCCTTCCTCAGGTCGAAGCAGAAGACGAGAGGAGAGACTTGCTGCATTGTTTGCTGACCACAGTAGAGCGAGAAGACGACAAGGAGGTGCAGAAAGGGGAAAAACATTGTCAATAATAACACGGCGAGTATGTCTTGTTCATAATGTCACTTGCGGTCCGTCTTAGATCCTTAAAGGGCAGTTTGGAGTAGAAACGACGCCAAGGAGGTCCGATCAGCCCGTCATTATTAGACACCATGATGAAAGGGCACTCCGCTTGATCGGCATAACTGTAAGTCAAATGTGCACATTTAATATGTCCGCCTTTCTTCGCTGTGTGTAAATGCCAAATTGTTAGTTTTATGACTAATTACTGATTATGTAAAGTACTAGCAGTGTTATATATTGCACACAAGTAATACGTGAGGAAAAAAAACAAGAAAACTAATACTGAAACTAACAAACTAATAAAACAGCATTTTTTTTTAAATAACTAAAATTAATAAAAACTAACAGAACTGCCCTGAAGGCTAATTAAAACTAGCTTAAAAAAAGACTCAAAACGAAATAAAAACTAACTAAAAGGAAAATTCCAAAACTATATTAATAAACATCATGGCAAAATGAAAAAAGTAACATATTTCTTACCTAGCGTTGTATTTCGACTGAGTTAAATGAAAGAGCAATTGGAGCCAAAAGTCAAGCACACAAAATTGTTGCCTCGAAGCAACGTCATCTGAAGGTGCTGTTCTATTGGCTGATGCTAGATGATGTCACTTTTGTGGCACTTTCAAACGTCCTTGTTCCGGTTAGTATCGAAATAATATGCTTAAAGTCACATTTAATAGCTCATGTATTAAATTCATTACCAAAGACTAAAATGAAGGACATTTTCGCTATAATTAGTTTTGTAAATGTAGTTTCAGTTGGTTTTATTTTTTTTAAAAAACATTTTTGTTTTTATTTCGTTAATGAAAATGTTTTTTTAAATTTTAGTTTTAGTTATTTCATTAGTTTTCATTTAACTAAACTAACCTACTGCTACATGCATATTTTTTTGCCCATGTGTATAGTTTGCTAGTGTGTTACTTAGGCTAGCATGCTAGCTAATACTGTTGATGAGTCTCACGTTTTGTAGAATAAGTCTTCGTTTTTACTACATGGTTTCATGATTACTTGCGAGAAGTATGGCGCTTTACGAGCCTCTATTTTTAAAGTGATTTTTCGCCATGTTGTGGTTGTCAATTATTCACGTTTTCACTATTTGCAGCAGGGAATTCAAGGTTTGGATCTAGCTCATGAGGAATCTTCCATGATGACACGATCGCCCGAGTGGAAGCTCATCAACTCTGTGGCTCAGCGGCGTTCCAACAGCTCCTGCTGGATGGCCATCAAACAGCAGCTCCAACGCCAATGCACCGATGGTCTGAAACAAAATACAAATATTTGTTGTTGTTTTTTCTCATGCAATTTTTTTTTACCCTAATCCTGCTCAACAGACGAAGTGTCATGGCCGCTGGCGGAGCGCTTCTTTCACCAGAGCGTGTTTGAGAGCATGCTGCTGACTGGATTGAATGAAGAGGGCGTTCTGGGAAAAGATTGCAAACCTTTGGGAATGGTGCATCATTCCAAAAAACACCCCATCAACCCCTGGGACAACCCGTTGTCCTTTGCTAAGCAGAAGCTTCGCAGCCTGCGCAAGAAATGTCTGTTTATTCAGTCAAATGTTTTCAATTTGGGTTCACTTTGTCATTATTTCCTTCCACTAATAGGTCCGAAAATTCTAGAAGAAGACACTGATTCTGCAGAGGTGTTTGTATTTTAATCACCAATTTGTCTCTTCTGAAGTTCTTTTAATATCGAAGTGTCACTAAAGAGATGGGTTTTTTTTTTCCTCCCCTACCAGATGAGCGAGCGCCAAGTTGTCCAGCTGGATCTGTCCGACATTCAGAGTTGCCGACTGAGGTCCTTCAGGGATTGGCATTATGTTGAACACTACGAGGCGGCTATCTTACCTCAGGTGACCTCGAGTCTTAGATGAGATCATGCTTGTCGGTTACATGCGACGGTTTGTTTTTGGCGTAGGTCCTCCAATCCGCTGCCCAGCAATATCGCTGTCTGGACACACTCAGAGGAAGTCATAATAATGTCCTGTACATTTTCTGCCACAATCCCATGAATCCTGATCGCTTGTGCAAGGAATTCTGGGATATAGCCATTCACACGGATGTCAAGTTCAGGTCAGAGTGCAGTTGTGAACATGATAAAAGAGTGATTTGTATTTTTATTTTCATGTATTGCTTAAATAGGACGTATTTGGAGAACGTAGCGTCCAAAATCAGAGACTGGATTGAGAAAGAGGAACTGAAGAGACAGCCGTTGGATATAAGTCCTGTGCAACCGTGTGAAGGTACAGCTGAGCAGAAAAACGAGATATTATTGATTTGATGAACTAAATTGATTTTTTTTGGACTTGACAGTGGAAGCTGCTGAGCCTCAGGAGCCATATGTCACAAAAAATTCACTCAAAGTTTGTAGCAACTCACACATACAAAAACTAAAGAGCACACATGCAAAAAAGTATATTGACTAGTCATTTCAATTGACAGGCTTCCAAGCTGGAGGAAGAAAGGCTGAAGGAAGAGGAATCCAAGAAAGGCAAGAAGCCGGCGAAGGCGCCGGCGGCAAAGAAGCCACAGCCGACGGAGGAGGTAAAATCTCCGGAGGCCAAGAAAAGCGACAAATCCGGCAACACGGTGAAGAGCAAAACTAACACCGACAGCTCCATGTCCACCGACCACTCTGACCAATCACATTCCAGTAAAGCGGACGACATAGATGAGGTCACTGGTGCACGAACACAGACAGGCCAAGCTAAGTGTTGCCTGTGAAATACATAATTCACTAAATATTTGTGATATTTGTCTTTGGGTGCCTCACTTTTAGGGATTCACAGGTTTTCACATGGATGGAATGTTGGTCCATTTATCAGGGTGTGTCCAGTACATCTTCCCTGCATCCGGGGGTAATGTTACCGTGGAGACCATCAGCTATGTTGGAGGTAAAGTCATTTGCACAGATTCTAGCTTGTTTAACCGGCAGGATTATATTTGACACTCAACAGCGTTGAGATATGAGTGATTTGAATTTATTTATTTATTTATTTTTTTTGCTTTGACTGAATGAGAATTATGTATTTAAAACCTCCAAATAATTCCCTAAAGATAACAAATGATTCAGCAACAACGTGATGAGATCAGAGAGGAGTTGAGATATTATGAATCCCACTACTGCCCCCAGGTGGCCAAGGCGGGCGCCACTATAGGCTACTTACGCAAAACACATGTCGCTATAGGTTCCAGCATGCTGAAAGTGGCGGTGAAGAAAGATGGTCACCACTTCTACACACACATCAACCAAGATGTCCATGCAGTGAGAAATGACGTTAAAGGTAAAGATAAACAAGAGCTTTGCTGTTTGTTCCCGATGTAATACTGATGACTCCACTCCAAAAGAGCATCCTGTGAAGACGACTGCAGCATCCAGCCGTTCATTCTCGGCCTTGCTGGATAATGGCGTCCGGCTGTCATACACTTTTGAATACCCACCAGAGAAATACAAAGGTTTGAGACCTCACAGTAAATGCTTGGCTAGTTTGTTAGCTGAAAGTTGAATGATAATTATGCATGTCATGGAAATATAGTGTCAAGCATTCTTAGTAATCTAATGATGTTGCTTAAAAAAGTAGGTTATTCCACTGCTTTTGATTACATTATACATTGCCCTGATGCCAACTCTAATGTAACATAGTAGAGGGGCTTTTAAGATAATAATGCTAATGGTATATTGTTGCTGCTATGTGAAGAACATTTATGTCCATTTTTTCACTTTTTTAAAATTTTTATTTTTTAGGCTTTTGGGATGAAAGTGAACGCAGACATCCCAAAAACATCAAAAACAAAAAAAACAAAAAAAAAGGACATAAGTGTTTTCCACATAGCAGCGATATATTCTTTATCCTATATTAAAAAAAAAAAAAGAAAAAAAAAAGACTATTAGTAGTTGTGCAACTACGGTTGCAACTATATTATACTGCCCACAGGTGGCCAATGTGTGCACAACAGAAGCAGCAGTCCAATGCACATTGAAATGAAGTTTAAAAAAAATGTGGCAAAAAACGGTTTAAAGGGGATGTTAACCAGAATTTTTTTTTTTTACTACAATATATTCTCTACGCTCCCACTAGTCTACACATGGCATTCTTAATATTGTTGTGTTTGTGGATTATGAATTATGCAATCAAATACAATATTCCAGAATGCTAGTTTTCCTGTTCTAACCACATTATAAAAATTCATTTCTACTCAAAAATATTATTTCAGATTTGATGGTTTTCGCAACTTGAATTTCAATAACAATCCATAATAGTTTAAAGAAATATCAACATTTTCAGTTGCAATCTATAATATATCGACATTAAACAGAAGAATAATTTATGTTTCAATATGATGTATAATACCCTCAGTTTCCATATATTCCCACTGAAAGCTTCCAAGTTGCAATACTGTATTTCTAAAATACTGAAAATGTCCCACTACTTTGCAGTCCCAGTTGAGACTCTCATGGAAACAGAGAATGGGGCACAAGAGTCGACAGCCTTGGTAGCCCCTGCAGAGGGTCTCAAAGAAACAGAAAAAGAGCCGCAAGAGCCGACAGAGTTTGCAGCCCCAGTCGAGAATCTCAAGGAAACAGACGAAGGGCCGCAAGAGTCGGCAGGAGGGGAGCTGGTAGACGATCCATATAGTGGAAGCATCACTGCAGAGGCGCCGGTGGATATATAATATGTACATCTGTATATGACTCTATATATGTGTATATTTACTGTGATTGTTATTGTGTGGTTCTTGTGTGAAGCTGTGTGAAAGCCAACCACAAGTGCCCCTAAGTCCACTAAACAGCCTCAGCTTGTCTGTCCCAAGTGGCTTACTTGTGCAGTTCATGCGTGAAGATGGTTAGTGATGTCTTTTTTTTTTTCTTTTTTTTTTTTTTTAAAACCTCTGTAGCAACTCTCACATGTTTACCACACCAAAATGTGTGTTTGTGCGTGTCCTCAGAGAAGCAGGACATGCTGGTGCGACTGAGTTTTCATGCCACGGGTGACCAGGAGCCCTTTCTTGCCAAAGAGGCATCCCGCACCATCACCAGCCAGGGAGCGGTGATCCGATACATGAGGGATGGTTCCAGCGAGGTAAACACGCCGGCACGCGCACGGTTCTATGTGGTTGTCGACTCACATGTGGTTGTGGTTTTTTTTTTTTTTTTTTTTTTTTTTTGGTCGTAGGTGCTGTTTGCAGACGGCGCGGTCAGTTCCAGCTTGGATTCTGGCCCTGTGTGGGTACAAGAAATAGAAGAAGACACCACAGATGGTAAGAAAATTGCACTGGACTTAAATGGGAAGTCAACCCCAACATTTTCTTGAGATTAATATGTTCTTAAGCAGCCCCAATTTAACCTAAATACGGTATTCTGATTAACTAATTTGCTCCCAAAAATGTATAAATACGTTCTATTTCAAGTATTACCAGTTTCCCAAAGACGTAGTTATACGTTGTTTTTTTTGGTTTGTTTTTTTATGCTAGACTACAGAAGGCTTTGATGCAGCCTCTGAAGTGAAGAGAACGGTTGAAACAATGGCAGTTATCACAATAACAGCCAGCAGGTGACAGCAGAGTATAAGAGATCAACCAGGGCTATGTTGCAGCAAGCTGTTTTCCCCCCATAGTTTTAAACAAATTTGTGAATAATGATGAAATTTAGCTATATTCTAATGTTAATTGCTGCAAAACTGAAACAGATGAAAATGTACTTTTTTTCCTGATGAAAGAAGAGACTAATCTTTATTTTTCTTTAATTAATCTTTATCTTTTATTTTATCCTTTTTATTTAAGTTTTTATAGCAATAGAAGACAATATTCAGTGGGCCTTGCAAAATCAATCAAAATCCAGCAAAACAGCCTCCCGGCTGCTTCAGTGAAAATTGCTGGGAGTGAATGAGTTAAGGTTGCATTTGTGAACTGTGAAGAAAGCAGCAAAGTCCACCCATTGTCATCCATCTTACTTGCTGTCTACTGAAAATGACATCACAGTCACTCAGCGCTCAGGTAACGACCAGTCATGGCTCAGGTTGAGAACATCACATGACCATACTCAGAAAACAGGTGAGCCATGATTGGTTGTTACCCCAACAGCTGTGATGTCATTTTCAATTGACAGCAAGTGTCAAAACGGCCGCCCGCTGAGACAGATGCCAACGCTGCTTTGTTCACAGTTCACAAATACAATTTACTAGCGCATAAGGAAAAATTAGTGTTTGGTATCCGAGATTACTCAAAAGTTGAGTACTTGAACTGGTATTTGTCTGAAAAAAAAAAAAAAGTAGCGTTGAATGAGTATCACTAATACAGTATATGCTTCTAGAGCAAAATCCAGAGAACCAGGTTACTTCTCCTCAGCAAGGGTTTTGGGAAACGACGACGCCCTGCGGTACTCGTATCTGCACCGTCGGTAGCAAACACGAGCAGAACCCCACCTGCTCTGTTCTAACCTACAAGACGTCAGACCCTGTCACACACGAGGTGCGAGTCCTGCCGCTGGTTACGCCGGCAGCCACGCTAACTTGATCATAGTGGGTTCCTTCGCTTTACTTGCAGGTGATGCTGAGCCGGGAAGATCTGGTGGTGACGGTGCAGAAGCCAGACGGGTCTGTGAGTGTCGATCATGCGGATGGAACGAGAATCACTACGTTCTACCAAGATAGGCCGCCAAGCGTGGCTGAGGAAGGATGTGAAACTCAGATAGAGGAGGAGAAAGAGAGGGTGCTGGTGGTGGAGAACGAGGCCTGCGCCACTGTGGTGATGTACCCTGAACGACACGTGGCTGAAATCTGGTTAGCGGATGGGACTGTTATCACCGGGAATGATGAGGGAGTGTATGAGGTAATGTGTATCATTGTGTAATTCCTAGATTATTTTTTATGGAGTATGATTTTGATTTTTTTATTTTTGATTTTTTTGGTCAAAGGTGATCCCATCCAGCATCGGGGTCCTGAACATCCAAAGTGACGGCAAGTGTATCTACTCCAGTAGACCCCCTCAGGGTGGCCTCCCCTCTTATGTCATGAGTCACACTGACAAAGTGGCCTGTGACATAACAGACCTGGATGGAAGTCACTTCCAGGTGAGTTGCAGTTCAAAGTTTAAAAGGCACAAGAGATAGATGCATTATTTCACCATTAAAGGGATTTTTACAATAATGTGTTCTATGAAGTCCCACTCGTCTAAAGATGGTTAATATTGTGTTAGTGGAATATGAGTTAAGCAGCAAAATCCATCCGTTCTTATTAATGTCAGAAGGCGGCCATTTTGCCACTTTCTATTGAGTGAAAATGACATCACAGTTGCTCAGGTCTCAGGTGAGCTCTGATTGGTTGTTGCCTGAGTCCTGAGCAAAATTGATGTCATCTTCAGTCGTCAGCAAGCTGGACTTTGCTTCACAACTCATATTCTGCAAATATTATATTAATCAAAATGTCATGTTTAGACTAATGAGGTCACGTGTAACATATTATTGTCACGAAATGTTTAAGGTTGCCTTCCATTTTAACTCATTATTTGCTCCCAAAAACGTATAAATACATTCTATTTAAAATGCATTATGTCCCAAAGACGTATTTAAACGTTTTTTGTTGTTTGTTTTTTTTAAGCTACAGCATACAGAAGGCTTTGATGCAGCCTCTCAACTGCAGAGAAAGGGTGAAAGAAATGGTAATAATTACAAAGCAGGTGGAAGCAGAGTATAATAGATCAACCAGGGCCATGATGAAAACAAGCTGTTTCCCCACAACTCTAAGCAGATTTGTGAATAATGATGAAACTTAGCTATATTCTAATGCTAATTGCTGCAAAACGGAAACATAGAAATATACTTTTTTTTTTTTTTCCCCCCCGGTAAAACATCCGTGAGCGAAGGGGGTCGCGTCAGTGAAAATGGCTGTGAGTGAATGAGGGAAGAATATGACTGCTCAATGGGAAACTCCATCGGTACATGGGCTTGCAATTAGCAGCTATGTGGAGATGTTACCCGAAAAGCAATTGTTATCAAAATACAGCAGCACCTGTAGGCAGGTAATAAAGCAGTCCCCCTCCCCCATGCATTGATTCTTTATTCGCTGCGATGCACCACTCTACAACTTTTTCAGGTGTTGGAAGATGGGCAGGTGACCACGCACGTTGTCGGCCCACCTCCAAGAATGCTGCGTGTGGAGCAAGACGAGGACAAAGAGATTATGTCAAAGCCCCGAGACCATTGTCCTAGACTGTTCCTGGTGCACGAGGACGGTTCCGGGTCCGAGCTCTTTAGTAGGCAAGCTGTGGAGGAGCTGCTGCACCAGGCCCACTTGGACCCCACCGTGGTTCTGCTGAAGGACCCGCTGCCAGACGCACAAGGTGAGTGACAGTTCATCCCACGCCGTAACGACTGATTGCTAAAAAAATGTGTCGGGACTGTTCCAGGTGAGTTTGGCATCACCATCCTGAAGCCCACTATTGAGAACGTTCGGTCCAAGTGGGTGCATGTGAAGCTGGAGCATGACGCTATACATCTGCGCCTCCAGAAACACAGTGGGCAAGATTCCCCCCGTGTTGAGGTACTGGACAATATGGTATGATGATACCTTAATGGAGTACCCCAACTTAGTTCTGAGCCATCACATGCCACCTTCTGTTCATCACAGAAGTCTCGCAGTCCTTCATTTGTGACCACTGCAGGACAAGGGTACAGCCCTGGAAAGCGGGCCGTCGCCAGTGTTCACGTCCGCAACTGCCCCAAAGTCCTGGAGATTAGGGAACTTTACCAGCATACGGCCTTAGACCGTAGACTCAAGAACTTGGTGGACACACGACTGAAGGCAAGTCCCGATCGTTATACACTTTGTTCGTCTGATGAAAGATTTTAATAAGTTCTCCTTGTAGGAATATATTGAGAGTTTGATTGAGAAGTCACAGTGGTCTGCTGACGTGATGCTCAAGGAGCCTCGCACTGAAGTGGAGCAAGCCCACGCTGGGTTTCTGCTTAGTCAGGTGCCACTAGCTTGATGCTACCATATAATGTGAAACACTGTAGGCGGGCTAACCGAAATTAGCAAAGATATACTACTGCTACTTGTCATACTTTATTACTCACTGTTGTATACAAAGTGTGCTAATAGGAGAGTATCCCTTTAAAGTCTCTTCCAGATGAAGCGGATGAAGCCTGCACCAATATAAAAAGAACCCTAGGTAAAGGGAGTCATTAATCATGCCTGAATTGAATGTTTTGTCTCATTGGCCTCTATCTGTCCACAGGGGACATTAGCAGTCTGTACAGGCATGCTGCGCAAGCTCCAGTCGAGCTGTTGGATGATTTGACGGATACCATGACGACGGCCAGCATCGGGTAGAGGCCACTTTGGGGTTTAACCCATTTGCATCCAAAAACGTATAAATACGTTCGATTTTAAATGTATTAAGTCTCCCAAAGACGTATATTTATACGGTAGGGATGTAACGATAAGCGCAATATCGTGATATCACGATATTAAAACTGCCACAATATCGTTGTCGTCATGTTCACAATATTTAAATGCAACACATCTGATAAAAAAAATAAATAAAAAAAAGGCAGGTTGCTTTCCAATTGTGCAGTTCTAGCACCCGCTGATTGCTAGTTTTTTTTAGTGCAGTTTAATTTTCACAAGTCATGTTTTGGCCCTTCTATGTTTAAAATCTACACTAATTGTCAGATGAAGGCGAACGTAATATGCCTGTGAAGCAAGTCAATATGTGGAGGAACTCAACGTGTGTGTGTGCATTAACAACATAACATAATAATAATAAAACATAATAATAATTACATAACATTGATGTTACAAAAGCACAATATTGTGCTTTTTTTGTATGAGCTCATTTTTTTTACCTATATTGTGACTTCTTTAAATATCGCCAACCGCCCCACAATATCGTGATAATTATCGTATCGTGAGCTTCATATCATATCGTGATGTTTGGATATTGTTACATCCCGATTATACGTTTTTTGTTTTTTAAATGCTAGAGAATGCAGAAGGATGCAGCCGCTCAAATGCAGAGAATGGATGAAAAAGAAATGGTAGTAATTACAAAAACGGCCAGCAGGTGGCAGCAGATCAACCATGGGCATGACGAAAACAAGCTGTTTTAAACAGTTTTGTGAATAATAATGAAACTTAGCTACATTCTAATGCTAATTGCTGCAAAACAGAAACAGAAATAATACTTTTTTTTCTGATGAAAGAAGAGGCATTAATCTTTCTTTTAGTAGGTTCCATGTTTTGATAGCAATAGAACACAATGTTCCGTGGGCCTTGCAAAATCAGTCAAAATCCAATAAAACAGCCGAGAGTGAAGGGGAGGTTGCTTCAGTAAAAATGGCTGCGAGTGAATGAGTTAATGTGATGTCTGTTGTCTTCGGGATCTCGTCATTCTCTGGTCTTCTTGCAGCTCTGCCCAGTATAAGGAGTCAAAGTGGGCAGACACATTGGAACAGTACAGGTCAGTATAGCTTTTAAAGTCAAGCCTAGTTCATTTGTGTAGTCCTTAACTACAAAAGAGAGGGGGAAGTGAGAGGAGATGCGGCAGTAAAACAGGCCATAATTTAGATTTATGTTTCTCTGTGTGCATGTGTCTCTTAGACAGGAGCTGTTTGAAGTGAGGGCTTGTGTCGAAGCGCTGAGGAAGAAGATTATCGTGCCATACTTTCACCCAGAGAACAACTTATTACACCAGGAAAGTGTTAACCTAAATTTGTTAACCACGGTTCGATCAAAATCAACATTTCAGTTTGCTCATACAGTGTGTGTTAGTGCTTACTTGTACTGTTATTGTTTTCCAGAATTATCCCCTGTGTCAAAGTCCAGACATTAAGAGGCCAGTCTTGAGCAGCCCAACATTCTCTGAGTCAGATTATATGGAAGAGGCCTTCCGGAGGGACGTTCAACCAGAAGAGCAACGTAAGTATACAGTATAATATATGTAGCTGTGAACTCTTTCTGAATTTGAGGAATTTCAGTTCTAGATGACACTGTAGAACCGCCTCCGCCACAACTGCACCCAACACCTTACTCTACCAGGTTTGCCAACCACACAGCCATCTCACATCATCATAAGAAGCTCATGTTAGCAATCTGTGTCCGTGCTCAGTCACACAGCAGTGAGGAGCAGCAGGATGCCTGGCATGTCACCTCCAGTCGCAGCAGGTACATGCTCATGTGTTTCAGCAGGAGCTGAAATATGAATATGACTGTCTGTGGTTGTGTGTCTGTGAGGGACCATACCAGCGGTCAGCTTTGGGATGGATTCCCGCAAGCCTCCGAGGTCGGTCCAGGTGAATGTAACCGGGCAGCCCAGGTGGACAAGCATCAGACTACCACCGTCAGTTATCCGCAGCAAACCCTTCAGTGTGCCCAATCATCACGTAAGCTGGGAAGCCCTCAACTTTCAGACCCTAATCCTAACCAATGACTAGTCAACTTGGGAAAAAAAACATTTACGCACAAATGCTTTTTAACTCTTTGACTGCCAGAAACGTTTAATAACGATTAGTAAAATCAAGATGTATTCTGCCATAAACGTTAAATGTAGTCAACTATGTTTTTTTTTGTTTTTTTTAATCAATGGGAAGTGCAACATCTTAGTGCAGCGCTGCCTGGTCAATTGGTTGTGGAATCAAAAACACCAACTAACTATGGCCAGCAGATGGCAGCATTGTATCTCTTTTCAATGGGCTGCCAGTTTATGGAATTCCAGTGATACATGATGGAATCTGATGAAATCGAACATTTTCAATGATGACGAGAGTGATCAAATCTAATTCACAGAGCATCACTAAACAAAAAAATATTAGTGTCAATGTCACTGTTGTGGAGAAAATGTACCTTTTTACAAAAAGCTCGTCTTCTCCTTATCCTTTCAATTTTCGTTTAATGTCACTCAAATGACCTATTTTCAAGTGCTGATTACTAAAGAACGGAATAAGGTAGAAACATACTTTGTTTTTCTACTGAAAGAATGGAATGTGATCTTTCATTTGGTACCAACATTGTATATGTAGTAAAAGCACACAATATTCTGTTTGCCTTGAAAGAGGAGTTAAAATGCTCGAAATCTGCTGCCACTGTGGGTATTTGATTTTTTTTTGATAATCTGTGGCAGTAAAAGAGTTAAAAAATGTCCATCCTCAGTTCCGCTCTGTGGAGGAGCCAGTCCGGCGCAGGTGTCGCACCATTTCACTGGTCGACCCGAACGTTATAACCAGAGGCTTTGAGCTGCGGCCGTCCAGCATCGACTTCGGCTTGCAGAAGGACGGAACCTTCTCTGTCGTCACCGTGGTCATGAAGAACGTGGGTGTCGACACCTGCAGGTGAGATGATGACAAAGCGTCGGTATATCGTTATACCTTCGAATGGTGGCGTCAAGGTCACGTAATCGCTCGCACTCGGCTTCTCTCCCAGGTTCCACGTGAAACAGCCTCCAATCTCTTCAGGCCTCCGTGTCAAGTACCAGCCAGGACCTGTATGTCGAAAGACGAATCACGTGAGGGCGCACTCAAGCACATGCAGTCTGTCCGTCGTGCTTTCTGTCTGTCTAGGTGCCGGCAGGTTTGCACATTGAACTGGAAATTGAGCTGTATGCCATGTGCGAGGCGCACGAGAGCTACGAGGATCCCACCAAGTACATCTCCCACGACATTATCATCCCCACGGAGACCGACATCCTCTATCTGCCTGTCACAGCCAATATCCTTCAAATATGCGTGGCCAAGCGTCAAGTAAGTTTGCCAGTTGTTCATTTAAAT
The DNA here is from genome assembly GCF_051991245.1 of Festucalex cinctus. Classification (NCBI taxonomy): domain Eukaryota; kingdom Metazoa; phylum Chordata; class Actinopteri; order Syngnathiformes; family Syngnathidae; genus Festucalex; species Festucalex cinctus. Next base: position 14,387,609 of record NC_135426.1, read on the forward strand.
GTGGGAAAGGCTCAGGCTAGTGGAGTCGCATTCTATTGTACTATGAATTTGACTTAATTCTCATAACTTTTTACAACCAAAAAAATGTACAATTCGCTGTTGTATCCCATGTATCCCCATTCTTTTGACTGAGGCCCCAATGTAATACAATGGGAAGAAGTCCAGTGTGTTCACAATGCACATTCTTGATGCAACATCCTTGACTAATGTACCCATCCTTCCTGAGCTCTTTTATGACATTTGGATGAGAGATCACTTCAGTTCATACAGCAGGAGACGCTCCAGGGCCCCCAAACAGTCCCGCAGTCTCCCGGCGTGCCACGGGCGGCACGAGCAGAATCCGCCTGGCTCTCGGGGGCTCACAACCACTGCAAACACAGGTGCATGTGCAGAAAGTGAAATCAAAATCTGGAATATACCATTTCATAGATGTAGTATTTTTCTTTTCTTTTTTTTTTTACAGGGCACCATAAACGCACAGCTAGTCTGTGAAGAACGCATCAATCCACCAAAAAGCTGTATGCAAAGTCTGTTTCAAATAAAACAGCGATCAACTCTGTGTGTCTATTTTGTTGCTTAAATTGTCACGTACTTGATCCTGTCTGGATAAAGTTGTCTCCTCGACATTATTTGAATCAACAGGAACACCGGGTAAGCTGCTAACTTCATATAATACTCTACTATACTTTTGTTATCTCATACGAATGCTGTTTACTGCAACTTTGTGAATTACTGTAAAAGTACTGTATCAACAAATAAATGATACAAACACATTTGTATATAGTAACCTTATATGGGTATATATGCATTATGACATGGGCATTGAATTAGTTTGAAGTTGCATTATTAGCATTAAATTAGATTTGATGATGCAGAAACCCTCTACAGATGAGAAGCTACGTTACAATGCCAGCCAGCTAAGCTAGGGCCGGCTGGTGCTAATGGTTCAGTCACCTCTATATTTGTATATATGATGTATTATAGTTATAAAAGTTACTGATACTGTATATGATCACAACACCCGTTCTTTTATTTACCTTCATACAGCCTTGTCATGGATATGTTTTATTTGCTGTACACCGAGGTTAGCATTGCTAATGTGACTCTGTTATTTTTAAATAAGGTTTTTATGATATGACTTCTTTTTTTTTTTTTTTTTTTTTTTTTTTTTTTTTTTTAAATCAAATTGCATCCAGTTTCCACAGGAACAGAGAAAGCCATGCTAAAAATGTGTTAATGTATACAGCAACAGACTAAAAGGGGCCTTTGCAGACGTCGCCAATTAAGACGCAATCCTAATTCGCGTACCAACTTGCACAATGCGCGCGCACGCTAGTTGGGGCCGCGCGCCTCCGTGTGTAACATCGGTGACGTCAGAGAAGTGTACAAGGTGCAAAAGCAGAATCGGCGCTGTCTGTCATCTTCGGCGACTCCGCTTTTGCGGCGCTGTCATCTTCGCGTCTCCCGTTTTGCGCCACCGTCTCAGCAGCAGCAGCAGCAGGAAGAAGGACGCCGCGTGACTTTGTGTTTTTTTTTTTTTTTTCTCCACTCCACGCAGAATGACGGAGCCAGCCGAGGAACCATGAGCTCCAAAAGGCGGACTCGACGATGCCCGTTTGCCGCAGGCGCCGCCATCGTGAAACCGGACACCGACTTGCGGCGGATGGGGTGACCGAGGTGACCGAGCCTGCTGCTCCACCCGGGAGGAGGTACCTGCCTTCGGACGCGGCCGCCGCCTGTGCCCGCTTGTAGAGTGGGGGGAGGAGGCGAGGAGCGGCAGGAGGGAAGATGCGGACGGAGGAGGAGACGGCCGCCGCACAAGAGCCCATTTTGGAGGAAGGGTCAGGACGAGAGCAGGTAAGGACGCCGACAAGTTGCGCACTCACCTTTCGGCGGACGCCGTGTCATTGAAAAGCGAAGCCGGTGATTAAGGGGTCAAGGACGCTCGTGCACATAAATGATGCAGTCGGATCCATTCAGCCAACAGCAGACGAAATGATCAATAAACACGCACGTATGCAATCAAACCTACAGTATATGTTACTGACATATTTGGCCTTCGAGATATCCCTATTGGCCCAATAAGTTTGATTTGAGATTTTTTTGCAAAACTTAATTGTATTTTAGTTAGCTGTCATGCTCATCTACTTTTTAAATCTGCCCCCCCCCCCCCAAAAAAGCCCATTTGTTGTGTTTTTGTTTTGAATAATATAGCACCATCTATAGTACTTGATAAAACACAATAATAACTAGAGCTGCAACTTTAACGATTATTTTAACAATAGATTATGCCGATTAATTCATGTAAAAAATGAAAATGTCCACCCTTTTATTAAAAAACAGGACATTATTTTAAATTGACAGTGCACAAATGTAAACTAATTATGATTCAGTTTCAAGTTTGGACCGTAGCCTGTCAGAAAAATAGGCAAAAATGTTGATTAGCGTTTTCCAAAGTAAGAGCATATTTTTTAATTTGATTCAACACAATGATAATGACTGCTTTCATGGAGGACTACATAAATCAGATAATGGTTACTGTTTAAATTATTATAATAGAATTTAAAGCATGAAACAGTTTGTCCGACTACTATACTCACCCAATTCAGTTTGCTGCACATTCTGGCCACCAGAAGGCAGCACTGTGTAATGCAGTCATGCAGATGTGAACGAAGTAGAATAGACTTCTACTACTATATTTCTCCTTCTAAAGTATTATGAGTACTTTTTTCATCGAGAATGAAGAAAATATGCCTGTAAATATTGATATTGCGACTATCGATGCTAGTGTCAAAACGGCATTTTCAATTCATTTTAGCATTAAGCTAGTGCTAGCCAGTCTCAAAGTAACGGAGCTTGCTTGTTTTAAATGCACAATGATTTATTCAACTCGGAGAGGCAGTAAACATATAGAAACATCTTTTTGATCAAATGTTAACTATTTGCCAAAGGGCTGCTTTATTTTAAATCTAAAAAATGCAAACTATGTTGTAGCCTATATATTTAAATGCTCCATTTCACTCAGTTCAATCACTCCTCGCTTGCCATGTTGCGAGAGCAGCCGTAATGCATCGGATCGAGTGTGCCACCATTACCCTCACTTCCTGTTTTGGGCTGGCGCAGCGTGGACTATATGGCCTCATCCTCCAACCTTCCACTCAAGCACTTATCTCATTTACCTTTAGTCAATAGTCAGCTGCCAAAGTGCAGTGAAGTCATTCATTCATTTTATTACAGTTCATGTCATGACTGCAAGCATGGTTGTGCCCTTACAAAAAATGAATATGATGCCCTTCAATGCCTCGAGCAATTCGCGCAACGATTAACAACCACCCAACGCTCGCCCCCTTTCATTGCATTGCAGGCCTTCTCGGCAGCCCATTTTCTAGATCCTCACTTCATTGGCCGCCCACATGCCGGGATTTGCTAATTATAGCCGCGCCAGTCACACCTCGGCAGCGGAATCGGTGTGAAGCCCGCACAGGGATGGAAAAAGTGAATGCTGCTAATAGCAGCTTGCGTGGAATACGTTTGAATACCAGGTGTAGATCTGGCTTCACGTGATACTGCCTTTAGCCACTATGGTCCTCACCTATGGAATAGCCTGCTGTTTAACTGTTTTGTTTTAGTGTTTAAATGTTTTTATCTGGTAGTTACTAAGTTTTTAGCTCCAGTGTTTTCTCATGGCGGAGCCTCCACACTGGGAGGGGTGACTGTTCTTCTCCTGCGGGCGGGCGGTTTTCCCGGGGGCCCCTTGGCCCCGGGGAGCTGCTTGAAGTGGGCCGCGGTCACTGTGGGCCGGCGGTCTCTGGGATGGCATTACTCGCTGTGGTGGTTGGCCGTCATCCCTCTCAGTGTGGATGAACTCCTCCTGGGTACCTTTCCTCACAGGGTTCTTCTGTGCCCCGCCATGTTGTGGTTCGTGTGTGTGTCTGTGGGTACGATCTCATGGGGATATGGGGGGGAGGGTTGGCTTTTTCTTTTTGTTGTATTATGGATGTTTTAATTGTTCAGCACTTTGAGTTGCATTTGAATGTATGTTTGATTGATTGATGTGAACAGAACAATCGATCTTTATCTAAATAACCTGCCAAAAACAGACAACACTGAGCTGAAATCCATCATACTTATCAGCTATCCTCATTATGAAGTGTTTATGAAATGATTGCTTGAAGGGTGGGAAAATGTTATTGAGGCCCCTGTGAGGACAACTTTGAAATCAGATATATATAGTTGAAGTCAAATGGGCTAGTAGCCTACTACTGATTCTCAAGGCAGATGAGGTGGACATGGCAAGAGGTTGAAATCCGATTGGACGAAATAGCTTGCATCCACATACGTGTACTTGAAGCAGAGAAATGTTTCAAAATGGGAAGCGCCTCGAAATTTGATACAATTTCATAGAAAACATTTGAATTAAGCTTGTAAATGCCTCTTTTTAGACAAATACCACAACCATTCCTCGCATCTTGCCTGTGACACTCCCACTCCAATCCACTTAGAAGGACAGACTTCTGAGGGAGGGAGGATGTAGCAGTGAGTCGTGAGGACTCGGAGGAGGGAGAGTGAACTCTTAGAAAGAAGAAGCAAGGGGGAGGGAGGAAGCGAAAATTCAGGGAAGGAGATGATTACATAAGCAAAGGTAAGAGGGTGTGCAGATAGAAGACAAGTTAGTACAATGGGATCTGACAGAATGATTTGAAGTAGGCCTTAGCCAAGAGACGATAGTCGGCGGGGGCCCTTCAAGTACGCTCGTAAACGGCATCTGCGAGCGTCTAAAGAGCCGCATTGTGCTCGACGTTGGTCTACTCAAACAGTCTCGAAGCATCCTTTGCGAGTAAATTATTCACATGCATCGCGATGCCGGGCTCCGACGTGGACGCTGCCAATCTGATCGAGAGGCTGGAGAAAGGGGGGGGGGTGTAATATGATGTCCTCACAGTGCAAGTGAGGCCGTGTGCACTTAGCCAAGCATTAACTGTGTGTGTATGTATGTACGTGTATAATTTGCAGCACTAATGCTGTGATACATTCAAGGTGGTAATGCATCTGTTTTGGTCACAACCACAAGCTTACAAACTACGTAATGTGACACCCTTTACCAAGCAGGAAGGTCGTTGTCATCAAAATGTTGCCAGGACAACAAAATGGAGGCTATTATGATTGTTAGGGTGGAACAAAAGCTGGTTTCAAATCAGTTTTGATTTAAAACGTGTCAAATTGAATCAAATTGTGGTCATGTGACGACCAATCACAGCTGAGCTTGCGAACATCACGTCACCAAACTGGTGAGCCGTGATTGGTCGTTATCTGAGCAACTGTGATGTCATTTTGAGTCAACAGCAAGTGGCAAAATGGCCGCCCCCTCAGATGGATAATAAATCTGAACGTGTTTCCCCGTCTCCGCAGCAACGTCCGATCCAGCAGTCTGTGGCGTCGTCCCTGTGCCGGGAGTCCCACTGGAAGTGCCTCCTCCTGACCCTCCTGATGTACGGCTGCTTCGCCACGCTCATCTGGTGCGCCCTGTGCCGTGTGCCCGTGCTCAGCTCGTCGCCGGTGCGCGTGGCCGCCGCCGACGGCAACTCAACCTCGGCGGCCTACTACAATGACGTGCAGCGCCTGGAGAGCCCGTGCTCCAGCGGCTACCTCTACATCCCACTGGCCTTCCTGGCGATGCTTTACGTGGTCTACCTGGTGGAGTGTTGGCACTGCTTCTCGAAGACGGCCATGTTGGCTCACGCTGAATTCCAGGTTAGCTCACACCTGTTTGTTGCTAAAAGTTGCTAAACGACATTGACATTATCTGATGGGTGAAGAGTGGAACTTGTCGCTAAACTGATAAGTACAGTTAGTTTTTAAGTTTAGTTTGTTTTTAAACATTTGTTTGGATATTTTTTTTTATTGAAATTTAAAGGGACACAATATAATCCATAAAATGCAACAAAATTGCTATGTTTGCGTCAATGGCTGTGCAACTAAGTCAGCTGGGAAAGCTTTTGTCCTTAATGTGCTTTAATTTTCAAATCAGACGTAACAATATTCATATCCTCCTGACTATCAGCAATTCAAATTTGTCCTCTGTAGTGGACCTTTTTAAACCTGAATATCTCCCACCCAGTTCATACGATTGAATTAACTAATTTTGTGGTCTATAGAGGACATTCAGAGCTTTCCAATTATAACAAATGTGTAGGGGTGGGGCTTTGCTACCTTTGATTGCATCATAAAAGAAAATGGCTTCCCTCAGTGCAAGAACTTTTTAGGGAAGAGGAAAAGTGGACTGTACAACACTTTTTATTGAACAAATGTAGGCTTTAAATGTTGTTAGCATGTTTTCTATTAGACTTAAGTACACATTTAATCAAGTATTGTTTGAATTATTTAAACTGTATTTGAGCCTAGCATTTAAGTTTTAAAAAATGTCCTCTGTAGTGGACACATCATAGTTAAAAATAAAAACTTTTTTTTCAAAAATTTCTTTTGCAGTATTGCAGTTACTTCACAAAGATTGGGGAATATCAAAATAAACATGATTGGACAATATATTTTTTTTCCTGGCAGTCAGGAGGATATGAATCATTTTGGTTCAATATGAGGAATTGAGGGTGATTTAGGTTGGTCAAAAAACAGCCAAATCATTCATTCTATTGATGAGGTTTGCTTAAAAAAACACTTAAAATATTTATGTTAAATTATTTATTCAATTAAAGAAAAATATACATTATTAGTATTAGAGCTGTCAACCGATTAAATGTTTTAATCAGATTAATCACATCTTATAATTTTGATTAATAATGATTAATCACTGTGCTTTCTATCAACAATCTTTGTGAGTACTTTTATATATTTTTTTGATGTAGTAAAAAGAAGAGAACCACTGATCTAAAATAGTGGCAATCGCGATTCCTTGAAAAGGGAGTAAGACCAAGAAATTATGATTATTTTATTTATTTATTTTTTTCCCCCCATGCAGGATGTCTATGAGCGCGTGCAGCGGCTCCAGCAGGCCACGCCCTGCATCTGGTGGAAGGCCATCAGTTACCATTACGTGAGGAGAACCAGGCAGGTGACAAGATACCGCAACGGAGATGCATACACAACCACACAGGTGAGTGATATGGCCCCCTCTAGTGGTCACCAAAAGAATCAGTTGAATTAAATGTTAAAACTTTGCATACAGTGGTTTAACATTTTATTTAATACATACGGTAAATTTGTATTTAACTTTGCAAAAAATATGTTTTGCAATTATTAAGGTACAATATTTGTATTTCCAGGTGTACCATGAGCGAGTCAACACTCACGCCTCCAGCTCAGAGTTTGACTACGCCCGCTACGGCGTCAAAGACGTGTCCAAGGAGCTGCTGGACCTGCAGTTGCACTCGGCGGTTCGCCTCCGCTTCACCAAGTGCTTCAGGTGAGGTCGCTCGCTTTCTATTCATTCGTTACGATTTCTTATGAAAGGTGACCCAATTTTTCGCACCCTCAGCTTCTCCAGCGCACGTGCTGAGGCTGCATATCTCACACAGGTAAATGCAGAGGTAGGGGGGCTCGAGTCATGTGACTTGAGTCAGATTTAAATCACATCACACATTCTCAACTCGATTCTACTTTCTACCCCAAGCGAGCGCGCTTCTTCGGCGAGAACGAGGGCCTGGACGACTACATGGAGGCCAGGGAGGGCATGCACCTGAAGAACGTGGATTTCCGCGAGCACATCCTGGCGTTCCCGGACCCCGCCCACCAGCCGTGGTTTTCCAGGTACAGGGTGTTCTGGCTGGCCTCGGCTTTCCTGCTTTCGTGGCCGCTGCGCGTGGTGTCCGAGTACCGCACGGCCTACGTGCACTACCACGTGGAGAAGCTGTTCGGGGAGGACGAGGATCTCGGCGGAGGGGGTGGCGGCGGCGGGCCGGGAGCGGGCGGGAGAGGCGAAGGGGAGACTGAGAACGGCGGGGTGGGGATCGGGTTGACCGGGTCCAGCTACAGAGCTATCTCCCGGGTCAACACGGTGGACATGACGGAACTGGAGTGGCACATCCGCTGTAACCAACAGATGGTTCCCAGTTACTCTGAGGCCATCCTCATGGACTTGGACACAAGCGGGGGGACGAACCCGGCCGCTTACACGCCCGTGTCCGGGCCCCCGGGCATCACCCCCAACCCGGAGGGGAACCGGCCTCCCCTGGCCCTGCCCGTGGTGTTCAACTCGACGTACCTCCTCCAGAGCTGCCCCCGATGTCGTCGGACCACGTCCAGCTCCAGTCTGCCCTCCCGACTGAGGGCGCCCATGGGAACCACGGCCCTGCTCAATGCCACCGTGGCGGGCTTGAGGGCGGCCGGGCACGCCGGGGGCGGGATCGGGGGCCGGCTGGTGCTCAGTCGAAGCGGGTTCTCCTTAGGGAGGCTCGGCGGAGGGAGACGGAACAGCCTGCTGCATTCGCGCAGCATGGGGGGAGGCCTGGCGGGAAGTCGGGAGGACGGAGCAGGGAGCGGAGCCGGTGGAGGGGGCGCCGGCGGCTTCCTGGGCTTGGGATCCAGGCAGGACGACGAGGAGACCCGAGGCGTGCTGGAGGGAGAAGGCGACGAGGATGATGAGCAGGAGGAGGAGGTGGAGGAGCGGAGGGGGGAAGATGGCGACAGAGAGAGGGACGAAGTGGCCGAGCAAGACGGAGGCGTGGTTGAGAGGGATCGTCCACCTTCTTACCAGGATGCCTTCTTCTTCCCCGTGCTTATAATCCACGGGGACGAGAGCTGCCATGCTGGCGACCGCCTCTGAACCTCCAAAACACTTTGGGAAGACACAGGCTGTGTTTGGAATCACTCACGCACTCACTCATTCACTCATTGTGATTCAAAATGACACCCAACCAAAATGATTTGTAGTTGCCTGTAGATGCCACCAGATGGCAGAGAAGCACTTTTTTTCCTATTCGATAGCATACTGTGCACTTAAAAAACAAAAAACGACTCGGGTTGTGGACCAGATTGGGTTACTTCTTACCCAAAGTTGGGTTCATTATTTTTGACCTAGCAGATTGTGTTGAGCTAAAACTGGTTGCCATTTAGGATGGTGTCAACTGAAGTTGAAGTAAATGTAATAGTTGCTTCTTTGTCTAAAGTGTTACAAACGGAATCAAAATGTTAGCTATTTTACCCATTTTGGGTTACTTTTAACTTAGCAGTTTTAAATGGAAAGGCAACCACAAAATGTGCTTTTTATGTTGTATGTGACCCCACTAGTGTAAACATGGCATTCTGATGAATATTTGTTTGTGGAATGTGAGTTAAGAAGAAAATATGTTTTTTCCATCTCAGCAGGCAGCCATTTTGTTAGTTGCTGTCAACATGTGACAGTCGCAAGTTGACATGATTGGTCATTACCTGCACTTAGCAACTGTGATGTCATTTTCAGTCGATAACAAGTGATAAAATGGCCGCCCCCTGGATTTTTCTGCTTAATTCATATTCCACAAGCACTATATTAATCAGAATGCCACGTTTAGACTAGTGTGGGGTTGACTTGCCCTTTAAGAGTGTAACGCCAAAGCAATATTTTTTTATTTACATTTCGCCTGAGCACAAAAACATTTCAGCAAATAATGGTGGATAGCCCCCCCCCCCCCAAAAAAAAATTGTAAATGCAGACAGTGATTCCAAACACAACCGGAGAGATAAAACTATGCAAGAGCAGGAGTAGCTGGGGAACCACAACTATCATCCACTACATTGTGACCCGGAGTCCAGTTCTTCCACACCAAACTGATCCAGGCATGCCTTTATGGACCTCGCATTGTGCACTGACGGAACTCAAAAGCATATTCTGGAGAAAAAAAAAAAAAATCCATAAATCACTCCTCAATTTGGAGGAAAGCCAGAAGGCTTGACAATAATTGTGTGCACAACACCTGCTAAGCTGTTTAGATGAGCACCCCCCCGCTCCACATGTATGTAAAGCACATGCACACGGGAAACACCGTGTGCAAAAGGAGACAATGAATAATAAATAACATGAAGATGAGCTGCACAATGGACTCAAATCAGCCACCATGAGATGGAATCTGACTTTTTTTTTTTTCTTTTTTTTTTTTTACAGCTGTGCATCATCCATCCAAAAAAGAGAACACAAACTATTTTTATTATTTGATTATACTGATGGAAAGCACTTATACAACACAATACTATCCAATATTCTATCTATAATCTATTCTGTGCATATGCTGTAACCACTTGGCCACTTAAACGCTGCTTTGACATTTCAATGCGAGCCATGGCTCCAAAACATGGACTCAAGTTTGCGCTTGTTTTCTATTTACTGGCAGTGTGGAGGTGGACCGAATGCCTTTGCAGGCGTTTCACACACTCGTGCACACTCTCCGAAAGCATGGAAATGTCCTCCTACGTTGCCTTGATGTCTGCCACTGCTTCAACCTGGCATCTTTTGTGACATCTGCTTCCGTTCTTGACACCAAAAAACAAAAACCGGAAAAGTCGATGCACTGTAAACACACAGCAACATGATGAGATAAGAGATATGTTTGAGGTATCTCAAATATTTCATAACGGAGGAAGCGTATGAAACTAGTGAAAAGAGAGTTGTGGTCACTAGAGGGCAGCAAAGATCTAAAAAGCACTTTTGAGGGGAGTGAGGCCACAGATACTCACACAGGGTAGAACAGATCTCCAAATCAGACACTATGGAAAGTCGTTTGAGCATTTTTTATTTTTATTTTTTCGTTGTATGTAGCCCTTCAGCCTTCACACATTATTCTTATTACCCTCACACATTCGACATGCATCTCCTTCTACATAATTCATTCGATTCATGTAATTCAAAATTCAACATATTCCGAAAAGTCATGTCATGGGGGCTAGTATTTGCCTAATTCCAAATATTCACGGTTTTTCTGAAATTAAACATTTTTTTTCACCCATTTACCCATTCATTTCCAATAACACGGATTTCCCCCCAATAGTTGTTTATCATTCATTCCAATGGCACATTTGACATTACACATTTACATCGTTCCATTTGTAATTTAAATCATTCAACTTACTAAATTCACCTTGGGAACGAATTTGAACTTAACTAAATTTCCCACTAACCAAAAATGTAAACATTTTCACCATTAAAATTCCCATTAAAGATCCCTATCTATTCCCAATAACATGATAAACAAAACAGGTTCCCATAAAAACAAACAGCAATGACATAATTAAATTGAAAGTGAAGAATTAAATTGTTCTGTTCCATTGAGTGTGCGATACTCCTCAGTAAACTGCAGTAATATTTATCCACAATCCCAATGCTATTTCATAGCCCGTTTATGCCGTTTTGCATTGTTTATTAGCATTAAGCTAACCCACTCAAATAAGGCAAAGTTATGTGGTAAGTTATGTTTATTTTGATGAACGTAGTGGCAATAAGCAGCTTGAAAATCAGTTTTTGAAGAACTGTTCAAATCAAAGTGCTTTTGTGAAGTGAATTGTAATGCTCAAATGGCTTTCCAGTGACATCCATTTTTAAGTCCATGTACTAGTTGGACAGCTTTGGCATACTAGTAGGACAATTACATGTTACAAGTGAGACAACTGCATGCTACTAGTACTACTAGTAATATATTAAAAAAAAAAAAAAAAATACTGGCACTTCAGGGGTCGTACTAGTAGCCCACAGAAATAAACTAGTGCCCAGTTCTTTTGCACACAGTGATGAAGCGCGACGTTTGTCTTTGGCAGCTGATCAACACCACAAATAAAAAGCACTGTGACATCACTGAGGTGTAAGACAATTGCAGCAGGTCTGACGGAAAAAGCAATCATGTGACTCGGCACGTTCTTCAAAATCACAGCTGGCGTCTACCAAATCAATCCCATCAGCAGTGTATTTTTTATTTTATTTTTTAAATATAATCTTGAACGAGACTGCCACCCATGTACCAATGCAAAGTTAGCACATTGTAAATGAGCAAGAAGGTGATTGAATGGAATCAATAAGGAACCTGCAGTAAAATGCACTAGATGGCCTAAAGATTGTTGTAAGGGCGTTCTTGTGATCACATGATCATTTGGTGGCGATATGACTGTTCGTGGATCATGACAATTAACATGCAGGATGCAAATAAAGTCTGCTTCATTAAAGGTCGTCCTCTGATGTTTATGCCATTTATTATCTCACGACGTCAGTGATTTTCTAGTTAGTCTATCATTGATTGTCAACTGCTGCAGATGATGTATGTGGCACAGTTGTTTTTAAAAAAAAATCGTGATGTGACTGTGGTTTATTTAAATCCGCATTGAAGGCCCACCTACCAAATCCACGGCCCGCCACTGGTTTGACAGAATCGTATAAGTGTCGCTCCACGTGATGCGATTTGAAGCTCCCGTCACTCGATAGTCTCGTCTCCCGCACATTTTGAGGACAAGGACGGTGGAAAACATGTGTAATGACTTATTCCGGCTGGCTTGGCTCTGGCCAGGCCCAGATTGGTTGCAGATGGCAGGCAAAGCAGTAGTTCCTTGGTGCAAGTCTAACCCCCCCCCCCCCACCTCGCTTTGTGAGTCCCACTGGACTCCAAGTTACAGTACTAAAAGGTGCAAATAAAACGCCTGAATGCGCCTGAAGTGGTGAATCAGAGAGTAAGATAGTCTACTGTTTAGCAGGTTGTTTGCATTTGCAAGATGAAAATAGGGCAATTACTCCTTTTTCAATTATTTATAAGCTTTAATAATGCCAGTCAGTTTTGGAAGTTTAATCTCTGTGAAATATTCATGGCTTTGAAATTGAACAGTTCCAGGCTGCGGGCTCCTATTGCAACCCCCCCACTCCCTCCTCACTTCTGTTTGTTTTATAGTGACAAGTCTTGAATGTGGTTTCTGGTTTGGAGAAAGCGAGAGAGCCTGTGTGATGTGTGTTCGCGCTGACAAAAGCAAGGCGCTAATCAACTCTGTCATACGCTCTGTGGACAAAGGTATGTACATGAGTCAGTACCACCATTAGGTAAATATAAACTTCATCATTATGCTGTTCTCAAGTTCACTTTTTTTTTTTTTTTTTTTTATAAATTAATATTCAATCGGCAAAATATTTGAACTTACTGACAGGGTGGACAATGACAGAGTGGACATTTTGACTAAAGTTGGCATCTATTATTCTCAACGATTGAATGTCATATCAACGCATACAGTATTTCACTATGACAACACCAAGTGTAAATATTTTTTCAGAAACAATCCACTGTTTCAGTCTTCATTGCGGAAACCGACAGGGTGGACAACAATTTGAGAGACGAAATGATTTTGATTACGAAAAAAGAACATACATGAACAAACAGCAAAATACTGTATGTGAACTTACTGACAGGGTGGACATGACACGGTGGACATTTTTTGGCTAATATCTGCTTTAATGAGTACAAGGTGGACCTTCACTTAACAATATAATTCACTTCCTGTGAGGGTTCTTTATATCAGTTGACGGTGGGGTGGACATTTTAAGTTTGATAACTTTCCAGTGTTTCTCTTGAAGAAAAACAAAACGCTAGTCTAATCACTAAAATGTGGGGGTTTCTTAAAGGGTCATTACCCCCAGATGACAGGGTGGACAGCAATTTCAACCTATACACACCATTTGCTACAATATGACATTTTTGTTGGGCGCCTCGGAAATGTTTCCTTGATGGGAAAATGAACAAATGATGGTAGTAAACAATTCCATTACTTGCTTTACCCACTTCCCATCATTCCTGCACTTGCCTACTGTGTACGCCACAGATTCTAGCCACACTCCCAACAACAGTAATTTCTCTCTGTCAGAGCAAGGCCTATTTGCTCACAGCGTACTGACTTGACAGACTTGGGGCATGATCAGGGTAATTATGAAATTAGACATCTTCCCCTTTCAGACCAAACATATCATTTAGGGAGTAATCGGAGTCGCATCTTAGCCTTGCACGCGCATGGCTTTGATTTACACATGAGCGGTTCAATAATAACCATGTGGTAGTCCCACATTTGCAGTGAGTGGCTTTTGTATTGCATCCATGGAGATCCAAATCCATCATCAAGATACTACTACATGTATGTTAAGAGCAAAGTGCATTTCTTTGTAGAATATGAGCAGATGCCGCTCACTTCTGTGAGTAAAGACATCCTGGATATCCCATCATGCTCTGCGTGCAGTTTCCAAGCAACACAGCCAGTCATGGCTGAATTACAATATTACACTGTTCCCAGTCCTCTGAATTACTTCTTGGCTGCTAGGAATGCATTAGCGAACAGCAGAGGTCCATAACAGAGCCAACAGGTGTGGTGTGTGTATATATACACAAAGCTTTATATTATGATGATGGGTGGATGCAGCAGAGGAGCGCAGTGAGCTATTATCCGCCTTATGTTTATTTACGAGCAGCACAACTGCTGAATGGCTTTTTGCAGGTGCCGCATCAATTCGATTTGGTATTAAAAGAACAGCGGGCTCGATCGGTCGGTCTGCAGCACAAGCACTCCCGAGTGGTTTTGGCGAGGATCGGGAGTGTCAGTCAGTGTCTTTTTGACGTAGTGGCACAAGGATGAAGCTGACTTGGGGAGGTGGGGGGGTGGGGGGGGGGGGGGGGGGGGGGGCGGCGGGCGCCGATGTTTTTCTGGGTTGCCATGGCAACCGGAACATGTATTGTCCTTAAATGACCAATGGAACTGCAATGGTCAACAACAATTGTTTTTCAGTGGCTGTATATTAAACCGCCCACCATTTTGTGTTCTATGCTATAATAAGCCATTTGAGCAGTAATGCCATATTCTTGACATCCATATACTAGTTCACTCTTTGTCCTCACAATTAGAACTGCTGATTTATTAGTAACATTTTTTTCACTACCACACTTTCTGCATATTAGCTCATCAGCTCCTTCAGTAGATGAGCCAAAACTTCCTTCCTATCAATTTCTGTTGTCCTGTTTCTGGAATTTCCCAACAACAAGCAGTGACAGACCAAATATTGCAAAAAAGAGGCAAACCAGTTGAGTTCTGTGTATACTAAATAACGTAGTAATGTAGTGTACACAAATGCCCTTTGTCACGTGGGCCAATTTGTATTTATCAAGCTCCTCTGCGCGACTCAGAGCACATGGTAGCATCTTGATAGGAGTGCAGAGTCCATGTAAATGCCAAGTGGCACTCGGCCATGTTTGTTGCCAGGCGGTGAAATGTTAAATAAGGACAACGTGTGTTTGGACCGGTAATCAACACAAAGGAGCACAGGGTAGAGGACACAAGCGCTGTGGTGTCAAACTCATTTTCAGGGCGGGTCACGTTTATGGATTCCCTTCCGAGGGCCTTTATGACTGGATCATAAACGTGTAATCACCTCATATATATACATAAGGGATTCTCAAAATGTGGTACATGGGCTCCCTGTTGTGCAGTGGTTCTTAACCTTGTTGGATGTACTGAACCACACTAGTCTCCTATGCGCATTCATGGGTTGATTGAAAAATAAAATACCATTATTTTTTTTTCAAATTCAATCACAAAAATAATACGGCGCGCCTGCTCTCGCCCACAGGCTTTAAGTTTGACACCTGCGCAATCAACCGCCAAGCAATTTTGTTGTTGTTGCTATATTTGTATGCTTGTTGTGCTCTAAACTGAATAATTCAGTTTCCCCCTCTGGAGCAGTTCACAGCTAATTAACAAAGAAACGTGGTGCCAGGGCCCACTAGTCACTAGTGGATGTGACGCAGGTTCCGTGAGTGATTCAGCCGGCGCGTGAAGCAGGGGAGCCATCCGTCTCGGATTTATTGACAGTACTGCTGTGCTGACGCCCCAAATCACTGATGCATCATGGCTTGATTAATTGGAGGCCGGACAAGGGGGAAGCCTAGCGGATCAGTTAATGAAACTGCAGAGATAAAAAACCCCACCCACATTGATGACTCCTGCCAACAGGCCATTCAACCGGAGCTGCCACAGTCCAAAAATGTCTCGTCTGTCTTTCTCTATGCACTTCTTTGACTCCCCGTCGGATCAGACCACGCTCCATCTGCACTCTCACTCTCAATTAGCGCTGTTGTTAGGGGAGATAAATACGTTTGCTACAGCTGCACCACTGTCCAAATTTCCCCGGAGGGGCAATTCTCAATGAGCCGATGCATCAGAGAAAGTTTGGAGAGAAGATGGGGATGAAGAGGCAGGCTTTTATACAACAGTAGCAGCTGATAACAACTTTAAAGCTTCATTTGGGTTCATAATTACTTGGGCTGTGTAAACACTGTTATGTCTTAGCAATCGTGAGTCAGTGAATTTGGTACCCGACCCAACCCGACTTTTGCTCTTGCCAACCAATCACAGGATGGAAAAATACTGACATCATTGAGGACCAGCTTGCTGGCCCTTGGTGGACAAATTTGAAATCTGATTGTAGTAAACGTTTCATGGACAGGCACTGCTGATTCTGAAAGCCCTTGGCAGATTAGATTGGCATGGCAACACACGGCTGAAATGTGATTGGACAAAAAAATAATAAAATACACAGCCAAGAAAATTGCACCTTCTGCCAGTGAACACACCATTTCTTTCACAGCATCAATGTGTAAACATTAGTATTGCACTTTATTTTGGAGTCAGCCAGCTGGAAACTTGCGAGGAAGTGAAGGAGCAATGAGCTGCCTGAGGTTGACCAGCTGCAATGTTTAGCAATCTTGAAGAAAAAAAAGAAAGTAAATTAAAGAGAGCTTGGAGGCACTTATTGGCCTCATGGGAACTTATTGCCGTGCCCTTTTTAGCAGAGTTGAGGATCAATGGCAGAAGCTGATGAAGCCATCAATCTTGAGCACAATGAGCCAGGAATTAATGGAAGCAACAAGAATGCATTACAATTTGGAGCCACGTGGTGCACATCATTGCGTAAGGGTGGATGGATGAATGGATGGATGGATGAATGGAAAATGGGTTTAAAGGATTGTCCAGCATTTGTCCCTTCAGCAAAAGATAGTTAATCAAATCAAAGTGCCTGGAATCTGCCATCTCTTCATTTCCACGGGGTGCACATAAACAAGGCAAATTGAATTACTGGCCGTCTTTTCTAAGTCTTGCAGCAGATCAATTAGAAGCAAAAGGTTTGGGGACGGCCAATTGACTAATTTCTCTAATTCACTTACATATTGGATGACTTAGTGAGTCACATTGCACGCTGAAAGTGAATCTTAAGTGATCAACTCCCCTTTATCATACAATCGACATGTGAAGTTTTGCCCATTATAAGCAACATTTTGAAAAATGTCAGTGTGTCTTCACAAATATGAATATTAATAATAATTTGAGTGGCTTGTACAAGTACTAGCCTTAGTCTGAACGGTGCTACTTTTACATAAGTGCCAAGTGGAGCTCCATCTTTGTCACTAATAAAACTTTATTCATCATACAAAAAACAATGACAACACGACATACATTTGTAAAGACCGTGAAAACTTATTTTATTTTATTTTTTTAGCCTCGCTACATGCTATGCTATGAAACACAAGATGTGATCCCACTACAATAACAATCAGATTAAGAGAAATAGTTGAATATTTAATCATGTGTTTTCATTTGTATCTATTACAGTCAGTAAAAATATGTTTTTTTCCCGAGAAAAAAAAGGTTATGGACCACTTTACTGTGCTGAAAAATATAAATTATGTCATTGATTAATCGACTTTGGATTAGGGGAAAAAAAACTAAATAAGCTGTTGCTGGTCAAAAAGTTGTTCATCTAACAAATTGTTATTTTTTAATATGTAAAACGTATCTTTTAATAAATGGGCGTGGCCTTGTTTGCTCAGGACCAATAGGAGCGGTTTGTTTTCCGGGTGGGCGGGCTCAACGGACCAGCAAGTTTGCTTGCGCTTCTCTTCTCCCTCCGTGCCTCTGTCGCTCTGTCTCGGGTCTCTCTCCGCGTTGCGTTGAGGCAACTGTAAGCGGAGTAACAGTAAATCAGACCTCGCAGCCGGAGCAGTGAAACCGAAAACCTGTAAACCTCGTCGCTGTATTTTTGGCCGCTGACAGGAGCGACTGAGACCCCGGCGCTGTCTTTCCTTCCTCGGCTGGAACCACCAAGAAAGAGACTTGTCCGGCGAGAGCGACGCGGCCAAGCGTTTTCCGCCTACTTTCTGCTCGAGCTCAATATTCTTTCACACTGGAAATGTCCGAAAACAAGCCGAATGACGAGCCCAAGTTATCGACGACGGACAGGGTGGTGAAATGTGAGTACTCTGTTTGCTCTTTGACATTTTTCCCCCCCTCGAGTGGATTCACGCTCGAGATGGTTGGCTGGCTGTGGAGGAAGAAGAAGGGTGTTAGCCGAGAGGTGACGGCGGCTCCGTACGAGGAAGTGAGGCTCACTCCTACTGGGTAGACCCAATTGGGCTCCATATGAGCCATATTTACCTTTTCACCAATCCACCATTGCAGCCTGCAAGTATGACATTGTCCATTCAACCTGAGGGCGAGTTGAAAGCTCATTTTGCATGCACCAGCAACCATAGTTTTTACTAGGGCTTCATTTCTCACCCTACCGTTGCTTAATTTTTTTATTTTTATTTTTTTGAGTGGTGGGGGAGATTTACACTGATCCTTCCTGCGTTTGACATTCCACCTTTGCAATCTAGCAGAAGAACGCAATAAAGATCACAATCGGTTTGTGCGCACAGAAGCAATGCGGCCAGTTGCATGCGAGTTTTCCTCTCATGCTGACAAGGATTAGACCAGCACACACACACACATACATACACCAATCCCCATCCCCGCCCCATTTCTGCCTTGTTTTTTAGCCACAAACTGAGTGTGACGTGCCACACTTAGCTCCAATCTGCCCTACAAGAGGGGATTGTGTGCTACAGTATCTAAGCCACTCACTTGACAACAAGCAGCAGTTGGGAAGAATTCTTGAGGGGGAAAAAAGAGGCTTCAAACTGATTAGTGCCTCTCGAAATTTGAGTTTGTTGTCAGAGTAAACAAAATGAAGCATCTGTTTAAATATTCTGCTAGCGTAGTGCTAATAAACAATGCATAACGCTGTAACGAAGAGCATCTGTGTCACGTAATATAATGTAAGGCATATTCTTTATCTTCTGCAGAGAAAGACTAATACTGCACCATACTGAGGTGGTTTGACCATTTACATGTATAGTACAGACTCCAGTACAATGTCAGTTGAATTGAAGCAAAATAAACAATAAAATGTGGGGAAAAAAGTGCAATAGGATAGACTCGAGAAAAACAAATAAGCCCTGTCATGAAAAAGTGTGTTGGATTTTTCTGTTTAAAACATGTCTCGGTTGCTTTTTTTCCTTGTGAATATTTCAAAATACCCCCCCCCCCCCCCCCCTCCATGACAGACTCAAGCAACTTGAAGGCTAATTAAAAATAGATATGACAAGTATGGCTTTTGAAGAGATTTAACAGTATATTCAAGAAGCTCTGACAAGACTTTTTTTTCCCTGTGTCACGTGTTTGTTTTCTGCTTTAATATTTAACAAGTCTTTTTTTTTTTTTTTTTTTTTTTTTTTTCAAATATACTGTAATGTAAATACAGTGTTAGTGATTCCAAGGCACCCGGAATTGTTGATTCCATTTGGAAAAGCGTGTGTTTTGTTTATAGTGACAACACAGGTGCTTTTGCTTTGTGTGTACAAAGCAGCTCTCCAAAATTCCTCCAGGCTAAAGGTGTTGAAGTCCCTTGTTTGTCCGCCACCTATCTGTCCCCGCTGCGAGCTTTCCTTCGGTCCGACTCTGAATCCATTTGGCACCGCTCAGTAGCCTCGTGACTGAGAATGCAATAAGCAGCTTTTTGCATCATCTGTTCGTTTCTTGCTTGTGTCCCTTCCTGTTGGTTGAGTTGCTCAAGACGTGTTAATCACTCAGTACGAGGTGGAGCGCAGGAAACGCCACGATTTGACCTTTCCAGTGATGTGTTTTTGATGAGACTTTCTTGTCCAAAAATTCGGTTTTATATTTGGAGAAAATTGGCAAAGCACCATCTTGCACTCGACGAATACCCCATATATTTAAAAATATAATAATAATAATAATAATAATAATTTTCCAAAAATAAAAACTAATTAAAAAAACTCTGTTTTTAAATCTAATTGGATCAATTAAAAACTAACTGTAATGACGAGTCCAAAACTATTCTAACCCTGGTGTATAACAACTTTAGGGAAACTATGTTGCTAGTTTTGCACACTTGCAAGCCTTCTATCCTAATAACAACTGCCCTCTTCAACTAAATCTGGATGCTAAACACGCATTGGACAGTGGCCGGGCTCCAAATGGCAGTAATGGTGTTTTTCCGCACCGGGGTCTGCATCACCTCGAGCAGAGCCGAATCACATGTGACAATTTGACTTCGCTGGGAGGCCACCTGGCGCGTGCGCGTCGGCGCGTGTGTTGGAGAGCTCACGGTGCTGACGGCAGCGAAGCGAGTGAAAACCAGCAGCCAACAGGAGTCATTTTTAGCCCAGAACGTGAACGAGAGCCACGTATTTGATCCTCACCATCAGCGAACGCCTCTACTTGTGTGTCTAGCACCTAGTGCGTATTTGTATTCTGTCTTTTAGCTTAAAATAGATTCTGAAAGGGTATTTATAGTTGCAAGTGGACTGGGATTACTTTGGGATGTATTCACCATTTCGATTGATCCTCCATTTTGTTTCGACTATGGCAAGAGAGTCTTACCGTCATCACATATTTTATACTGATATTTAATTCTAAAGCAGTGGTTCTTAACCTGGGGTCGATTGAACCCAGGAGTTTGGTGGAGGTCAAGAAGCACATCCGACTCAAATGATTCGTGACGACATGCCCCGCTTGGCCATCACTGGGCTATCTATGCTGCAAGGAATTTGTTGCGCTCAGTAGTTGACTTGTGGCTGTGAATTCTGAATTATTGTTATCCTTCATACTAACTATGTTGAGCAAAAAAAGAAAAAAAAGAAAAAAAAAAGAGAAAATGGTCGGACGAATATGTGCAATATAAATTCACATGCATAACAGAACGAATGGTGTTCCACAGGGTTCAATTCTGGGTCCTCTGCTGTTTTCATTGTATCTGCTGCCACCGGTTTCCATCTTAATACATCTAACCTTCACTCTTTTAAAGTGCTCTATAAATTTCTCCCTGTTCAATTTTTTCACTGGTAAACCATTATCTACAGTATGTCTTGATTTGGGAATTTTTTTTTCATATTATTTTTCAGTAAAAAAATGGTTTGGTGAATGCGCATAGGAAAGTGGTGGGGTTGAGTACCTCCAACAAGGTACTGGTCTAAAGTAGGGGTGCATCGATCAGCCGGCCGATTTATCGGCCCCGATTTCCTTCATTTTGGGAGATTGGTGATCGGCTGATCCCATAAAAATAAACCGATCTTTTCCACCAATCTCATCTCCCTCTTCAGAGGTCCGAAAAAGTCAACCACTGTCCTCTTCTGCTGACATGACCTGAGATGATTTTCATTTTGATTTAAGAAAACAAATTCATGTGCAGTTAAAACAAACCATTTGTATTATTTCACCGATATTGTTCAATGTTTTCCAATAAAATACGATTGGCACACTGATGGTATACGTTGCTTGTTATGAAAAAAAAAAAAATCAGCATTGGCAAAAATCAGGATCGGCAGGTCAGACTTTTTAACACTGATCGGTTATTGGTGATCGGCCGGAAAATTGTGTTTGGTGCACTTCTAGTCTAAAGTAATAAGGATGGAAGCAACTCTAGTTAAGAGTTTAATAGTGAAAATGGAAATGCTTCATTTGCTGGTTTTCAATCAGTACGACTTTGGATTTGACACTTCTTGTCATAAATTGGTACACTGACAACTTTTCAGTTGTCACTGTTGTGAAGGTGCATCCTCCTCGAACCTTTGCCGCTCATTAGATTAAAGAGGAATTAGGCTCTGTTGTGGATTTAGGGCATGGCAAAGCGACGGATTTGGCCAGATTAAGCTCCATATAGGGGGATAAAGGCGGCTCCGCTCGGAGGTTGTAATCTGACTCCGTGCATGAGGCGGTGACGCCTGCTAATTCACGTGAATGAATGAACGCGTGGCGCCAAAAAAGCAGAAGGCGCAACTTGTGGATTGACGAGATGAAGTTTGAATGTGCGCTTCTGACATCTGCGATTGTCTTCTCCGCAGACGCAACCCTCAGCGGCTTTCATCTCATGGCCGCGAGACATTAACGCGCCTCGCTTTTTTTGTCAGCATTGGCGCTTAACAAAAAAAACATTTGGAACCGAGACAATATTGGCGTGTCAGTAGATGCCTCTGTCTCGCATTCCGCGTGTCAATAGAGACTGTGTGTGTTTGTAAACCACGCGGGACTACACTTTTGGGCAGGGTGGCCGTGTGGGGGAGGAGAGGCTTACCCAGTCAACTGCTGGCTAACGGGTTCTAGTCGTAGTAGTAAATTTGCTTCCTCACCTGACAGGGTAGGCATTGGGTCAATGCGGTTGTGTGGATTTGTGCGGGCACACTTTGGGTCATGGATGTCAGCGTCAAGGTCGTAATCAGTTTTACTTTTGACTGAAATTGATTTTTTTTTAGGCTGATTCTGATATTGGCAGAATCAAATTTCGATAACAATTAATTGACAGATTTTTAAAACATTTTTTGGCTGAATTTAGGGATAGACTAGACCGAATAGCGGTGCCGATAATTGGCATTTTGACGAATATCTTTGGTAACCTGACAGTAATCCAAAATTTGTTAAATTTGCAAGTATTGTCGTTTAGTGAGTTAGCAACAGCTTAAGAGATCAATTTAAAACTGGGTTAGTGAATGTTTTACTTTTTAGTTTTTTTTTTTGTTAGAATTTTTAAACAGAGCTGTCTATTCTCAATAAGTTTAAAATTAAAATAACAACTTTTACCCTTTCACAAACATACTTATTAATGGCATTTCAAAAAAGTTTTTATTTTGTTTTGCTGCAAATAAATATCTGCTCCAAATATCAGCTATTGGCCTCCTTGACTGCAAATAATCAGTGAGCATTGGCCTATCACTAGTTTGAATGTCATTATCCTTGTCCTATATTGTAACGTGTTAATGTGTCGGTGGATTAAATCGACCGGCCTATTAATCAGTCTGGCCCAAGTTTATAGCGGGAGATAAGCTACAGACACAGCTTGTGGTAGGTAGAAATCTGCAATGTAGAAACACTATAAAATAATAACATAAAAAACTTTTTATTTTTTTGCCCCTTTTACGGCAATTGTACAGAAGTAACTGGTTTCATAAATATATACAAAATCTTGCATCCTTAAATATTAGGGGTGTGAATTGCCTAGTACCTGACGATTCGATTCGTATCACGATTCACAGGTCACGATTCGATTCGATACCGATTAATCCCGATACGAATTTATAAGTCGATTGTTGCGATTTTTTTTCATTCAAATTTAGAAAATACTAATCAGTAAGCTTGTAGAGTGTAAGATTTATATGAAAATGTATTATTTATTTATCTGAAATTTCAGTCTTATAGAGGTTGTAATCTGTTTCATGTTTAAACAGCATTAAAATAAAATATTAAGGCTTAATGTTCCGTTCATATAACATTCTTCCATGCTTAAGGTGTGAATCCTAAAAAAAAAAAAAAAAAAAAAATCGATTTTGCCTATTATTGAATCGATTCGAGAATCGCGCGATGTAGTATCGCGATATATCGCCGAATCGATTTTTTTAACACCCCTATTAAATATACTGTAATGACATTTGTTGACAAGGTCACTCTATGAATATGCCATTCAAAACAAAGCAAATTTTAATTTCTACAAATGCTTACTTAGGTGAGCAATGCAAGATGTGCAAGGAATTGACTTGGATGTCACAAAAAGTGAAAAAATAAAAAAAATAAAAAAAGAAGAAAAAGAGAAAAAATAGCATGAAATCATAGTATAACATAAATCAAACATAAATTTGTTAAACATGACACACATTTACTATCAAACTGACACATAAAACAAAATGGAATTGAACACTTTAGATGTAAGCACCAAAACCTAACCAACAAGCTGAACATTTAATGAAACGGAATTAGGTTAGTAGTAGTATGCAAGCGTTCTTCGTTCAGAACAAAAGACAAGTGTCATCTTTTGAGCTTTTCAATCTCAAATATTAATGAGGCACATGCCACACCTTTGTGTTGTCTGACTGTTTATGTCATCCCAGAACACACACCTCTGACTTTGCCTTGGTATCATCATGTGGGGAAAACATACCTGCCGTGTAATTCCGTGATACGCAGAACACGGGCAAGCCCCTGCATGCTGCTTTGGAACAAGATTTTCATTTTGAGACCCCTTCTCACACTCTGTCAGCACAGTCGTGTCGAGGAAATGTCGAACGACAAACCTTTTATTGGATTTCTGCCGGTGAAAGTGCTCAAAGGTTTGAAGCCAAGGCACTCCTACCCCTACCCTTGTATTTCATTCCTTTCAGGTTGTTAAATACCGCATATCAGCTGTCAATGTAGCGCTATTCCCATTTGTCCTGGAGGGGTGTAGCACCGCATTCCGCTGCAGGTTCACTTTGGAGTTTGACAAGTTTTGTTTTTAATCTGCTAATGGCATCGGAGGCTTTAATGGCATTTAGATGAGGCTGCAGTTTTTAACTGCAAGGATTTTGCGTATTTTATATCTCACCGCTATTTAGCAAATGAGCAAAAATGTGGCCACTTGAGAAAAGCCCTCATTATAGTTGGGTAATGCTCACACTATTCTACGGTAGTGTTGTTGTTGTTTTTTTCTTCCCCCGTCTCCCTGCTTCACCTGCTGTTTGAAATGACAACCCGAGGGAGAAGTTTTCCCGTCTTTCAGGTGTCGTTAGCTCACTAACCTCATTGTGTGGACACAAGAAACTCCAGCTATACAAATACAGCTGGAGGTGAGTGCAGGCCTCAAGGTTTATTTACTTTGGTTGGCATTCGCTGAAGCTTCTTGTTCCACATGGTGCTGGAGAGTTGCAGCCTGACAGGATGCGGTCTTGGGATTATTTTTCCTTTTTCTTTGTTTCTTTTTTTTCTTTTTTGCATGTGCACTTCTTGATGCCAGCTGACATCTTGTCGATTTATTTTTTATTTTTTGTATGATTTGACATGAAAACAACAGAAATTGCTCTTTGCTGTAATGGCCAAGGCAGTTCATTAACAGCTGTAAAAACAAAGCAACACATCATGCGTGACAGTGTTTTGCCTTCTGAAATAAATGTTGCAAAGAAGCCACCAAAAACAAATACAAAAAAAATGTCGCCGGCTACTACCTCTCAAATGTCCAAAGTCACACCTATAGGCCATTGAAGTACAATAGAGCTTTTCCTTATTGTGATTTACTACACCATCATTTTTTCAAGGTGCTCTTCCCATGTAAGTTTTTAAACATAAATGTTTTGATCTTGTAGTTTTGGCTTGTGCTAAAATAATGGCAGATGAACCTTAAATTAAAAGACGAAAGTTTATTTACTTCAATTACAGTTGTTCATTTACTAAACACATTGATTTGCGGTCTTTTTTTTTTTTTTCATTAAAAAAAAAATACAGATAAGAATTGAAGGGCCGACAACGCTCACAAAAAAAAAAAAAGAAAAGAAAAGAAAAGGAGGAAGCCATCTAACAACGCTCTACAATTTATGACGACATGGCGACCCATGGTCGCCGATAATTTATAAAATGCTCACTACTTATATGATTACGTCTTAACTTGCAGTCTTTAAGTGTGTTTTTTTTCCCCCAAAGTAAAAGCAATTGTTTAATTTTGGTTCAACAAAGATAATCAGTCCACTTTCATGGAGGGCTGCAGAAATCGGAGAATGTTTACGATCATTACCAAAAATAGTCATTGATTAATTAATTTGATAATCAATGAGTTGCCAATTAATCGTTGCACCTCTGTTAGGGACTATAGAAATCAATGTCTAAAATATAAAGCCCACCAACCGACCGAAATAAAGGAGTATTTTTTTTTTAAACTGCAGCCTTTACGATTTAAATTAAAATTGCATTCTATCACATTGCAATGTCGATTTGAAGTTGATTAATTGTTCCGCTGTGCATTAGAGGCATCGTTTGGATGGCGCTCATGACTTGAGTGTGCTGTAAGATGAAAAAAGTTAGCGGGCTGGTAACATTTGAGCCAGGCCACTCAGCCTTTGCTGCCCACGTGGCAGGAAGAGGAATGACGACCTGGCCCACTCGCTCAAAACAAACTTTGCAGAGGCTGAAAAGAGGCAGAATCGTGACCGAGCTGTGTGTGCATGTAGACTGTGTGTGTGTGTGTGTGTGTGTGTGTGTGTGTGTGTGTGTGTGTGTGTGTGTGTGTGTGCGTTGTTGTCAAGGCAGGACTTGGTGCTTATCTGCTGCTCTGCCCTTGATGTGAAATTTCATTAGCGCCACACGCTCATTCACTCCTGGTATGTTCAATTTCTCTGCTTTGCAGTTAAATGAATTTTGCACTGAAGCTGCGTGTGATAAAGTGCGCTTTGCCGTGAGCCCGAGGCGGAGCAGAGTGTCCCAACCCCCCTGGAAATGAAGCCCACTCATTCAGTGTTGGCCTCCACAGTTGCCAGGCAATCACATATCTCATCAGTCTGCCTTACAGCGAGCCTCCGTTAGCCAGATTGTGTGGAGGTTAGTATGTCCCACGGCTCTCATTGATTATTCTTCTTTGCTTGTCTAAGCATCACTGGGGAGTCCTGCATTGCGCTCAGCGATTGTTTGATCCCCGATGCGGTCTCACTCCATTTCAGAGCTTGTAGGCGGGAACACCCTCTCTCATGACTATCATGGCAAGCAATGAGACCACTTAATGAAGATGCATTGGAACCGCGGTTCACAAACTTGATCCATTCCGAAACTCCGTACATGAATCCAAACGTTCATGAACTCAAGCAAAAATCTATCGGTGGTCAAGTGGTAAGGATGTTGAGCTTGAGTTGACTTGCACTCTTAGCCTCCTTCTGCCAATAGTTCCATTTTTTTTTTTTTGTGCCTGTGTCAGACTCATGTTGTAATACCAAAACACCAATGATGCTTCAGACCAGTCTCCCTGTATAGAAGGTAATTCGATCCTCCCTGAGGAATGTGGTGAGCTTTGGGCACAGCCAAAGTGAAGTACAAATCAGCCGGCCCGCTCGCAGATAGTGTAACTAAGTGATTTGAAGCCAGTGCTCGGGTTGCAGTCGGCTAAGGAAAAATCCACTTTGCCTCCCCCATCCCCAAAACCGCATTCATGGTAATTTTCCATCTTGTATACTTCTTCTAAAGACAGTATGTGACATTATCTGGGAGCTGCATTTAGCCGTCTTTCATTTCTGTTTGTTGTAGAGCCAGACCTTCTTTTGAGCCCAAACAGATGGAGTATACATGCAGGGCCATCTCTATTCAGCCTTATTTGCTTTGAAGGAAAATAAATATGCGTTGTGAAACAGCAAACTACCAGGGCACCTACCGTATGGTCTGTAAGACTTCACAGTGAAGGAAATTGTTTTAAGAACCACATTGATATGTCAGTTGAGCAATATCGTCTGCTTTTTTGTTGGTCAAAGGACTTGTCTGACACGACCAACAGATCCATGTGCACACAAGGGAGAACGCACAATTGCCATTTGAACAAGTCATCGCTCTAGTCCATAAATATGTTTACATGACACTCGAGAAAAGAGAAGAAGTGAAAGTGACATCCTGGAGTGGCCATTTTTGGACAGAAGAGGAGACAGAAATAATGCTGCAGAAGAATTAGTGAGTCACATCAGGAGCTGGAGTCGGGTTGGTCAGTTATTTCAGTGTGAGTGTCTGGGTGAGAGATGTCAGCTCCTTGCAAGTGCTCTCATTTTCTACCCCTGTGTTTGACGGCGTCATTTAATCAACTGGAAATGCATCTTTGACTTCGGCTCTTCCTGTCCACATACGAGGGAATTATAGTAGCTCACTTGCCGAGCAAGCAACAACTTGTAACTTAAGAAACTTGGATGATATATAAAAGAGCAGTGGAATCTAGCAGGGCTGTAGTCAAGTCCACTTTTACCGAGTCCAAGTCAATTCTGAGTTACAAATGTCCGGATCCAAGTCCAAGTGAGATCAAGAGTAAAACTTAAGACGGAAAACAATTATTTTCGCGACCACAAAATTCAAGAAATTTTCGTTCCTTAATATCAATACAAAAATGTGAAGACATGGAGCTTGCCTCGTCAAGCCCCTATCCCACTGAGAGGTGAACCTTTGCGAATGTTTGCAAACCTTGAACGAACCCTGACAAGAGTGCACATTTGCTACCTTTGCACTACAGTCACAAACATTCGCCCTTCAGTGGGATGCGGGCTTAAGAAGACTGACGGGCACCGACTTAACCTATTTTTGTGGCGCCTCTGCAAGTGTCTAACATAGTTCAACGTGGTGCCCTATGTGTCCGAAATTGTTTTTCTAACAGAATCTGCCGGTTGCTATCTATCTAGCTGTTTTATAACCCCACTCACTGTTGGCTAACATGACTGAAAGAAAAAAAGACTGCGTGCTTTGGCACTCGTGGTCAGGTTAACCAATCAGATGGTTTGCTACCCGGTAGCCGTGGTTACCAGGTGACCAGTGTCAATGCTGGTCTGTTTTGATCATCTGAAAAACTATATTTTCAGGAATAAAACAAAGGTGGACTCGGTCGAGCTGATAGAAATATTTTACGAGTCCAATGTCCAGGTCTGAGACATGTCCGAGTCAAATGGAAAGGAGTTAGTCAAGTCCGAGAAAACAGTAATAATGTTTGAAGTCTGAGATCGGACTCCAGTACTACAGCCCTGGATGGAAGCTAGTGATGTTAGCAACTTCCTACATGACTGAGTTGCAGAGATAGAGTTTGGACCCTTCCAAAAAAAAAAAACCTAATCGCAGTGATAAACTTCTGGCTCACCGCAGGGATCAGCACAATGACCTGGTCAGCCACAACCTGGATTTTTGAAAGAAAGCCCTGGACCTCTGTGACGTTGCCTTCCTCTGACTGAACGGCGGTTTGCGAATGTGACGCTAACTACCTTTAATCTCGTGGCTGCCGGTAAAGCCTGCACAGATGGTGCCTTCTGCATAATACGCTGCCAATGAATTTGGAAAGTGCTCTCTCTGCAGTATGGAGGTCAGGCTGGCGGCAGAGGAGGATGATTTACTCTACAGTCCCTTTTAGCCCACAGGGCTTGCATAATCGCAGCTACTTCAGGGGCTCCGTCACAGCTTCTCCTGTTATATGTAGCGCCACTGGGGAGCTGGTAACGGCGAGACAAGGTGTACGAGTTCACTTACATCCGATGCTGACTCAGAATTCCTTTGCTTGTTAGAGATACAAGTCTTTTATCGGCCACCCTTGTCATGCTCCCCCCCCTACCTACCTTTGGTTCTTGGCCGTTGGGTACTCCTGGCAGGAGAGGGAGAACCTGCCACGCCCGCACAGTCATGGCCCTGATACAGCCATGAGCTCGAGAGGTGGGTGTGGGCAAGGGGGATCAGGAAGCCATGGTTAAGGGACAGGGGATTTTTAGGGCTCTTGTTGTCTTGGCAAGAGGCAGGAGGAGGTGGCTGACTGCGCCATCCCATTGCCTCGCCACCTGTCCTCTGAAAAACCGCTGTCACTATGCCAGAAATAAAAGTCAACCTCTAAATGCACTGTATGCTACGATGAAGCACGGTGCAGTTTTTCAATCAAATGGCACTTTTTTTTTTTCTTCCCGTTCTTTGGTGAAATGCTTTCTCACATATCCGAGGGTGCTATTCCTGCATCCTTCACATGGCTTGCCCCAATTAACAGGCCAGTGTGATAGTTGGAGAATGGTATTTAATTTATTTTTCAGACAAGCAGGTGTTACTGTATCTTCAGGCCGAAGGCTGGTGTTTAATTTGGGTCATCCTTGGGTCCGGTATGTGCCGTTGAGTAAGTGTGGGTGCAAATATAGACCGACCGTCACCTCACCCCCTCCGTATGAGTATTGTAATTGCAGTGCAGAAATGTCCACAACTCAGCTGCCAACGAGCCTTCCTTGAGAGGTGCGATCACGCCTGTTCAGGCATATTATGTTCGAGACAAACTGTGAATGAGTACAGAAAATAGTGGAGTAGAGAAGTGCAAAACTTGGTCATGCCAAACTCCTCGACTATGTCTGTAGAATGGACTATGAGACTCCTAGAAAGCTGTCACGTGAAATTGTAGATACTAGATACCTTTACTTGCCCTGATCAGCCTCTTATGCAGTTTTCTCTTAGAACAAGGGTCTCAACTCAACTTACATGGGGGCTGCTGTAGATATAGTCTGTGTCTGGGCCATATCAAGTATTCCATAAAAAAGGGGTTCAAGAATTAAAAAAAAAAAAAAAAAAAAAAAAAGTACAACTGTAATCCAATCTTCTCAATCTTCACTAATAACAGTTCAGAACATTAACGGTTCTTCAGAATGTGAACAACATTCATGACACGTTCCTCTTTGTCATCTCCTTGGTACTTTGTGTAGCCCTCAGCATGTCTTGTTGAGTAATGACCTCTGATTTCTTGAACACTGCAACCTTCTCTGTGCCTTAAAGCTGAGATGGGCACAAGTCCAAGTCAAGTCCAAGACATAGAATTGTGTGTTGTTGTCTACTCTTCGGTGTTGTTGCTAACATTGGATGTTGCTATGGCATAGAGAAAGGTCGGGAGAGCGAGAGAGAGAGAGAGGGACAACTCGCGAGCCGGCATCTGAGTCCCACTCACACGCATATAGACATTTGGACTGAGAAGAGAAATTGAGAGCAAGCCACACCATAGAGACTTGTAATTTCCATGAGTCCCAAAAGAAGAGTCAGTCAAGTCTCGAGTCTATAGTGGACGAATCTGTTAAGTTGTAAGTGTCAATAAAATAGCGACTCCTGTTTTTCTTGAAATTGACTGTTCTCGTTGGCAACCATTCTCTTCAAGGCTGAATTTAAAAAAGACATGACAGGATATCTTTTCCTTTCACCTGGTGTTACTTGAGAATTTCATTTCGCCAAAAACTGTCATGAGCCTGAGCTATATGATAGCACAAAAGTGATTAAAAAGCAAAAATTGACAATGGCAAATGACATAGCAAAAATGGTGGGGGCCTTACACTTTGATGTCAAATAGGGGGCCGCAAAATATCATCCTGTGGGCCACAAATGGACCCCGTGCCGCATGTTTAAGACCCCTGCCTTAGAACCTTCTGATGTTGGTGATTTAGTGATGAAAAATCAGAGTGAACTGCAAAAGGTCTGTCACGCCCCCCATCAGCATGTAACTCTAACAACAAGGACCACTGGCCGGGCTCTCCAGGGTTAGTGGGGGACATATGTTTGCAATAGAACTGTGTTGTCAGTCCCTCCCACTACAAGGACCAGTTGACAGCTTGATGGAGAGTGGCAGGCCAACTCACAAAGGTGGCCTGCGCATGTGCAAAAGCCTCTTTTTGCCCTGACGGGGATACAAACATGCCTATAAATCCCTCTCTTCCTGCCTTGCTATGTAGTATGTGTTTCAAGCCGTCAAACAGATAGCTTGTGCCTTGTGCTTATATCAGATGGAAAGACAGCTTTTGTCTTCACTATCCGGTGAATCCCCAGCAGAGGTGGGTAGCGTAGCCAAAAATTTTACTCAAGTAAGAACAATTAGAAACTTGTACTTTAGCCTAAATCTTTTATATTTACATATGCTATTTATACGCTCTCTCTGTATCACTTGTTTTTCTCTTAGGTGGATGAGGAACGTATTTTCCACGTGGTTCACTCTTAACTGCATTCACATTTCTTTCCATTGGAAGTAGCCTTTAGCTTGAGGATGAGTAAAAGCTCTCGACTCAATAGAAATTCAATTAAACAAACTGGGCCAAACTCTTCTCTCATCATCTGCTGCCAATCATTTCCAGCAAGCGCCAACCCTGCAGGCGATACTGCGATACTGTTAGCGTCTGGATGCCCTCAAAATTGCAGTTAGTGAACTGCTACATTTGTCCTGAAAGCTTGTTTCATTAAGGTGAAGCGGTCTCGCTCTTAGGGGCTGTTGGTTTTCTTGTTAGCGTATAGGCAAAACCTGTTCCCTATCTTCCATATCCTTTCTACCTCCTCCATTGTTCCGCTGCTGCTATGCTCCAAAGCTGATTACAGCTCCGTCTCTAATGAAAGCTAATCCTGTGTCACGGCATTGTGTAGGGAGGGGGCGGGTACAGACCTCAGCGAGGCAAAGCCAGCAGGGAACATCTTCCTCAGGACCTGTCAGAACGGCTCTCGCAGGAAATGCCAGAGTCTTATACTGGCTACAAACCTCCAAATCTAGGAGCCGTTTTACATGGACGCTGACCTTTTGCTCGGCTGCTTAAATGTGTGATAATTCACAAGTGGGATTAGCAGACCCTTTAATATCTTTCATTCAGGATGAAAGTGACTTGTTGGGGAGTGATGAGCTGACATCAGGTGGCGGTCAAAACGTCACGATTGTTGTTACGCAGCAAAATCCTTGTGTTCTTTCAGCATCACTTTCTTTCTCACTGCAGCTTGGAACGGGATTGGGATCACACAGGATGACGGCCGAGGAGGCTGTGCCAAAATGGACTTTACTTGTGTTCAGCACTGAAACTGCAGCAAAGCCAAGCTGACACTACTGACCTCTTATTTCATTGACAGCAGTGTTCCCCCATTATATCGCGGTTCACCTTTCATTTGGGCTTTAAATTGTTTTATTTTGGTGTGGTTTATGTCATGCTTGGATGAATGGAAGTTGACAAACTCACTGGCTGATTTGGACATGAGATAGTAGGCGATGCAACGGATTATCCTTTGTGCAACGAATGGGCCAGTTACCGGTTTCCAGGTGTGTAGTGTTTTTTTTGTTGTTGTTGTTGTTGTTGTTGTTTTTTAATAAGTTATTGTTTGAACAGCTAAAACTAGCGGGACCAGATTATAAAAATTAAAAACTGGGACATGACAATTGAGCTGAAAATCAAATTTGCTATATATTCTCACTAGGAACTATTCCTAACAAATTTAATCGCAATTCAATTTAGTAACTTTTGATTATGTTATTACTCTAGCTAATGCTAAATGATTGCCAGTTCAACAGCACGAAGACAATGCACTCCCCATTATCCAACCTTTTTATGTTTGTCGCGGTTACCTCGCGATCCCCACATTGTAACAGGAAATGCCAAAAAGTCCAGCCCGCGTTTGGTCTGACTGACTTCATTTCCCATGATTCTTACACACGGAAGCACGATGTCATTGAATGTTTACTAAAGTGTCTCAGTGCTAGTCAGGCAAATTGTGGCACAACGTGGTACCACACTGAAAGCTTAAATTCCAACTTGCCTCAATAATGTTAAAAACCCATAAAAATTGTCGCTTTAAAATCTGAGATATAGCGGTGGCGCAAATGATAAACTGTGACATAGTTGGGGGACATGGTGCATATTTCTTTCTGTTCTCTTTTTGGCCCTTCAATTCAAAACTGAACTGAGCTCTCACCCCAGCGTCACTGCTGTCGTATTTGGCAGCTGTGACAGGGGTCCCTGGCTGCCTCTAACTGTGTCATTGATCTGC
Source organism: Festucalex cinctus (assembly GCF_051991245.1). NCBI lineage: Eukaryota > Metazoa > Chordata > Actinopteri > Syngnathiformes > Syngnathidae > Festucalex > Festucalex cinctus. The sequence continues at coordinate 14,421,191 of NC_135426.1, forward strand.
TGCCACTATGATGGCTCGTCACAGGCACCCAATCTCCAGCAGGAATCAACTGCAGGGACTTCCCTCACAGTGACCACCCAGCTCTCCCCCCCCAACCCTTCCCCATCACCCTCCACCTACTTCCCGTCATCCCTCCTTACTTTGCATACATACTCAACAGCCGTCGTGCCTCCCGCGCTGCTGCCCTTTGCTGCACTAATTGATCGGGCGTATTTTTGATCATTCCGCCACTGCACACACTCTGCGGTTAAATCTGTTGAGCAAACAGCAGGATTAACAGCGACCGCTCACCCTCACATGTCACTCGGGTCTCAAAAGCCCTGACGGCTTCTGTCAGAGCTTGATGGGTCTGACAGCTGTGTCACAATGGACGCTAGAATTGATGCTCACGTTCACTTGTCCATCTTAATAACCAGCAGCCGATTGGATAGCCGTCATTGATGGTAACAACAGAAGCCTTTTTTTATTTGTATGTTTTAGAGCATTACACTTATACACATACACGTTTTTGTTTTTTTTTGGCTTTTGAAGTCAATTATGTAAATAGGTTTGTTATAATATATATTATATATTATGTTTGTGTGCAAATGATCAGTGCCTTGATCTGAACCAGGAAATACCATTTACACTGGTTTGTTTGTTATTTAGCATTTCAGAATGTGTGGCATATATTTGCTGCTCCCATTTTTTTTCAGCCTTGGATCACTTTAGCACATCACATAATAACCTTTGATGGATAAAAGATTAAGACTTTGACTCCACAGGGCTGTTTCCCTGGCAACACGCTTTACTCGTTTTCATCTAATATCTCCTCACCTGCTTGTTGATGCAGCAGAAAGCGCTTGCATGTTAGCTGCAATGGTCAAGAACTGTTAGCAGTACGCTAATAGGCGTGAATGAACATTATTTATTATGACATTGACTCCAGGTCATTCTAATGAAATGAAAGACTCTTCAATTTGTAACCACGTTACACATAAAATTGCATAATTGACATAAACACAGGGTTTTTCGTGGCTCAAATTGAGGCAGAGGTTCCTGATCATTATAGCACATTTGCATATGCCTTCATGAATATTTTGTTTTCCCACCGTGCCAAGACATCCCTGAAATGCCACAAACATAACAATGTGACTGAAAGCCCTTGATTGGATCTGCTTGGATGCAAAAGAAACATTATTTATTGGTGCGACAAATTTGCAGTTAGAAAATCCATCATTTGCGTCTCTTCTTTCGCAGTTTTAATTGCGACTTCCAACTGTTTTCTCATACCTCGCCACTACATCTGCACAGGGTAATACCGTAATTTCTGTAAAAATTAAATAATCTGGAACAGGTAAAGATTTTCATGAGTGCTATGATTATGCTAATGTATGGCCCAATATATATCGGCAAGTACGTATATGAATCTTATTAAAACTAAAAACATAGCGGAACATAAATCAAACATACATGATAGTTAAATGACACACATTCAACAACTAGTAACGCAAACACATGTACTGAGGCCGGTCCATTCAAAGCCAATGGCTGCATTGGAAGATCACAGTGTTATAATAAAGTGTGGCACAAGTACTCTACTATTGGTCTGGTAAAAAAAAAAAAAAAAAAGTGGCATCGAATCGAGCATCTCTATTTCACAGATTCCACACGTCATCTGGCGCCCGTACGTCAGCGGGCATCAGCGCCAAGTGCTAATCCCTCACTTGACGTCTTCCACAATAGTCTGCACCCAGGTGAAAAAAAATATGGCTCTTTATCCGCCTGAGTTGTCTGTCAGTGTCTTCTTGCAAATTAAGACCACCGAGGTGTAAGTCTCCACTGGATATGTTATTGCAGTTAGCATATTGATGGGTGTTGAATATAAATGACTGTGACATTATAGCTCAACTGATTGCTAATTTAAACCCAGGTGTATGATTTTCGGGCATGAATTAAAGCTTGCAAAGGGCAAATAAAGTTGCGAGGGCGTATTATGACTTGGGAAGGTAGTCATCTTTGATACTGCTCCCTCGCGACACTTGTGTTCACTTCCCGTTTGCGTCTTTATTGCCTCTGATGCTCCCAGCACCCCTTTTCTGGGCTTTTTCCGTTTCTACCTCAGCCCATCCGTGCAAGGCACCTGCTGCTATCCCCCCGCTGCATCGCATCGTTCCCTTACACCACACAGATGTAATTAGCTCACTCAAATACACTTAGCTACAAAGCTTCGCTCTGCTCAGCGTTTTGTTCAGGCCGCCTTCCATCACTAATGCATCATGAAGTGCTGCACGCAAATTTCCAAAGTGGCCTTTTTGCCACCAGCGCTCAAGCCCGCAGGCCGATGATTTGATCAAATCCTCCTAGTATTAAGTTGACTGACTGCTACAGTGGTAACGTGACTTATTCATAATGGAGTGTTCATACAACACTGAATGTTACTAACTTGAACTTTTATTTTTTTGGGAATGTGCAATCAAATAAAATTTGAAAATGAGGTGATCAACTTGCCTGTTGTGCAGAAATGTTAATTCCATAGCGGTGGATATTCTGCCATTGTTTCAGAAAAGCTCCTCAGGCCTGGAGTGTGCCTGTGTGTGTTTGTGTGTTTGGGGGGGGGGGGGGGGGGGGGTGATTGAGAGAAAAAAAATACAGAATTTAAATGTTTCTGATTGAATATGATACTTTTTTTGCACCAACAATAATACCCTCTTGAATTCTTTGTTATGTCATTCAATTAAGAAAATTAACAATCTCTGGAAGTGAAGTGGCACTCGTTGGCCTATTCAAGGCTTTGCACAGTTTCATTATCAAAATGCTCCTCAAGTTGTTCTTTTCCAGCGAATGGATGAGGCTCAGTGTATGTAATTAACATATTGCGCAATTTCTCACAAGCTGTAAGTCAGATTGAGCTGACTACGCTTAACAGAACATCTACTCATCCATTTTTTTTCTGGCATTCTGAACGGGCCTTTTGTTGCGTTTGTGTCAAGTGTGGCTTGTTTGGTGGACAGTGACAAGCCGAGCCTTGCCCATCCTCTGGGGGCTCTGCACCAAGCACTGTCAGCGGTTTCACCGGGGCTCATTTTGGCATGAGTTCTCCCATTCGTCTATCTGTAGTCTTTAACTGGCTTCATCTCTCTGATCAATACGCTGGCAACCAGTCGACATAGTTTTATTTCATCCGAGGCAAGTTCATTCCAATTGCTGGTCTCACTCCAGATTCAAGCCTGCAGTGCAGCTCGCTGTCTCCATCTTCAAAGGGACGGATGATTGAATTAATGAAGGCAAGGCACTAATGGAGCATTTGAGAGTCACGCTTCAGATTGTTCGACGCTCTTGCAGCTGTGAAAATGATGGACAAACACATAGACAGATGCCTTGTTTATATCGCTATGCTGGCGATCACATTTTTGTCTTGAGACAAGCACATCTTCAGTCTACCATTATGATGTACTATGTAATGGTTCGGCAGAAGCAAGCGTTAATACTAGAGGCCAGTTGAAAATTCCGCAAGAGGAAAGAAGAGTGTTTCCACTGTCTGTTTCAACTGGAGGCAATGAAAGGGGGATGTGTTGAGTGCAACAAGCACGCCTTTCTCTGGGGTTATTCTTGCTGAGGTATAGTGTTATTCTTTTACAAAGTGTTATGTCACCTCAGCGGTCCGCTCACTATTCCCAGGTTTGTGGGAACTCCCATCCGAGCAAAAGTGGCCACATCTGAAAGGGTCGCATTGTTGCACTGGGTGTGTCACTTTTTTCAGGTCTTGACGGTCCCAAGCTCTATTATTGCGTCAAAGAGTAGCATGGGCTGCCGCTGTGGCCTCTCCAATCAGAAGGCCTGGGCTTCAGACTTGAGTTGCGCAACAGGTGCTGAGGGGAGGCCGACCCAAGGCCTTGTGTAATTCTATATTAGACGCGAGTTTGTCATTGCCCCAGATACCTGAGGGGAGGCATGATGTTGACAAGCAGCTAGATTGTAGCTCACCAAAGGTGCATTCAAGTAGTCTGCCCACAGCAAGGATTGCTAAATTTAATTTCAAACATTTTGTATAAATCTCAAAAGCTTATTTAGCCTTCATTTTCGAGGAGGCCTAGGACAAAGAGAGAGCAACAACAGAGAAAATAAGCCATTGTAGAGCATTTTGAGTGATCTTTCAAGACCTACAAAATATTGTGTTCTTTGACAGAGAACTAACAAAATAAAGAACATATTCTCCTCTTACACTAGGAAATTGTTTTTCTTTATTTTTCCTTTCTTTCGTAATCAGCAGTAGAACACGAGTTTGTTTGTTTAAGACACATTTCTTACCAAAAAAGCAGAGAAAACCATCTTTATTGCGAAAGAAAACATCAAGCAGAACAGTGATCTTGATGCTAGCCATTTATTGCTCTTGCAACTCTTAAAACTTAGAACTATGAATGATATAAAACAAGACTGAGAAGGTAATTTTTATTGGCCAAATAATCATTCATTTACAGATAAACAACTAAGAAACATGCCATTAGCAACACCGCATGGCTCAAATTGAACGTCAGTGGCCATTCATCGTTCACTCCATAAACCGCATTATCCTTTCTTACAGTCGCGACACATACTGTTTACTTAATACTTATACTTCATACTCTGTATTGAATGTAAGGTGTCTGAACTTTTCCATTTCTGTACCTCACGAGCCACGGAACAAGTCGAAATCTATCAAGATCTGTTCGTCATTACAGTGGTTTAGAAACTTGATATTCACACACAATTTGGCCGAGATCCTCCTACTTGTACTTGACGTTTATAGTCGTCAATGGCAGTGACTGTTTGATTTCCAGCTGACAAATACAAACATATGGCAGTGAATGACTTGAGTTTTGCCAGTCATGAATTTAAGTGAAGAGCGAAAAAACTGTGATTTAGTGATTTTTAGTGTAGACACAGAACCTAGTATATCTATGAATAATCCAGTAGTTTTCCTGCACGATAGGAGAAATTCATTTTGTTCCTATAGAAAAATGAATCTATAAAAATGTGCTGTTTTAACACACAGCTGTTACATAGATTTCAAAATGGGTCAGTTGGGACACCAAATATCGTTTCACTTAGCAAGGAGATGCCAAAGTACAGGTCTGGTTACTGCTGATGTCACCTTCAGGAAGGATGGATGTTAGCATACGTGCTCGCACACTCACACGCACTCATAGCCCGCAGCTCACGAGTCTTGGCTTAAGCGTCACACCTGTTTAAAGTGCAAAGCCTGCGCAAAATTAAGTCTTATTTTTAAGTGAAGCCTTGCTCTGGAAGTGTTTTTAACATTTAAACGCATGCAGCGGTAGCGGTGAATAAACATTAGTTATGGAATAATGAAGCGTTAGTGATGGTATGACAAGCAGGCTTAAAAATAGAGATGTCTAACGTTTTCATTTTGCTTCCCCTTGCAGCCGTTCCATTCCCACCCAGTCATCGACTGACGGCCAAAGAGGTGTTTGACGCCGAGGGCAAGCCCAAAGTTGACGTGCTGAAAGCCCACCTGACCAAGGAGGGACGCGTGGAGGAGGCGGTGGCACTGAGGCTCATTAGGGAGGGCGCCGCCATCCTGCGCTCGGAGAAGAACCTGCTGGACATTGAGGCCCCAGTGACAGGTCTGAGGGTGGTTACTTTTCATTCATGTTGTATTTGACATGAAAGTAATTAAAGTGCTGTCACAATATTCTGGCAATGTAGTCTGCTGTACAAGCCTATTCAAAATGGACACTTTTCACCACATAAAGGATCTTGAATGATTCTGTATTGCCACATTTACAGGTAAGTGACTCTGAGCAGGAGGCTCACTGACTCACACGATGCTTGCTATTGGTGCCTTTCTTCCTGGTCAAGTGCTTTTTCCTCCATTAGACTTTGTGATTAGGCTTCTTTGATGCTTTTCATACACAGGATCTATGGCAACAACCCATCGCACACGCTCATTATTTACCCGTCACCCCCCACCCCCAGATCGCGTAACTCGCTATATTCCGAGTAGGTTCCCGCTACTGAACCTTGGAGGCTTTTTGGGTGCCACCATAGAGTGCAGCGGAGGCAAAAAAGAAGTGACAGCATTTCTTATATAAGATCTGAGTTGGGGCAATGAGATGGGACCAAATGTGATAAGTGGGGGGGAAAAAAAAGTCATTGCTTTTTTTGTTTTTACTTGCGATTAAGTATTTGCTGCTCCCCCACACTCATCCTATGAAGACAACCCAATCCCCACATGACACAAGGACTGTGAATTAGTATGTAAATATTTTGCGCGGACGCAATGAAGCACAACACGTCGCCACTCTCGCTCCTCTTGCGCTTGTCGCGCTCACACATGTACTTCCTGGTCACACCAGATGGTCGGTGAAGTTTTTTTTTTTTTTTTTTGCAGCCACATCACCAGGCTGCATGTTTTACAGACAGTACAGTCATGCCCCACTACTCACAAATTTCTAATTGGAGCGCATCTATTTTTATTCACTGATAGTATGCTGGTGTGGCTGCTTTAGAGCGCCTCATTGTCGGAAATGTGTGCACGTTAGAGAGAAGACGGAAGGGTGAGGGGAATTTTTTTTTCACCCCCACTACTTACAGATTTCTAATTGGAACACATATTTTCATTGACTGGTGGAATGGCGGAATATTTATTTATTTATTTTATTTTATTTTGAAGTCCGACGTGACGTGCCAGCGTGTGGACAGAGCTTCTGGCTGGCATGGCCACTTTAGAGTGCCTCATTGTCGTGGCGTGGAAAAGCTCGGGTTCCAACGCAAGTATGGAACGGATGACCAAGTATTTAAATAAACTTGATAAATTTCCAATTATTAAAAAATATGAAGAATATACCATGGAAAAATACATGTTTCCATAATATTACGATTGTTCTAAAAACACTGTTTTCTAATCTAGAAAATTAATAGTGGGTCTGCCTCTGGCATGTATCCCTCGCCATTTACTGTGCACCTTTGCTCTCCCAAGTATACGCCTTGCAGTATATGAAGGAGGGAGTGTGACCCTGTTGTTGTTGTCATCGCGCCTCGATCCGGCCCAGTCTTCTGCCGCTCAATGAGCCCGGCCGGCCTTGGAGTGGCCTGTGTAGGTTCTGAAGCTACGTTGTGTAATGCCCGCCCGCCCACTCACAGTAGCTGCAGCCTGCTGATGTGCCGCTTCTCGGGGAGCTCGCTTTTAGAGCAACAAGCAGGCTCTGGTCAGAACGAATTGTTTCTCGCTCCGGTTAATTTACTCCCACCTGTTCTTCTTATGTGGGCTCGCTTCTCGCCTCGCGTTTGCAGCGACAAGGAGGGGGCGGCGCACGTCTGTAGGTGGACTGAAGCCGAGTGACGGACAGATTGTCTCTTTGCCAGGATAAAGCAGAAGAGTGTGCCACTATTCCATCCTCCACTAGTCCACCCTTAGATTACTGCTTTCTCAATGACATAAGACTCAATTACTCAGGCGTTTCCATAGCAATAAGCATCCTTCACAACATGAACCAAGATGAATCACCTGGAAATTCTTGTGGTTTGTTTGAATAGAAATTGTCTTTATTGCTTCCCTGCATTGTTGTGCTGCATTGTATCTTGTGGCTTCTCGCTCGTCAACGCTTCGGTGATTACTCACACTCTGCCATATTATCGAGAATTTCAGCTCTCTTAAATGCATATCGTGGAGTGAGCATTATTGATTCTCATGAAAGGTTTCCGTTCCTTTCACAATCCCAGTTGCAAATAAAGAATTGCACTTCCTGTTGACGCCATAGCGACAGTAACCAGCCAGTCAGTCAATAAAAGTAGCAGGATGCACTCAACTGCTTTTAAGCTTGAATTAGGTTTACTGAAGCCATTTTTGCACAATCAGGAACTTAACAAGCGATCTAAAATAGTCCGGCACGACGCCATTGTCGTAGTGCTGGCTTGACTGCAGAAGGGATGAGAACATTTTTAGAGAACTGACACAAATAGGCTCAATTTTTGTGTTTGTTTTTTTGTTTTTTGTTTTTTTGAGTGTGAGTTCAAAGTGTATCACGGTGTGGGTATAATGAAAGATAAATAGTAACAGGAAGGTTTGCAATACACTCCGGGAGAGTTTATTCTCTCTGCCGTCTCGTGAGACTCGTAACAGGACTTAATTGCTCTTCAACGCTGTCGTACAGCTCACTCTAATTGGTTGCCTTTTTCTTTTATTTGTAGATGTGCCTCGTAAAGCCACTAAAAGCCAGAATGCTATGCAAACACATTTCACTGTACTCGGCCCATTGTTAGCCGCTTAATTAGCCTATTGCTCCAACGTTTTTGTTTGCCAGTTAAGTAGACTTTGGATGTGGAAATCCAATTTTGAGGCGACTAATTACTGTTGCACAATGGACAGGGTGCAAATTGTACACCAGATATATGCTTTGATTTTATTCAGGTGAAATGTAGCAGTCAAGAATCTCCAGATTCCACCGAAGTGACCTGCAAAGCTTGAATCTGAGCTGCTCACGAGCAAAGGCAGCTGACGCAAATCACAGGCCTGCCTTTGACACCCCCTTCACCTCCTCTCCAGGGAGTAATGGAGTGTGAGGTGACAAAGGTTACAGGAAACTAATCCGCATTGAATGATTTGCGGTTCCCGTCTTGTGGCGTTGGTCCCAATTCTCCAACCAGGAGGCATTTGAACGTGTTTGGCGTGATGTTAAATTGGATAAATCCAAAGGGGAGCCCTCTGGGATTAATCGCGCTAGATGAAGTATTCCGAGGAATTCAAGTGGGGGTAAAAAGACTCCCGGCACCATCGGGATGGATTTCTCCAAGCGAGTATCTGTCTGTGAAGGCGATGACATCTTTTCCAGCGCTTTCCACCAATGGACTTTCAATGTGTTTGGCAAGGCCTGGTGTGCTCAGATTAAATCTGGCGAGGCTGTTGAATGGCTTCAAGGTCTCCAGTAGGCCGAAAGAGACACACGGTACTTTTCACAGGGAGGACTCACAAAATGCATCACATAGTCATAGAATAATCCAACATATACAATACATAATAACTTTCTACTGGATATTAATCAAAGTCATTGTCTTAGTATATTTCAAGGCACCACTGTACATACTATTTTTTTTATGGAACGAAATGTTGGAATATTGAGCACCAGTTAACAGTTGGTCCATAATGTGAAACAGTGCATCCATTATTCTCCTGTAGCTTGCACTGTGGCACTCATGATTGGAAATATGGAAATAAGCAAATGGCTTCTCCCAGTGTTGTGTTGGCTTTTATGTGCTATCTTCCTCACGTATACAGTACTGTATGTGTGCTCAACTTTCAGTGTGCGGTGACATCCACGGGCAGTTCTTTGACCTGATGAAACTCTTTGAAGTGGGAGGCTCACCAGCATCCACGCGCTACCTTTTCCTGGGGGACTACGTTGACAGAGGGTATTTCAGTATCGAAGTGAGTGGTGTGGGGATTTTTTGTGCTTTACGTTTGATACCAGGGCCTTTGGTTGGGGTTTACCTGACTTAATCTACCTCTTAATATCACAATGCAAGTATAGAAACCTTCAAATGTACATAAAAATCAAATACAACAGCACTGTGTCATGTACATTACATACCTGTACAATAAATATTACTGATTTTTTTCTTTTTTAATCTACCAGCCACTTACTGGAATTGGTGCCATCAGGAGAAACACAACCAAATAAAGAGAATAGACTGTTGGGAATAATTTAAAACAATTAAATGGAACAAAAATTTGAATTTAGGTTGTAAATGTAGGGCAGTGCTTCTGATAGTGTGAAATTAATAAAAAGTGGCTACATGCTCCTGGCCTTCTTTTTTTCTTTCATAAATGTAGCCTAAAATCCTAAATAGCAAGTGCCACAGCATATTTTCATAAACTGCTGGTGTTAGAATGCATCTATTCAATAAGACTCCTGCTTTCATATTAGGATTTGATTAATAATATATGTTGGTCATCCGCAAAAGCAAGTTTGCCAACCACAGGCCGCAAAATGTATTGTGATGATGATGATGCAGCTTTGTGTCTTAACTGCACGTTGTTGTTTGTCCACAGTGTGTGCTGTACTTGTGGGCCTTAAAGATCCTCTACCCCAAAACCCTTTTTTTGCTGCGTGGGAACCACGAATGTAGACATTTAACAGAGTATTTCACATTTAAGCAGGAATGTAAGTAGCCCTTTTTTATTCCTAATTGTGACAATGATTGTTGTCCAATTTTCCTGCAAGCTTGTTTGACTTGGCGTGTGTTTTCTCCCCCCTCCATGCCCCCCATCTATATTCCAGGTAGAATTAAGTATTCAGAGAGGGTGTATGACGCGTGTATGGACGCCTTTGACTGCCTTCCCTTGGCTGCACTTATGAACCAGCAGTTCCTCTGTGTACATGGAGGACTTTCTCCAGAAATCACAAATCTTGACGACATCAGGAAAGTATGTGGCCAATGTGAGACTTTCATTTTTTTTTTCTTGCCTGTGTGTGTTTTAATAGTGGGTGGACCTTGGTGGTAAACATACTTTAGGGGAAGTAACTCTGGCAAGAAGGCTCTCAAATGCTGCTCAGGCACAGTGAATCTTTGCACTAATTAAAACATCTTGAAGACCTGGATGCCGTGCTCAGACTAATTCAATAATTCCAAATGGGTTGTGGGTGTCTAATCAGAGAGCATGCGACATAGATTCTACCATATTCAAGTATCCATCATGTGACCCATCCAGTAAACTGCAATCTTTTTTTGTGAAGGACCTCTCCTTTGCTCACAGCAACACTCAGTACCTTGGATAGTCATTGAGACAACTTAAAGCAACAATATGAAGCAATTGTATCTTATTTAATCATGTCCGTGATTTAGATGCTCGGAATTAGGAGGTGCGTTCCTATTGCTGTGTAGTATTAGTGGACAAGCCTGGACACCTCAACATGCCCTTTCACATTAAAAAGACTTCAAAACATGATGTAGCATGTTTGCGGCTCTCAGTGGCTTCAACATAAAGCCAAGTATTATTCCTGACTGCAGCTTTAACATCTCTGGTAAGTGAAAATAAAAAAGTCACCAAAATTTGAATGATTAAAAAAGTAATATTGACAAGTATTTAAAATGAAGCTTCAAAAACAGGAAAAAAAAACAAGTTGCTTGCTAGTCATAATTGTGTTGCCCCCCCCCCCAAAAAAAAAAAAAAACTGGTTAAAAATAGTTTTTGTGCTACGATCTCCACAATTTCTTTGTACATGTCAATTTATCATCAAACATGCTACAAAGAAATCTCAATTCACGTTACAGGCTCTTTAAATGAAGAATGTCCAAATTTGATGACGTCCGCTGTTTCCGTCCGCAGCTAGATAGATTCAAAGAGCCTCCAGCGTACGGACCTATGTGTGATCTGCTGTGGTCCGACCCTCTGGAAGACTTTGGGAACGAGAAGAGCCAGGAACATTTCACGCATAACACAGTGCGGGGCTGCTCCTACTTCTACAGGTCTGTATTGCGAGCTGATTATTTATGTAGTGTCACACACAATTGAAGGATGCTTAGTGGGACACGTTGTTTTGGCGACATCCTGTTGGGTTACTGTTAAGATGACACATAAAACAATCAATCAAACCATAACATTTGTCTATGGAAACTCTGCTAGCTTAATATTAACATATAATGTAAAACCGTTTCAAGCTTTGCCTTATATTACCGAGATCAAATATTCGAACCTACATAAAAGTAACAAAAGTAAAATGGAAAAAAAGCATCATCCATCACTCCTCCATCTCATAAATACCCTTCTTGCCAAATTGTCATCTCTTCATATTGTTGATCCTGTAAAGTCGCCCGTCGCAGACAGACGCTTGCGAGTCTAAGGCAGGATTTATGTAGCCCACATTAGCTTCAATAGAGTTGAGTAACTGAACAAACAGAGGAAATGCAAGGAGCAGGCCGGGCTGGGGCCGCCACAGAATGTAATGAGCTGGCACGTCGCCGCGAGGCGCAGCCATCCCTCTTAATGCGTTCAGCAGTCCCCGCCGTTCATTACGGCCTGAGTGATGCTTCCTTGGCTGTGGCGTGCTTGCGGCGAGCCAGCACAAGCAGTCAGAAATGCCTCCAGTGGCCAAACATGCATTTTCTTCTGCAGCGAGCTAATATTGCGGATAGCCTTTACACGTCCCATTTTGGTGATGTCATGCCGCGTTTATGGTCAGCGATGGCAATGGTACACTAAATTTAGGGACGACCTGAAAATGTGCTATTATCTTTTATGGGTAATTTTTTATTAACTTTTAAAAGCCCAACTGTTCAATGTTTCAGTCATTTTTGTTCAGACCACTGTGGTCTGAACGATGCAACATTTTTTAATTCACACCTCAGATAGGTTTAACAGGTCTAAGTATTTTTTTTCTGCTCCATTTTGAGATCAATACTCCACTCGTGTGGAAAAAAAATATTCCAGATAGTTATCATTTGAGAAGTTAAATCAAGGTTTTAGCTTTCTCCTCTCTTGACTACATCAGCGCAAGCATAAAAAACACTCTTAACACTGCCAGCCAATGTTTTTTTTCCCTCTCTCACTTCACCAAACTGTGACTCATGTGTCACACTTGACATTTAAGCTTCCATTTAAAATAAAAGCCACTATTTGAAAGTGTCCCCTCTGGTTGTACGGTACAAGATGGGAGCCTGTTGTATCCTTTTGTATCCTTTCACTCTCCAGTGTTTTATATTTCCTATGGTGTACCTCAGTCTGGCTTTTCTTGATATGAGAATAAACTGAATTTCTTTTTTTCTCTCTCTCTCTCTGCTGCAGCTACCCTGCCGTTTGTGACTTCCTACATCACAATAATTTATTATCTATCATCCGGGCCCATGAAGCGCAGGATGCTGGGTGAGTTGTGGGCATCTTCCCTGCCCATGATGGCAGCTTTGCTTGCTGATGTTTGTTTGACAAAAACAAAATGCAGCCAACGTGTAGAGAGAGGCTGAAATGACGAGATCGCCTCATGTAGATGTTGTCGCAGTGAAGTGGTGTGGCATTTTATCGTAGCCCATCTTATGATTACTGAGGGTGGAGCAAGTTCACAGTGGTGCGAGGATTAATTTATTTTTTCATGGTGACATTTATTGATATGTCACCCAAGATTCTAAATATTCTTCTAGTAGGTGTATGTGGGTGTTTTTTTTTTTTTTTTTTTTCCGACTCCAATCAGACTTCAGCCTCTGTGTTGCCATGTCAATGTATTCTGCCCAGGGATTTCATAATCCTTAGTGTAAGCCTGTATCACTTCAGCTATTTAGCAATTGTACAGTTTCATAAAACAATCAGAGTTCAAATTCATCCTTGCATGCTAGCTGGCCCACTGCAATGGCAAAATGGCAACACCGGGGTAACCACCACTGTTTAAATCTAATGTAACAGCTTGTATTTTTTGGATCCAACAGAAATTCTACTCAATTTTAGCTTTTTTGATCCATGATTGAAGCTTTTGACCCATTCAGTCATTTTTTGTTCTCCGAGGCGCTTGTTTATCATTTCATGCCTATAGCATGGTCACGTGGGACACCCCGACACATGAGGCTGCCGCCCCGGGGGCTGCACGCACACCATTCAGTCGCATTTGCTTCGAAAGTGCTGCATCTATAAAAAATAAAAAATAAATAAATTTACTGCAAGGGTGTGATACAGTGCATTAATCATCTGCATCTAAAGAAAACATTGCACCATGCCAAGTCAGCACACACTCCCTGAAAGTTGCAAGAGAGCCACACTTGTGTTTGCTTGTGGTGACTTCACAAGAGTCAGGACAGGGATTTGATCTCCTGGGATGACATCAGGTCCCCCTTGGCTTATGCATCACCTTATCAGACAAACACGCCACTGTCGCAGTGAAAACAAGAGACCGCATATCCCGAAGGGGAAACGGCGAACAGCCAATTTGATGCCAACTCGTCCTCACGTTCTTCTTTCCTTGCCAGATATCGCATGTACAGAAAGAGTCAGACCACTGGCTTCCCTTCCCTTATCACCATCTTCTCCGCACCCAACTACCTTGATGTCTACAACAACAAAGGTAAGCTGATGTTTTAGAACACAAGAAGCACAACACCCTTGTTGTAGGGATTTTTTTCATAGAATAATATTAAAAAAATACTTTTAATTGGCACAAAGTAGGGAGTTTTTTTAAGATACGCCATCATTTATTGCAAATGATTAAACAGACCCCAAGCTTCATCTCGCAGACACCCCAGGCTGATCGGTCCTGTTGATGCCCCTCTAATCAGTCATGTGGATGGGGTCCACTGGTTGAACAAAGCGAGCCTCAGTAATGAATCCACTGCTCTGAGCATCTCGCCAAGACCAGCGAGCACAGCCAGTGATTGATGGGCAATCAAGTGTGCACATAAATCTTGAGGGGGAGGGCGGCGGCATCGGTGGGTCCCATCAATCCAGCGCTGGGAGTAGGCACGATGCACCAATGAGACTTTTTTTTTTTTCTTTGAGAGGTGGGGGCGTGCATCGCCTGTCAATAAGGAGCAGGCGGCAGGGGAGAACTTGTTGCGTAAATATGCTGACGCACACAACAGTTAGGTGGCACTCAGTCCAGTTTTTCTGCATACTCTCCATTTGTGCAGCGATCAGTATTTATCTAATAGTGTGACAAAAACATTTCAATAAAATATGTGCTAAATTATTAATGTATTAATGAATTGAACTGATTTACTGGAATTCGCTGGCAACCAGTTCAGGGTGTGTCCCCCGCCTACTGCCCTACTGAGATAGGCTCCAGCACACCCCGCAAACCTTGTGAGGATAAGCGGTCAAGAAAATGGATGGATGGATGAACCGATTTACCCCACACTAATGATTAAATGAGCTAATATGTGCAGATCGCTCAAGACGCATTTTGCTATTGGAACACATTTGCTCCAACCAACCAATCAGATGATGTAAAACTGGTGACATCATTACGGGCCAGCTGTGAGGTTAATTCTAAATATGATTGGTTAAATTGCGTTGAGTAAAAGTTGCATGGGCCAGTGCTACTTATTCTGAAGGCACTGGGCAGATTTCATTGACATGGCTGAAATGTGATTGGAAAAAAAATAAAAAAATCTAACAGCCAAGTGAAGCCAAGAGAAATGCAACCAAATGAAGAGAATAGACTTGGGATGTTTTAAGACTGATACCAAAACGAGTTCTCAACTCATGAGTAGTCACCGGTACTGATACCACGTACCAATACCACTAGTGCTTTTGATGCATAAAAAAAGGGGGAGAAAACTGATAAATAATTTTAATGAAAGATCTCTCAATATAGTGTTTTCCTTAAAATTGTATGACAATAATAGCAATATTCTATTCTAATTATCGCCTGCCCTCGTGAGTACGGATACCTTCAAATGAAGCCTGGTTTCACCCCGATACCTGGTATCGGTACTCGCCCACCCATAAAATAGTCTATTGGAAATTAAGGAACACAAGTGAATGGAACAAATATTCGAATTTGGGTTGTAAATGTACTGTAGTTCCGTGTTTTCATTGTGGTTTGCACTCTTTGAGTTCTGAAGTGACTGCAATGGAGGGGGCGGAGTGTAGGCTGGTGTGTGTGTGTGTGTGTGTGTGTGTGTGTGTGTGTGTGTGTGTGTGTGTGTGTGTGTGTGTGTGTGTGTGTGTGTATGTGTGTTGGAGGGTAGGGGAGTGAGGTGGGGGAGTTGGCAATATTGCTTGTGGTTTCAAATTAATGGAATGTTTTCAGCTGCATGGTTATTGAGTGCACCCGAAAGCCAACAACCCTTAATGGTTTTGCTGCTTGGCTGTAATAAAAGCGAAACATCACAAAGGCAATCAATAGCGATGATAATAATAAAAAAAAAAAAAAGTATGTGTATATATATATATATATATATATATATATATATATATATATATATATATATATATATATATATATATATATATATATATATATATATAAAATAAAAAAAACATTGCCTTTGGGCTTCGGACTCGATTTGTCAGAGCTTACATAAGCGAATAAATGTCTTCTTCCTGTTTTGTTTTTTGGAAGCCAGAACGGATTGATGGAGCATAAGTTAGGTCAAAGTGAGCCCTTCCTGGCATGTTGTCATTTGGCTTGGCGGCAGGTATGCTCAAAGGGGGATTCATTCCAGGCAGCCCCCCCACCCCCTGACAGAGGAGTATTCCCCGCTACAGATGCCTGCCCATCTGTTATCACTTTGGCCATTAGCAGGCTTCCCTTCTGTTTCCTGCAGCCACGTTTCTCTCCTTTGATACCGCGTCACACAAGAATGAAGAGCGATGGTGTCACAGGGGACAGCGACTGGACCAAACTTTGTCTCAGCACCCCATTGATATTTACCGTGACACCATGATGTCACACACAATGCAATAATGGAATGTATGGTGTTCCACAGGGTTCAATTCTGGAGCCTCTGCTGTTTTTATTTTATCTGCTGCCCCTGGGTTCCATCTTTTAAAAAAAGAAAAGACAAAAAAAACAGCGTTGGTTGTTTTGATATGCTCTTATAGAGTTGAGGTTGAGTGATGGGAGTCGCAGTGTTCTAAATGCATGATTTGCAATGCCAAATTAAGCAATTCTAGTCCAGCACAACTAATCTAGCAAAACTAGGAACACTTGCTTAAGCTGCATGAAGATTGGGGAATACAAGAAAACAATGATTTCTGAATTCAAGGTAAAGAGAGACAGATTCCTATATTTTGAATTTGAAACAACAACATATTTTTCATTAAAAAAGGGTTTGGTGAATGTGCATAGGAAACTGGTGGAAGAACTACTGAAATGAAGCAGCAGTTGTGATTCAAAACAAAAACAGTTATATAATACTAATTATGACATTCTGCTCAGTACATGCAACAGTATTATGAGGTGGCCATTCTGCTTTCAAATGATCACTAACTGTTAGTTCCCATTCTAATGAGTTTGAAAACCGTTGCCTTAGAGCACGGTTTTAACACCGCAAAACTAAACCAGTGCAACCTGATCCTCGGCGGCCTCTGGGACACATGCGACGCGCATTAAGCCAGGCCAGGATGTTGGGAATCTCCGCGGATCACAGCAGCAGTATTAACAGCGGCCCGTTACCGGGGAAACAGGCTCGAGGCACTCCCGAATAAATAATTAATAAGAAGGCGTAGCCTTTCGTTGTTGCCGTGGCAGCAGTCTTGGCATCAGCTACCCCACTGAAACCCCCCCCCCCCCCCAACTCTTGTTCTCAATGTCGGCTCAGCAGAGACCCCTAGTGGCTGATATGTGGCTTTAAAATTAGCAGCACGGGCCCTCCTACCAAGAAGTGACATTTGTTTTTACAACATCCAAAATAAACAGCGGGACATGTTTGTTTTGTACAGCGCAGGTTGTCGGCGGGTTCGTGTTCCTTTAAAGGGAATCCGCCTTGAGGGAGCGCTGACCTTAACGTCTGCCTCCTCACCAGTGTCCATGGCTGCATTCAATCAAACGCCGCCTTGATGATGTTAATGCACAATGTAATGTTTATGCAGTGGCTACCCACGCGTTCAATCGCCTTCCTGCGTGCGGCCGCATGCGGCGTCATGTGTAATGCACAAGTGAAACAAAGCTAGCGAATACTTTTGCTTGATTTTGCCATTTTCATCATGCAGCTATTTTCATTATCAAGGACATGCTGGTATTTGATTACCACTTTTAATCAGACCGATACTAGAGTCATCAACTCTTTATTTACTGATACCAGGTACCAATGCCACTCGTAATTTGTTGCATAAATCCCCCCCAATGAATTGCATGAAATTAATGGCAATTTTCTATTCTAACTTAACTCCCTTCAAATTCTTTAAACATAAAATGAATAACATCTATGTAGCGTGGGTTCACCGTTTTTGGCAAGGGACCACTTGGTAATTGATTTGACACACCGGTCAGGGCAATGCTCAACTTAGCAGGATGCGTTTTGACCCCGTTTTGCGTGCTAGTGAGGTGATAGCCTCCTGAGAGGCCAGATATGATGACTTGTTATTCCCACCACGGTGAGGGGAGTTGGGTGGGGTGGGAAAGTCCCCTGCGTTGACCCAGCAGCGGTGTCTGTTTACGCCCGATCTGGACTGCCCGTTCTGCAGCATTTGGCATCTCTCTTAGGCTCCTTAGCACCCTCTTGTGCTCCCTTAATCATGACTGAGGTCACATACTACATACTAGATTATCATTGGAGCTATTTAGGCCGTGAATGACCCAAAACAAACACACGAAAAAAACACTTTCAATCTTGAGTGAAGGTTGAGGCTGAGTTTTACAACACTTTAGCATTCAGGAGAGAATAGATTCTTTCCCAAGCTAGTTTCAACATTTTAAAATGCTCATTGTTTGTTTCCTGCAGCGGCCGTGCTGAAGTACGAGAACAACGTGATGAACATCCGACAGTTCAACTGCTCGCCTCACCCCTACTGGCTGCCTAACTTCATGGACGTCTTCACCTGGTCGCTGCCCTTCGTCGGCGAGAAGGGTCGGCTATATTTCCTATTCGCCACATCATTCTTTTTATACAGCTTGATGAGATTCAAAGACGTCTACTTCTTCGCCTCTGCAGTGACTGAGATGCTCGTGAACGTCCTGAGCATCTGCTCCAATGACGAGTTGACGACTGATGATGAGCTGGATGGTAAGCGACTGCGAGTTGGAATGTATTGCGATGCGCCCACAGGTGGTCAAGGATGGAAATCTTATTCACCTCTTGGTGGATCTTTTCACTCTTACTTAGTTCATGCTTTTGTGTTTTTACATGGTCCTCTCCTAAGAGCTGTCACTCATAACTCATTTTCCATGTTTGCCACAACAGTATATTTCAAATCACAAACGCTTTTTTTTTCCCCCTTTCATATCATCATTTCCTCTCTCACTCATGCCGTGATGTCCTTGTTTTTACTTCATCTAATTTCTCTTCTCTGTTTTCCAGAGTTTTTGTGTTCAAGGCATCGCTTTTCTTTATGCTTGTCATGCTCTCTTTGCTTCCTATCCCCTTCCTCTTCGCCGCCACCGCCTCTTTCATGCCGCAGCCATCCACTGAACTCTCTATCCCCTTTTTCTTGTCTCCTCTTCTGGGGGTGTTTCATGAGAAGGACAGCTAATATATCCCCCCAAAAAAGGTACAAACACGAGCCGTGCCAGTGTGTGCAGCAGGTTTGTCAGGTGCTTGTCTTCTGCTTTTCACAACAAAACTAACCTGTGATTGAGGCTCGTCATTGTGCCTTATTGTCAGGAAAAACAGGAAATGTTTCAATTAGGACTACAGTGGTGCCCTGAATAGGATTTTTAAAATCAATTGACATGATCAGTTTTCCTCATTGGAATAAATTGAAATGCTGTTCATCAGTTCCAGCAGCCACAATTGTTTTTGTGTGTTTTGCATCCCAAAGCATAAGAAAAAGAGAATGTAAATAAATACGTAAACTTATTTTATAAAGCGTACTGTACATGCAGCCTTAAAAGGGGCGTGGCCTAGTGAGTGACGCCAGGAACTGGAGCAACTTAGTCTGAACGTTAATGTCCGTAGCAGACAGCAGCTACTTCTCATTTTGTACATGTACCTGAGGCTGAAAAGGCGAAGCGTGGAGAGTCTCTGTCACAGTAAAAAACGGTCAGTGAGAAAGGCAATTATGAATATATTTTCCGTTCTTTCTCATCTTTTTGTGTTATGATACAGCTATAGCAGCAAGTGCAATCAGGTTCGTCTTGAAAATCGTGTCATGTTTGTAGTTCAATGAAAAAGATAATATAGTCAGTATGTATATGAGGTACCTCAAAATGTGTTTCCCGGTACAATACTGATTCTTTTTTCGCAATTGCCCAGTTCAGTCTCTTTGGGTTTTGTCGCTCTGATTTTGGCTCTGTCTCAACACAAAGCAAAAAAAAACTTTTGACTCAAGGTCCCACTGTATATATAACTCCGATGTTTCAAAGACACTTTCCACGAGTGTCAGGGATTGTGATTGATGATGTAACACCCGTGGCATGTATGCGTCGTTGCTGTGATGTGTGGCTCAGTTTTGAAAACCCGTTAGGTCATTCCGCAACTCAGAAGCGTGCCTGCGTACGTCATCAGCGGCTGATCGTTTGTGACGTCTGGCCCCGCAGGTGCCACGGCTTCTGCACGCAAGGAAGTCATCCGCAACAAGATCCGCGCCATTGGGAAGATGGCCCGGGTATTCTCTGTGCTCAGGTAAGACCCCTTCTGGTGACAGATAGAATGCATTCTGATGAGGAGGTGTCATGGTATAAAAAACTTTTAGTTTATACGTTGGGGTCTAACCCAAGGAAAAAAATTGTAATTAGATTTTACGCACAAGTAAACCATCATGAATTAAATTCCTCACACTTACACGTATACTACGATTACTGTATTTACTCTCAAACTACAAAAACTCAGATTTAACCAAAAGTAAGGATGCAAGTAAGTGCCATACTGTGTATGTGTTTGTACATCAGAGAGGAGAGTGAGAGCGTGTTGACGCTGAAGGGACTCACCCCGACGGGCATGCTCCCCAGCGGCGTGCTGTCTGGCGGCAAGGAGAAGCTGCAGAACGGTAAGCTCGCATGTGCGCTACCGGAAGGCATCCTCGCACACTGACAGGTCCCACGCCCGGCACCCGGCGGGCAAAACCCTGCGGAAAGAGCTAGATTAACACCCTAACCATGTCTGTGGAGATGTCATTTGCTAAGATGTGAAAGTCTCAAAGGAGCAAATAGTGAACGTCAGCACAGCAGTTCTCCTTGTCTGTTCTACTGGTTGGCTTTCAAATATCATCTATCTCTTCTTCTTTTTTCTCTCTCCCTAGAAACTGCAGGTATATTTGGTTGTGCAAGTATTCCGCTATCCCCCCACTTCCACCTCCCTACCCTCCTCATTTTGTGAGACCAGTTTAGACGTCCCCTCATATGTTGAATTCCAAACAGCTCCACCAATTTGCCACAAGAAATAGTCATGTTCTTATTTGAGGAAGAAAAAGAAAAGAAAAAGACAAGTAGTAGTTTGGATCTCAGCAGTAAACAAATGTAGATGTGTGTTGTGAGTGGATGGTTGGGAGTGGACAAGCAGTTGTGAATGAAAGGGGAGGTGACTGCCTTTTTATCCACAAATCCAAGCAGGAATCCGCTCCACTTGGCTCTGCTCTCTTAGGATCTCCATGACTGAATGGTCAAAACATTTGCAAAAGCAGTCATGTGGGGCAAAAAAAAAAAAAAAAGTGTCCTGAAAATCTAGTCTAAAACGGGGGTTCTCAAACTTTTTTGCTTCAGATTTTTTTGTTGTTGTTACATAATCCAAACAGCAATTAAACATAACCACGCTCACCTATAAATGTCATAGGGATTTAAAAAAAAAAAAAAAAAGCCTATTTTTGGAAAACAAAGTTGTGTAATGTTACAACAGCAAATTCATGTTTTATTTTGATGAAAAGTTACATTCTGAAAATTAAAGTCTTTTTAAAATGTAAAATTGGGAATGTCATAGTTGTACTGTTTTGATATGATATTGAAAAATGATCATGGAAGCAAGGGCATAATGTCGTATTTTAATAAGTGATTTTAAAAATTAATCTCTACTCTTTTAATATTACACCTTTTATTCGTGGTGTATATTCTCTGAAATATTGTTGAAAACAAATCACTGAATTTGTTTACATTTCCTTGTCGTAACACTCTCAAAATACATTTAAATTAGTCTCTTTTTTTTTCCAATTATAAATCTGATAGTACATATCAACATCTTTTTCAAATAATCACCTGTCATTTTTTTTTCAGATTTTTCATTTGCATCATGATGATTTAGACAAAAATAATATTTTTTTTGCAAAAAATAAATAGGCAATTATTTTAAGTGGGTGACAATATATTAAACTCAAAATGTGTATTGGCCCATCGCAAGCATTTTATTATTATTTTTTTTTCAAACATGTCATTATTTTATTGTAGTAGTGAAACCCCTCACTTGGACCGGAGGAGTGAAAGTTCCGGGAGTGATAGGGATGGCTCCAGGATTGATTTCTCTCTTAGAGCTAAAGGAGCGCTGAAAAAACAATTTATAAATATATGTTAGAATATCAAATAAGATTCTGGAGAGGCTTTACTGGGCTACACAGATTTATAGTTAGAATATGTAGTACAACAAACACAACATTTTAAAGGATTTAAATGGTTATGTTGTGTTCCATTGAAAGGTTTGAGGACCCCCTGGTATAGAAGAAGCAGGTTTCTTCCAACGTAAAAATTCTGAATGTAGAATTTAAAAAAAAAATGCAAATCAAGCCTTTGATGGTCAAGAGAAGTCTTATTTGAGGCAGAGTGAGGTTCTCGGATTCCCGTCGCACATCGGTACGATCACATGACCGGACGCCGACGTGCTGTTCGACATTGTTGACGTCATCATAATCATCCTCGTTCTTCAGTCTGTATTTGTCCCCGTCCGTCGTGCCATTTCTCCGCTCAGTGTCGCGGCAAAGCCAACTCATTGATCGGCTTATTTAGATGAGAGACTAACGGTAAGTGATGAACACGCGGCGGAGGCTCTTGCACTTTTGATGTGGCCTAATCAAAAGATGCGGCGCCGGCCCGCCTCCCGCTCTGCTACTTCACGTGTGAATACATCCACTCATGTTCATCTGTACTTCATGAGAGAACATTTGGCAGGTCCAGGCCAACCCTAACATGTCACCTTCCCCTTTTACAGAAGTCCTTCTAAAGCTTAGGAGCAAACCTCCATGAGGTGCCGGATAGGCCAATTTACCCCACACATTCGCACTTAAAAAAGAAAAAAAACTCTCACAATTATTTAAAAAAAATAAAATAAAATTGTTTTTTTTGTTTTTGTATGAGTATTTTTTTTTGTGACTGAGAATATCTTAAACGTGAGAGGTTATTTTCTGTGTAAGTGAGAAGTTTTAGGTATGAGGGATTTTTGGTGAGTCGAGTGTTTTTGTTGTTTTTTGGTGAGTTGTGTGCTGCTATTTTTTGGTGTGCGAGGGTGTTTTTTGTACGTGTAAAAGATTTTTTGTAGTGTATTTGTTTTTTGGTTTAAAAAGTGTTTTGTGTTTTTTGTGTGAATGTTTTTATATGAATGTTTTTTGTGACAGAAGATTTTTTTCTTAAATGTGTGAGGTTATTTTTTGTGTGAGTGAGAAGTTTTTAGCTGCTATGTGTGAGAGGATTTTTTGGTGAGGGTGAGAGGTTCCATGTTTGTTTTTTACTAATATTTTTTGGTGTGCAAGCATGTTTTTTGTGCGTGTAAAAGATTTTTTTTTTTGTGTACTATTTTTTTTTTTTTTTTTGAATGAGAGGGATTTTTTAATGAGTGAGTTTATTTTTGCGTGTTTTTTTGACAAATGATTTTTTTTAATGGTACATGTGTGGGAGAGCTTTTAGATGTGTGCAAAAGGTTTTTTGAAGTCAGTTTTGTATTTTTATGAGAGGGAAGGGTTTTAATGTGAGGTTTTTTTTTTATGGATGGGTGACTAAATTTTTTGGGGGTGTGTTTGTATATTTTATGTGTTAATGTTTTTGGTGAGTTTTTATGTGTGTGAGGATTTTTGGTGAGTGCGAGATTTTGTTGTCGCGAGTGAGTGGGTTTTTGGTTGATGTGAGAGCTTATTAATGTGTATGAGATGGTTTTTGGTGATTCTGACAGATTTTGTTATCCTTGAGTTGTTGTTTTTTTAGGGGCTCTTGTGAGAGCTATTTTATGTATTAGAGGTTTTTTGATGTGTGCAAGAGTTTTTTTTGTTTGTTTGTTTTATTGTCTGGATGGTTCTGTGTGCTTTTTTGGTGATCGTGAGAGGTGAATGATATTTTTGGCCTGTACGGCACTTCATCTCTCTTTCTCTCGCACACACTCTCTCGCTCTCGTGTCTCTCTCATTCTCTCTCACTCTTGCTCTCTTGTACTCTCACTGTCTCTCTCTGTCAATGTCTCTCTCTTGCTTCTCTTTGCTAACGTGATGAGAAATGTGGAGATAATGAGTGTTGTCGGCATTGGCTGTGCTCATTGACAAAAATGACCTCCTCTTTGCTCACCTCTCTCATTGGTTTTGCAACCCCCCTCTTCTTCTCTTCAGCTACTATTGAAGCTATTGAGGCTGACGAAGGTAAATAACGAGCTCTTGTTTTGCACTGCACAGGGGGCTGTGCAGGATTTTTCATCCATCGCGCTGGTGCTTGAGAAGCGTGTGTGTGTGTGGGGTGTCTGGGCTAGAGCCACGTGTGGCGTCGTGGTAGCTGTGAGAGAGTCGTGCGGACGTAGGAAGGCCCGTGGCCACGCGGGTTTGAAAGGGGAACCACCGCAGAGCGCACCTTTCGACGAAACCTGTTCGATTGGCGAGAAACTGGGGGTGTCCAAGTGACTTTAGGGGCCAAGAATGGCCTGATCATGCATCATCAGATCATAAAAAGAAGCAATGATAGCATGTTTTTGTTTTCAATATTTTTTGGGGGAAATTGAATATTTATAATACACACAACTACTCTTACTGCAGTTGACTGACTAGTTGTGACTTTCTCTATGTGCTAAATCTATATTTCTGTATTCTACTGCCCCCTAGTGGCTAAGATGCATACACCAGAAAGAGCAGCACAATCTCTATCAATCTAGCTAAATTTGTTTCTCTTTTTTTTTAAAGTTTAATTCTTAATGTTTGGTTTAATTATGTCATAACTGTATTGTATTTTAAAAAGTTGAATGTTGCAAAATATTGATATCACACTTATTAATTAAATTTGTTTAAGCTTGTTTCCTAAACACAAAGTGAAGTGGCCTCTTAGTGGACACCCCTGTTCTAAAAAAACAAACAAAAAAAACAGCCAGCATCCTGCTCAGATGCCTCTATCAGTATACGCAACTTCCCCTTTGAAACCACTCAAGCAGTTGTGCCTTGTAATTGCTTTAACGTTCCAACTGGTCCCCTTATGAAACGCCGTTTGAGCATCTATTGTGTATCCTTGTTACTTAGCTTAAGGTTGCACCTAGCCGAGGATATCGGCTAAAAATGCTCAAACGACTTTTCGTATTGCCTCCCTGCTTGGCCACTTGGCCAAGAACAATGTCAACTGTGTGCTAAATAGTAGTTTGCCAAGCTGCTATTTACGCGGTTACTTCGTCGCTGGCCCAGTGGAGCCCTTCTCAGCTTCCTCTTCTATGTGGTTCCTCTGTTGCCCTGCTGTGTCCTGTGCTAATAACCTGCGTCTGACCTGTGCTATGCAGCAACACAACTACCCAACATGCCGATTTCCAGATACAGTGTAGCGAAAGCCGTTTGAGCATTTATTCTATTCTTCATATGTAGTGCCCCACGAGTAGGTATACCGCACTAGTAACGTGTAGTTCTGCTTGTAGGAACCGATTAGTCGACTTTACAGCTGCGTAATGCCTGTCAGAGCCTGAAGTGTAGGAGGATTTTTTTTTTTGTGCCTGATCTTTGGCAGAATAAAATGAAAAAAACAACTATGAATTGCAGCCATTACGTTTGACTTTTTCACAATATTTTCTCCTGTAGTATTTGTCTAACTTTATGACAGAGAGAGAAAAAATATTCTCAGGGGAATGTTTGAATGACCCATTCAATGCATAGATACATCTTGTAATAAAATAAAAAATTGGCAAACATGCCCATTGTTGTCCTTAGCCGCCTGGTTTTTGCTGATTTTTTTAAAATGGCTAATATCAGCCAATTAAATCAATGGTGGGCATTAGGGGTGTTAAAAAAAAAATCGATTCGGCGATATATCAATACAATTCTCCGAGTTCACCTGTAGTGTTTCAGATAGTATTCAGTAGTTTCAGTAGTGCTTGTAGCATGCAGATGTCAACTAGTGCACAATTTTGTCTCACTAGTAACATTAATAGTCCTATTAGTAGGGATGTAACGATATCCAAATGTCACAATATGATATTGTCACGATATGAAGCTCACAATACAATAATTATCACGATATTGCGGGGAGGTTGGCGATACAAAAAAAGGTCACAATATTGGAAAAAAATGGGCTCATACTAAAAAAAGCACACTACTGTGCTTTTGTACATAACAGCAATGTTAGGTTATTATTTTTATGTTGCATCATTATTGTTATTATTATTCAATGTTATGTTGTTAATTCACGCACACATTGAGTTCCTCCACATATTGACTTGCTTCACAGGCATATGACGTTCCCCTTCATCTGACAATTAGTGTACATTTTAAACATAGAAGGGCCAAAACATGCCTAATGAAAATTGAATTGGACTAAAAAACTAGCCACCAGAGGGTGCCAGAACTGCACAAATGCAAATCAACCTGACTTTTTTTTTAACAGATGTGTTGCATTTAAATATTGTGAACAATGCGACGACGATATTGTGGCAATTTTAATATCATGATATCACAATATTGCCCTTATTGTTACAGCCCTACCTATTAGTAAAGGTTGAATCATTAGTTGATGCGTCAGCTTGATTTTGATTCATCAACAATACACTAGTAGGACAAATTTGACAAGTTCGTGTTATTAGTGAGACAAAACTGCACACTGGTTGACAACTACGGCTTACTCGTACTGATAGTGACAAAATTCTATTAGTTAACATTCAGTGCTTAACTAGTAATGTGTAGATGTCAATTAATGCTCAAACAGCTTTCCATCGTTAGACACTTTGAGGACATTCAGCCTTGATGAATGGTGGACGTCACAAAATCTTCGGACATTTTTTTTTTTTTTTATAATTTGACTAATCTGCTTCCCCCGTAAAAGATTTCACGTTATTGTTCCTCACCCGGCGCCCCCAAATTGCTGCATGCTCCAAGCAGACGAGCCAAGTGTTTAGCACCCCGAGTTCCTCTGTAGTGTCTTTTTGTACGTGAGCTCAAGTCTCAACGTGGTTCCAGTTTGTGGACGTGAATGTCTCAGTGGGCTCCACGACTTTTTTCTTTCCTATCCCCCCCCCCGCCCCCATATTTGTCACCAACAATTCCCCCCTTTCTTCCCTTATTGTTTTTCTCCTTCCAGCCTGTGACGTGTCGGGTTCCGTCTGGACTCTTCAGGGTCCTCGGGCGCCTTTTTGGAAATGAGCAGCGCTCGAAAATCCTCCACGCTTCATGTTAAAATGCTCACAAAAGGCGGCCCTTTCACCCTGACGCCAGACGGCCCCAACCTCGCGCTCATAGAGGGATTTCCAAATCCTCTTGTCTGTCCTATTAAACTTGCAATCGGATTTTTTTTTTGTGTGTGTGTGTGTCCAAGCATCAAACCGCTTTGGATGGGCTCAATGGTCAACTTCAATTCAGTCACATCATGAAATATGACGTGACGCCTGTGGCCATTATTCTACACTGGCTTGAAAACAGGCGTTCAGAACATTCTGAGGTTCTCCCATGTGGTGCCCGACAAGATCAAACGCTGCAAATGCAGAAATGATGCAAAAACAAAACCATGCTAACCCATAAAACAAATGCAAAAGAGAAACATTGAAAATACACAAAACCCCAGAATAAGCTGCAAATTATTATTATTATTATTATTATTATTATTATTATTATTATTTTTATTTTATTTTTATTAAATACTTGGCCGGAGTCTTTTACAATAGTGGTACTAGTCCCTTGCTCAAAACACTAGTTACAAAACATTAGCTTTTTTGTTTGTTTTTTTTTCCCAAAAATGCTTTGTTTTAGTTTAGCTTTTATACTTTGTTATTGTCGTTTTGTTTTGTTTTGTTTTGTTTTTTTAACATACGGCGTAATTGTGGGTTACAACATTTTTCTTTAAAAAAAAAAAAAAAAAAAAGGTCACTAAGTATTGTGTAATAAAATTAATAACTCCCAAACAGCAGTTCGACCTAATAAACTGAAATAAACACATTTAAAATAAATCCCAAAAGCTCATATATGAAATTAATTAAGACAAAATAAGTCATTTTGGCTGTAATTATAGTAAATTTTAGAAGCATAAAATGTAGTTTCAGTTATCTTTTTTTTTTTTTTTTTTAATTACTCTTATGAAAGTATTTTTTCCATCAAGGAAAATGTACTTCTGTTTTGCGGACTGAATTTGCATCATATTTTTTTCTCTCGCGCACTTGTTTTGGTATTTCCAGCATTTTTCTTTTGTTCACTTTTTGCTTGTGCTGTCTTTCTGTGATTGCAGCACTTTTCTCCTGCTGCCTTTTTTTTTTTTTTTTTTTTTCCTGTATTAAGCTGTTTTGGGTTTTGCGGCACGTTTGATCTTGTCGGCCGCCGTAGTCCTGTGACATATAGGTGGCCAAGGCAGGCAAAAATCGGTAATCAACACTTTTTGCCACCGGGAATTACCCTGGCATGTATTGTTAAAAACATCATGAACAGGTCTTTAGGGGAATGTTCCAATCGGTGCAGGTGGAATGATGTCATTTCGCTTGTCCTCTCACAGTCACAGCCCGACGGTCTTTTTTTTTTTTCTTTTTTTTTTCCCCTCCCCAGCCATCAAGGGCTTCTCGCCTCAGCACAAGATCACCAGCTTCGAGGAGGCCAAGGGCCTGGACCGCATCAACGAGAGGATGCCTCCACGGCGGGACGCGCTGCCCTCCGACGCCAGCCTCAACTCCCTCAACAAGGCGCTGTCCTCGGAGACCAACGGCACGGACAGCAAAGGAAGCACCAGCGGCGGCGGCATCCAGTAGAAGGCGGGAAGAGACCAGAAAGGGGAAGCGGGGGTTCAGGCATGTATATGGGTCACACTGTGGAGGGGGGGATGTCATGTCACTTGCTAGTCTTTGGATATGCCTTGGAATTATTAGTCAAATCTACTAAGTTATTGCTAAAAGCGGCGGGATGTGCCCGTGTGCTCGCTCGGCCGGACGCCACTCCGCACGCAGTATGTGAGAGAGAGAGAGAGACGCTTAAAGATGGCTATTTCTTTCTTTTCTTTTCTTCTTGGAAGACCCTTGCTCATTTATCTTCTTATTAACTATTGTACGTTTACAAAAACACAGCACTAAAAAAGGACAGAACGTGAGATGCCGTTTTTAAAAATGTAAGGGTGTACAAACTAAGTAAGAACTATTTATTGATTTTTTTTTTGTTCTTTTTTTTCCTCTTATAAAATAGCTCTGAAATGAATTAGGCAGTCTTAAAAAGAATGTTGTGGAAATGCCAAATAATGGAACGTTTTATGGTTATGTACATATTACGCTTACCTCAGGTTCTTTTGGTGTGTGCTTTGACCTGATTTTTTTTTTTTCTTCTGTATTATGGCTAAACAACTCGATAATGAATACCTATTTTCTTGAGTTTCATAACTGGAATTTACATTTACCTATCATTTGCTAATATGTTTGTTTATTTGTCTTTTTTTTTTTTTTTGGAAGGGAAGGTTAGATTTATTAAGGCTTGCTGGAAATGAGTGTTCATTTTCCTGTTTTTAAGTATTACGAACAAAGTAAGAATAGAAAACCTATATTGTGTAAAAAGAAAAAAAAGAATAAAGTGTCTGCCTATGCATGTTTTATAAAAGTCAAAGAACTGAATAAGAAGATCGGAAATATAAATATTTGAACTATATGGCTCTTTAGTGAACATATACTGGAAACATTTACCTGCATATTTTCAATGAACACCACAATGCGCTATGCCTTCTTTTTTAAGATGACAACTCCTGTTTTTAAGCGGCGCTTGTACGTGCACACAGTCATTAAGCATGTTTGACAATTCTTGTGAGGTGTGTGGTTACAATGTGGAGCTCAAAAATGCATGATTAGCCATTGGTGTCATATAACGGGTTTCAAATTTAAAAAAAAAAATGCTTTTGTTCAGTTTTGTAAATGTGCCACAGAAATTGTCATTTGGTCCTTCTATCCTATATTTATTATTTGGAACTCTGCTTTGTATATCAGTTACAGGTTTGATACTGCTCAATACTTAAAAAAAAAATAAATAAAAAAATATGCTGATCTTTTTTAAGAAACTGCTTAAGTGCCCAAGTAATTCACTACACAACATGAAGCCTTGCTTTTTGTAATTTAACTTCAAAACTGTTGGCAGATGAGGCATGCACTTGCAACTATGAAAAAATAGTATTTTATATAACTGTTCAATAAAAATGTGCATGAATTTCAACTTGAACAACCGTGTTGTACTTGTTTGGCATCGACTCCATTATTTCTCCCATTTTTTGATTATGTCAACGGGCTCCACAAGGGGGCGCTCTGACAAAGTCATTTTATCTTATTTACAACTCACATTTACCTGCACATCGAAAGTCACTTGACGCCCACCTTACTGAGAGCAACCAGGAGGACTTCAATGCATCACGTCAATCTATGTTCGAGGAGGAGGAACGCTGGAGCACTCTGGACTTGACTTGAAAGGAGGTGAAAGGGAGGGGAGAGGAAACTGAAAGTAGCACTGGGTTGGAATGAGGGGGAGGGGAAAGAAGGTCTGGGTAGTGACGAGGCAACAGGAACATGGATGGAGGATGAGAGGGACAGGCCTCACGAGTAAGTGCGTCTGCAAGAATGGCAGTATGTGCGTAGCGTGTATGAATGTGTATCGTGCTAAAATGCGTGTGTATGCGCTTGTGTTCCAGCATCAGGTGTGAGGCAACACAAAGGCAGCAAAAAGCCACTAATTGGAATTAGAAATTAGGCATGAATCATAAAACTGTTTATTCTTCTCACTGATTCATAGTGACCCCCCCAATCCTCACACGCTCGCACTCACACTACAAGACCCCCCCCAACGTGTATAGTGCAAGTCTGGACAGCCTGCCTCAGCACAGAGATGCACAGTTGACGCATCCTTCCGCGGACACACCGGAAAATAGTTCCCAGTTGATGGTTTTGTTTGTGCGCAAAACAGTCTTCATCGCACACTTTTGCACTTCAACATACGTGAACACCGTTGTCATTCAAGTCGAATGGGCGGCCATGAGCGACTTTTACACGAACTACCTCTTCTGTCCAAACGGTGAGGCTGGAGCCTGGGAGAGGCACCGGGCGGGCGGCGGATGAGCACCTCCCAATTCCGAGTGAGCTGTGCGGCTCGCCGGCTGCTTCCATTTGTGCTCCACGCCGCCGCTTCGCTTCATTGTACTCAATTGGAGGAATTAAAGCATCTTTTGGGGAGTAAGACTTTATTTTTGGCACGCCAGAGGAGCCAAAACCATCGTGAAAGAAAGAGGCATATATATAAGTTTCGGACTCGGCAGAGGAACGAGGCACGCAAGGTACAATGTTATGTTGACTCAACTCGGAGTAAACGTTACTAATGTAACGCGGAGGTGCTGCTAGCCTCAACGTGCTAAGTGGCTAACGCTAGCATCCCAACTATGTTTGGATAGATACACACTGCACTTGGAAGGAGGTTGCGGCCCCACTTTTGAAATAAATATCCACTTTTTACGAGGCGACGTAACACCGCGAATGGGAAATAAATTGAGTTAGAGAAAAAAAAAATACTTTTTGTTTTTTTTAACTTCCACTAGAATCGGTCGCTACCCGGCGACGTTCAGCTTGCCGAAAACAAAAGGCACGATTTTGTGTTTGACACAATAACCAAAAACAAAACACTTCTCATGTTAAAATGCTTTTATGGCTTAATTTGTTTATCATTCGTTTTATCGACACTTCAGTAATTATACATTAGGTGTTATTGCGAGGGTAAATGAGACAGAGTGTTTATTTCAACATAATTGCGGCTGAAACCACCGTTTCTCTCGTCTTATATATATATATATATATATATATATATATATATATATATATATATTCATATTTTTAAAAAATATTGTATTGATCATTGTGCTCGAGGCAACCACCGGGATAACCGAGGCTACCGCAGTAACTAGCCCTTTAAAAACATTACCATTAAAAAAAATTGGGTTCGTCATTCACCCAAACGTAAACATTGATGAAACGTCGTAAAAGTCGATTTTGAAGTATTAAACAGGACAGCTGTTGCAGTTAGGGGTTTGCGCGGGGTGGGGGTGAAGGTATTATGATAGACAAAGACCCCGTCAGGGAATCTCGCATTGTCCTACATTTCGTTTTTAAACAGTTTTTGAGGTGCTAGCGAACTGGGGGGAGTTTGGCACAGAAGTGTTTTTTTACCCAGCCTTTCTAAATTTGAGTTGTTTGGATGCTATCTAAATTTGAGTTGTTTGGATGCTAGTAGTGTCCTCATGTGACCGAGGAGAAAGAGGAGGAAGACTTGACAGCGTAACAAGACTGCTGTGCATTGTGCACCCCCCCGTCTTGGCATGTTATCAAACTCTCAAGATGAAGTATCACCTCAAAAAATCTAAATGTCCAGGTATACATTTTGAACAAAAATTGAAATTTTTTTTTTGGGGGGGGAATCAATCAATTCAAACGTTTGTTTTAAAACTTCAAAGAGTCAACAGAAATGTTTTGTACTTTTGTAGTTAAATATAACTGATGCGTGTTAACAGAGGTTGGATGTGTGTAGGGTCTGCAGCGGCGGCTGTGTCTCGCAAAGCCATGCCCTCGGTGATGGAGCGCTCCGGGGCCGGCGTCCTGTCCAGGAGCCGAGCCAAGACTGTAACCAACGGCA
This sequence comes from Festucalex cinctus, assembly GCF_051991245.1. Classification (NCBI taxonomy): domain Eukaryota; kingdom Metazoa; phylum Chordata; class Actinopteri; order Syngnathiformes; family Syngnathidae; genus Festucalex; species Festucalex cinctus. The sequence goes on from NC_135426.1 coordinate 14,453,723, forward strand.
ACAGCCAGCCGCATTCCGAGGAGGAGAGCAGCGATGAGGAGCACGCTCACGGTACACACACTTATGCGGGGGCTGTTTTGAGTGCGAATCACACGCGTGGTTTGAATTCTGCTCGATGACACACACACCTTTTTTTCTCCATTTCAACCTTTCCTTCGTTTTGAATTAACTTAATATTGTACATATCAACTGCGATTGGCTGGCAACCAGTTCAGGGTGTCCCCTGCCTACTGCCCAGAGCCAGCTGAGAGGCTCCAGGTATTAATTTGATATGAAAAATAATGAAGTTATCAAATCCAGACGTACAAAATATTAACCTTTAACTGCTGTAAATAACTCCATGATTCAAGTATCCCTTTAATACATTGTTTCTCAATTGGCGTAGACAGGATCCAGAAGGACGTAATTGTCAGCTGCCCCATACCTCCTGAACAGCATTGACTGTTGCAAAAGAAATTATGATTTTATTAGTGATTAATCGGCAAAACTCCGAGCAGAATTTCAGTGTATTTGAATGAATTGCATTGCAGAGTGTCCAGTTTTTTAATGAAGGATTAGTTTCTCTGTGTCATGCCTGTCTTGTCACAATCCTGTCTGTCCCGCTCGGCAGCATGTTGAACAGCGGTCGCGTTTACCACGCCCGCATCCTCCTCTAAGATCTTCCTTTTTACTCTCTCAATTATCCACAGACAGCATGATCCGAGTGGGAGGAGACTATCAGGCGCAGATCCCGGAGTTCAAACCAGGTAAAAAAAATAACACCCAATTATACTACTCCAGCACTGACATCACTTGCTCCTAGGGATGCCACAAGATGGTATTCAGAATGGCTACAGGTTATTAGTAGCCAAGGAGGTCAAGATTAATCGCATTTCAATCTGGAAAATTTGATTTGATACTGCCCGGTACTGTTACATTCCTAAAACTGACGAATGTCATGACTGTGTCGTACGTTGATCGTCAAAACTCTGTGAGCTGGCAAGCGTTTCTCACAGCGTCGTGAAATCTGCTTTCAATTGCAGACAGCCCAGGCCGTTATAATGAGAAGGACCAGAGGAGCATGTTGGTCTGGTGTCCCAACAGTCAGCTGTCGGATGCAATGTGTACGTACTCACACTTTGACCATATGCCGCCCTATCCTTAACTCTTGGTGAGTATTCGCCGCATCTCTCTGTGCATCTCTCTCTGTCTCATTACGTTGTCGCATGCAGTGGACGAATACATCCTGATGGCCAAGGAGAAACACGGCTACAACATGGAGCAGGTAGAGTAGACCGGATAGTGGTTTCACTGTTGTATCAGTGAATGCGTGAGCACCAATCAGCGTGCCGTGTAAACGCTACTGCCAGGCCCTGGGCATGCTGCTGTGGCACAAGCACGACGTGGAGCGCTCACTGGCCGACTTGGCCAACTTCACGCCGTTCCCCGACGAGTGGACAGTGGAGGACAAAGTGCTGTTTGAGCAGGCCTTCAGCTTCCACGGCAAGAGCTTCCACCGCATACAGCAGATGGTGAGACGCCACGTGATGTGATGCATCAGTGCTTCCTTACTTTTTACATATATTGCAAGCATTTTTCATTCACTAAATCTCTCTTTTTACATTGAGCAATAGTCATTATTTTATTTGTGATGTTAGCTTCCAGACAAGCTGATCTCCAGTCTGGTGAAATACTACTACAGCTGGAAGAAGACAAGAACCAGAACCTCCGTTATGGACCGCCAGGCCAGGAGGCTGGTCAGCAAGCGGGAGAAAGATGACAGGTGAGAACAAACGGCGTTTTTGATCAACAACAAAAAAGCGAAATGAATTTTCTTCAAATGTAGCAATGATGACCTGGAGGAAGGAGATCCCGGCAGCGACAGTGACTTTGAGCTTGACGCTAAGAAGGAGGTGAGCATCACACCACCAAGCTAAAATGGTCCCAGAAAATGTATCAAGTGAGTCCCTGTGTCCGCACAGGCGGCCAAACAGAACTCCAACAGCGCCGCCTCGGACAAGGTCATCCCCGGTCGCTCCGGGCCGATCAAGAAGGAGACCATCGGGGCTCAGTACCGTCACCACCCGCTCCGAGCGCGCCGCCGGCCGCCTAAGGGCATGCACCTGGAGCAGGCCGACATCACGTCCCTGTCCGCCTCGCACGACTCGGGTGTGCTGACGATAAGACAGCTGGACACACAGCTGGTGTCCCTCAAGCGACAGGTGAGCGGCATCCTGGAACACCGCGTCCGTCTTTTGTGTCAATTAAACATGCTCTTGACGTCCTCTTTCAGGTCCAAAGTATTAAACAGAGCAACAGTAGTTTGAAACTGAGCCTGAGTGAAGGTATCAACATGTTCAGACCCACTGAGGTACATTTTCCCCCCTCCCGCCGCTATACCCCGCTGAGAGGATGTCACCATTTCCTCCTAACTGGCACTGTTTCTCTTTTGCAGCCCACCCCCAAGATGAACGCTCGTTGGACTACAGAGGAGCAGCTCCTGGCTGTGCAAGGTGAGGATGAGGAGAAATAATATATTCAAATGAGTAATATCTTAACGCCAACACATAGATGATAACGTTTAGCGTTTGTGCCTATGGAGTTTACAATTGTATGTATGTATGTGCTTTAAGTAGAAACCCATTAAAAACAATCAGTGTGCAGGTAAAAATAAATAGTGGGTAAAGTCAATTCCCGTGTTTTTCTTCATGTATCCCTTTCAGCGATCCGCCGTTATGGCAAAGACTTCACAGCCGTTGCTGAAGTGATCGGAAACAAGACATCCGCTCAGGTGAGCTTTTTTTTTTTTTTTTTTTTTTTTTTTCTTTCTTCTTCCTCCTTTCTTTTTCACACACACACCGTCACTATCGGTCTTTGCCACGCCCACAGGTGAGTTCCTTCTTCGTGAGCTACCGCCGCAGGTTCAGCCTGGATGAGGTGTTGAGGGAGTGGGCCGCCGAGCAGGTGGCCACCCAGGACCTGCGGAGGGGCGGTGAGGAGATAGTGGCCCCAACAGAAGGGGGAGCAGAGGAGGAAGAGGTGAGGAATTGCCACTGGGGGAGGGGGGGAGGGGGAGTAATCAATCTGTATTAAATATAAGTACACAATACCATCATTGCACCCCGGACATAAAGTTTATTGTTGTTTCCTCCCCTTTTCAGGCCAAGATGGAGGACTCCCCTTCAGACACAGCCGGGAACTCCTCACCCCATTCCTCCACCCAGACCTGCTCGTCCCTGTCCCAGCCTCCCCCGCTGTTGCGCCCGGCGCCGCCCTCGGCACCGCCCAGCCTCCTGCGTCAGCCCCCGCCACTGCAGACCCGCCCGCTGCAGAACCGGGCCCCTCACAACCATCCACCGCCGCCCCTCATCCGGCCTGCTGTCACCTCCTCCGGAAGCTCCGGCCTGCGGGCTTCTCCTACCAGCTCTTCGCCTTCCGCCGCCATGCAGATGCCACCGTCGTTGATGGGGATCAAGGTGGAGCAGGCCAACTCGCACTAGGAGAAGAGATAAAATGGTCGAACATTTTCAGTATTTTCCAGAACGTTTCTGGGACTTTTACGTAGGAAGTTATGTTGGATATATTCCAAATTGGAAACTTTCTATGGGGAATTAATCAGGATTGAGAATGAACACTTTTTTTTTTTTTTTTTTTTCTTCTCCCCCCCGCCACCAGTTTGTGTTGTATTTTTAAATTTTCCTTCTGTTTTTCTCAGCATTATAGAAAAATCTCAAACATTGAGTTTCCTGTTTGGAGCCAACCTTCAATTTTTTTTATTTTTTTTGGGGGGGGGAGAAGAATCATTGTTTATCCTTATTAGTTCCAATGGAAAGTTTCCCACTTTGGAAATTTGGAACCTTTGAGCCACACAAAATATTTTCACAGCATCTTGTGAGAACTGTGGTCCAAAATGTCAGCTCTTAACTGTTTGTATTATAGCTGCACTGTTACACCTACCTCCAGACCACTGTTATTCAACACATATTTAATAGCTCACCAAACACTACCCCTTGAAGTATGAACAGATTTTGCTTTACAAGTGGAACCCTCGAAGAGGAAAAAACAGGCACAATGTTGAGTAGTTTTGAATAGCTGAGGTGAAATTTTTCAGGATTGGTTGTGGAGAAAAAGAAGAGCGATAAAGTTAATCGCCTTCTTCTTTCAGCCAAGTCCTACTGGTCTGAACTGGAGTGGGGTTTTTTCTTTAACTAGACTTAAGATCTTTGACTTCTGAGCGCTTTGATAAATTAGTTTAGGTTGTTTATTATTGACTAAGCACTAAGGAGCCTTATGTGTGTGACTTGATTTGTGAGTCGACTTACCTCGTCTCCTACAACGTAATCAGCCAAAGTCAGTTCTCGCTTTAAAAGCACAAATAAGGAGAAAAAAAAGACTTTGACTTTGTCATGACAGCTGCTAATGTGTTTTGATACAGGAACCTCATCCAAATTGTTTTCATTGGTAGCATGTTTGGTTGGTTAAGGACTAACCTGCCAGAGTAGCCTACTGGCATCTCAAGTCGCTTCTGTTTCTATACACGTTTGGCTTTGATTCCTTTCTTACGTTTACTTTTAATTGGAAAAAAAGATCGTGCGTTCTGTATTTGAGAAATTGTTTGTTTCCATGCGTGTTTTTTCTAGAATAAAGAAATGACCAGTTTAGTTTTATACAGTAAGCAGTGATTTTGTTTGTTGCATGTAAACATATACATATATAGAGAGAGAGAAAGAGAGAGAAAGCGAGTACTGTAATGCTTTTGCCCACTGAGCCAGGGGATGAATTTAAGACGTACAGACCCACTCGATCTAGGTCTAACGATTGCATATAATGACGAGCTTTGCTCACAACTCCACAATGTGGAGGGCAATTTACTTGTAAATGCACGGATTATCGTCTACATTGTTCACGCGACCAAACAAACGGATGACGTGAAGGTGGTCTTTTATTTTGCGATGAGACAGTTGATTAGTGGTTGAGGTAGACGCCACCAAGCACCAACAATGTCTTGTTTGGCCTTTACATTTTTTTGTGACGAGAATGCCCGATTGTTAGTTGCTAACATTTATCACACGAAAGTTTTCCCAAAATAATGGACTGAGAACTCAGAACTGTATGGAGTAAAATAACGTGTAAAACAAAAACTATGACGGTTTGATTGTTATAGAAACAAATATCTATTATTTTAATAATTTAATATTTAGCGACGTGATGTCGAATTGGGAGCTGAAACACGACTTAGAAAATTAAATTCAATGATCAGGTGCTTAAATACATCCCAAACATTTTTAGTGGAAAACGGAAAACGTTCATAATCATCAGATCATTAAGAATGACCAGTTGTGTTCTTCGGTTTCTCAAGTGTGAGTTATCGAGACTCTGTCCCATCCAATATGGCGGATGCGCTGACGTTTCGCTGCAAAGGGCCAACCCACCAGAGAGAGACTTTTGGGAGTTATGAAGTTGGGTCGTGGGTCCACAGCAGGCTGTTTTTCCCGCCACAAGGTGGCGATAGCTCCCGCCTGAGGCTGCTGGGCGCTTCCGGTTTGGGCCTAACTTCCGCCTTATGTGTTGGCGGGAAATGTTTGCAGGCCTTGGCTCCTCCGGAAGTGCGGCCGTAATTAAAGTTTGAACCGCTTACTGCTAGCGTAGCACAAATAGACGCTGGCCGAGGTAATTTCGTTTTAACACCTGATGCTTAATGTGTGCAAAATGTGCTGTTTTGGCTTAATTTTCGAACATTTCTGTTTCAGGCGTCGAGATAATTAGAGACAGGTGTGCCCATTGGTAGTGGTGTGGTCAACAGGTGAACAAAATGGCCACGTCATGGCTCGCAGCAAAATGGCGACCAGCTCGAAGCAAGCACACTACTTTTATTTTGCAGATGTTTGTCATTGTTTTATGGTTGTTGCAGGTGTTTTACCACCAGAGGAACAGGAATGGTGTTAAAGGTTTGTGTTATGTAGGTCTTTCACCCCCTTCACATTTTTTTTCTTTCCTTTTGGAGGGCCTTAGGTTTGCTGTCTGTAAAAAAAAAAAAAAAAAAGAAGCAAACCTCGGGTATTCTAATCTATTGATTCTCAACCTTTTTTAAGTTGTGTACCACCCTGAGATTTTTTTTATATTTTTTTTATTTTTTTTTTTAAATATAAAGCCAAGTACCCTCTAATCAAATCAGTGCAAATCATTTGGGATTTTATATATCTCAGTACTGTGCCATTAGTGTCTGGTGTTAACTTTGGAACGTCCATTAGTAATTGTTCTAAAACTGAGACAAAAAGATATTTCAAATTTATATAATTAGCTTAATAAGAAATCATTTTGCACACAACAAAGTGTCCTCCTTTGGGATCATAGTACACACCTGTTCTAAAAAAATAATAATAATTTAAAATCTAAACAAAACAAAAAACTTAATAATTAAGAAGACATGACATTAACTGTCAGCACTGAATATTGTATTGCTGCACTGAACTGAGTGTTTTTGCATTTTAGGGAGACATTGGGCTTGTGCTTCACTGAGGATCTTCATTTTTGGTGGTATGTATGCAACTGCTGTGATCAAGCTCTTATTTTGCATTGAGGCAATATAATCTCATGTTACCCAATTTGAGAACCACTCTTCTAATACATCGTGCTAAATATTTTTGACATAGTTTTTGTAAAGTGTTAAATGTTGTACAATATAAATGTTTTATTTATTTACTCTTCAGTTAAATGATTATACCTGTTTTTTGTAGTCATCTGCGATTTCGTAAATGTTGGAGTCTTGTTGAAGTTTGCTGTTCTTGTATTGCAGAGGCAGTGATGGATCAAATGCACGAGGGTAATGTGTACAAACACAAATGAAGTTGGCACACAACTGATGAATTTGTATTTTTTTTTTTCCCCATCAATTTTGGAACCAAGCGACACAACAGACGTGACGTGACTTGACTTGACGTTTGTTGGTGTCAGAACTGCATGAGGGATGCATCTGAATTGTGGCCAGGAGGGGGCAGAATATGGTTCTTTGTGGCATGCCTCAGTTGTTTTCTTAGAAAGATCTGGTTGCAATCAGGGCAGGTATGGAAAGTGTTGGGAGAGCTGATGGTTGGTATATGCCGGTGCAGTCAAGTGTTTGCAAGATCTTGCTGGAGATGGTCTGCGGTAGTTTAGTTTGTCTGGATCCAGAGTGTTTTTGTTGGTTTGATGGCAAGTTGAAAGCTGGGGTACACAATGTAGGTAGGATTTTAGGAAGGAGTCCATCATATTGATAAACATTATTTTTGTCTGTTTCAGGGTTGTATCAGCATCATCATAACAAGAGGACCTGGACCAAGATGAGTACATGAACACATTTCAGTGATCTGCTCACAACTGATTTTATTTTATTTTTTCCTCTCTCTCTGTTTTGCAGTGTGCATATTGGATGATGAATCAGATGTGCCAAAAAGCCAGGTAAAAAAAAAAAAGTACACAAAATAGTGTTTAGGAATGTAGGGGCAAAATAATGTGCTTATTTTTTGGCAAATGACAGCAGTCGTACTCTCCACCCAACTGAGTTGTACATAAGCTATAGGTGATTGGTCGATCCTTTGCTGGTGACTTCTAAAGGTTTCTTCATATGGGCTTTAGGTCAGGGGATGCTGTGGGCTCAAGAAGCCCTTTGGATTGTTTTTGTGAATAATGGGCTATACAAATGTACTTGGCTGCTTCTTGCAGGGAAAAGGAGTCGGAGTCCGTCGAGCCGCAGCAGCGTCAAAAGTGCAAATGTGTACTAGAGGGGTAGAATGAATGAATGAATGAATAAATATATATATATATATTTTTTTTAATTTTTTTTTTTTTTGTGTGTGCAGTGTGGGCTTCGAGTGACGACGCCATCAGCAACATGAATTACCCCCACCCCCGTTTCAGGCTGAAGAACAAGAAATGTACACAAACGGCCCGGAGACCAAGATGAACAGCGTCATTCCCCCCAGCAATGATCCCAAACAGAAGTGTGGAAGCTGCAAACTCGTGTAAGAAGTGAGTTTCACGTGAAACAAATAAATGAATTTTTCCTCAATATTCTAATTTACCTCCCAGTACTTTGTAGGCCTGGAAATTCATAGGCTATCACCAGTAATTGTAAAATATTTGTTTTGCAGGCCTGGACCACGAGCCGGTTGGGATTGAAAGCCGTGCAGGGAGAACCAGTCGAGTCGATGCTCCAATCAAATAAGCAAGTGGAACAGAACTATGGTACTCGTGTTGCTTTTGTTGTGTGCATTCTGCACTGAGAGACTAGGTCAAGGTCTGACGTGGACCACTTCACCGGTGGCGGTGCTACGGAGGTTTCTACATTGATTTACAGGGCCAACAGAAGGAGTCCACCTGTGGAGTTTTGTGCTGTTTGACTTGGAATTGTATGTAACTACATTGTGTCAAATCTTGTCCACTCAGCATCCTTTGCCGCCTGGATGGACCAAATACGATATAGTCCAATAATGTGCACATTTCCCGTGTGTGAAAAGCTTTTTCCAGTTATTTCAGAAAGTTTTGACTCCCACCCCTTGACTCAAACATGATCAATCTGCAGGGCCCACTGACTAGGAAGGGGATTGGTCCCTTGTCAAGGTTTCTTCAGATGGGGTTTAGGGAGGATGCTGTGGGCTCAAGAAGCCATTTGAGATGGAATTTGTGGACAAATGCACTTGACTTCATGTTGCAGGAAGGAGGAGGAGTCCGTCGAGTCGAACCACAGCAGCGTCAAAAGCCCACAGTGACAATCGTGAGTTTTGTGTGCTTGTTTTTCAGCGTAAAAGTCGAGTCTGACAAGTAGTTTGGGTGCTGAGCTTTCTTCCATTTGAGTTGACATGAGCAACGCAGACTTTCAGTGAGGACTTCATCACATAGCGCAACACAAATACAACTTGCAGTATTTGTTCCTGTTTCAGGTTGAACTGAAGAGAGACCAACAAATGGACCGCAACTCCAGATGAACGGCTTTGCTGCCCTTGAGGCAAGTGTGCAATTATTGCACGTTAACATGGATGACAATACATTAACATGAGTCTGTTTTTTGTCTTGCAGTGTTCCCAGACAAAGGTGTGGATGCGATGTTGAAGAGCAGAACAACCATACAGGGAGAGTAACTTTTGTTATACTTGCTGTTTTTGTCTCCACTCTGTCACCAACTCACTGGGTGTGCACCAACTCACAGTGACTGCATGCTTGTCCTTTTTGTCCTGAGCTGTGTCCAATCAAAATGATGAGGCCTGTTTGTACTTCTATGAAATGTCTTATTTTCAACAGGATTATTGTTATGATTATGGATGAAACTGAAAGATTCCAGTATGTATGTTCCAAATGTGCTTTTCAAGGACAAAGAGTAGCTCTACACATCAAATGAAGAATCTCGCGGCACAGGGAGAATATGCGGCATGAGTGAATGGTCAACAGGACAGAACATAAAATGTTCTCAGCAATCACTGATAATACAGCACTTCTCATTCATCAAGAAGACAGATGTCACAGACAGGACGACATCTCGCATTGGCTCAGCGGGACAGTCAATACGATATTGTCCAATGTGTGCATTTATGGTGTGTGAAAATCCATGGTAAAGTTAAGACTTTTTGCCAATATTTTTCTAAAGCTTTGACTCCCACCCCTTGACTCAAACATGATAAATCTGCAGGGCCCACGGGCGAGGAAGGAGACGGCCAGCAGCTTTTTTTGAGTTGACATGCGCAGTGCAGGTTTTGAGTGAGGTCTCCATCATATAGCGCAAACACAAATGCATCCTGCGGTATTTGTTCTTCTTTCAGGCTGAACTGAAGAGAGACCAACAAATGGTCCGCTGCTCCAGATGAACTGCTTCGCCTACCTTGAGGCAAGTGTGCAATTATTGCACGTCAACATGGATGACAACATAGTCAGATGAGTCTGTTTTCTTTTTCCCGCAGTGTTCCAAAACAAAAAAGGTGCTTGTGGATGCTACGCTAAAGAGCAGAACACGAACCATACAGGGAGAGTATCTTTTTGTTCTACATGCTGTTTGTCGTCACTCTGTCACCAACTCACTGGGTGTGCACCAACTCACACTGACTGCATGCTTGTCCTTTTTGGCCTGAGCTGTGCATCCAATCAAAAATGATGAGGAAGCCTTTTTGTACATCTATGAAATGTTCTTGTTTTCAACAGGTTCATTATTCTGGATTAAACTGAAGCTTCCTTTTTACTTCTGTATGTTCCAAATGTGCTTTTCTGCTTGAATTAAAATTGTAATATTTCAAGTTGTCAGTTTGAGACATTGTGGAGGGAGTAAATTACATGCATGATGCATTTAATATTCCAAATATAGGACTGTCTCAGAAAATTTTGTTAAAGATGGTGGTGTTTGGGGGCCGAGCAGCGTTTTCATTTGAGTTGACGTGCGCAGTGCAGGCTTTGTGTGAGGACTCTATCGTTATTCAGCAACATGAATGAAACCTTTTTTTTTTTCCCCTTCCCGTTTCAGGCTGAAGAACAAGAAATGCACACAAACGTCTTGGAGCTGAAGATGAACGGCTTTATAGCGCCTGAGGCGAGTGTACAATTATTGCACGTCAACATGGATGACAACACATTAACATGAGTCTGTTTTCGTCTGATCACAAAGGTGCTTGTGGATGTTGCGCCCCTTGAAGAGCAGAGCTACCAACCTGACAGGGAGAGTATGTCTTTTGTTTTACTTGCTGTGTGTGTCTCCACTCTGTCACAAACTCACTGGGTGTGCACTGACTGCATGTTTGTCCTTTTTGTCCTGAGCAGTGCGTCCAATCAAAACGAAAATGAAGCCTCTTTGTACATCTATGAAATGTTCTTCTTTTCAACAGTTTTTCTTATTCCGGATGAAACAGAAGCTTGCTTAACTTCTGTATATTTCAAATGTGTTTTTTTTTTTTTTTTCTTTTTTTTGCGCTTGCTAGAATTAAAAATGTAACCTGTATGCAAGTTGTCCATTTGAGACATTGGTGAGGGAATACATGTATGATGTATTTAATGATTGCAAGTATGTACAGTTTCACTGAATTTTGCCAAGCCTGCTGTGTAACAAAACAAAACCATTTACAATGAAGCAGTAAACATGTTTGCCATTTTTCAGAACAAACTTATTTTGACAAAATAAAAATCGCCTGACTATACATGGTCGTTTTTTTAATAAAATAAACAAAAAAAAAAGCATATAACAACTTTGCTTTCTAGAATAAAAGAAATTTGTACTGTAAATAAAAGCATACATCCTGATGATATTGTTGTAAATTGAAGTTGTGAATAAAGTGAGGCTTTTTGTTGTGGTCGGAGTTGTTTTTCCCCTTCCCCTCGTGGACTCGTGTCGGGGATGGTGACGGCAATCTGCTGATGGAGCTTCTGCGGCGGCCCGCTCTCAGTGTGCGCTTCAGGTACGTACCCGTGACTGCGTTCAAGTGACCCGCAACACCTCAAGCTGAGGTTTGCGCTCTCCATTTCAATCTTGCCATGACCTGAAATCGTTCAACGTTGTAGGCCAGGAGACCAATTATAACCAAATAAAAAACGCCTTACTATACATGTTTTTTTTTTTTTTAATAAAATAAAAAAATGCCTTGTATTTTAAATACAATATAAAACGCCTTACGTTACATGGTCGTTTTTTTGACAAAATAAAAAACGCCTTACGTTACATGGTCGTATTTTTAATAAAATAAAAAACGCCTTACTATACATGGTCGTTTTTTTTTTTTTTTTTAATAAAATAAAAAATGCCTTACTATACATGGTCGTATTTTTAATAAAATAAAAAACGCCTTACTATACATGGTGGTTTTTTAAATACAATAAAAAAACGCCTTACTATACATTTTTTTTTTTTACAAAATAAAAAACGCCTTACTATACATGGTCCTTTTTTTTTAATAAAAAAAAAAAATACCTTACTATACATGGTCTTTTTAATAAAATAAACGCCTTACTATACATGGTCGATTTTTTTTTAATAAAATAAAAAACCATACTATACATGGTGGTTTTTTAAATACAATAAAAAAAACGCCTTACTATACATTTTTTTTTTTTTACAAAATAAAAAACGCCTTACTATACATGGTCCTTTTTTTTTTTAATAAAAAAAAAAAATGCCTTACTTTACATGCTCGTTTTTTTAATAAAATAAAAAACGCCTTACTATACATGGTTGTTTTTTTAATAAAATAAAAAACGGCTTACTATACATGGTCATGTTTTTTTTTTTTTAATAAAATAAAAAACACCTTACTATACATGGTCGTTTTTTTAATACCATAAAAAACGCCTTACTATATACATGGTCATGTTTTTTAATAAAATAAAAAACGCCTTACTATACATGGTCGTATTTTAAATACAATAAAAAAACGCCTTACTATACATGGTTGGTTTTTTTTGACAAAATAAAGAATGCCTTACTATACATGGTCCTTTTTTTAATAAAAAAAAAAAAAAAAAACTCCTTCGTATACATGGTCGTCTTTTTTTCTTAATACAATAAATAAGCCTTACTATACATGGTCGTTTTTTTAATACAATAAAGAACGCCTTACTATACATGGTCGTATTTTAAATACAATAAAAACGCCTTACTATACATGGTCGTTTTTTTGACAAAATAAAAAACGCCTTACTATACATGGTCTTTTTTTTAATACAATAAAAAACGCCTAACTATACATGGTCGTTTTTTTAATACAATAAAAATCGCCTTACTATACATGGTCGTTTTTTTAATAAAATAAAAAACGCCTTACTATACATGGTCGTTTTTTTAATACAATAAAAAACGCCTAACTATACATGGTCGTATTTTTAATACAATAAAAAACGCCTTACTATATACATGGTCGTTTTTTTGACAAAATAAAAAACGCCTTACTATACATGGTCGTTTTTTTAATACAATAAAAAACGCCTTACTATACATGGTCGTTTTTTTAATACAATAAAAATCGTCTTACTATACATGGTCGTATTTTTAATACAATAAAAAACGCCTTACTATACATGGTCGTTTTTTTGACAAAATAAAAAACGCCTTACTATACATGGTCGTTTTTTTAATTAAATAAAAAAACGCCTTACTATACATGGTCATTTTTTTAATACAATAAAAAATGCCTTACTATACATGGTCTATTTTTTGACAAAATAAAAAAGGCCTTACTATACATGGTCGTTTTTTTGACAAAATAAAAATCGCCTGACTATACATGGTCGTTTTTTTAATAAAATAAAAAACGCCTTACTATACATGGTCGTTTTTTTAATACAATAAAAAACGCCTTACTATACATGGTCGTTTTTTTTAATACAATAAAAAACGCCTTACTATACATGGTCGTTTTTTTAATACAATAAAAAACGCCTTACTATACATGGTCGTTTTTTTGACAAAATAAAAATCGCCTGACTATCCATGGTCGTTTTTTTAATACAATAAAAAACGCCTTACTATACATGGTCGTTTTTTTTAATAAAATAAAAAACGCCTTACTATACATGGTCGTTTTTTTTAATAAAATAAAAAACGCCTTACTATACATGGTCGTATTTTTAATACAATAAAAAACGCCTTACTATACATGGTCTTTTTTTTAATACAATAAAAAACGCCTTACTATACATGGTCGTTTTTTTAATACAATAAAAAACGCCAAACTATACATGGTCGTATTTTTAATACAATAAAAAACGCCTTACTATACATGGTCGTTTTTTTGACAAAATAAAAAACGCCTTACTATACATGGTCGTTTTTTTAATACAATAAAAAACGCCTTACTATACATGGTCGTTTTTTTAATACAATAAAAAACGTCTTACTATACATGGTCGTATTTTTAATACAATAAAAAACGCCTTACTATACATGGTCGTTTTTTTGACTAAATAAAAAACGCCTTACTATACATGGTCATTTTTTTAATAAAATAAAAAACGCCTTACTATACATGGTCGTTTTTTAAATACAATAAAAATCGCCTTACTATACATGGTCGTTTTTTTTTTTTTAATAAAATAAAAAAACGCCATACTATACATGGTCGTTTTTTTTTTTTTAATAAAATAAAAAAACGCCGGGCGGCACGGTAGTCGAGTGGTTAGCACGTCCGCTTCCCAGTTCTGAGGTCTCCGGTTCGAGTCCAGGCTCGGACCTTCCTGGGTGGAGTTTGCATGTTCTCCCCGTGCCCGCGTGGGTCTTCTCCGGGTACTCCGGTCTCCTCCCACATTCCAAAGACATGCATGGCAGGTTAATTGGGCGCTCCGAATTGTCCCTAGGTGTGCGTGTGAGTGTGGATGGTTGTTCGTCTCTGTGTGCCCTGCGATTGGTTGGCAACCAGTCCAGGGTGTCCCCCGCCTACTGCCCAGAGCCAGCTGAGATAGGCGCCAGCAGCCCCCGCGACCCTTGTGAGGAATAAGCGGTCAAGAAAATGGATGGATGGATGGATAAAAAACGCCATACTATACATGGTCGTTTTTTTGACAAAATAAAAAACGCCTTACTATACATGGTCGTTTTTTTAATACAATAAAAATCGCCTTACTATACATGGTCGTATTTTTAATACAATAAAAAACGCCTTACTATACATGGTCGTATTTTTAATACAATAAAAAATGCCTTACTATACATGGTCGTTTTTTTGACAAAATAAAATCGCCTTACTATACATGGTCTTTTTTTTAATACAATAAAAAACGCCTTACTATACATGGTCGTTTTTTTTAATACAATAAAAAACGCCTTACTATACATGGTCGTTTTTTTGACAAAATAAAAAACGCCTTACTATACATGGTCGTTTTTTTAATACAATAAAAAACGCCTTACTATACATGGTTGTTTTTATAATAAAATTAAAAAAACGCCTTACTATACATGGTCGTTTTTTTAATACAATAAAACACGCCTTACTATACATGGTCCTTTTTTTAATAAAATAAAAAACGCCTTACTATACATGGTCGTTTTTTTGACAAAATAAAAAACGCCTTACTATACATGGTCGTTTTTTTAATACAATAAAAAACGCCTTACTATACATGGTCGTTTTTTTAATACAATAAAAAACGTCTTACTATACATGGTCGTATTTTTAATACAATAAAAAACGCCTTACTATACATGGTCGTTTTTTTGACAAAATAAAAAACGCCTTACTATACATGGTCGTTTTTTTAATTAAATAAAAAACGCCTTACTATACATGGTCATTTTTTTAATACAATAAAAAATGCCTTACTATACATGGTCGTATTTTTAATACAATAAAAAACGCCTTACTATACATGGTCGTTTTTTTGACTAAATAAAAAACGCCTTACTATACATGGTCATTTTTTTAATAAAATAAAAAACGCCTTACTATATATGGTCGTTTTTTAAATACAATAAAATTCGCCTTACTATACATGGTCGTTTTTTTTTTTTTTAATAAAATAAAAAACGCCATACTATACATGGTCGTTTTTTTTTTTTTAATAAAATAAAAAACGCCATACTATACATGGTCGTTTTTTTGACAAAATAAAAAACGCCTAACTATACATGGTCGTTTTTTTAATACAATAAAAATCGCCTTACTATACATGGTCGTTTATTTAATACAATAAAAAACGCCTTACTATACATGGTCGTATTTTTAATACAATAAAAAACGCCTTACTATACATGGTCGTATTTTTAATACAATAAAAAACGCCTTACTATACATGGTCGTTTTTTTGACAAAATAAAAATCGCCTTACTATACATGGTCTTTTTTTTAATACAATAAAAAACGCCTTACTATACATGGTCGTTTTTTTTAATACAATAAAAAACGCCTTACTATACATGGTCGTTTTTTTGACAAAATAAAAAACGCCTTACTATACATGGTCGTTTTTTTAATACAATAAAAAACGCCTTACTATACATGGTTGTTTTTTTAATAAAATAAAAAAACGCCTTACTATACATGGTCGTTTTTTTAATACAATAAAACACGCCTTACGATACATGGTCCTTTTTTTAATAAAATAAAAAACGCCTTACTATACATGGTCGTTTTTTTGACAAAATAAAAAACGCCTTACTATACATGGTCGTTTTTTTAATACAATAAAAAACGCCTTACTATACATGGTCGTTTTTTTAATACAATAAAAAACGTCTTACTATACATGGTCGTATTTTTAATACAATAAAAAACGCCTTACTATACATGGTCGTTTTTTTGACAAAATAAAAAACGCCTTACTATACATGGTCGTTTTTTTAATTAAATAAAAAACGCCTTACTATACATGGTCATTTTTTTAATACAATAAAAAATGCCTTACTATACATGGTCTATTTTTTGACAAAATAAAAAAGGCCTTACTATACATGGTCGTTTTTTTGACAAAATAAAAATCGCCTGACTATACATGGTCGTTTTTTTAATAAAATAAAAAACGCCTTACTATACATGGTCTATTTTTTGACAAAATAAAAAACGCCTTACTATACATGGTCGTTTTTTTAATACAATAAAAAACGCCTTACTATACATGGTCGTTTTTTTTAATACAATAAAAAACGCCTTACTATACATGGTCGTTTTTTTAATACAATAAAAAACGCCTTACTATACATGGTCGTTTTTTTGACAAAATAAAAATCGCCTGACTATACATGGTCGTTTTTTTAATAAAATAAAAAACGCCTTACTATACATGGTCGTTTTTTTAATACAATAAAAAACGCCTTACTATACATGGTCGTTTTTTTAATACAATAAAAAACGCCTTACTATACATGGTCGTATTTTTAATACAATAAAAAACGCCTTACTATACATGGTCGTTTTTTTGACTAAATAAAAAACGCCTTACTATACATGGTCATTTTTTTAATAAAATAAAAAACGCCTTACTATGCATGGTCGTTTTTTAAATACAATAAAAATCGCCTTTATATACATGGTCGTTTTTTTTTTTTAAATAAAATAAAAAACGCCATTCTATACATGGTCGTTTTTTTGACAAAATAAAAAACGCCTAACTATACATGGTCGTTTTTTTAATACAATAAAAATCGCCTTACTATACATGGTCGTTTATTTAATACAATAAAAAACGCCTTACTATACATGGTCGTATTTTTAATACAATAAAAAACGCCTTACTATACATGGTCGTTTTTTTGACAAAATAAAAAACGCCTTACTATACATGGTCTTTTTTTAAATACAATAAAAATCGCCTTACTATACATGGTCGTTTTTTTAATACAATAAAAAACACCTTACTATCCATGGTCGTTTTTTTAATACAATAAAAAACGCCTTACTATACATGGTCGTTTTTTTTAATAAAATAAAAAACGCCTTACTATACATGGTCGTTTTTTTTAATAAAATAAAAAACGCCTTACTATACATGGTCGTTTTTTTTTTTTTAATAAAATAAAAAACGCCATACTATACATGGTCGTGTTTTTGACAAAATAAAAAACGCCTAACTATACATGGTCGTTTTTTTAATACAATAAAAATCGCCTTACTATACATGGTCGTTTATTTAATACAATAAAAAACGCCTTACTATACATGGTCGTATTTTTAATACAATAAAAAACGCCTTACTATACATGGTCGTATTTTTAATACAATAAAAAACGCCTTACTATACATGGTCTTTTTTTTAATACAATAAAAAACGCCTTACTATACATGGTCGTTTTTTTAATACAATAAAAAACGCCTAACTATACATGGTCGTATTTTTAATACAATAAAAAACGCCTTACTATACATGGTCGTTTTTTTGACAAAATAAAAAACGCCTTACTATACATGGTCGTTTTTTTAATACAATAAAAAACGCCTTACTATACATGGTCGTTTTTTTAATACAATAAAAAACGCCTTACTATACATGGTCATTTTTTTAATACAATAAAAAATGCCTTACTATACATGGTCTATTTTTTGACAAAATAAAAAAGGCCTTACTATACATGGTCGTTTTTTTGACAAAATAAAAATCGCCTGACTATACATGGTCGTTTTTTTAATAAAATAAAAAACGCCTTACTATACATGGTCGTTTTTTTAATACAATAAAAAACGCCTTACTATACATGGTCGTTTTTTTTAATACAATAAAAAACGCCTTACTATACATGGTCGTTTTTTTAATACAATAAAAAACGCCTTACTATACATGGTCGTTTTTTTGACAAAATAAAAATCGCCTGACTATACATGGTCGTTTTTTTAATAAAATAAAAAACGCCTTACTATACATGGTCGTTTTTTTAATACAATAAAAAACGCCTTACTATACATGGTCGTTTTTTTAATACAATAAAAAACGCCTTACTATACATGGTCGTATTTTTAATACAATAAAAAACGCCTTACTATACATGGTCGTTTTTTTGACTAAATAAAAAACGCCTTACTATACATGGTCATTTTTTTAATAAAATAAAAAACGCCTTACTATACATGGTCGTTTTTTAAATACAATAAAAATCGCCTTACTATACATGGTCGGTTTTTTTTTTTTTAATAAAATAAAAAACGCCATACTATACATGGTCGTTTTTTTTTTTTTTAATAAAATAAAAAACGCCATACTATACATGGTCGTTTTTTTGACAAAATAAAAAACGCCTAACTATACATGGTCGTTTTTTTAATACAATAAAAATCGCCTTACTATACATGGTCGTTTATTTAATACAATAAAAAACGCCTTACTATACATGGTCGTATTTTTAATACAATAAAAAACGCCTTACTATACATGGTCGTATTTTTAATACAATAAAAAACGCCTTACTATACATGGTCGTTTTTTTGACAAAATAAAAATCGCCTTACTATACATGGTCTTTTTTTTAATACAATAAAAAACGCCTTACTATACATGGTCGTTTTTTTTAATACAATAAAAAACGCCTTACTATACATGGTCGTTTTTTTGACAAAATAAAAAACGCCTTACTATACATGGTCGTTTTTTTAATACAATAAAAAACGCCTTACTATACATGGTTGTTTTTTTAATAAAATAAAAAAACGCCTTACTATACATGGTCGTTTTTTTAATACAATAAAACACGCCTTACGATACATGGTCCTTTTTTTAATAAAATAAAAAACGCCTTACTATACATGGTCGTTTTTTTGACAAAATAAAAAACGCCTTACTATACATGGTCGTTTTTTTAATACAATAAAAAACGCCTTACTATACATGGTCGTTTTTTTAATACAATAAAAAACGTCTTACTATACATGGTCGTATTTTTAATACAATAAAAAACGCCTTACTATACATGGTCGTTTTTTTGACAAAATAAAAAACGCCTTACTATACATGGTCGTTTTTTTAATTAAATAAAAAACGCCTTACTATACATGGTCATTTTTTTAATACAATAAAAAATGCCTTACTATACATGGTCTATTTTTTGACAAAATAAAAAAGGCCTTACTATACATGGTCGTTTTTTTGACAAAATAAAAATCGCCTGACTATACATGGTCGTTTTTTTAATAAAATAAAAAACGCCTTACTATACATGGTCTATTTTTTGACAAAATAAAAAACGCCTTACTATACATGGTCGTTTTTTTAATACAATAAAAAACGCCTTACTATACATGGTCGTTTTTTTAATACAATAAAAAACGCCTTACTATACATGGTCGTTTTTTTAATACAATAAAAAACGCCTTACTATACATGGTCGTTTTTTTAATACAATAAAAAACGCCTTACTATACATGGTCGTTTTTTTGACAAAATAAAAATCGCCTGACTATACATGGTCGTTTTTTTAATAAAATAAAAAACGCCTTACTATACATGGTCGTTTTTTTAATACAATAAAAAACGCCTTACTATACATGGTCGTTTTTTTAATACAATAAAAAACGCCTTACTATACATGGTCGTATTTTTAATACAATAAAAAACGCCTTACTATACATGGTCGTTTTTTTGACTAAATAAAAAACGCCTTACTATACATGGTCATTTTTTTAATAAAATAAAAAACGCCTTACTATGCATGGTCGTTTTTTAAATACAATAAAAATCGCCTTTATATACATGGTCGTTTTTTTTTTTTAAATAAAATAAAAAACGCCATTCTATACATGGTCGTTTTTTTGACAAAATAAAAAACGCCTAACTATACATGGTCGTTTTTTTAATACAATAAAAATCGCCTTACTATACATGGTCGTTTATTTAATACAATAAAAAACGCCTTACTATACATGGTCGTATTTTTAATACAATAAAAAACGCCTTACTATACATGGTCGTTTTTTTGACAAAATAAAAAACGCCTTACTATACATGGTCTTTTTTTAAATACAATAAAAATCGCCTTACTATACATGGTCGTTTTTTTAATACAATAAAAAACACCTTACTATCCATGGTCGTTTTTTTAATACAATAAAAAACGCCTTACTATACATGGTCGTTTTTTTTAATAAAATAAAAAACGCCTTACTATACATGGTCGTTTTTTTTAATAAAATAAAAAACGCCTTACTATACATGGTCGGGTTTTTTTTTTTAATAAAATAAAAAACGCCATACTATACATGGTCGTTTTTTTGACAAAATAAAAAACGCCTAACTATACATGGTCGTTTTTTTAATACAATAAAAATCGCCTTACTATACATGGTCGTTTATTTAATACAATAAAAAACGCCTTACTATACATGGTCGTATTTTTAATACAATAAAAAACGCCTTACTATACATGGTCGTATTTTTAATACAATAAAAAACGCCTTACTATACATGGTCGTTTTTTTAATACAATAAAAAACGCCTAACTATACATGGTCGTATTTTTAATACAATAAAAAACGCCTTACTATACATGGTCGTTTTTTTAATACAATAAAAAACGCCTAACTATACATGGTCGTATTTTTAATACAATAAAAAACGCCTTACTATACATGGTCGTTTTTTTGACAAAATAAAAAACGCCTTACTATACATGGTCGTTTTTTTAATTAAATAAAAAACGCCTTACTATACATGGTCATTTTTTTAATACAATAAAAAATGCCTTACTATACATGGTCTATTTTTTGACAAAATAAAAAAGGCCTTACTATACATGGTCGTTTTTTTGACAAAATAAAAATCGCCTGACTATACATGGTCGTTTTTTTAATAAAATAAAAAACGCCTTACTATACATGGTCGTTTTTTTAATACAATAAAAAACGCCTTACTATACATGGTCGTTTTTTTTAATACAATAAAAAACGCCTTACTATACATGGTCGTTTTTTTAATACAATAAAAAACGCCTTACTATACATGGTCGTTTTTTTGACAAAATAAAAATCGCCTGACTATACATGGTCGTTTTTTTAATAAAATAAAAAACGCCTTACTATACATGGTCGTTTTTTTAATACAATAAAAAACGCCTTACTATACATGGTCGTTTTTTTAATACAATAAAAAACGCCTTACTATACATGGTCGTATTTTTAATACAATAAAAAACGCCTTACTATACATGGTCGTTTTTTTGACTAAATAAAAAACGCCTTACTATACATGGTCATTTTTTTAATAAAATAAAAAACGCCTTACTATACATGGTCGTTTTTTAAATACAATAAAAATCGCCTTACTATACATGGTCGGGTTTTTTTTTTTAATAAAATAAAAAACGCCATACTATACATGGTCGTTTTTTTTTTTTTTAATAAAATAAAAAACGCCATACTATACATGGTCGTTTTTTTGACAAAATAAAAAACGCCTAACTATACATGGTCGTTTTTTTAATACAATAAAAATCGCCTTACTATACATGGTCGTTTATTTAATACAATAAAAAACGCCTTACTATACATGGTCGTATTTTTAATACAATAAAAAACGCCTTACTATACATGGTCGTATTTTTAATACAATAAAAAACGCCTTACTATACATGGTCGTTTTTTTGACAAAATAAAAATCGCCTTACTATACATGGTCTTTTTTTTAATACAATAAAAAACGCCTTACTATACATGGTCGTTTTTTTTAATACAATAAAAAACGCCTTACTATACATGGTCGTTTTTTTGACAAAATAAAAAACGCCTTACTATACATGGTCGTTTTTTTAATACAATAAAAAACGCCTTACTATACATGGTTGTTTTTTTAATAAAATTAAAAAACGCCTTACTATACATGGTCGTTTTTTTAATACAATAAAACACGCCTTACTATACATGGTCCTTTTTTTAATAAAATAAAAAACGCCTTACTATACATGGTCGTTTTTTTGACAAAATAAAAAACGCCTTACTATACATGGTCGTTTTTTTAATACAATAAAAAACGCCTTACTATACATGGTCGTTTTTTTAATACAATAAAAAACGTCTTACTATACATGGTCGTATTTTTAATACAATAAAAAACGCCTTACTATACATGGTCGTTTTTTTGACAAAATAAAAAACGCCTTACTATACATGGTCGTTTTTTTAATTAAATAAAAAACGCCTTACTATACATGGTCATTTTTTTAATACAATAAAAAATGCCTTACTATACATGGTCTATTTTTTGACAAAATAAAAAAGGCCTTACTATACATGGTCGTTTTTTTGACAAAATAAAAATCGCCTGACTATACATGGTCGTTTTTTTAATAAAATAAAAAACGCCTTACTATACATGGTCGTTTTTTTAATACAATAAAAAACGCCTTACTATACATGGTCGTTTTTTTTAATACAATAAAAAACGCCTTACTATACATGGTCGTTTTTTTAATACAATAAAAAACGCCTTACTATACATGGTCGTTTTTTTGACAAAATAAAAATCGCCTGACTATACATGGTCGTTTTTTTAATAAAATAAAAAACGCCTTACTATACATGGTCGTTTTTTTAATACAATAAAAAACGCCTTACTATACATGGTCGTTTTTTTAATACAATAAAAAACGCCTTACTATACATGGTCGTATTTTTAATACAATAAAAAACGCCTTACTATACATGGTCGTTTTTTTGACTAAATAAAAAACGCCTTACTATACATGGTCATTTTTTTAATAAAATAAAAAACGCCTTACTATATATGGTCGTTTTTTAAATACAATAAAAATCGCCTTACTATACATGGTCGTTTTTTTTTTTTTTAATAAAATAAAAAACGCCATACTATACATGGTCGTTTTTTTTTTTTTAATAAAATAAAAAACGCCATACTATACATGGTCGTTTTTTTGACAAAATAAAAAACGCCTAACTATACATGGTCGTTTTTTTAATACAATAAAAATCGCCTTACTATACATGGTCGTTTTTTTAATAAAATAAAAAACGCCTTACTATACATGGTCGTTTTTTTAATACAATAAAAAACGCCTTACTATACATGGTCGTATTTTTAATACAATAAAAAACGCCTTACTATACATGGTCGTATTTTTAATACAATAAAAAACGCCTTACTATACATGGTCGTTTTTTTGACAAAATAAAAATCGCCTTACTATACATGGTCTTTTTTTTAATACAATAAAAAACGCCTTACTATACATGCTCGTTTTTTTTAATACAATAAAAAACGCCTTACTATACATGGTCGTTTTTTTGACAAAATAAAAAACGCCTTACTATACATGGTCGTTTTTTTAATACAATAAAAAACGCCTTACTATACATGGTTGTTTTTTTAATAAAATAAAAAAACGCCTTACTATACATGGTCGTTTTTTTAATACAATAAAACACGCCTTACGATACATGGTCCTTTTTTTAATAAAATAAAAAACGCCTTACTATACATGGTCGTTTTTTTGACAAAATAAAAAACGCCTTACTATACATGGTCGTTTTTTTAATACAATAAAAAACGCCTTACTATACATGGTCGTTTTTTTAATACAATAAAAAACGTCTTACTATACATGGTCGTATTTTTAATACAATAAAAAACGCCTTACTATACATGGTCGTTTTTTTGACAAAATAAAAAACGCCTTACTATACATGGTCGTTTTTTTAATTAAATAAAAAACGCCTTACTATACATGGTCATTTTTTTAATACAATAAAAAATGCCTTACTATACATGGTCTATTTTTTGACAAAATAAAAAAGGCCTTACTATACATGGTCGTTTTTTTGACAAAATAAAAATCGCCTGACTATACATGGTCGTTTTTTTAATAAAATAAAAAACGCCTTACTATACATGGTCGTTTTTTTAATACAATAAAAAACGCCTTACTATACATGGTCGTTTTTTTTAATACAATAAAAAACGCCTTACTATACATGGTCGTTTTTTTGACAAAATAAAAATCGCCTGACTATACATGGTCGTTTTTTTAATAAAATAAAAAACGCCTTACTATACATGGTCGTTTTTTTAATACAATAAAAAACGCCTTACTATACATGGTCGTTTTTTTAATACAATAAAAAACGCCTTACTATACATGGTCGTATTTTTAATACAATAAAAAACGCCTTACTATACATGGTCGTTTTTTTGACTAAATAAAAAACGCCTTACTATACATGGTCATTTTTTTAATAAAATAAAAAACGCCTTACTATACATGGTCGTTTTTTAAATACAATAAAAATCGCCTTACTATACATGGTCGTTTTTTTTTTTTTAATAAAATAAAAAACGCCATTCTATACATGGTCGTTTTTTTGACAAAATAAAAAACGCCTAACTATACATGGTCGTTTTTTTAATACAATAAAAATCGCCTTACTATACATGGTCGTTTATTTAATACAATAAAAAACGCCTTACTATACATGGTCGTATTTTTAATACAATAAAAAACGCCTTACTATACATGGTCGTATTTTTAATACAATAAAAAACGCCTTACTATACATGGTCGTTTTTTTGACAAAATAAAAAACGCCTTACTATACATGGTCTTTTTTTAAATACAATGAAAATCGCCTTACTATACATGGTCGTTTTTTTTTTTAATAAAATAAAAAACGCCTTACTATACATGGTCGTTTTTTTGACAAAATAAAAAACGCCTTACTATACATGGTCGTTTTTTTAATACAATAAAAAACGCCTTACTATACATGGTCGTTTTTTTAATAAAATAAAAAAACGCCTTACTATACATGGTCGTATTTTTAATACAATAAAAAACGCCTTACTATACATGGTCGTTTTTTTGACTAAATAAAAAACGCCTTACTATACATGGTCGTTTTTTTAATACAATAAAAAACGCCTTACTATATATGGTCGTTTTTTAAATACAATAAAAATCGCCTTACTATACATGGTCGTTTTTTTTTTTTTTAATAAAATAAAAAACGCCATACTATACATGGTCGTTTTTTTTTTTTTAATAAAATAAAAAACGCCATACTATACATGGTCGTTTTTTTGACAAAATAAAAAACGCCTAACTATACATGGTCGTTTTTTTAATACAATAAAAATCGCCTTACTATACATGGTCGTTTATTTAATACAATAAAAAACGCCTTACTATACATGGTCTTTTTTTTAATACAATAAAAAACGCCTTACTATACATGCTCGTTTTTTTTAATACAATAAAAAACGCCTTACTATACATGGTCGTTTTTTTGACAAAATAAAAAACGCCTTACTATACATGGTCGTTTTTTTAATACAATAAAAAACGCCTTACTATACATGGTTGTTTTTTTAATAAAATAAAAAAACGCCTTACTATACATGGTCGTTTTTTTAATACAATAAAACACGCCTTACGATACATGGTCCTTTTTTTAATAAAATAAAAAACGCCTTACTATACATGGTCGTTTTTTTGACAAAATAAAAAACGCCTTCCTATACATGGTCGTTTTTTTAATACAATAAAAAACGCCTTACTATACATGGTCGTTTTTTTAATACAATAAAAAACGTCTTACTATACATGGTCGTATTTTTAATACAATAAAAAACGCCTTACTATACATGGTCGTTTTTTTGACAAAATAAAAAACGCCTTACTATACATGGTCGTTTTTTTAATTAAATAAAAAACGCCTTACTATACATGGTCATTTTTTTAATACAATAAAAAATGCCTTACTATACATGGTCTATTTTTTGACAAAATAAAAAAGGCCTTACTATACATGGTCGTTTTTTTGACAAAATAAAAATCGCCTGACTATACATGGTCGTTTTTTTAATAAAATAAAAAACGCCTTACTATACATGGTCGTTTTTTTAATACAATAAAAAACGCCTTACTATACATGGTCGTTTTTTTTAATACAATAAAAAACGCCTTACTATACATGGTCGTTTTTTTGACAAAATAAAAATCGCCTGACTATACATGGTCGTTTTTTTAATAAAATAAAAAACGCCTTACTATACATGGTCGTTTTTTTAATACAATAAAAAACGCCTTACTATACATGGTCGTTTTTTTAATACAATAAAAAACGCCTTACTATACATGGTCGTATTTTTAATACAATAAAAATCGCCTTACTATACATGGTCGTTTTTTTGACTAAATAAAAAACGCCTTACTATACATGGTCATTTTTTTAATAAAATAAAAAACGCCTTACTATACATGGTCGTTTTTTAAATACAATAAAAATCGCCTTACTATACATGGTCGTTTTTTTTTTTTTAATAAAATAAAAAACGCCATTCTATACATGGTCGTTTTTTTGACAAAATAAAAAACGCCTAACTATACATGGTCGTTTTTTTAATACAATAAAAATCGCCTTACTATACATGGTCGTTTATTTAATACAATAAAAAACGCCTTACTATACATGGTCGTATTTTTAATACAATAAAAAACGCCTTACTATACATGGTCGTATTTTTAATACAATAAAAAACGCCTTACTATACATGGTCGTTTTTTTGACAAAATAAAAAACGCCTTACTATACATGGTCGTTTTTTAAATACAATGAAAATCGCCTTACTATACATGGTCGTTTTTTTTTTTAATAAAATAAAAAACGCCTTACTATACATGGTCGTTTTTTTGACAAAATAAAAAACGCCTTACTATACATGGTCGTTTTTTTAATACAATAAAAAACGCCTTACTATACATGGTCGTTTTTTTGACAAAATAAAAAACGCCTTACTATACATGGTCGTTTTTTTAATACAATAAAAAACGCCTTACTATACATGGTCGTTTTTTTAATAAAATAAAAAAACGCCTTACTATACATGGTCGTTTTTTTAATACAATAAAAAACGCCTTACTATACATGGTCGTTTTTTTAATACAATAAAAAACGCCTTACTATACATGGTCGTTTTTTTAATACAATAAAAAACGCCTTACTATACATGGTCGTTTTTTTAATACAATAGAAAAAGCCTTACTATACATGGTCGTTTTTTTAATACAATAAAAAACGCCTTACTATACATGGTCGTTTTTTTAATACAATAAAAAACGCCTTACTATACATGGTCCTTTTTTTTAATAAAATAAAAAACGCCTTACTATACATGGTCATTTTTTTTAATAAAATAAAAACGCCTTACTATACATGGTCGTTTTTTTAATACAATAAAAAACGCCTTACTATACATGGTCCTTTTTTTTAATAAAATAAAAAACGCCTTACTATACATGGTCGTTTTTTTAATACAATAAAAAACGCCTTACTATACATGGTCCTTTTTTTTAATAAAATAAAAAACGCCTTACTATACATGGTCCTTTTTTTTTAATAAAATAAAAAAACGCCTTACTATACATGGTCGTTTTTTTAATACAATAAAACACGCCTTACGATACATGGTCCTTTTTTTAATAAAATAAAAAACGCCTTACTATACATGGTCGTTTTTTTGACAAAATAAAAAACGCCTTCCTATACATGGTCGTTTTTTTAATACAATAAAAAACGCCTTACTATACATGGTCGTTTTTTTAATACAATAAAAAACGTCTTACTATACATGGTCGTATTTTTAATACAATAAAAAACGCCTTACTATACATGGTCGTTTTTTTGACAAAATAAAAAACGCCTTACTATACATGGTCGTTTTTTTAATTAAATAAAAAACGCCTTACTATACATGGTCATTTTTTTAATACAATAAAAAATGCCTTACTATACATGGTCTATTTTTTGACAAAATAAAAAAGGCCTTACTATACATGGTCGTTTTTTGACAAAATAAAAATCGCCTGACTATACATGGTCGTTTTTTTAATAAAATAAAAAACGCCTTACTATACATGGTCGTTTTTTTAATACAATAAAAAACGCCTTACTATACATGGTCGTTTTTTTTAATACAATAAAAAACGCCTTACTATACATGGTCGTTTTTTTGACAAAATAAAAATCGCCTGACTATACATGGTCGTTTTTTTAATAAAATAAAAAACGCCTTACTATACATGGTCGTTTTTTTAATACAATAAAAAACGCCTTACTATACATGGTCGTTTTTTTAATACAATAAAAAACGCCTTACTATACATGGTCGTATTTTTAATACAATAAAAATCGCCTTACTATACATGGTCGTTTTTTTGACTAAATAAAAAACGCCTTACTATACATGGTCATTTTTTTAATAAAATAAAAAACGCCTTACTATACATGGTCGTTTTTTAAATACAATAAAAATCGCCTTACTCTACATGGTCGTTTTTTTTTTTTTAATAAAATAAAAAACGCCATTCTATACATGGTCGTTTTTTTGACAAAATAAAAAACGCCTAACTATACATGGTCGTTTTTTTAATACAATAAAAATCGCCTTACTATACATGGTCGTTTATTTAATACAATAAAAAACGCCTTACTATACATGGTCGTATTTTTAATACAATAAAAAACGCCTTACTATACATGGTCGTATTTTTAATACAATAAAAAACGCCTTACTATACATGGTCGTTTTTTTGACAAAATAAAAAACGCCTTACTATACATGGTCGTTTTTTAAATACAATGAAAATCGCCTTACTATACATGGTCGTTTTTTTTTTTAATAAAATAAAAAACGCCTTACTATACATGGTCGTTTTTTTGACAAAATAAAAAACGCCTTACTATACATGGTCGTTTTTTTAATACAATAAAAAACGCCTTACTATACATGGTCGTTTTTTTGACAAAATAAAAAACGCCTTACTATACATGGTCGTTTTTTTAATACAATAAAAAACGCCTTACTATACATGGTCGTTTTTTTAATAAAATAAAAAAACGCCTTACTATACATGGTCGTTTTTTTAATACAATAAAAAACGCCTTACTATACATGGTCGTTTTTTTAATACAATAAAAAACGCCTTACTATACATGGTCGTTTTTTTAATACAATAAAAAACGCCTTACTATACATGGTCGTTTTTTTAATACAATAGAAAAAGCCTTACTATACATGGTCGTTTTTTTAATACAATAAAAAACGCCTTACTATACATGGTCGTTTTTTTAATACAATAAAAAACGCCTTACTATACATGGTCCTTTTTTTTAATAAAATAAAAAACGCCTTACTATACATGGTCATTTTTTTTAATAAAATAAAAACGCCTTACTATACATGGTCGTTTTTTTAATACAATAAAAAACGCCTTACTATACATGGTCCTTTTTTTTAATAAAATAAAAAACGCCTTACTATACATGGTCGTTTTTTTAATACAATAAAAAACGCCTTACTATACATGGTCCTTTTTTTTAATAAAATAAAAAACGCCTTACTATACATGGTCCTTTTTTTTTAATAAAATAAAAAACGCCTTACTATACATGGTCATTTTTTTTAATAAAATAAAAACGCCTTACTATACATGGTCGTTTTTTTAATACAATAAAAAACGCCTTACTATACATGGTCCTTTTTTTTAATAAAATAAAAAACGCCTTACTATACATGGTCGTTTTTTTAATACAATAAAAAACGCCTTACTATACATGGTCCTTTTTTTTAATAAAATAAAAAACGCCTTACTATACATGGTCCTTTTTTTTTAATAAAATAAAAAACGCCTTACTATACATGGTCATTTTTTTTAATAAAATAAAAACGCCTTACTATACATGGTCGTTTTTTTAATAAAATAAACGCCTTACTATGCATGGTCGTTTTTTTAATACAATAAAAAAAACGCCTTACTATACATGGTCGTTTTTTTTTAATGCAATAAAAAACGCCTTACTATACATGGTCGTTTTTTTAAGAAAATAAACGCCTTACTATACATGGTCGTTTTTTTTTTTTTATAAAAAATAAACGCCTGACTATACATGGTCGTTTTTTTTTTTTTTTAATAAAAAATAAACGCCTTACTATACTATATATGGTCGTTTTTTTAATACAATAAAAAACGCCTTACTATACATGGTCGTTTTTTTATTAAAATAAAAAACGCCTTACGATACATGGTCGTTTTTTTAATACAATAAAAAACGCCTTACTATACATGGTCGTTTTTTTATTAAAATAAAAAACGCCTTACGATACATGGTCGTTTTTTTAATACAATAAAAAAAAACGCCTTACAATACATGGTCGTTTTTTTAATAAAATAAAAAACGCCTTACTATACATGGTCGTTTTTTTTTTTTAATAAAAAATAAACGCCTTACTATACATGGTTGTTTTTTTAATACAATAAAAAACGCCTTACTATACATGGTCGTTTTTTTAAATAAAATAAAAAACGCCTTACTATACATGGTCGTTTTTTTAATACAATAAAAAACGCCTTACTATACATGGTCATTTTTTTAATAAAATAAAAAACGCCTTACTATACATGGTCGTTTTTTTTAATACAATAAAAAACGCCTTACGATACATGGTCCTTTTTTTAATAAAATAAAAAACGCCTTACTATACATGGTCGTTTTTTTAATAAAATAAAAAAACGCCTTACTATACATGGTCGTTTTTTTAATACAATAAAAAACGCCTTACTATACATGGTCGTTTTTTTGACAAAATAAAAAACGCCTTACTATACATGGTCGTTTTTTTTAATTAAATAAAAAACGCCTTACTATACATGGTGGTATTTTTAATACAATAAAAAAACGCCTTACTATACATGGTCGTTTTTTTGACAAAATAAAAAACGCCTAACTATACATGGTCGTGTTTTTAATACAATAAAAATCGCCTTACTATACATGGTCGTTTATTTAATACAATAAAAAACGCCTTACTATACATGGTCGTTTTTTTAATTAAATAAAAAACGCCTTACGATACATGGTCGTTTTTTTAATACAATAAAAAACGCCTTACAGTACATGGTCGTCGTTTTTTTAATACAACAAAAAACGCCTTACGATACATGGTCGTTTTTTTAATAAAATAAAAAACGCCTTACGATACATGGTCGTTTTTTTAATAAAATAAAAAACGCCTTACTATACATGGTCGTTTTTTTGACAAAATAAAAAACGCCTTACTATACATGGTCGTTTTTTTAATTAAATAAAAAACGCCTTACTATACATGGTCATTTTTTTAATACAATAAAAAATGCCTTACTATACATGGTCTATTTTTTGACAAAATAAAAAAGGCCTTACTATACATGGTCGTTTTTTTGACAAAATAAAAATCGCCTGACTATACATGGTCGTTTTTTTTAATACAATAAAAAAACGCCTTACTATACATGGTCGTTTTTTTAAGAAAATAAACGCCTTACTATACATGGTCGTTTTTTTTTTTTAATAAAAAATAAACGCCTTACTATACATGGTTGTTTTTTTAATACAATAAAAAACGCCTTACTATACATGGTCGTTTTTTTAAATAAAATAAAAAACGCCTTACTATACATGGTCGTTTTTTTAATACAATAAAAAACGCCTTACTATACATGATCATTTTTTTAATTAAATAAAAAACGCCTTACTATACATGGTCATTTTTTTAATACAATAAAAAACGCCTTACTATACATGGTCGTTTTTTTAAATAAAATAAAAAACGCCTTACTATACATGGTCGTTTTTTTAATACAATAAAAAACGCCTTACTATACATGGTCATTTTTTTAATAAAATAAAAAACGCCTTACTATACATGGTCGTTTTTTTTAATACAATAAAAAACGCCTTACAATACATGGTCCTTTTTTTAATAAAATAAAAAACGCCTTACTATACATGGTCGTTTTTTTAATAAAATAAAAAAACGCCTTACTATACATGGTCGTTTTTTTAATACAATAAAAAACGCCTTACGATACATGGTTGTTTTTTTAATACAATAAAAAACGCCTTACAGTACATGGTCGTCGTTTTTTTAATACAACAAAAAACGCCTTACGATACATGGTCGTTTTTTTAATAAAATAAAAAACGCCTTACGATACATGGTCGTTTTTTTAATAAAATAAAAAACGCCTTACTATACATGGTCGTTTTTTTAATAAAATAAAAAACGCCTTACTATACATGGTCGTTTTTTTAATAAAATAAAAAACGCCTCACTATACATGGTCGTTTTTTTAATACAATAAAAAACGCCTTACAGTACATGGTCGTCGTTTTTTTAATACAATAAAAAACGCCTTACTATACATGGTCGTTTTTTTTAATACAATAAAAAACGCCTTACTATACATGGTCGTTTTTTTAATACAATAAAAAAACGCCTTACGATACATGGTCGTTTTTTTAATAAAATAAAAAACGCCTTACTATACATGGTCGTTTTTTTAATACAATAAAAAAAGCCTTACTATACATGGTCTATTTTTTGACAAAATAAAAAAGGCCTTACTATACATGGTCGTTTTTTGACAAAATAAAAATCGCCTGACTATACATGGTCGTTTTTTTAATCCAATAAAAAACGCCTTACTATACATGGTCGTTTTTTTTAATACAATAAAAAACGCCTTACTTTACATGGTCGTTTTTTGAATAAAATAAAAAAACGCGGTCGTTTTTTTAATAAAATAAAAAACGCCTGACTATGCATGGTCGTTTTTTTAATAAAATAAAAAACGCCTTACTATACATGGTCGTTTTTTTTAATAAAATAAAAAACGCCTTACTATACATGGTCGTTTTTTTAATAAAATAAAAAACGCCTTACTATACATGGTCGTTTTTGTTTTTTTTAATACAATAAAAAACGCCGTACTATACATGGTCGTTTATTTAATACAATAAAAAACGCCTTACTATACATGGTCGTTTTTTTGACAAAATCAAAAACGCCTTACTATACATGGTCGTTTTTTTTAATTAAATAAAAAAACGCCTTACTATACATGGTCGTTTGTTTAATACAATAAAAAAACACCTTACTATACATGGTCCTTTTTTTAATAAAAAAAACCAAAACTTTTTTTATTGTATTAAAAAAAAAAACGACCATGCATAGTAAGGCGTTTTTTATTTTATTAAAAAACGACCATGTATAGTAAGGCATTTTTTATGGTATTAAAAAAACGACCATGGGCGTTTTTTATTGTATTAAAAACAACGACGATGTATAGTAAGGCGATTTTTATTGTATTTAAAAAACAACCATGTATAGTAAGGCATTTTTTATTTTAGTAAAAAAACGACCATGTATAGTAAGGCGTTTTTTATTTTGTCAAAAAAACGACCATGTATAGTAAGGCGTTTTTTATTGTATTAAAAATACGACCATGTATAGTAAGGCGTTTTTTATTGTATTAAAAAAACGACCATGTATAGTTAGGCGTTTTTTATTTTGTCAAAAAAACGACCATGTATAGTAAGGCGTTTTTTATTGTATTAAAAATACGACCATGTATAGTAAGGCGTTTTTTATTGTATTAAAACAACGACCATGTATAGTAAGGCGTTTTTTATTTTGTCAAAAAAAACGACCATGTACAGTAAGGCATTTTTTATTGTATTAAAAAAACGACCATGTATAGTAAGGCGTTTTTTATTGTATTAAAAAAAAAGACCATGTATAGTAAGGCGTTTTTTATTTTGTCAAAAAAACGACCATGTATAGTAAGGCGTTTTTTATTGTATTAAAAATACGACCATGCATAGGAAGGCGTTTTTTATTGTATTAAATAAACGACCATGTATAGTAAGGAGATTTTTATTGTATTAAAAAAACGACCATGTATAGTTAGGCGTTTTTTATTTTGTCAAAAAAACGACCATGTATAGTAAGGCATTTTTTTATTGTATTAAAAATACGACCATGTATAGTAAGCCGTTTTTTATTGTATTAAAAAAACGACCATGTATAGTAAGGCGTTTTTTATTGTATTAAAAAAACGACCATGTATAGTAAGGCGTTTTTTATTTTATTTAAAAAAAAAAAACGACCATGTATAGTAAGGCGTTTTTTATTGTATTAAAAATACGACCATGTATAGTAAGGCGTTTTTTATTGTATTAAATAAACAACCATGTATAGTAAGGCGATTTTTATTGTATTAAAAAAACGACCATGTATGGTTAGGCGTTTATTATTTTGTCAAAAAAACGACCATGTATAGTAAGGCGTTTTTTATTTTATTAAAAAAACGACCATGTATAGTAAGGCGTTTTTTATTTTGTCAAAAAAACGACCATGTATAGTAAGGCGTTTTTTATTGTATTAAAAATACGACCATGTATAGTAAGGCGTTTTTTATTGTATTAAAAACCGACCATGTATAGTAAGGCGTTTTTTATTTTGTCAAAAAAACGACCATGTAACGTAAGGCGTTTTTTATTGTATTAAAAAAACGACCATGTATAGTAAGGCGTTTTTTATTTTGTCAAAAAAACGACCATGTATAGTAAGGCGTTTTTTATTGTATTAAAAAACCACCATGTATAGTAAGGCGTTTTTTTATTGTGTTAAAAAAACGACCATGTATAGTAAGGCGTTTTTTATTGTATTAAAAAAACGACCATGTATAGTAAGGTGTTTTTTATTTTATTAAAAAAAAAAAAAACGACCATGTATAGTAAGGCGTTTTTTATTGTATTAAAAATACGACCATGTATAGTAAGGCATTTTTTATTGTATTAAAAAAACGACCATGTATAGTAAGGCGTTTTTTATTGTATTAAAAAAACGACCATGTATAGTAAGGCGTTTTTTTATTTTATTAAAAAAACGACCATGTAGAGTAAGGCCTTTTTTATTTTGTCAAAAAATAGACCATGTATAGTAAGGCATTTTTTATTGTATTAAAAAAATGACCATGTATAGTAAGGCGTTTTTTATTTAATTAAAAAAACGACCATGTATAGTAAGGCGTTTTTTATTTTATTAAAACAACGACCATGTATAGTAAGGCGTTTTTTATTGTATTAAAAAAAAAACGACCATGTATAGTAAGGCGTTTTTATTGTATTAAAAAAACGACCATGTATAGTAAGGCGTTTTTTATTTTATTAAAAAAACGACCATGTATAGTAAGGCGTTTTTTATTTTGTCAAAAAAACGACCATGTATAGTAAGGCCTTTTTTATTGTATTAAAAATACGACCATGTATAGTAAGGCGTTTTTTATTGTATTAAAAAACCGACCATGTATAGTAAGGCGTTTTTTATTTTGTCAAAAAAACGACCATGTAACGTAAGGCGTTTTTTATTGTATTAAAAAAACGACCATGTATAGTAAGGCGTTTTTTATTGTATTAAAAAAACGACCATGTATAGTAAGGCGTTTTTTATTGTATCAAAAAAACGACCATGTATAGTAAGGCGTTTTTTATTGTATTAAAAAAACGACCATGTATAGTAAGGCATTTTTTGTTTTTTTTTATTTAAAAAAAGGACCATGTATAGTAAGGCGTTTTTTATTTTGTAAAAAAAAAACAACCATGTATAGTCAGGCGTTTTTTTTTATATTGTATTTAAAATACGACCATGTATAGTAAGGCGTTTTTATTGTATTAAAAAAACGACCATGTATAGTAAGGCGTTTTTTATTTTGTCAAAAAAACGACCATGTATAGTAAGGCCTTTTTTATTGTATTAAAAATACGACCATGTATAGTAAGGCGTTTTTTATTGTATTAAAAAACCGACCATGTATAGTAAGGCGTTTTTTATTTTGTCAAAAAAACGACCATGTATAGTAAGGCGTTTTTTATTTTGTCAAAAAAACGACCATGTATAGTAAGGCGTTTTTTATTGTATTAAAAAAAACGACCATGTATAGTAAGGCG
The DNA here is from genome assembly GCF_051991245.1 of Festucalex cinctus. Classification (NCBI taxonomy): domain Eukaryota; kingdom Metazoa; phylum Chordata; class Actinopteri; order Syngnathiformes; family Syngnathidae; genus Festucalex; species Festucalex cinctus. Next base: position 14,489,893 of record NC_135426.1, read on the forward strand.
TTTTTTATTGTATCAAAAAAACGACCATGTATAGTAAGGCGTTTTTTATTGTATTAAAAAAACGACCATGTATAGTAAGGCATTTTTTGTTTTTTTTTATTTAAAAAATGGACCATGTATAGTAAGGCGTTTTTTATTTTGTAAAAAAAAAACAACCATGTATAGTCAGGCGTTTTTTTTTTTATTGTATTTAAAATACGACCATGTATAGTAAGGCGTTTTTTATTTTGTCAAAAAAACGACCATGTATAGTAAGGCGTTTTTTATTTTGTCAAAAAAACGACCATGTATAATAAGGCGTTTTTTATTGCATTAAAAAAACGACCATGTATAGTAAGGCGTTTTTTATTTTGTCAAAAAAACGACCATGTATAATAAGGCGTTTTTTATTGTATTAAAAAAAACGACCATATATAGTAAGGCGTTTTTTATTGTATTAAAAAAACGACCATGTATAGTAAGCCATTTTTTTTTTTTATTAAAAAAAAAGGACCATGTATAGTAAGGCGTTTTTTATTTTGTAAAAAAAAACAACCATGTATAGTAAGGCGTTTTTTTATTGTATTTAAAATACGACCATGTATAGTAAGGCGTTTTTTATTTGATTAAAAAACAACCATGTATAGTAAGGCATTTTTCATGGTATTAAAAAAACGACCATGTATAGTAAGGCGTTTTTTATTTTATTAAAAAAAAACGACCATGTTTAGTAAGGCGTTTTGTATTTTGTCCAAAAAACGACCATGTATAGTAAGGCGTTTTTATTGTATTTAAAATACGACCATGTATAGTAAGGCTTTTTTATTGTATTAAGAAAAAAAAGACGACCATGTATACGAAGGAGTTTTTTTTTTTTATTATTAAAAAAAGGACCATGTATAGTAAGGCATTTTTTATTTTGTCAAAAAAAACGACCATGTATAGTAAGGCGTTTTTTATTGTATTTAAAATACGACCATGTATAGTAAGGCGTTTTTTATTTTATTAAAAAACATGACCATGTATGGTAAGGCGTTTTTTATTTAATTAAAAAAACGACCATGTATAGTAAGGCGTTTTTTATTTTATTAAAACAACGACCATGTATAGTAAGACGTTTTTTATTTTATTAAAAAAACGGCCATGTATAGTAAGGCGTTTTTTATTTTATTAAAAAAACGACCATGTATAGTAAGGCGTTTTTTATTTAATAAAAAAAAAATGACCATGTATAGTAAGGAGTTTTTTATTTTGTCAAAAAAAATGACCATGTATAGTAAGGCGTTTTTTTATTGTGTTAAAAAAACGACCATGTATAGTAAGGCGTTTTTTATTTTGTCAAAAAAACGACCATGTATAGTAAGTTTTTTTTTATTGTATTAAAAAAACGACCATGTATAGTAAGGCGTTTTTTTATTGTGTTAAAAAAACGACCATGTATAGTAAGGCGTTTTTTATTGTATTAAAAAAAGACTATGTATAGTAAGGCGTTTTTTATTTTATTAAAAAAAAAAAAACGACCATGTATAGTAAGGCGTTTTTTATTGTATTAAAAATACGACCATGTATAGTAAGGCGTTTTTTATTTTATTAAAAAAACGACCATGTATAGTAAGGCGTTTTTTATTGTATTAAAAAAACGACCATGTATAGTAAGGCGTTTTTTTATTTTATTAAAAAAAGGACCATGTATAGTAAGGCGTTTTTTATTTTATTAAAAAAAACGACCATGTATAGTAAGGCGTTTTTTTATTTTATTAAAAAAACGACCATGTATAGTAAGGCGTTTTTTATTTTATTAAAAAAAACGACCATGTATAGTAAGGCGTTTTTTATTGTATTAAAAAAACGACCATGTTTAGTAAGGCGTTTTTTTATTTTATTAAAAAAAGGACCATGTATAGTAAGGCATTTTTTATTTTGTCAAAAAAAACGACCATGTATAGTAAGGCGTTTTTTATTGTATTTAAAATACGACCATGTATAGTAAGGCATTTTTTATTGTATTAAAAAAATGACCATGTATAGTAAGCCGTTTTTTTTTTTAATTAAAAAAGGCGTTTTTTATTTAATTAAAAAAACGACCATGTATAGTAAGGCGTTTTTTATTTTATTAAAACAACGACCATGTATAGTAAGACGTTTTTTATTTTATTAAAAAAACGGCCATGTATAGTAAGGCGTTTTTTTATTTTATTAAAAAAACGACCATGTATAGTAAGGCATTTTTTATTGTATTAAAAAAATGACCATGTATAATAAGGCATTTTTTATTTAATAAAAAAAAATGACCATGTATAGTAAGGAGTTTTTTATTTTGTCAAAAAAATGACCATGTATAGTAAGGCGTTTTTTTATTGTGTTAAAAAAACGACCATGTAAGGCGTTTTTTATTTTGTCAAAAAAACGACCATGTATAGTAAGTTTTTTTTTATTGTATTAAAAAAACGACCATGTATAGTAAGGCGTTTTTTTATTGTGTTAAAAAAACGACCATGTATAGTAAGGCGTTTTTTATTGTATTAAAAAAACGACCATGTATAGTAAGGCGTTTTTTATTTTATTAAAAAAACGACCATGTATAGTAAGGCGTTTTTTATTTTATTAAAAAAACGACCATGTATTGTAAGGCGTTTTTTTATTGTATTAAAAAAACGACCATGTATCGTAAGGCGTTTTTTATTTTAATAAAAAAACGACCATGTATAGTAAGGCGTTTTTTATTGTATTAAAAAAACGACCATGTATCGTAAGGCGTTTTTTATTTTAATAAAAAAACGACCATGTATAGTAAGGCGTTTTTTATTGTATTAAAAAAACGACCATATATAGTATAGTAAGGCGTTTATTTTTTATTTAAAAAAAAAACCGACCATGTATAGTAAGGCGTTTATTATCTTAAAAAAACGACCATGTATAGTAAGGCGTTTTTTATTGTATTAAAAAAAAACGACCATGTATAGTAAGGCGTTTTTTTTATTGTATTAAAAAAACGACCATGCATAGTAAAGCGTTTATTTTATTAAAAAAACGACCATGTATAGTAAGGCGTTTTTTATTGTATTAAAAAAACGACCATGTATAGTAAGGCGTTTTTTATTTTATTAAAAAAAACGACCATGTATAGTAAGGCGTTTTTTATTTTATTAAAAAAAACGACCATGTATAGTAAGGCGTTTTTTATTGTATTAAAAAAACGACCATGTATAGTAAGGCGTTTTTTATTGTATTAAAAAAACGACCATGTATAGTAAGGCGTTTTTTTATTGTGTCAAAAAAACGACCATGTATAGTAAGGCGTTTTTTATTGTATTAAAAAAACTACCATGTATAGTAAGGCGTTTTTTATTGTATTAAAAAAACGACCATGTATAGTAAGGCGTTTTTTATTTTATTAAAAAAAAAAAACGACCATGTATAGTAAGGCGATTTTTATTGTATTTAAAAAACGACCATGTATAGTAAGGCGTTTTTTATTTTATTAAAAAAATGACCATGTATAGTAAGGCGTTTTTTATTTAGTCAAAAAAACGACCATGTATAGTAAGGCGTTTTTTATTGTATTAAAAAAACGACCATGTATAGTAAGGCGTTTTTTATTTTATTTAAAAAAACGACCATGTATAGTAAGGCGTTTTTTATTGTATTAAAAAAACGACCATGTATAGTAAGGCGATTTTTATTGTATTTAAAAAACGACAATGTATAGTAGGGCGTTTTTTATTTTATTAAAAAAATGACCATGTATAGTAAGGCGTTTTTTATTTTGTCAAAAAAACGACCATGTATAGTAAGGCGTTTTTTATTGTATTAAAAATACGACCATGTATAGTAAGGCGTTTTTTATTGTATTAAAAAAACGACCATGTATAGTAAGGCGTTTTTTATTGTATTAAAAAAACGACCATGTATAGTAAGGCGCTTTTTATTGTATTAAAAAAACGACCATGTATAGTAAGGCGTTTTTTTATTTTATTAAAAAAACGACCATGTATAGTAAGGCGTTTTTTATTTTATTAAAAAAAAACGACCATGTATAGTAAGGCGTTTTTTATTGTATTAAAAAAACGACCATGTATAGTATGGCGTTTTTTATTGTATTAAAAAAACGACCATGTATAGTAAGGCGTTTTTTATTGTATTAAAAAAACGACCATGTATAGTAAGGCGCTTTTTATTGTATTAAAAATACGACCATGTATAGTCAGGCGTTTTTTATTGTATTAAATACCCGACCATGTATAGTAAGGCGATTTTTATTGTATTAAAAAAAACGACCATGTATAGTTAGGCCTTTTTTATTTTGTCAAAAAAACGACCATGTATAGTAAGGCGTTTTTTATTTTATTAAACAAAAAAAAACGACCATGTATAGTAAGGCGATTTTTATTGTATTTAAAAAACGACCATGTATAGTAAGGCGTTTTTTATTTTATTAAAAAAATGACCATGTATAGTAAGGCGTTTTTTATTTAGTCAAAAAAACGACCATGTATAGTAAGGCGTTTTTTATTGTATTAAAAATACGACCATGTATAGTAAGGCGTTTTTTATTGTATTAAAAATACGACCATGTATAGTCAGGCGTTTTTTATTGTATTAAATACCCGACCATGTATAGTAAGGCGATTTTTATTGTATTAAAAAAACGACCATGTATAGTTAGGCGTTTTTTATTTTGTCAAAAAAACGACCATGTATAGTAAGGCGTTTTTTATTTTATTAAACAAAAAAAACGACCATGTATAGTAAGGCGATTTTTATTGTATTTAAAAAACGACCATGTATAGTAAGGCGTTTTTTATTTTATTAAAAAAATGACCATGTATAGTAAGGCGTTTTTTATTTAGTCAAAAAAACGACCATGTATAGTAAGGCGTTTTTTATTGTATTAAAAATACGACCATGTATAGTAAGGCGTTTTTTATTGTATTAAAAAAACGACCATGTATAGTAAGGCGTTTTTTATTGTATTAAAAAAACGACCATGTATAGTAAGGCCTTTTTTATTTTGTCAAAAAATAGACCATGTATAGTAAGGCATTTTTTATTGTATTAAAAAAATGACCATGTATAGTAAGGCGTTTTTTATTTAATTAAAAAAACGACCATGTATAGTAAGGCGTTTTTTATTTTGTCAAAAAAACGACCATGTATAGTAAGGCGTTTTTTATTTTATTAAAAAAATGACCATGTATAGTAAGGCGTTTTTTATTTAGTCAAAAAAACGACCATGTATAGTAAGGCGTTTTTTATTGTATTAAAAATACGACCATGTATAGTAAGGCGTTTTTTATTGTATTAAAAAAACGACCATGTATAGTAAGGCGTTTTTTATTGTATTAAAAATACGACCATGTATAGTTAGGCGTTTTTTATTGTATTAAAAAAACGACCATGTATAGTAAGGCGTTTTTTATTGTATTAAAAAAAAGACCATGTATAGTAAGGCGTTTTTTATTTTGTCAAAAAAACGACCATGTATAGTAAGGCGTTTTTTTATTGTATTAAAAATACGACCATGTATAGTAAGGCGTTTTTTATTGTATTAAATAAACGACCATGTATAGTAAGGCGATTTTTATTGTATTAAAAAAACGACCATGTATAGTTAGGCGTTTTTTATTTTGTCAAAAAAACGACCATGTATAGTAAGGCGTTTTTTATTTTATTAAAAAAAAAAAAACGACCATGCATAGTAAGGCGATTTTTATTGTATTTAAAAAATGACCATGTATAGTAAGGCGTTTTTTATTTAGTCAAAAAAACGACCATGTATAGTAAGGCGTTTTTTATTGTATTAAAAAAACGACCATGTATAGTAAGGCGTTTTTTATTTTATTAAAAAAACGACCATGTATAGTCAGGCGATTTTTATTTTGTCAAAAAAACGACCATGTATAGTAAGCCGTTTTTTATTGTATTAAAAAAACGACCATGTATAGTAAGGCGTTTTTTATTTTATTAAAAAAACGACCATGTATAGTCAGGCGATTTTTATTTTGTCAAAAAAACGACCATGTATAGTAAGGCCTTTTTTATTTTGTCAAAAAATAGACCATGTATAGTAAGGCATTTTTTATTGTATTAAAAAAATGACCATGTATAGTAAGGCGTTTTTTATTTAATTAAAAAAACGACCATGTATAGTAAGGCGTTTTTTATTTTGTCAAAAAAACGACCATGTATAGTAAGGCGTTTTTTATTGTATTAAAAATACGACCATGTATAGTAAGACGTTTTTTATTGTATTAAAAAAACGACCATGTATAGTAAGGCGTTTTTTATTTTATTAAAAAAAAAAAACGACCATGTATAGTAAGGCGATTTTTATTGTATTAAAAAAACGACCATGTATAGTTAGGCGTTTTTTATTTTGTCAAAAAAACGACCATGTATAGTAAGGCGTTTTTTTATTGTATTAAAAATACGACCATGTATAGTAAGGCGTTTTTTATTTTATTAAAAAAAACGACCATGTATAGTAAGGCGTTTTTTATTTTGTCAAAAAAACGACCATGTATAGTAAGGCGTTTTTTATTTTATTAAAAAAAAAAAACGACCATGTATAGTAAGGCGATTTTTATTGTATTTAAAAAACGACCATGTATAGTAAGGCGTTTTTTATTTTATTAAAAAAATGACCATGTATAGTAAGGCGTTTTTTATTGTATTAAAAATACGACCATGTATAGTAAGGCGTTTTTTATTTTGTCAAAAAAACGACCATGTATAGTAAGGCGTTTTTTATTGTATTAAAAATACGACCATGTATAGTTAGGCGTTTTTTATTTTGTCAAAAAAACGACCATGTATAGTAATGCGTTTTTTATTGTATTAAATAAACGACCATGTATAGTAAGGCGATTTTTATTGTATTAAAAAAACGACCATGTATAGTTAGGCGTTTTTTATTTTGTCAAAAAAACGACCATATATAGTAAGGCGTTTTTTTATTGTATTAAAAATACGACCATGTATAGTAAGGCGTTTTTTATTTTATTAAAAAAAACGACCATGTATAGTAAGGCGTTTTTTATTTTGTCAAAAAAACGACCATGTATAGTAAGGCGTTTTTTATTTTATTAAAAAAAAAAAACGACCATGTATAGTAAGGCGATTTTTATTGTATTTAAAAAACGACCATGTATAGTAAGGCGTTTTTTATTTTATTAAAAAAATGACCATGTATAGTAAGGCGTTTTTTATTGTATTAAAAATACGACCATGTATAGTAAGCCGTTTTTTATTGTATTAAAAAAACGACCATGTATAGTAAGGCGTTTTTTATTTTGTCAAAAAAACGACCATGTATAGTAAGGCGTTTTTTATTGTATTAAAAAAACAACCATGTATCGTAAGGCGTTTTTTATTGTATTAAAAAAACGACCATGTATAGTAAGGCGTTTTTTTATTTTATTAAAAAAACGACCATGTATAGTAAGGCGTTTTTTATTTTATTAAAAAAAGGACCATGTATCGTAAGGCATTTTTTATTGTATTAAAAAAACGACCATGTACAGTAAGGCGTTTTTTATTGTATTAAAAAAACGACGACCATGTACTGTAAGGCGTTTTTTATTGTATTAAAAAAACGACCATGTATCGTAAGGCGTTTTTTTATTGTATTAAAAAAACGACCATGTATAGTAAGGCGTTTATTTTCTTAAAAAAACGACCATGTATAGTAAGGCGTTTTTTATTGTATTTAAAAAACGACCATGTATAGTAGGGCGTTTTTTATTTTATTAAAAAAATGACCATGTATAGTAAGGCGTTTTTTATTTTGTCAAAAAAACGACCATGTATAGTAAGGCGTTTTTTATTGTATTAAAAATACGACCATGTATAGTAAGGCGATTTTTATTGTATTAAAAAAACGACCATGTATAGTAAGGCGTTTTTTATTGTATTAAAAAAACGACCATGTATAGTAAGGCGCGTTTTATTGTATTAAAAAAACGACCATGTATAGTAAGGCGTTTTTTATTGTATTAAAAAAACGACCATGTATAGTAAGGCGTTTTTTATTTTGTCAAAAAAAACGACCATGTATAGTAAGGCGTTTTTTATTGTATTAAAAAAACGACCATGTATAGTAAGGCGTTTTTTATTGTATTAAAAAAACGACCATGTATAGTAAGGCGTTTTTTATTTTATTAAAAAAATGACCATGGGTAGTAAGGCGTTTTTTATTGTATTAAAAATACGACCATGTATAGTAAGGCGTTTTTTATTGTATTAAAAATACGACCATGTATAGTAAGCCGTTTTTTATTGTATTAAAAAAACGACCATGTAGAGTAAGGCGTTTTTTATTTTGTCAAAAAAACGACCATGTATAGTAAGGCGTTTTTTATTGTATTAAAAAAACAACCATGTATCGTAAGGCGTTTTTTATTGTATTAAAAAAAACGACCATGTATAGTAAGGCGTTTTTTATTTTATTAAAAAAACGACCATGTATAGTCAGGCGATTTTTATTTTGTCAAAAAAACGACCATGTATAGTAAGGCATTTTTTATTGTATTAAAAAAATGACCATGTATAGTAAGGCGTTTTTTATTTAATTAAAAAAATGACCATGTATAGTAAGGCGTTTTTTATTGTATTAAAAAAACGACCATGTATAGTAAGGCGTTTATTTTTTCTTAAAAAAAACGACCATGTATCGTAAGGCGTTTTTTATTGTATTAAAAAAACGACCATGTATAGTAAGGCGTTTTTTTATTTTATTAAAAAAAACGACCATGTATCGTAAGGCGTTTTTTATTGTATTAAAAAAAACGACCATGTATAGTAAGGCGTTTTTTTATTTTATTAAAAAAACGACCATGTATCGTAAGGCGTTTTTTATTGTATTAAAAAAAACGACCATGTATAGTAAGGCGTTTTTTATTTTATTAAAAAAACGACCATGTATAGTCAGGCGATTTTTATTTTGTCAAAAAAACGACCATGTATAGTAAGGCATTTTTTATTGTATTAAAAAAATGACCATGTATAGTAAGGCGTTTTTTATTTAATTAAAAAAATGACCATGTATAGTAAGGCGTTTTTTATTGTATTAAAAAAACGACCATGTATAGTAAGGCGTTTTTTTATTTTATTAAAAAAAACGACCATGTATCGTAAGGCGTTTTTTATTGTATTAAAAAAAACGACCATGTATAGTAAGGCGTTTTTTATTTTATTAAAAAAACGACCATGTATAGTCAGGCGATTTTTATTTTGTCAAAAAAACGACCATGTATAGTAAGGCATTTTTTATTGTATTAAAAAAATGACCATGTATAGTAAGGCGTTTTTTATTTAATTAAAAAAATGACCATGTATAGTAAGGCGTTTTTTATTGTATTAAAAAAACGACCATGTATAGTAAGGCGTTTATTTTTTATTAAAAAAAACAAAACGACCATGTATAGTAAGGCGTTTATTTTCTTAAAAAAACGACCATGTATAGTAAGGCGTTTTTTTATTGTATTAAAAATACGACCATGTATAGTAAGGCGTTTTTTATTTTATTAAAAAAAACGACCATGTATAGTAAGGCGTTTTTTATTTTATTAAAAAAAAAAAACGACCATGTATAGTAAGGCGATTTTTATTGTATTTAAAAAACGACCATGTATAGTAAGGCGTTTTTTATTTTATTAAAAAAATGACCATGTATAGTAAGGCGTTTTTTATTGTATTAAAAATACGACCATGTATAGTAAGGCGTTTTTTATTTTGTCAAAAAAACGACCATGTATAGTAAGGCGTTTTTTATTGTATTAAAAATACGACCATGTATAGTTAGGCGTTTTTTATTTTGTCAAAAAAACGACCATGTATAGTAAGGCGTTTTTTATTGTATTAAATAAACGACCATGTATAGTAAGGCGATTTTTATTGTATTAAAAAAACTACCATGTATAGTTAGGCGTTTTTTATTTTGTCAAAAAAACGACCATGTATAGTAAGGCGTTTTTTTATTGTATTAAAAATACGACCATGTATAGTAAGGCGTTTTTTATTTTATTAAAAAAAACGACCATGTATAGTAAGGCGTTTTTTATTTTGTCAAAAAAACGACCATGTATAGTAAGGCGTTTTTTATTTTATTAAAAAAAAAAAACGACCATGTATAGTAAGGCGATTTTTATTGTATTTAAAAAACGACCATGTATAGTAAGGCGTTTTTTATTTTATTAAAAAAATGACCATGTATAGTAAGGCGTTTTTTATTGTATTAAAAATACGACCATGTATAGTAAGGCGTTTTTTATTGTATTAAAAAAACGACCATGTATAGTAAGCCGTTTTTTATTGTATTAAAAAAACGACCATGTATAGTAAGGCGTTTTTTATTTTGTCAAAAAAACGACCATGTATAGTAAGGCGTTTTTTATTGTATTAAAAAAACAACCATGTATCGTAAGGCGTTTTTTATTGTATTAAAAAAACGACCATGTATAGTAAGGCGTTTTTTTATTTTATTAAAAAAACAACCATGTATCGTAAGGCGTTTTTTATTGTATTAAAAAAACGACCATGTATAGTAAGGCGTTTTTTATTTTATTAAAAAAAGGACCATGTATCGTAAGGCGTTTTTTATTGTATTAGAAAAACGACCATGTATAGTAAGGCGTTTTTTATTGTATTAAAAAAACGACGACCATGTACTGTAAGGCGTTTTTTATTTTATTAAAAAAATGACCATGTATAGTAAGGCGTTTTTTATTGTATTAAAAATACGACCATGTATAGTAAGGCGTTTTTTATTGTATTAAAAAAACGACCATGTATAGTAAGCCGTTTTTTATTGTATTAAAAAAACGACCATGTATAGTAAGCCGTTTTTTATTGTATTAAAAAAACGACCATGTATAGTAAGGCGTTTTTTATTTTGTCAAAAAAACGACCATGTATAGTAAGGCGTTTTTTATTGTATTAAAAAAACAACCATGTATCGTAAGGCGTTTTTTATTGTATTAAAAAAACGACCATGTATAGTAAGGCGTTTTTTTATTTTATTAAAAAAACAACCATGTATCGTAAGGCGTTTTTTATTGTATTAAAAAAACGACCATGTATAGTAAGGCGTTTTTTATTTTATTAAAAAAAGGACCATGTATCGTAAGGCGTTTTTTATTGTATTAGAAAAACGACCATGTATAGTAAGGCGTTTTTTATTGTATTAAAAAAACGACCATGTATCGTAAGGCGTTTTTTTATTGTATTAAAAAAACGACCATGTATAGTAAGGCGTTTATTTTCTTAAAAAAACGACCATGTATAGTAAGGCGTTTTTTATTGTATTAAAAAAAAACGACCATGTATAGTAAGGCGATTTTTATTGTATTTAAAAAACGACCATGTATAGTAGGGCGTTTTTTATTTTATTAAAAAAATGACCATGTATAGTAAGGCGTTTTTTATTTTGTCAAAAAAACGACCATGTATAGTAAGGCGTTTTTTATTGTATTAAAAATACGACCATGTATAGTAAGGCGTTTTTTTATTGTATTAAAAAAACGACCATGTATAGTAAGGCGTTTTTTATTGTATTAAAAAAACGACCATGTATAGTAAGGCGCGTTTTATTGTATTAAAAAAACGACCATGTATAGTAAGGCGTTTTTTATTGTATTAAAAAAACGACCATGTATAGTAAGGCGTTTTTTATTTTATTAAAAAAATGACCATGGGTAGTAAGGCGTTTTTTATTGTATTAAAAATACGACCATGTATAGTAAGGCGTTTTTTATTGTATTAAAAAAACGACCATGTATAATAAGGCGTTTTTTATTGTATTAAAAAAACGACCATGTATAGTAAGGCGTTTTTTATTGTATTAAAAAAACGACCATGTATAGTAAGGCGTTTTTTATTTTATTAAAAAAATGACCATGGGTAGTAAGGCGTTTTTTATTGTATTAAAAATACGACCATGTATAGTAAGGCGTTTTTTATTGTATTAAAAATACGACCATGTATAGTAAGCCGTTTTTTATTGTATTAAAAAAACGACCATGTAGAGTAAGGCGTTTTTTATTTTGTCAAAAAAACGACCATGTATAGTAAGGCGTTTTTTATTGTATTAAAAAAACAACCATGTATCGTAAGGCGTTTTTTATTGTATTAAAAAAACGACCATGTATAGTAAGGCGTTTTTTTATTTTATTAAAAAAAACGACCATGTATCGTAAGGCGTTTTTTATTGTATTAAAAAAAACGACCATGTATAGTAAGGCGTTTTTTATTTTATTAAAAAAACGACCATGTATAGTCAGGCGATTTTTATTTTGTCAAAAAAACGACCATGTATAGTAAGGCATTTTTTATTGTATTAAAAAAATGACCATGTATAGTAAGGCGTTTTTTATTTAATTAAAAAAATGACCATGTATAGTAAGGCGTTTTTTATTGTATTAAAAAAACGACCATGTATAGTAAGGCGTTTATTTTTTATTAAAAAAAACAAAACGACCATGTATAGTAAGGCGTTTATTTTCTTAAAAAAACGACCATGTATAGTAAGGCGTTTTTTTATTGTATTAAAAATACGACCATGTATAGTAAGGCGTTTTTTATTTTATAAAAAAAAAAAAACGACCATGTATAGTAAGGCGATTTTTATTGTATTTAAAAAACGACCATGTATAGTAAGGCGTTTTTTATTTTATTAAAAAAATGACCATGTATAGTAAGGCGTTTTTTATTGTATTAAAAATACGACCATGTATAGTAAGGCGTTTTTTATTTTGTCAAAAAAACGACCATGTATAGTAAGGCGTTTTTTATTGTATTAAAAATACGACCATGTATAGTTAGGCGTTTTTTATTTTGTCAAAAAAACGACCATGTATAGTAAGGCGTTTTTTATTGTATTAAATAAACGACCATGTATAGTAAGGCGATTTTTATTGTATTAAAAAAACTACCATGTATAGTTAGGCGTTTTTTATTTTGTCAAAAAAACGACCATGTATAGTAAGGCGTTTTTTTATTGTATTAAAAATACGACCATGTATAGTAAGGCGTTTTTTATTTTATTAAAAAAAACGACCATGTATAGTAAGGCGTTTTTTATTTTGTCAAAAAAACGACCATGTATAGTAAGGCGTTTTTTATTTTATTAAAAAAAAAAACGACCATGTATAGTAAGGCGATTTTTATTGTATTTAAAAAACGACCATGTATAGTAAGGCGTTTTTTATTGTATTAAAAATACGACCATGTATAGTAAGGCGTTTTTTATTGTATTAAAAAAACGACCATGTATAGTAAGCCGTTTTTTATTTTATTAAAAAAACGACCATGTATAGTAAGCCGTTTTTTATTTTGTCAAAAAAATGACCATGTATAGTAAGGCGTTTTTTATTTTATTAAAAAAATGACCATGTATAGTAAGGCGTTTTTTATTGTATTAAAAATACGACCATGTATAGTAAGGCGTTTTTTATTGTATTAAAAAAACGACCATGTATAGTAAGCCGTTTTTTATTGTATTAAAAAAACGACCATGTATAGTAAGGCGTTTTTTATTTTGTCAAAAAAACGACCATGTATAGTAAGGCGTTTTTTATTGTATTAAAAAAACAACCATGTATCGTAAGGCGTTTTTTATTGTATTAAAAAAACGACCATGTATAGTAAGGCGTTTTTTTATTTTATTAAAAAAACAACCATGTATCGTAAGGCGTTTTTTATTGTATTAAAAAAACGACCATGTATAGTAAGGCGTTTTTTATTTTATTAAAAAAAGGACCATGTATCGTAAGGCGTTTTTTATTGTATTAGAAAAACGACCATGTATAGTAAGGCGTTTTTTATTGTATTAAAAAAACGACCATGTATCGTAAGGCGTTTTTTTATTGTATTAAAAAAACGACCATGTATAGTAAGGCGTTTATTTTCTTAAAAAAACGACCATGTATAGTAAGGCGTTTTTTATTGTATTAAAAAAAAACGACCATGTATAGTAAGGCGATTTTTATTGTATTTAAAAAACGACCATGTATAGTAGGGCGTTTTTTATTTTATTAAAAAAATGACCATGTATAGTAAGGCGTTTTTTATTTTGTCAAAAAAACGACCATGTATAGTAAGGCGTTTTTTATTGTATTAAAAATACGACCATGTATAGTAAGGCGTTTTTTTATTGTATTAAAAAAACGACCATGTATAGTAAGGCGTTTTTTATTGTATTAAAAAAACGACCATGTATAGTAAGGCGCGTTTTATTGTATTAAAAAAACGACCATGTATAGTAAGGCGTTTTTTTATTTTATTAAAAAAACGACCATGTATAGTAAGGCGTTTTTTATTGTATTAAAAAAACGACCATGTATAGTAAGGCGTTTTTTATTTTGTCAAAAAAACGACCATGTATACTAAGGCGTTTTTTATTGTATTAAAAAAACGACCATGTATAGTAAGGCGTTTTTTATTGTATTAAAAAAACGACCATGTATAGTAAGGCGTTTTTTATTTTATTAAAAAAATGACCATGTATAGTAAGGCGTTTTTTATTGTATTAAAAATACGACCATGTATAGTAAGGCGTTTTTTATTGTATTAAAAATACGACCATGTATAGTAAGCCGTTTTTTATTGTATTAAAAAAACGACCATGTTTAGTAAGGCGTTTTTTATTTTGTCAAAAAAACGACCATGTATAGTAAGGCGTTTTTTATTGTATTAAAAAAACAACCATGTATCGTAAGGCGTTTTTTATTGTATTAAAAAAACGACCATGTATAGTAAGGCGTTTTTTTATTTTATTAAAAAAAACGACCATGTATCGTAAGGCGTTTTTTATTGTATTAAAAAAAACGACCATGTATAGTAAGGCGTTTTTTATTTTATTAAAAAAACGACCATGTATAGTCAGGCGATTTTTATTTTGTCAAAAAAACGACCATGTATAGTAAGGCATTTTTTATTGTATTAAAAAAATGACCATGTATAGTAAGGCGTTTTTTATTTAATTAAAAAAATGACCATGTATAGTAAGGCGTTTTTTATTGTATTAAAAAAACGACCATGTATAGTAAGGCGTTTATTTTTTATTAAAAAAAAAAAAACGACCATGTATAGTAAGGCGTTTATTTTCTTAAAAAAACGACCATGTATAGTAAGGCGTTTTTTTATTGTATTAAAAATACGACCATGTATAGTAAGGCGTTTTTTATTTTATTAAAAAAAACGACCATGTATAGTAAGGCGTTTTTTATTTTATTAAAAAAAAAAAACGACCATGTATAGTAAGGCGATTTTTATTGTATTTAAAAAACGACCATGTATAGTAAGGCGTTTTTTATTTTATTAAAAAAATGACCATGTATAGTAAGGCGTTTTTTATTTTATTAAAAAAAAAAAACGACCATGTATAGTAAGGCGATTTTTATTGTATTTAAAAAACGACCATGTATAGTAAGCCGTTTTTTATTGTATTAAAAAAACGACCATGTATAGTAAGGCGTTTTTTATTTTGTCAAAAAAACGACCATGTATAGTAAGGCGTTTTATATTGTATTAAAAAAACAACCATGTATCGTAAGGCGTTTTTTATTGTATTAAAAAAACGACCATGTATAGTAAGGCATTTTTTATTGTATTAAAAAAACAACCATGTATCGTAAGGCGTTTTTTATTGTATTAAAAAAACGACCATGTATAGTAAGGCGTTTTTTATTGTATTAAAAAAACGACCATGTATAGTAAGGCGCTTTTTATTGTATTAAAAAAACGACCATGTATCGTAAGGCGTTTTTTTATTGTATTAAAAAAACGACCATGTATAGTAAGGCGTTTATTTTGTCAAAAAAACGACCATGTATAGTAAGGCGTTTTTTATTGTATTAAAAAAACTACCATGTATAGTAAGGCGTTTTTTATTGTATTAAAAAAACGACCATGTATAGTAAGGCGTTTTTTATTGTATTAAAAAAATGACCATGTATAGTAAGGCGTTTTTTATTGTATTAAAAATACGACCATGTATAGTAAGGCGTTTTTTATTGTATTAAAAAAACGACCATGTATAGTAAGCCGTTTTTTATTGTATTAAAAAAACTACCATGTATAGTAAGGCGTTTTTTTATTTTGTCAAAAAAACGACCATGTATAGTAAGGCGTTTTTTATTGTATTAAAAAAACAACCATGTATAGTAAGGCGTTTTTTATTGTATTAAAAAAACGACCATGTATAGTAAGGCGTTTTTTTATTTTGTCAAAAAAACGACCATGTATAGTAAGGCGTTTTTTATTGTATTAAAAAAAACGACCATGTATAGTAAGGCCTTTTTTATTTTATTTAAAAAAACGACCATGTATAGTAAGGCGTTTTTTATTGTATTAAAAAAACAACCATGTATAGTAAGGCGTTTATTTTTTATAAAAAAAAAAAAAAACGACCATGTATAGTAAGGCGTTTATTTTCTTAAAAAAACAACCATGTATAGTAAGGCGTTTTTTATTGTATTGAAAAAACGACCATGTATCGTAAGGCGTTGTTTATTGTATTAAAAAAAACGACCATGTATAGTCAGGCGATTTTTATTTTGTCAAAAAAACGACCATGTATAGTAAGGCATTTTTTATTGTATTAAAAAAATGACCATGTATAGTAAGGCGTTTTTTGTTTAATTAAAAAAATGACCATGTATAGTAAGGCGTTTTTTATTGTATTAAAAAAACGACCATGTATAGTAAGGCGTTTTTTATTTTATTTAAAAAAACGACCATGTATAGTAAGGCGTTTTTTATTGTATTAAAAAAACAACCATGTATAGTAAGGCGTTTATTTTTTATTAAAAAAAAACAAAACGACCATGTATAGTAAGGCGTTTATTTTCTTAAAAAAACAACCATGTATAGTAAGGCGTTTTTTATTGTATTAAAAAAACGACCATGTATCGTAAGGCGTTGTTTATTGTATTAAAAAAAACGACCATGTATAGTAAGGCGTTTTTTATTTTATTAAAAAAACGACCATGTATAGTAAGGCGTTTTTTATTTTATTAAAAAAACGACGATGTATTGTAAGGCGTTTTTTTATTGTATTAAAAAAACGACCATGTATCGTAAGGCGTTTTTTATTTTAATAAAAAAACGACCATGTATAGTAAGGCGTTTTTTATTGTATTAAAAAAACGACCATGTATCGTAAGGCGTTTTTTATTTTAATAAAAAAACGACCATGTATAGTAAGGCGTTTTTTATTGTATTAAAAAAACGACCATATATAGTATAGTAAGGCGTTTATTTTTTATTAAAAAAAAAAAAACGACCATGTATAGTAAGGCGTTTATTTTTTATTAAAAAAAAAAAAACGACCATGTATAGTAAGGCGTTTATTTTCTTAAAAAACGACCATGTATAGTAAGGCGTTTTTTATTGTATTAAAAAAAAACGACCATGTATAGTAAGTCGTTTTTTATTGTATTAAAAAAACGACCATGTATAGTAAGGCGTTTTTTATTGTATTAAAAAAACGTCGACGATGTACTGTAAGGCGTTTTTTTTATTGTATTAAAAAAACGACCATGCATAGTAAGGCGTTTATTTTATTAAAAAAACGACCATGTATAGTAAGGCGTTTTTTATTGTATTAAAAAAACGACCATGTATAGTAAGGCGTTTTTTATTTTATTAAAAAAAACGACCATGTATAGTAAGGCGTTTTTTATTTTATTAAAAAAAACGACCATGTATAGTAAGGCGTTTTTTATTGTATTAAAAAAACGACCATGTATAGTAAGGCGTTTTTTATTGTATTAAAAAAACGACCATGTATAGTAAGGCGTTTTTTATTGTATTAAAAAAACGACCATGTATAGTAAGGCGTTTTTTTATTTTATTAAAAAAACGACCATGTATAGTAAGGCGTTTTTTATTGTATTAAAAAAACGACCATGTATAGTAAGGCGTTTTTTATTTTGTCAAAAAAACGACCATGTATAGTAAGGAGTTTTTTATTGTATTAAAAAAACGACCATGTATAGTAAGGCGTTTTTTATTGTATTAAAAAAAAGACCATGTATAGTAAGGCGTTTTTTATTTTGTCAAAAAAACAACCATGTATAGTAAGGCGTTTTTTATTTTATTAAAAATACGACCATGTATAGTAAGGCGTTTTTTATTGTATTAAAAATACGACCATGTATAGTAAGGCGTTTTTTATTGTATTAAATAAACGACCATGTATAGTAAGGCGATTTTTATTGTATTAAAAAAACGACCATGTATAGTTAGGCGTTTTTTATTTTGTCAAAAAAACGACCATGTATAGTAAGGCGTTTTTTATTTTATTAAAAAAAAAAAAACGACCAAGTATAGTAAGGCGATTTTTATTGTATTTAAAAAACGACCATGTATAGTAAGGCGTTTTTTATTTTATTAAAAAAATGACCATGTATAGTAAGGCGTTTTTTATTTAGTCAAAAAAATGACCATGTATAGTAAGGCGTTTTTTATTGTATTAAAAATACGACCATGTATAGTAAGGCGTTTTTTATTGTATTAAAAAAACGACCATGTATAGTAAGCCGTTTTTTATTGTATTAAAAAAACGACCATGTATAGTAAGGCGTTTTTTATTTTGTCAAAAAAACGACCATGTATAGTAAGGCGTTTTTTATTGTATTAAAAAAACAACCATGTATCGTAAGGCGTTTTTTATTGTATTAAAAAAACGACCATGTATAGTAAGGCGTTTTTTTATTTTATTAAAAAAACAACCATGTATCGTAAGGCGTTTTTTATTGTATTAAAAAAACGACCATGTATAGTAAGGCGTTTTTTATTTTATTAAAAAAAGGACCATGTATCGTAAGGCGTTTTTTATTGTATTAGAAAAACGACCATGTATAGTAAGGCGTTTTTTATTGTATTAAAAAAACGACCATGTATCGTAAGGCGTTTTTTTATTGTATTAAAAAAACGACCATGTATAGTAAGGCGTTTATTTTCTTAAAAAAACGACCATGTATAGTAAGGCGTTTTTTATTGTATTAAAAAAAAACGACCATGTATAGTAAGGCGATTTTTATTGTATTTAAAAAACGACCATGTATAGTAGGGCGTTTTTTATTTTATTAAAAAAATGACCATGTATAGTAAGGCGTTTTTTATTTTGTCAAAAAAACGACCATGTATAGTAAGGCGTTTTTTATTGTATTAAAAATACGACCATGTATAGTAAGGCGTTTTTTTATTGTATTAAAAAAACGACCATGTATAGTAAGGCGTTTTTTATTGTATTAAAAAAACGACCATGTATAGTAAGGCGCGTTTTATTGTATTAAAAAAACGACCATGTATAGTAAGGCGTTTTTTTATTTTATTAAAAAAACGACCATGTATAGTAAGGCGTTTTTTATTGTATTAAAAAAACGACCATGTATAGTAAGGCGTTTTTTATTTTGTCAAAAAAACGACCATGTATACTAAGGCGTTTTTTATTGTATTAAAAAAACGACCATGTATAGTAAGGCGTTTTTTATTGTATTAAAAAAACGACCATGTATAGTAAGGCGTTTTTTATTTTATTAAAAAAATGACCATGTATAGTAAGGCGTTTTTTATTGTATTAAAAATACGACCATGTATAGTAAGGCGTTTTTTATTGTATTAAAAATACGACCATGTATAGTAAGCCGTTTTTTATTGTATTAAAAAAACGACCATGTTTAGTAAGGCGTTTTTTATTTTGTCAAAAAAACGACCATGTATAGTAAGGCGTTTTTTATTGTATTAAAAAAACAACCATGTATCGTAAGGCGTTTTTTATTGTATTAAAAAAACGACCATGTATAGTAAGGCGTTTTTTTATTTTATTAAAAAAAACGACCATGTATCGTAAGGCGTTTTTTATTGTATTAAAAAAAACGACCATGTATAGTAAGGCGTTTTTTATTTTATTAAAAAAACGACCATGTATAGTCAGGCGATTTTTATTTTGTCAAAAAAACGACCATGTATAGTAAGGCATTTTTTATTGTATTAAAAAAATGACCATGTATAGTAAGGCGTTTTTTATTTAATTAAAAAAATGACCATGTATAGTAAGGCGTTTTTTATTGTATTAAAAAAACGACCATGTATAGTAAGGCGTTTATTTTTTATTAAAAAAAAAAAAACGACCATGTATAGTAAGGCGTTTATTTTCTTAAAAAAACGACCATGTATAGTAAGGCGTTTTTTTATTGTATTAAAAATACGACCATGTATAGTAAGGCGTTTTTTATTTTATTAAAAAAAACGACCATGTATAGTAAGGCGTTTTTTATTTTATTAAAAAAAAAAAACGACCATGTATAGTAAGGCGATTTTTATTGTATTTAAAAAACGACCATGTATAGTAAGGCGTTTTTTATTTTATTAAAAAAATGACCATGTATAGTAAGGCGTTTTTTATTTTATTAAAAAAAAAAAACGACCATGTATAGTAAGGCGATTTTTATTGTATTTAAAAAACGACCATGTATAGTAAGCCGTTTTTTATTGTATTAAAAAAACGACCATGTATAGTAAGGCGTTTTTTATTTTGTCAAAAAAACGACCATGTATAGTAAGGCGTTTTATATTGTATTAAAAAAACAACCATGTATCGTAAGGCGTTTTTTATTGTATTAAAAAAACGACCATGTATAGTAAGGCATTTTTTATTGTATTAAAAAAACAACCATGTATCGTAAGGCGTTTTTTATTGTATTAAAAAAACGACCATGTATAGTAAGGCGTTTTTTATTGTATTAAAAAAACGACCATGTATAGTAAGGCGCTTTTTATTGTATTAAAAAAACGACCATGTATCGTAAGGCGTTTTTTTATTGTATTAAAAAAACGACCATGTATAGTAAGGCGTTTATTTTGTCAAAAAAACGACCATGTATAGTAAGGCGTTTTTTATTGTATTAAAAAAACTACCATGTATAGTAAGGCGTTTTTTATTGTATTAAAAAAACGACCATGTATAGTAAGGCGTTTTTTATTGTATTAAAAAAATGACCATGTATAGTAAGGCGTTTTTTATTGTATTAAAAATACGACCATGTATAGTAAGGCGTTTTTTATTGTATTAAAAAAACGACCATGTATAGTAAGCCGTTTTTTATTGTATTAAAAAAACTACCATGTATAGTAAGGCGTTTTTTTATTTTGTCAAAAAAACGACCATGTATAGTAAGGCGTTTTTTATTGTATTAAAAAAACAACCATGTATAGTAAGGCGTTTTTTATTGTATTAAAAAAACGACCATGTATAGTAAGGCGTTTTTTTATTTTGTCAAAAAAACGACCATGTATAGTAAGGCGTTTTTTATTGTATTAAAAAAAACGACCATGTATAGTAAGGCCTTTTTTATTTTATTTAAAAAAACGACCATGTATAGTAAGGCGTTTTTTATTGTATTAAAAAAACAACCATGTATAGTAAGGCGTTTATTTTTTATAAAAAAAAAAAAAAACGACCATGTATAGTAAGGCGTTTATTTTCTTAAAAAAACAACCATGTATAGTAAGGCGTTTTTTATTGTATTGAAAAAACGACCATGTATCGTAAGGCGTTGTTTATTGTATTAAAAAAAACGACCATGTATAGTCAGGCGATTTTTATTTTGTCAAAAAAACGACCATGTATAGTAAGGCATTTTTTATTGTATTAAAAAAATGACCATGTATAGTAAGGCGTTTTTTGTTTAATTAAAAAAATGACCATGTATAGTAAGGCGTTTTTTATTGTATTAAAAAAACGACCATGTATAGTAAGGCGTTTTTTATTTTATTTAAAAAAACGACCATGTATAGTAAGGCGTTTTTTATTGTATTAAAAAAACAACCATGTATAGTAAGGCGTTTATTTTTTATTAAAAAAAAACAAAACGACCATGTATAGTAAGGCGTTTATTTTCTTAAAAAAACAACCATGTATAGTAAGGCGTTTTTTATTGTATTAAAAAAACGACCATGTATCGTAAGGCGTTGTTTATTGTATTAAAAAAAACGACCATGTATAGTAAGGCGTTTTTTATTTTATTAAAAAAACGACCATGTATAGTAAGGCGTTTTTTATTTTATTAAAAAAACGACGATGTATTGTAAGGCGTTTTTTTATTGTATTAAAAAAACGACCATGTATCGTAAGGCGTTTTTTATTTTAATAAAAAAACGACCATGTATAGTAAGGCGTTTTTTATTGTATTAAAAAAACGACCATGTATCGTAAGGCGTTTTTTATTTTAATAAAAAAACGACCATGTATAGTAAGGCGTTTTTTATTGTATTAAAAAAACGACCATATATAGTATAGTAAGGCGTTTATTTTTTATTAAAAAAAAAAAAACGACCATGTATAGTAAGGCGTTTATTTTTTATTAAAAAAAAAAAAACGACCATGTATAGTAAGGCGTTTATTTTCTTAAAAAACGACCATGTATAGTAAGGCGTTTTTTATTGTATTAAAAAAAAACGACCATGTATAGTAAGTCGTTTTTTATTGTATTAAAAAAACGACCATGTATAGTAAGGCGTTTTTTATTGTATTAAAAAAACGTCGACGATGTACTGTAAGGCGTTTTTTTTATTGTATTAAAAAAACGACCATGCATAGTAAGGCGTTTATTTTATTAAAAAAACGACCATGTATAGTAAGGCGTTTTTTATTGTATTAAAAAAACGACCATGTATAGTAAGGCGTTTTTTATTTTATTAAAAAAAACGACCATGTATAGTAAGGCGTTTTTTATTTTATTAAAAAAAACGACCATGTATAGTAAGGCGTTTTTTATTGTATTAAAAAAACGACCATGTATAGTAAGGCGTTTTTTATTGTATTAAAAAAACGACCATGTATAGTAAGGCGTTTTTTATTGTATTAAAAAAACGACCATGTATAGTAAGGCGTTTTTTTATTTTATTAAAAAAACGACCATGTATAGTAAGGCGTTTTTTATTGTATTAAAAAAACGACCATGTATAGTAAGGCGTTTTTTATTTTGTCAAAAAAACGACCATGTATAGTAAGGAGTTTTTTATTGTATTAAAAAAACGACCATGTATAGTAAGGCGTTTTTTATTGTATTAAAAAAAAGACCATGTATAGTAAGGCGTTTTTTATTTTGTCAAAAAAACAACCATGTATAGTAAGGCGTTTTTTATTTTATTAAAAATACGACCATGTATAGTAAGGCGTTTTTTATTGTATTAAAAATACGACCATGTATAGTAAGGCGTTTTTTATTGTATTAAATAAACGACCATGTATAGTAAGGCGATTTTTATTGTATTAAAAAAACGACCATGTATAGTTAGGCGTTTTTTATTTTGTCAAAAAAACGACCATGTATAGTAAGGCGTTTTTTATTTTATTAAAAAAAAAAAAACGACCAAGTATAGTAAGGCGATTTTTATTGTATTTAAAAAACGACCATGTATAGTAAGGCGTTTTTTATTTTATTAAAAAAATGACCATGTATAGTAAGGCGTTTTTTATTTAGTCAAAAAAACGACCATGTATAGTAAGGCATTTTTTATTTTATTAAAAAAAAAAAAACGACCATGTATAGTAAGGCGATTTATATTGTATTTAAAAAACGACCATGTATAGTAAGGCGTTTTTTATTGTATTAAAAAAAACGACCATGTATAGTAAGGCGTTTTTTATTTTATTAAAAAAACGACCATGTATAGTCAGGCGATTTTTATTTTGTCAAAAAAACGACCATGTATAGTAAGGCATTTTTTATTGTATTAAAAAAATGACCATGTATAGTAAGACGTTTTTTATTTAATTAAAAAAATGACCATGTATAGTAAGGCGTTTTTTATTGTATTAAAAAAACGACCATGTATAGTAAGGCGTTTTTTATTTTATTTAAAAAAACGACCATGTATAGTAAGGCGTTTTTTATTGTATTAAAAAAACAACCATGTATAGTAAGGCGTTTATTTTTTATTAAAAAAAAAAAAAACGACCATGTATAGTAAGGCGTTTATTTTCTTAAAAAAACAACCATGTATAGTAAGGCGTTTTTTATTGTATTAAAAAAACGACCATGTATCGTAAGGCGTTGTTTATTGTATTAAAAAAACGACCATGTATAGTAAGGCATTTTTTATTTTATTAAAAAAACGACCATGTATAGTAAGGCGTTTTTTATTTTATTAAAAAAACGACCATGTATTGTAAGGCGTTTTTTTATTGTATTAAAAAAACGACCATGTATCGTAAGGCGTTTTTTATTTTAATAAAAAAACGACCATGTATAGTAAGGCGTTTTTTATTGTATTAAAAAAACGACCATGTATCGTAAGGCGTTTTTTATTTTAATAAAAAAACGACCATGTATAGTAAGGCGTTTTTTATTGTATTAAAAAAACGACCATATATAGTATAGTAAGGCGTTTATTTTTTATTAAAAAAAAAAAAACGACCATGTATAGTAAGGCGTTTATTTTCTTAAAAAAGGACCATGTATAGTAAGGCGTTTTTTATTGTATTAAAAAAAAACGACCATGTACTGTAAGGCGTTTTTTTTATTGTATTAAAAAAACGACCATGCATAGTAAGGCGTTTATTTTATTAAAAAAACGACCATGTATCGTAAGGCGTTTTTTATTTAATTAAAAAAACGACCATGTATAGTAAGGCGTTTTTTATTGTATTAAAAAAACGACCATGTATAGTAAGGCGTTTTTTATTGTATTAAAAAAACGACCATGTATAGTAAGGCGTTTTTTTATTTTATTAAAAAAACGACCATGTATAGTAAGGCGTTTTTTATTGTATTAAAAAAACGACCATGTATAGTAAGGCGTTTTTTATTTTGTCAAAAAAACGACCATGTATAGTAAGGCGTTTTTTATTGTATTAAAAAAACGACCATGTATAGTAAGGCGTTTTTTATTGTATTAAAAAAAAGACCATGTATAGTAAGGCGTTTTTTATTTTGTCAAAAAAACAACCATGTATAGTAAGGCATTTTTTATTTTATTAAAAATACGACCATGTATAGTAAGGCGTTTTTTATTGTATTAAAAATACGACCATGTATAGTAAGGCGTTTTTTATTG
This sequence comes from Festucalex cinctus, assembly GCF_051991245.1. Classification (NCBI taxonomy): domain Eukaryota; kingdom Metazoa; phylum Chordata; class Actinopteri; order Syngnathiformes; family Syngnathidae; genus Festucalex; species Festucalex cinctus. Next base: position 14,514,937 of record NC_135426.1, read on the forward strand.
TATTAAATAAACGACCATGTATAGTAAGGCGATTTTTATTGTATTAAAAAAACGACCATGTATAGTTAGGCGTTTTTTATTTTGTCAAAAAAACGACCATGTATAGTAAGGCGTTTTTTATTTTATTAAAAAAAAAAAAACGACCATGTATAGTAAGGCGATTTTTATTGTATTTAAAAAACGACCATGTATAGTAAGGCGTTTTTTATTTTATTAAAAAAATGACCATGTATAGTAAGGCGTTTTTTATTTAGTCAAAAAAACGACCATGTATAGTAAGGCGTTTTTTATTTTATTAAAAAAAAAAAAACGACCATGTATAGTAAGGCGATTTTTATTGTATTTAAAAAACGACCATGTATAGTAAGGCGTTTTTTATTGTATTAAAAAAATTACCATGTATAGTAAGGCGTTTTTTATTTTATTAAAAAAATGACCATGTATAGTAAGGCGTTTTTTATTGTATTAAAAAAACGACCATGTATAGTAAGGCGTTTTTTATTTTATTTAAAAAAACGACCATGTATAGTAAGGCGTTTTTTATTGTATTAAAAAAACAACCATGTATAGTAAGGCGTTTATTTTTTATTAAAAAAAAAAAAAACGACCATGTATAGTAAGGCGTTTATTTTCTTAAAAAAACAACCATGTATAGTAAGGCGTTTTTTATTGTATTAAAAAAAACGACCATGTATCGTAAGGCGTTGTTTATTGTATTAAAAAAACGACCATGTATAGTAAGGCGTTTTTTATTTTATTAAAAAAACGACCATGTATAGTAAGGCGTTTTTTATTTTATTAAAAAAACGACCATGTATTGTAAGGCGTTTTTTTATTGTATTAAAAAAACGACCATGTATCGTAAGGCGTTTTTTATTTTAATAAAAAAACGACCATGTATAGTAAGGCGTTTTTTATTGTATTAAAAAAAAGACCATATATAGTATAGTAAGGCGTTTATTTTTTATTAAAAAAAAAAAACGACCATGTATAGTAAGGCGTTTATTTTTTATAAAAAAAAAAAAACGACCATGTATAGTAAGGCGTTTTTTATTGTATTAAATAAACGACCATGTATAGTAAGGCGATTTTTATTGTATTAAAAAAACGACCATGTATAGTTAGGCGTTTTTTATTTTGTCAAAAAAACGACCATGTATAGTCAGGCGATTTTTATTTTGTCAAAAAAACGACCATGTATAGTAAGGCATTTTTTATTGTATTAAAAAAATGACCATGTATAGTAAGGCGTTTTTTATTTAATTAAAAAAATGACCATGTATAGTAAGGCGTTTTTTATTGTATTAAAAAAACGACCATGTATAGTAAGGCGTTTTTTATTTTATTTAAAAAAACGACCATGTATAGTAAGGCGTTTTTTATTGTATTAAAAAAACAACCATGTATAGTAAGGCGTTTATTTTTTATTAAAAAAAAAAAAAACGACCATGTATAGTAAGGCGTTTATTTTCTTAAAAAAACAACCATGTATAGTAAGGCGTTTTTTATTGTATTAAAAAAACAACCATGTATCGTAAGGCGTTGTTTATTGTATTAAAAAAACGACCATGTATAGTAAGGCGTTTTTTATTTTATTAAAAAAACGACCATGTATAGTAAGGCATTTTTTATTTTATTAAAAAAACGACCATGTATTGTAAGGCGTTTTTTTATTGTATTAAAAAAACGACCATGTATCGTAAGGCGTTTTTTATTTTAATAAAAAAACGACCATGTATAGTAAGGCGTTTTTTATTGTATTAAAAAAACGACCATGTATCGTAAGGCGTTTTTTATTTTAATAAAAAAACGACCATGTATAGTAAGGCGTTTTTTATTGTATTAAAAAAACGACCATATATAGTATAGTAAGGCGTTTATTTTTTATTAAAAAAAAAAAAACGACCATGTATAGTAAGGCGTTTATTTTTTATAAAAAAAAAAAAACGACCATGTATAGTAAGGCGTTTATTTTCTTAAAAAACGACCATGTATAGTAAGGCGTTTTTTATTGTATTAAAAAAAAACGACCATGTACTGTAAGGCGTTTTTTTTATTGTATTAAAAAAACGACCATGCATAGTAAGGCGTTTATTTTATTAAAAAAACGACCATGTATAGTAAGGCGTTTTTTATTGTATTAAAAAAACGACCGTGTATAGTAAGGCGTTTTTTATTTTATTAAAAAAAACGACCATGTATAGTAAGGCGTTTTTTATTTTATTAAAAAAAACGACCATGTATAGTAAGGCGTTTTTTATTGTATTAAAAAAACGACCATGTATAGTAAGGCGTTTTTTTATTTTATTAAAAAAACGACCATGTATAGTAAGGCGTTTTTTATTGTATTAAAAAAATGACCATGTATAGTAAGGCGTTTTTTATTTTGTCAAAAAAACGACCATGTATAGTAAGGCGTTTTTTATTGTATTAAAAAAACGACCATGTATAGTAAGGCGTTTTTTATTGTATTAAAAAAAAGACCATGTATAGTAAGGCGTTTTTTATTTTGTCAAAAAAACAACCATGTATAGTAAGGCGTTTTTTATTTTATTAAAAATACGACCATGTATAGTAAGGCGTTTTTTATTGTATTAAAAATACGACCATGTATAGTAAGGCGTTTTTTATTTTATTAAAAAAATGACCATGTATAGTAAGGCGTTTTTTATTTAGTCAAAAAAACGACCATGTATAGTAAGGCGTTTTTTATTGTATTAAAAATACGACCATGTATAGTAAGGCATTTTTTATTTTGTCAAAAAAACGACCATGTATAGTAAGGCGTTTTTTATTTTATTAAAAAAGAAAAAACGACCATGTATAGTAAGGCGATTTTTATTGTATTTAAAAAACGACCATGTATAGTAAGGCGTTTTTTATTTTATTAAAAAAATGACCATGTATAGTAAGGCGTTTTTTATTTAGTCAAAAAAACGACCATGTATAGTAAGGCGTTTTTTATTGTATTAAAAATACGACCATGTATAGTAAGGCATTTTTTATTGTATTAAAAAAACGACCATGTATAGTAAGGCGTTTTTTTATTTTATTAAAAAAACAACCATGTATAGTAAGGCGTTTTTTATTGTATTAAAAAAACGACCATGTATAGTAAGGCGTTTTTTATTTTGTCAAAAAAACGACCATGTATAGTAAGGCGTTTTTTATTGTATTAAAAAAAACGAGCATGTATAGTAAGGCGTTTTTTATTGTATTAAAAAAAAGACCATGTATAGTAAGGCGATTTTTATTTTGTCAAAAAAACGACCATGTATAGTAAGGCGTTTTTTATTGTATTAAAAATACGACCATGTATAGTAAGGCATTTTTTATTGTATTAAATAAACGACCATGTATAGTAAGGCGATTTTTATTGTATTAAAAAAACGACCATGTATAGTTAGGCGTTTTTTATTTTGTCAAAAAAACGACCATGTATAGTAAGGCGTTTTTTATTTTATTAAAAAAGAAAAAACGACCATGTATAGTAAGGCGATTTTTATTGTATTTAAAAAACGACCATGTATAGTAAGGCGTTTTTTATTTTATTAAAAAAATGACCATGTATAGTAAGGCGTTTTTTATTTAGTCAAAAAAACGACCATGTATAGTAAGGCGTTTTTTATTGTATTAAAAATACGACCATGTATAGTAAGGCATTTTTTATTGTATTAAAAAAACGACCATGTATAGTAAGGCGTTTTTTATTGTATTAAAAAAACGACCATGTATAGTAAGGCGTTTTTTATTTTATTAAAAAAATGACCATGTATAGTAAGGCGTTTTTTATTGTATTAAAAAAACGACCATGTATAGTAAGGCGTTTTTTATTGTATTAAAAAAAACGACCATGTATAGTAAGGCGTTTTTTATTGTATTAAAAAAAACGACCATGTATAGTAAGGCGTTTTTTATTTTATTAAAAAAACGACCATGTATAGTCAGGCGATTTTTATTTTGTCAAAAAAACGACCATGTATAGTAAGGCCTTTTTTATTTTGTCAAAAAATAGACCATGTATAGTAAGGCATTTTTTATTGTATTAAAAAAACGACCATGTATAGTAAGGCGTTTTTTATTTTGTCAAAAAAACGACCATGTATAGTAAGGCGTTTTTTATTTTGTCAAAAAAACGACCATGTATAGTAAGGCGTTTTTTATTGTATTAAAAATACGACCATGTATAGTAAGACGTTTTTTATTGTATTAAAAAAACGACCATGTATAGTAAGGCGTTTTTTATTGTATTAAAAAAACGACCATGTATAGTAAGGCGTTTTTTATTTTGTCAAAAAAACGACCATGTATAGTAAGGCGTTTTTTATTGTATTAAAAATACGACCATGTATAGTTAGGCGTTTTTTATTGTATTAAAAAAACGACCATGTATAGTAAGGCGTTTTTTATTGTATTAAAAAAAAGACCATGTATAGTAAGGCGTTTTTTATTTTGTCAAAAAAACGACCATGTATAGTAAGGCGTTTTTTATTGTATTAAAAATACGACCATGTATAGTAAGGCGTTTTTTTATTGTATTAAAAATACGACCATGTATAGTTAGGCGTTTTTTATTTTGTCAAAAAAACGACCATGTATAGTAAGGCGTTTTTTATTTTATTAAAAAAAAAAAAACGACCATGTATAGTAAGGCGATTTTTATTGTATTTAAAAAAACGACCATGTATAGTAAGGCGTTTTTTATTGTATTAAAAAAGCGACCATGTATAGTAAGGCGTTTTTTATTTTATTAAAAAAACGACCATGTATAGTCAGGCGATTTTTATTTAGTCAAAAAAACGACCATGTATAGTAAGGCGTTTTTTATTGTATTAAAAAAACGACCATGTATAGTAAGGCGTTTTTTATTTTATTAAAAAAACGACCATGTATAGTCAGGCGATTTTTATTTTGTCAAAAAAACGACCATGTATAGTAAGGCATTTTTTATTGTATTAAAAAAACGACCATGTATAGTAAGGCGTTTTTTATTTTGTCAAAAAAACGACCATGTATAGTAAGGCGTTTTTTATTTTGTCAAAAAAACGACCATGTATAGTAAGGCGTTTTTTATTGTATTAAAAATACGACCATGTATAGTAAGACGTTTTTTATTGTATTAAAAAAACGACCATGTATAGTAAGGCGTTTTTTATTGTATTAAAAAAACGACCATGTATAGTAAGGCGTTTTTTATTTTGTCAAAAAAACGACCATGTATAGTAAGGCGTTTTTTATTGTATTAAAAATACGACCATGTATAGTTAGGCGTTTTTTATTGTATTAAAAAAACGACCATGTATAGTAAGGCGTTTTTTATTGTATTAAAAAAAAGACCATGTATAGTAAGGCGTTTTTTATTTTGTCAAAAAAACGACCATGTATAGTAAGGCGTTTTTTATTTTATTAAAAAAAAAAAAACGACCATGTATAGTAAGGCGATTTTTATTGTATTTAAAAAAACGACCATGTATAGTAAGGCGTTTTTTATTGTATTAAAAAAGCGACCATGTATAGTAAGGCGTTTTTTATTTTATTAAAAAAACGACCATGTATAGTCAGGCGATTTTTATTTAGTCAAAAAAACGACCATGTATAGTAAGGCGTTTTTTATTGTATTAAAAAAACGACCATGTATAGTAAGGCGTTTTTTATTTTATTAAAAAAACGACCATGTATAGTCAGGCGATTTTTATTTTGTCAAAAAAACGACCATGTATAGTAAGACGTTTTTTATTGTATTAAAAAAACGACCATGTATAGTAAGGCGTTTTTTATTGTATTAAAAAAACGACCATGTATAGTAAGGCGTTTTTTATTGTATTAAAAATACGACCATGTATAGTTAGGCGTTTTTTATTTTGTCAAAAAAAACGACCATGTATAGTAAGGCGTTTTTTATTGTATTAAATAAACGACCATGTATAGTAAGGCGATTTTTATTGTATTAAAAAAACGACCATGTATAGTTAGGCGTTTTTTATTTTGTCAAAAAAACGACCATGTATAGTAAGGCGTTTTTTTATTGTATTAAAAATACGACCATGTATAGTAAGGCGTTTATTTTATTAAAAAAAACGACCATGTATAGTAAGGCGTTTTTTATTTTGTCAAAAAAACGACCATGTATAGTAAGGCGTTTTTTATTTTATTTAAAAAAAAAAACGACCATGTATAGTAAGGCGATTTTTATTGTATTTAAAAAACGACCATGTATAGTAAGGCGTTTTTTATTTTGTCAAAAAAACGACCATGCATAGTAAGGCGTTTTTTATTGTATTAAAAAAACAACCATGTATCGTAAGGCGTTTTTTATTGTATTAAAAAAACGACCATGTATAGTAAGGCGTTTTTTTATTTTATTAAAAAAACGACCATGTATAGTAAGGCGTTTTTTATTTTATTAAAAAAATGACCATGTATAGTAAGGCGTTTTTTATTTAATTAAAAAAATGACCATGTATAGTAAGGCGTTTTTTATTTTATCAAAAAAATGACCATGTATAGTAAGGCGTTTTTTATTTTATTTAAAAAAACCACCATGTATAGTAAGGCGTTTTTTATTGTATTAAAAAAACAACCATGTATAGTAAGGCGTTTATTTTTTATAAAAAAAAAAAAAACGACCATGTATAGTAAGGCGTTTATTTTCTTAAAAAAACGACCATGTATAATAAGCCGTTTTTTTTATTGTATTAAAAAAACGACCATGTATAGTAAGGCGTTTTTTTATTTTATTAAAAAAACGACCATGTATAGTCAGGCGATTTTTATTTTGTCAAAAAATAGACCATGTATAGTAAGGCATTTTTTATTGTATTAAAAAAATGACCATGTATAGTAAGGCGTTTTTTATTTAATTAAAAAAATGACCATGTATAGTAAGGCGTTTTTTATTTTATCAAAAAAACGACCATGTATAGTAAGGCGTTTTTTATTTTATTTAAAAAAACGACCATGTATAGTAAGGCGTTTTTTATTGTATTAAAAAAACAACCATGTATAGTAAGGCGTTTATTTTTTATAAAAAAAAAAGACCATGTATAGTAAGGCGTTTATTTTCTTAAAAAAACGACCATGTATAATAAGCCGTTTTTTTATTGTATTAAAAAAACGACCATGTATAGTAAGGCGTTTTTTTATTTTATTAAAAAAACGACCATGTATAGTCAGGCGATTTTTATTTTGTCAAAAAATAGACCATGTATAGTAAGGCATTTTTTATTGTATTAAAAAAATGACCATGTATAGTAAGGCGTTTTTTATTTAATTAAAAAAATGACCATGTATAGTAAGGCGTTTTTTATTTTATCAAAAAAACGACCATGTATAGTAAGGCGTTTTTTATTTTATTTAAAAAAACGACCATGTATAGTAAGGCATTTTTTATTGTATTAAAAAAACAACCATGTATAGTAAGGCGTTTATTTTTTATAAAAAAAAAAAAAACGACCATGTATAGTAAGGCGTTTATTTTCTTAAAAAAACGACCATGTATAATAAGCCGTTTTTTTATTGTATTAAAAAAAAACGACCATGTATAGTAAGGCGTTTTTTATTTTAATAAAAAAACAACCATGTATAGTAAGGCATTTTTTATTGTATTAAAAAAACGACCATGTATCGTAAGGCGTTGTTTATTGTATTAAAAAAACGACCATGTATAGTAAGGCGTTTTTTATTTTATTAAAAAAACGACCATGTATAGTAAGGCGTTTTTTATTTTATTAAAAAAACGACCATGTATCGTAAGGCGTTTTTTTATTGTATTAAAAAAACGACCATGTATCGTAAGGCGTTTTTTAGTTTAATAAAAAAACGACCATGTATAGTAAGGCGTTTTTTATTATTAAAAAAACGACCATGTATCGTAAGTCGTTTTTTATTTTAATAAAAAAACGACCATGTATAGTAAGGCGTTTTTTTATTGTATTAAAAAAACGACCATGTATAGTAAGGCGTTTTTTATTGTATTAAAAAAACGACCATGTATAGTAAGGCGTCTTTTATTTTATCAACAAAAAAAAAACGACCATGTATAGTTAGGCGTTTTTTATTTTATTAAAAAAAACGACCATGTATAGTAAGGCGTTTATTTTTTATAAAAAAAAAAAAACTACCATGTATAGTAAGGCGTTTTTTTTATTGTATTAAAAAAACGACCATGCATAGTAAGGCGTTTATTTTATTAAAAAAACGACCACGTATAGTAAGACATTTTTTATTTTATTAAAAAAATGACCATGTATAGTAAGGCGTTTTTTATTTTATTAAATAAACGACCATGTATAGTAAGACATTTTTTATTGTATTAAAAAAACGACCATGCATAGTAAGGCGTTTATTTTATTAAAAAAACGACCACGTATCGTAAGCCGTTTTTTATTTTATTAAAAAAACGACCATGTATAGTAAGGCGTTTTTTATTTTATTAAACGACCATGTATAGTAAGACATTTTTTATTTTATTAAAAAAATGACCATGTATCGTAAGCCGTTTTTTATTTTATTAAAAAAACGACCATGTATAGTAAGGCGCTTTTTATTTTATTAAAAAAACGACCATTTATAGTAAGGCGTTTTTTTTATTTTGGTTATAATTGGTCTCCTGGCCTACAACGTTGAACGATTTCAGGTCATGGCAAGATTGAAATGGAGAGCGCAAATCTCAGCTTGAGGTGTTGCGGGTCACTTGAACGCAGTCACGGGTACGTACCTGAAGCGCACACTGACAGCGGGCGGCCGCAGAAGAGCCATCAGCAGATTACCGTCACAATCCCTGACATGAGTACACGAGGGGAAGGGGAAAAACAACTCTGACCACAACAAAAAGCCTCACTTTATTCACAACAATATCATCAGGATGTATGCTTTTATTTACAGTACAAATGTCTTTATAGAAAGTAGTTGGATGCAAATTTGGAACATGTAAAAGTTAAGCAAGCTTCTGTTTCACCTGGAATCCAAAACCTATTGAAAAGAACATTTCATAGATGGGTTTTGATTGGACGCACAGCTCAGGACAAAAAGGACAAGAATGCAGTCAGTGTGAGTTGGTGCACACCCAGTGAGTTGGTGAGAGAGTGGAGACAAACACAGCAAGCAAAACAAAAGACATACTCTCCCTGTAATGTTGGTGGCTCTGCTCTTCAAGGCGCACAACATCCACAAGCACCTTTGTTTGGGAATGCTGCGGGAAGAAGAAAACAATCATGTCAATGTGTTGTCCATGTGGCTGTGCATTAATTGCACACTCGCCTCAAGCGCAATGAAGCCATTCATCTTGCACTCCGGGCACTTTGTGTACCTTTCAACCTGAAAGGGGAATGGCTTTTATTCATGTTTATCAAAAATCATTGCAAAGCCTGCAATGCACATCAATTCAAAGGAAAAAAGCTCGCCGCTCGCTAGTTATAGTTTGCGAGCTTAATAGTTTGTGTTAACGTTTTTGCAACCTTGAATGGACCCTGACAACAAAACACTCGCGTGTGCACACCCGACAACCCTGCATCACGGATAAGATACAAACTGTAGCGGGCCTATAATTGTTGATGTGCAACATTTTGGCGTGTAATTTTTTTTTTTTTTTTTAAGGTTCTTGGACATTTGTTGTGCCAATTTTCACTCCCACCCCTGATCACGAAACCCAAAAACGGAGGCTCTTTTGAAGTCACATGCCGAGGAGAAAACATTGAACAACGTTTGTGACATACAATTTCAAGTCAAACAACACGAGACTCCATTTGTTGAATTGTCGCGCTGCAGGGAGACTCCTTCGGCGGACCCTGTCAAACAACGCAGAAACATCCCCACCGCCGCTGCCGGGCACGTGACCCACCTCAGATCTTGCCCACGTCACTCGGTGCACAACACCCACAGGAACGCACCTGAAACTAAAGCAGAGTACGGTAGTTCTGTTGCACTTAATTGATTGGAGCGTCAATTTGACAGGTTCCCCCTGCATGGACTTTGGGCCCATCTGGTTCATAGCCAATGCCTGCAAAACAAATGCTTGACAATTGTGTGCTGCTCACTTTAATGTGCATCATCATTACCATCACCCGGTGGCTCCTGGTACCTCTCCACACATCCAACTTGCAACTTTTTCCTGACTTCTCACAAGTGAAAATACTTAAGAGGGAAGTCAGGCCAAAATTGTAGTCAACAGATACTCTGACAATGTTGCGTATTTGATGTCCACTTTATAAGGACAGAGTGAGAATTTCACCGTGTTGGGGAGAGGGGCATACTCCAATGGACTGCAAAATAGTTTTCAAAAATTAAACAATACTTGGATTTGAAAACACCTGATTTGACCTTTACTCCATTTTTCCTTTCAATGAATTATGAAACAAATTGGTAAGCATGTGTTCAGTATACGAGGATCATTAAAAAAAAAAAAAATAATAATTGAAAGAAAAACTGGCCACATGTAACAATTTGATTAAAAATTTGAATAGCGCTGTCAATTTTTTTTTTAGGCAAAATGGCAACATTTAGGGGCAGTCAATGCCTTACAACTGATTCTTTAAAAAATTTGCAACAAGGATAGTTAAAAAAAAAGAATAATATCAAGTAAAAGTCCATTTATTTCAAGTGAAACATCTTGCATGAGTTTGCAGCATCCACACCTTTGTTTGGGAACACTGTTGGGGGTGACGGACTCCTGTGAATGCGTCATCCATGTTGACGTGCAATCATTGCACACAAGAGAATGAGGCCGTTCATCTTGGGGGAGTGTGTACATTTCTTGTTCTTCAGCCTAAAACAGGAAGGGAAAAAAAAAAAAGTTTTATTCTTGTTGCTCAATATGATGGAGTCCTCACGCAAACAAACAAAAACTACTTTCCTGCATTCTGTTCATGTTGTACACATTTGTGCTTTAGTCAGTGCTGTGGCTTGACTTGGACTCCGGCTCCTTCCTGCAAGAACAAGTCAAGTGCATTTATCGAGCCCATTAAACAAAAACAATCTCAAAGGGCTTCTTGAGTCCACAGCCTCCTCCGGCCTAAAACTCCATCTGAAGAAACCTTGAGACGTGACCAGCGATGGATCGACCAACCCCCTTGTAGGTTACGTACAACTCAGTAAGGTGGTGAGTACGACTGCTCTGCCATTTGCCAAAAACAAATCAGCAAATTGTCCCCTTACATTCCCAAAAACTTGCCATCAAACCAACAACAACAACGCGGCTCTGGATCCAGACAAGCCAAAACCACAACAGACCATCTCCAGCAAGATCTTGCAAACACTTGACCGCACCGGCATGCATGTACCAAACCTCAGCTTTCCCAACACTTTTTCCATAATACCTGCCCTGATTGCAACCAGACCTTTCCAAGAAAACTGCAAGCCACAAAACTCCATATTCTGCCCCCTCCTGGTCACAATTCAGATGCACCCCCAGACAGTTTATACACCAACATGTCATGGCAAGTCATCTATTGTGCCACTTGGTTTCTAAATTGATGGGGAAAGCAAAAATGTGTTTGTACATATTACCCTCGTGCGTTTGATCCATCACTGCCTCTGCAACACAACAGCAAACTTTAAGACACACCAACATGTACAAAGTCCCAGTTGACCACAAAAATAGGTATGACCATTTAACTGGAGTAAATTCGTGAATAAAATTAACAGAAAAAAATAAAACAAACGTACCTGAGATTTAAAAAAATAGCATCAATGCAAAATAAGAGCTTGATCACAGCAGTTGCATCCATCCCACCAAAAATTAAGATCCTCGTTGAAGCACATGCCCAATGTCTCCCTAAAACGTAAAAACACTCAGTTCAGTGCAACTATACAATATTTAGTACTGACAGTAAATTTTGGCACTTAATTCTTAGTTTTTTTTTGTTTTTATCTGATATGTACTCTGATCCCAAAAGGAGGACACTTGTGAACAAAACTATTTCCAATTAAGTTAATTATATTCAATTTCAATACATTATTCATTCCTTAAAGAGAAATGAAAAGGGACAGAAAGATGTAAAACAAAGTAGTAGTGGTAGTAGTAGAAGTTAAATCATAATTTTTTTTTGGCCGTTTTAGAGATATGACTATAAATGGAGTTCCAAATTTAACACCAGACACTGATGGCACAGAACAGATATTGAGTATCCAAAATGCTTTGCACTGATTAGGGGTATTTGGCTTTAATAATAATAATAAAGGTTGAGAATCAACGCCAGAGATTTGATTTTTTTTTTTTTTACACAGACAGAAAACCTAAGACCCTCTAAAATGAAAAGGAAAAAATGGGAGGGATGAAGAGACACACCACAAACCTTTCATTGAACGCTGTTGCTGTTCCCTTGGTGGCAAAAAAAAACAAAAAAAAAAAAACTGAAAACCAATGACAAACATTCAATTCAAACCAGTGCGTTGGCTTCTAGCATAAAAAAATAAGGTCGAGCTGGTCACCATCTTGCTGCAAACCATGTAGTGCACCTGCCCAATGGGCACACGTTGCCAATTCTCAACACCTAAAACCAAAATGTTCGAAAACGAAACCAAAATATGCAGCACACATTTGTGAACATGCACACGTTTACCATTGAGGCTTCATCGGGGTTGGAGAAGAACCAATCGTAGCTTATAAGCACTCATTTCACACTTGCCTGTCGAGTTTATTTGATGAGTGGAATCGTCCCTCGTCCCCATCCCATCAATCTGAGACAATAAAAATTGTACTTGTGTGCCACTTGCTTATGAAATTGCGAAGCGTTTGCCTTTCGTTCATCCAGCTCCTCTTCCACCCTCCAAAACATGCACAACACTTGTGCAGTTCGAGGCTCTACCCAGCTCTGGTTCTACTTGGTGTCTCCCATCCCAAGCGGCTTCTTCACACTGCAATTTGAGAACAAACAAAACTGGACTTCTTTCCTGTGTCTGTTGGTTTTCTTACCCTCATCTGGTGGATTTTTGCACCTTTCACCCATTCAAGTCCCAAGATATCTTGTAACATGCACTACAAAAAAATAAAAATTACAGGTTCAATTAACATTACAGCAAATAAAACGTTTTAAAAAAAAAAAAAAAAAAATCAGTAAAAGAACATCTTCAAAAGTATTTCACTTGCCATGTGTTTAGTGACCTTGGTCCATGATTTTCTTTCATGCGGCCTGTCAAAACAATCACACCACTGTTGCGGTTGGATGTGATGGCCTCCAGCCTGGCAAGTTTAGAATCAGGATACCAGATTTTTTTTTTGTACACAGACAGCAAACCTAAGGCACTCTAAAATAATAATGGAAAAAAAAAAAAAAAAAAAAAAGGGAGCGGTGTAAGAGACCTATATACCACAAACCTTTCATTGAACACTATTGCTGTGAAAAACAATGACAAACATTGAAATCAAACTATGTGTGCTGGCTTTTAGCATAAAAAAAATGAGGTCGAGCTGGTCACCATCTTGAGCCATGTAGTGCACCTGTTGACACCACTCCAAATCCCAATGGGCACACCTGTCTCTAATTCTCAACACCGAAAACCAAAATGTTCGAAAATGAATAAAATAAAGCCCAAACAGCACAGTTTTGCAGCACAGGAGTTGTTCCTTTGCCTCATCCCATTTGGCTCCCCTTCAAACCTGCAAAATAAAACATGCCATTAATTGTGTGCACTTAACTTCGTTTCATTTGTGTTTGTACATGTCACCTTCATACAATCCATGCTGAAGCAAAATAAATGACCCAGAGAGCCAAAGAAATGCACATAAAGTCCCCGAAGAAATACACATAAAACCAGTACATTAGACAACATTCACAAGTTTTTTTTGGGTAAAAAAAACATTGAAGGAAAATAAGTTACACATTAAATAACACTTTACATGAATTGTTACAAATGCAATACCTCAGATTTGAAGTGGAGACGAAGAAAAAAAAAAAAAAAAAAACTTGACCATGACAGCAAACTTCATAAGCCCAGACAAGTAAATGACAAATGATAAAAATACAGAAAAACAGAAGTTACACATCACCAGAAAGACAATATTCAATAGAACCAATACACAGTTAAACAAAAAACAAAGACCTTACAGTTCAGTACAAAGCTTTCAAGTGTGTCATTTACAACACATTAAAAAGAAATAAAATGCTGGCCAGCATTAAAAACAAAGCAACGACATTTGAGAACAGAAACTAAATTAACCGCTAAATAAAATAAAATGAAGTGAATTGTGCCGTGATGTGCTCAAACCTCAAATGTTGTCGTGTCTCTGTGCAGCTGGTTAGCTTAACAATTCGTGCAGCCAGCAGCCTACCTGTATTTGACAGATGAAGGTAAACGTCACAGTTGATTCGGAGTTTTCACTTGAAGTCCTGAAAGATGCAAAAGGGTAATTGTGAGAAACAGCCTCAGAAACGGGAACAAACGCCAAACATTTGCGCAGGTGCTCACTTACCTTGTCGGCGCCATCTTGCCGGGCCTGTATCCCGTCATGCACACCTGTCTCCAAATGACCCGGATGGCTGACCTAAGACCTCAAGTGTGAAAATCCTGTAACGAACGAAATATCGTCATGAGAAACGGGAACACAGCACAAACATTTGTTGGTGTGCTCACTTACCTCACGGTCGCAAATTGCCACACCTGTGCAAGTGCTCTTGATGAATACCCTTGTGCAATTCGCATACCTGTCTCAAACGTGACCTGCCGGAGTCGGACTGACCAAACGCCAATCAAAACCTTCTGCTTGTAAAACTGAACGGCGCTCTGTACACTAGCGCCACCCTTGTGACGTGTCGGGGATTGACCAATCACATCCTATCACAGCAAACTAACGCTAGCAAGAGTTGCCGGTCACGGGAAAACACCCATTGCCTTGTTGGTGGGCGACTACTTTCCCTGCCGTCTCCCTTCTATGATACCACCGTTTAACTGTCTACAAAGGAAAATAGGTCTGCCTCAAAAGATGTCACTTACAGAAAAGGACGAGGAGGCAAAGCACTGGGAACGGCAGACATGCTGTATTTTGTCGTGTATTTGCAACTACAGTGCCACCTTGTGACTGGAGGATGTAAATACATCGCACTTTCGGGACAGTTTGTCGAAACAGCGTTATTTAGAGATTGTGTGAGAATTTTGTTCGACAAATGACATGATCATTGTTTTGAATCAGAATCAGCAGAGAATATTTACTGTTGGAGGATTTGGACAAATGCCCACGCCATTTTTTCATTTTTATTAATTCTTCTACAGTATACAAATATTCACACTTAAAACGTTCTGGAAAAACACTAGTGTGTTATTAACATTTCTCCGCACCTTAAAGTTCTGACGTTTTATTCCTTCAGTGTGTGCTATTTAGTCCATAACAATAATAATAATGATAATAATAATAATTGCATTGATTCACCATCCTCACCATCCATCACCTCATAACAGCATCAACCTCCCCGCCACCATATGACCCATCAGTGGTGAGAAGATACATCGAAGCCACAGTGTGAGGCAGTAGCTAATTGACATCATCACACAAGGAGCTCCATATTGCGTTGTGGTAGCCCCCCTTTCTTTCTTTCTTTTTTTTTTTTTTTGAAGCAAATGAATGTGTCTGATACAGACGCACTTTCATCACAGCATGGACACACTTGTGTGTCCTCAAAATCAACAATTTGCTTGATGGAAATCTGGAAGAAACAAGAAATCAGTACACAGGGAAGGGAATCAAGTAGTGCAAGGTAAACAGGAACAACAAGTTCAGGGACCCCCCACTGAAATAAATCAAAAACATGATGAAGAAACAATGTAAAGACGAGAGTCAACATTAAAGTGGCATCGCGTGACCTTTTTTTCCAACAGCTTTATAAATATCAACTCTACTGTATTCCCAAAATATCAGGAAGTAGTGCAACAAATCTTTTCATTTTAGCAGGGCCATTTTGTTCAAACCCCTGCTTATGTAACAATAAATCAAGTGCTCAGGAGAAGCCCTATCCATAAATTGAGCGGCGGGCGGGGGTGGGTTAAAACGTCTGCGGAGATGTTACGATTTTCTTGACAAGGAGTGTGCCGTTGTCACAAAAGTCGTCGTCATGTGCTTGGAAATAAATGACTGGCTTGACTTGTGGTGCGATGTTTGGCCTTGCGAAGGCATTGGTGAAAAAAAATAAGGCGACCAGACTGAGCTACATTCCGTGGTTTAACATCTGTTGTAGCATTAGCTTACAGTGACGTCCTTGTTTTGTCTCACGCACCCGACTGCACTCTTCAAGTTTCACTTTTTCTTCTTAAATAGGTTTTTGATTTTGGAGGATGAGCGCTTGATTTTCTCTCCGTTGTCACTCGAGTCCTGGGAGGAGGTGCTCTGGAGCTTGTGCTCCCTTCCCACACTCCGGCCCTCCGAGTCCAGGGAGGTGAGGGACGGATAGCGGCCCACGGAGGGCAGCATGCCGGCGGGCAACATGCCAAAGCTGTACGACTTCTCCAGGACGCCGTTGTACGCTCCCTTCCCCGACGGCGGCGTGACGGCCCGGGGGTCCGGCGTCACGCGAGTGAGGTCCGGCGACGGCGAGGTGGACGGCGGGCCCGAGGGGGTGGTGGCGGGCGTAGGGGGCAAAGGGGGCGGGGTGGAGTCCCTGCTATTGCTGGTGACGCTTGTCGACATGGGGAACTCGGGGCTTTGGTTGAACAGCAGCATTTCCTCACGGGAAATCTTGCGGTACGGGGTTTCCAGGTTCACAAAAAGTGGCGGCTTGCGGCCCATCGAGGAGTTCAGAGTGTCCGTGTCGGGGCTGTTCTCTTGGGCGGCGTCCCTGGGAGACATGGAGGCGGACACAAAAATGTTAGAAACTACATAAAAAAAATAAATAAAAATAAATCAGTGTTTTCATACTGGTGTTAATGTGTTGCTTAATTATTTGTGTTGTGTTGGAAGTAAATCAGTTCCATCGTATGTCAATTACAAACCAAAAAATAGTCACTAGAGGGTTAGGGTTCGGAAAAGTTGCTAAGTTGTAAAGTTG
Organism: Festucalex cinctus; assembly: GCF_051991245.1. Lineage (NCBI taxonomy): Eukaryota > Metazoa > Chordata > Actinopteri > Syngnathiformes > Syngnathidae > Festucalex > Festucalex cinctus. The sequence goes on from NC_135426.1 coordinate 14,531,907, forward strand.
TAAAACCTGCCTGTGTACACTCAAACAATGACACCACCACTGCCATCTACTGTAGTGGATATGCAATTGCACTTTTTTGTTCTAGTGAGGCAAAAAAAAAAAAAAAAAAAAGTGTTTCCTGGGATCACACGTCTACCCTAAAATTGAAATCAGAATAGTTTTGCCCTTGCATCAAACTAAATGCCTTCATGCACGGATCAACATTACCACTTTAGCCCCAAAGCACCAAGGAAAACGTCTGAATAAAACACCTGGGATTCCACACGTTAAAAGAATTCCTTGGCATTCCGGCCGTCGCTACATACCCCCTCCTATCCGAGCTGAACATGACATATTCGTCGTCCGCCTCGAGGGGATAGGAGAGGGACGAGCTGGCCATGGACAGCAGGTCCGGATCTGGGGACACCATGGACGACGGCGGCGAGCTCATGAGGCTCCGGCGGGAGCGGCACGCGCTGCTGTTGCGCGTCAGAGGAGCCCGCATCAACGTAGCTTGGGGGAAAAAAAAAAAAACACATGAGAGGTTAAAAATGATTTGACAGCATTCACAAAGGATTGTGTGCTATATGCTATGTGCTAGGTTTGTTAGCCATTAAGTGTTAGCATTACGCTACCAGACTTCTGGAAGCTTGTAGCTTATGTTGAAATATCATTTGTTTCAAGATTAATAATTAATGTGATATTAATGCTAGGTCCGTTGTCCCATTTAATGTGTTTTAAAAGCATAAAGCTAATATATTGTGACTTTTGTAAGTAATGTGGCTTGAGTAAATACACAAGGCGTAATTCTCTTTGCTTTACTAAGATGCAGTGATATTTATTTATTTATTTTACAACACATACGGGATATTTACCCGTTCGTAATTATATGCTGTTTGTGTTCAAATATCAGCTGCTTCAATATTAATAATTACAGCAATACAGCAATATCAATCTTAGGTTTGTTAGCCCGTTCATTGCGTTTCCCTTAGGCTAATGTGTTAGCATTAAGTTCCCAGACTTTTGTAAAATGAGTTTATGTGGTTTAGCTGAATAAATGAGTAATTCCTTTTGATTTGTTTTATAGAGCATACAGAGTCTAAGCCTTTATGTGTCACTTGCTACCCAGTTTGTGTTCAAATACCAATTAATACAAGGTTAATTGTATCGATGCTAGGTTTGCTAGCCTGTCTTGTGTTTCACATTATGTGTTAGTATGAAGTTACCATACTTATGGGAGACAAAGTAATGTTTTTTAGTTAAATACACAATATTTAATTCTCTCTTTATTTATATTTCGTTCCAGTAAAGGCAATAAACAGCTTGAAGAAAGCACATTTTTGGAAGATATGTCCGGTAAGATATGTTTGCTATCTGACATAAACACAGCATATATGAACTCCACGTCCCTGTAAATCTCTCACCTGTGAATTGTGGAACGATGGGAGGCGTGTCTTCGTCCAGGTCGTCCACGCCGCCGGCGATCGGGTACGGCGGGACGGAGACGCGGGGCATCACCACCCAGCTGTGGTCGGTGTACAGGCTGGCCGTCAGACTCGGCAGCCCGGAGTTGTTGACGACGGGGAAGCCGCACAGCCTCTCGATCTGCTGCCAGCGGTGCAGGCGCTCCCTCAGACACGCCGTCACCTCGGACAAGGATTTCCTAAAGGGAAAATAAAATGCCTTTAAACTAACTAGGCCCCCACAGGCTTGGTTTGAGCACTTACTTGGCCTCAAGTATCTTGTGGTCCACCTCATCCAGTGACGAACTGTGTGCGACGTGAAGCGTTCCAAACACAGAACCTCTCTTCTTTTTTATTTTCTCTGCCTGTAATCCAAAAGAGAAAGGTTTGGAAATCATTGCAAAAAAAAAAAGAAAAACATCTAGCGTTTGCTCGATCATGGTTACCTCATCCTTGGCGACGCAGAGTTGTAACTCGGCACTCTGCTTTTTGATGTTGTAGTACTGAACCTCCACCTCATGTGTGAGCTGCAGCCACTTCTGCAGAGCTTCCGGCAGCGAGCGCTCAGATTGCATCTCCTTCTCGGCTCGCTTAAGGGCCTTTCGGACCTAGACGGGAGGGGTTCCGGGTTTAGAAGGGCGCGGAATTGTCTTCCTGTTTGACGCATTTACCTGTACAAGCTCCTCTTCGGCGTATTTGAGCCGGCTGAGCTCGCATTCGGCGCCTTCTCGCAGGTCCCGAAGTCTGTGCGCCTCCTTCTTGGCTCCGGTGATCTCATCCCTCATCTTCTGCTCCAGATTCTGCTTCTCCACAATGACCGTCCGGTTTTCTTCCTGAGCCTTTTCCAAACTGAAAGGAAGCAAACCTGTTTGGATATTTGCTATAGTTTCCATCCACTTTTTTTTCATTTTTTATTTTTATTTTTTGCGCTTGTATTGCTAACCGACTCTGCAGGTCGAGGAGGCTTTGCTCGGCGTTTTGCAGGCTCTCCAGATCCTTCATCATCTGGGAGATGTGCACCTTGCTGGACTTGTTCTGCACGTAGGCAAACCAGCAGCCGCCCACGCCAATCACAATGGAGATCATCAGGACGAAGTCTTTCATCCAGTTGTGTTGCGGACCTGAGGGTGCAATTTGAAGTATTTGCAAGCCACGTGAGGCTAAGTCAACGCAATGCAAGGCGCACACTTACGTAGCGGGGGGCCGAAAAGGACGGCGTCGAGTGCCTTGAGGTTAAGTTTTTGTTTGTGTCGCTGGTCTGAAACCTTGAGTTGCATGGAGAGGAACGATGGCTCATTTGCGGCGATTCTGCAACACAAAGCGTGTACAGTCCGTGAGTGTCTTTGAGACCATTAGACAGTTATGTCCTACGTCTTGGCTCGTCTTTCACAGTTCTCAATTCAAAACTCTGCCCTATTTTAAGACGAGCGTATTCAGGCTGTAACGTGATCTGACGAGATCTGCAAGATATTCCCCCCACTCCAAGCTGTGCTGCCTTTTGCAAACATCAGAGGGCAGCGCTGTCTAGTAAAACGAATGAATACATTTGTGAGCAGCAAAAGTAAGCCAATTTGCGGCAAAACAAAAGCGTCTACTAACCGTGGCAATGTGTTGCCAGTCACGCGAAAGTCCCGGAAGTTCTTTTCATACTGGGGCAGCTCCACCGACTCCTTCAACCACTGCACCGTGTCTTCCACCGTCCAGTTGTGGACTGACATAAACAAAACACCATACAATTATCTCACCGAGAAAATAAAGCAAATAATATTGCGAAAAGTACAATGCTAATCTATGTTTTAGTGTCTTTTACAGTCGTTTCTAATAGGGATGTAACAATATCCAAACATCACAATACAATATTATCATGGTAGGCGATACAAAAAAGGACACAATATTGTAAAAAAAAACAAACAAAACAAAAAACAAAATTTTACTTTTGTACATTACAGAAATACATAAAACACCTACAATCTCTAATAACACTTAATATTGAGGCACTTACTCGCTAATACAAGCACACATTGAGTTCCTCCACATATTGACTCGGTTCACAAGCATATTATTTCATCTGACCATTAGCGTGGATATTAAAAACAGAAGGGCGAAAACAGGCCTTGTGAAAATTAAACTGCACTAAAAAAAATAGCCATCTGAGGGTGCTAGAACTGTGCAAATGGAAATCAACCTGACTTTTTTTTTTTTTACAGATGTGCTGCTTTTAATATTATGACATGACGACAACGTTATATTGTGGCAGGTTTAATATCGCCATTATCGTTTCATCCCTAGTTTGTAATGTATTTGCCTTCAGAGGTCTTCCAGCCCTTCCAAAGCTCCTCCACGGTGATGTGCTGGTCCTCACGGTGCAGGTTGCTGTGCTTGTTGGTCTGATGCTGCTTCATGTCTTCTCTTATAAACTACAGAGAAATGATCAATAATATTTATTAGTGACTATTTTTTTAGGGTTTGTTTCGAGATCACACTTTTCCCTAACTATTGCATTTTTGAGAGAGAGTTTTTCAGAGGGGTCCGGCTGCTCTTTCTCGCTCTGTTAAACAAACACCGACTTTCATTTCTCATCTTTTTTCCTTTTAGGGACTTTGAAAGCCTGCAAGAGTTCCACTTCCACTTTCAGACAGTCCCGTAAGGAAGTTTTAGCCACAACAAAAGAAATGCCAGAATACCTTTTCGCCCTTAATTGGATGAAACGGTTTCATCAGAAACCAAATTAACATATGTTTTATAATTAATTATTGTTAATGCTTTATTATTGCAACTCCAAGTGAAAATGGGTCTGTTCTTGTCTCCCTTTATTGTCTTTTGTGATTCTAAACTTCCATAAAGTTTCATGTCCAATTGTTACTGATTTAAAAAGAATTTGAAAAAGACAGTTTACCAATTGGGGACTTTTCCTCCCTCAGGTGCGGTACAAAATGCATATTTAACTCGGCTTCAGGCGACCTCACTGTGCCAGGATCGTGCAAGGCAAACAAACGGCGCATAGCAAAGAAGAACAAGGAGCTAAAGTAGACCTACTGAAGGAACTAATAGCCATGTTACACAAAATAAATGGCACCGTTCCCGAGACTATAAATAATCATCAAGCGGTTTTGGTTGGTGTTGCTTCAGGCTGATGAGACAGGCGGGAACAGTTTGATCAAAGCTTCAGGGTGGCGAAATGGGTCTTTGGGGAGTTTTCTTTGCAAGTCTACGAATAAACCCATCAAATATCATACATTATTCCATGAAATGTTGCGAAATGATGAATTCCTGTTGTGTCACTGAGCACCAAGAGTCAGGCAGTAATAAGGATCAATGACAATGCCTCAAATGCAGGTCACGGGAAAGCAGATGTCCAGCTGGTGGATGTTCCATTACACTAATGACCATCACATCACCTTTGTCAGCCTCTCAACTTTTGGGCTGTACAATAGGTGGGCGGTGGGAGAGAACCAAAGGCGGTAAGCTCCAGTGGAATCTTTGCTGGACGGGTATAAGGTATCATTCAGTGGCAGTGGGAATGGCAGATGGAGGGGGTGGGGTTAAGAAGAAAGTCCTTCCCCATAATTGCACCGCGACAGTCGTCGCATCCGGAAACGTTCACCTTTTGACGTCACGGCAGTTGGCTTGTCAGGTCGGGTAACACGTGTCACTCCAGCCCTTTCCGTTCACAAATTGGGCCTGCCACTTGGAGGGTGTGTTTAAACAATGGTGAGTCATCAGTACTTCTGAAAAACTAGCTGTCACCAACATGCACATTGGGGTTTAATTTGGATTCAAGAAAGAAAATGGCCAAGAATTCCTGTTGGCCAGTCCACCCTGGTAAAGTTGTAATCTTACATTATTACATTTATACCGTTAAACGGTATTAAAATGTTTTTCACTTGTAGTTTGGGGTATATTTAGAGCAGGGGTGTCCAAACTTTTTCATTTGAGGGCCACATACAGAAAATCAGAAGGACACAAGGGCCACATAATGTTATGAAGAGAAATTGTGTTTAGTCCTAAAAATTGTACAAATAATTTATTTGTGCTTTTGCATATATAGAAAAATGCTACAGTATATAAACAATTTATTTGTAATATGGCAGTATGATTATTATAGTTTTTGATTTCTTTATTTTAGTTAATTTTTATTTTGTTTTGGGTTTTGTTTTTAATAGTAATAATTTTAATTAGTTTCTAGGGTAGTTCTGTTAGTTTTTATTAGTTTTAGTTCTTTAATAAATGCTTAGCTATAATTTAGTTTGTTAGTTTCAGTATTAGTTTTATTTTATTATTATATTTTTTTTTATATGTGTATTATTTGTGCGCAATATTTAAAAAACACCATACGTTCAAACATCATTATTCCAGTTTATATCTAAATAACTCTACTAAAAATCACATTTAAAATCATCACCAAAGTCTCATGCATTAAATTAATTACCAAAGACTAAAATGAAGGATATTTTTGCTGTTATTATAGTTAGTCTTAGTTAGTTTTGTAAACATAAAATGTAGTTTCAGTTAGTTTCCGTTTTTTAAAAAGCATTTTCGTTTTTATTTTATTTCGTTAACAAAATTGTTTTTTTATTTTTTATTTTAGTTTTAGTTATTTCATTAGTTTTAGTTAAGTAAAATAACCTTTAATGGCACCTGTGTTTTTCGACACCCTCTCCTCTTAATTTGACCATCTCCAAACATTTTTTGTTTTTAATTTATTTTTAATAATTAATTAATATAATTTTTATAATTAATTTTAGCATATGCCGCGGACCACTGAAAAATGGACGGCCCCCGGGCCGTAGTTTGGACACCACTGATTTGGAGTTTAAACTTTTTGGGGGTGGATCCACTGTTTGCAAATTTTTGCCATTCGCGTCAGATCTTGGCCCCATTTGGCATTTCAGCTCTATGTCACTCCAGTCACGAGTGAAGTCTTGTCAGGCGATAGAACAAGGACCGGCACAAACGTGCGATGCAAAAGCGGCGCTGAGAAGAATGTCAATTACTTAGAAATCAGTGTGCCACATGGGGTCAGCGAGTGTCCAAAGAAAGGAACAATACAAAGCAGAGAGTTTGAGACGACATGTGCTTTTGGCGTCCGGCTTAGCCCACCTGTCTCCTAAAATCAGCAGGCGACTGAAGCAGAGTACTCAGCAAATCCGAAATGTGTATTTGCAAAACTCACCTCCACACTCTCGTTCACCTCGATGCCGCCGTCGTTGTCGTCGTCCAGCTCTTTATGGATGTGGCGCAAGGCCACCAGGCTGAAGCGGTCCGCATCGCTCACACACGGGGGGATGACCAGAAGGCAGGGGTCTAGATGGGGAGACACATGTCATTGTTTAACACATCCAGCATTACATTAGAACACCAGACCAAAATGTTACAAAAGGCTCAGTGAAATTTCATAATTTCACCTGGAATATATTTCTCTTATCAATTTCAACAGTGAAAACGCATACCTTGCAGATGAGCGCTCAAGTGTAACAAAGCCAAACAATCGCAAAACTACTGTCCGAACGTGCGGCCATGTTTAAAGTCAGTCCATCTGTGGCGGTGTGGGAAACACACTTCACAAAGACGAGCGTGTTGTTGAAAAGCGCGCGAGCACCAACGGACTTCATTCAAATGTTTAAATCGATTATTTTGCCATACAGTCATACAGGCTGGTTTCACTTTCAATACTCATTTAAGAGGAGCCAAAGTATGGATTATTTTCACAATTTAGCAGTAATCACACAGACATCACAAAATAGATTAATTTATTGCTTGTGCAAAAAATAAATAAATAAATAATAATTAAGGGAATAGGACCTTAATAAAATAATTGTGTATTAAATCGCAATCACAATATTGACGTGGAAGGGGGGAATTGCAATTTCAGTCTTATAATATTATTAATAATAATAATAAAAAATATATAATAATAATAATAATAATAATAATGATAACAATAATACATTTTTAATGCACTTTACATTCAGTAAATAAAACCGTTATAACACCCTAAAGATCACCAATTCTAGAAATAATTTTTTTTTAAAGCGGTTTGGACAAGTAGCTGCCCTCACCTCGCCCAAGTGATTTGTGCTATTAATTAGAGATGGTGGGCAGAGAAACTCAATATGGGGGTGGTATTATGTAAATTAGACACTTGGTTACGTCACAGTCAGGAAAAATTCAGAATGGTTTGCTTATGAACACACATGGCATGGCTCAGTGGTAGAGGGGTCGCTTCCCTACTACTTTATATCCAATGCTTAACACTTTATACTTGGTGTCTGTTCCCTCTTCAGTGCTATGCTAATGTCTTCTGGCTTTACCATACACCGATTAGACTGTGGCATTTTGGGCATGTCGTGTCTGTTTACGCGTCCGAGTCGAGCTCTGCAATCCACTTAAGAAGCAAGAAGAGATGTTTGACTGGACACGTGCCCCGGCTAAGTTTGGACGAGGGTGGCATCAATAGAATGTCGGTGGTCGGGCTAAAACGGCTGATACCTAAACGGCGGCTTCCATAATGACAAATAGTTTGCCTGAGAGCAACAGGAGATGTTACACAATGAGGCCTCGTCACATGATATTCAGCAGCCTTCATTGAATATTACAGTTACATAATATGTAATGCTGTATCTGCTTTTGCTGGCCAGACAGGCTCTCAAACTTCAAGTGTTTGTTGTTTACACACTATCAACAGCCTATGTATAATTCCGAGCATCCGGGCATTTCTGATATTTCCGTAACGGCCCTTACTCGCGGAAAGCAAACGGCGCATTGTATTGCTTTTGCCTGTGACTAGCATACAAAGCGCTCAGAAAATCAGGCCTAAAAGTGGTTGTGCGGTTGGATGTTCCAACCATAACATGATGGAAACTAAATTATCATTCCATGTTTTTCCCATGGACCCTGAACGTCGGAGAAAATATGTAAAAGCAGGAAAAGCATGGAATGGGACAGTCCGAAATGGAGGCCAACAAGACAGTGCTTTGTAGTGAGCACTTTCTTTGTGGCAAGAATCATTTTTGAGCGTGATAAAAATATTTTATTTGTTAACCAACTTGTATAATTAGCTTTAAAAATGGAGTAAAGCCGCCCTCTGTTCTCTTCGGAGTGACATTTAGCTGTTTTGTTTGTTTTTTTAGCAACAGGAGGGCAAAAATAAGGGTTTACTAAACAAAATAAGGCAAAACATCATTCTATAATCACTGAAATTATTAATGCAAATGTCCCATTTTTGGCTGGCCAGGCTATCACAACCCGAGATCAAACGACCACAGCTACGTGCTAGTGAATGTGCTATATGCTAATCTGTTGACGTGTTTTAGGTCGCACGTTGCACATTTAAATATTTCCGATGTAACAGTTCATTTGTTGTTATCATAAGGTACAATATTCAGACGACATAAGAACTAAATTGTTTACATATTCAGTTTTGATTTATTCAGTTTTAATAATGTACTGTACACCTTGGCAGCCTCTTGGCTGTTTGAAAGGACATTCATCTAACGTTAGACCAAATACTTCCAATTTCTGTTCATATCTTGCCTTCCAAGGCAGATGGTTGTAGCCGTCAAACGACATATCACATTTTGAAATCAAAATAATCCTCACAAATCAAATTACACCAATCCAAATTCCAATGCTTTTCAATGACCCGAGAGCATGCTTTCCCTGACTAAGACCGCCATTTTGACCTAAGGTTGGAATTATCCTAGTCCTAGTTAGATTGTCAGGACTTGAAGTCAATTGAATTTTAATGGTATCAGAAAGGTATATCTGCTAATTTTCAAGTTGTGTTAAAAGTTTAAGGGGGACATGTGAAAAATTGACTTTTGGCTTGTTTACAGATAACTGTGCATCTGGAGTGCCTGACCATCCATCAAGTGTGAGAAAATCTGTTCTGAATGTTGTTATGCAAACGTAATTTACATAATACTGCCCCAACACTGAGTTTCCCGCCTATGATCTGCCATTTCCAAGTGAAGGCCACCGGCTACACAGAAGCACAATTATGTCTAAAGCTAAAAGGCAAGCAGAGCTGCAGACTCAGCACACATTTGCTAACAGCGTTACGCACGGCAGACATTGAACTGGTAGTGAAGTTGTCAAAGTTGAGTTTAGGGTATTTGGAAGGGCATGATAACAAAGGTCAGAAAAACAGGAAGGCGAAGTGAGCAGTGGCTCATGTGTATGAGACAAAAGTGTGGTGTTTTTTGTTTTGTTTTTTTATATCTGAAGAATGTCACAAGACTTTTTCTCTAGCTTTAAATTGTGGAAAAAAAACCAAGGATGTCTTGGAGAGTCTTTTTTTCATATTCTGTTTTGTCAATTTTACCACTGTTTCTTTTATTGTTGGCCTAATTCTGTTCTGCATGTTCACCAAACTCTTTCTAAGGCATCTTCTGAAGCTTAAGAATAAAGACAATCCCAAGATATTTTTAAAAACTGTCATTTACAGTGACAGTGTTTAGTCTGTGAAATTCACAACACTGACAGCTTGAGCCTTCCCTTCCCAGGTGTCCTCTGTCTTTTGTGTGCTGAGGGATGGTTATGAAGAACTATGTGACAGGAAGTCACTGCGAGTGACCCCTAGCATTCCGGGAGAGGATGCGGTGGGTGTTGGGCGCAGCATGAGGGGGTTGGCGACATCATCATGCACAAAAAAATCAAAACAGCCGGTCCCAAAAGACTACAAAATTGGAAAGCACTGAGTTATTTTTAACTTGGCGGGCTCCCGTTTGTCAGGATGCAAGAGCTCAACAATGGCAGAGGTCTCCCTTGCTTGCAAACGAGCAGATGTTTAGCGCACATGCAGCAAGCAGTAATTCACTTAGCAAACTGTCACAAAAGCGCTTCAAAGGAATCCGGAAACAAAAGTGTTGTGCTGTCAGCCTCCTCGTAAGATGCACGTCAATAACAAGGTTGTTTCTGTTAGTGGTCAGGTTTTTTTGTTTGTTTTTTTTAAGTGTTGCAGTGAATTATCAGGGAAGTTTGACATTCTCTCAATCTTCCTTTGCCGGACACTTTCAGCTCTGCTAATGCTACAGTAATAGAGCACAGGTAGATGTAAAATGTAGATGACTATCGGCGAGCATTTTGCCATACGAAAGAAACAGAGGTTGCGTTGGCCAGTTGCGAAAGGCTCATCCCCGTGCTAGATTCAACATTTGATGTGTATCCGATTAGACGTGAATTGCAATTGACAGATGAATCAGATGAGAAAAGAAATGAGTGTTCTTTAAAGATAATTCCCCCGTTCCCTTTCCTGTTGATCAATTGAAATGCCTGTCTATGACCATCATTCCCCTTGTGTGCCTAAAACCCCTGTTAAATAATCACTAATCCTACCTTGGGCTTTTAAAAGGAAAAAATGAAAAGGCAGGGGGTTTAACTCAAGCCTCAGGTCTGAGCCAAAAACTTCCAGAAAAGGAGACACTCTTTGCGGCCAGGATTCTGTGGAACGTTTGAATAACAGCCCCCAAACACGAGACTTACCATATCTGCGTCGGCCCGGGGAAACCTGCGAAATGATTGGGAAGGCAAGTCGAGGTTAAAGACTTCTCTAATTAGCTCACTTAGTCTTGACACGCTCTTTTGCCTATAAGCGTGACAGAAGGGGGTAGGCAAGACTGGCTACAGATGACGGTGGCTCCGGTTACTGTAAAGAATTGAATGTGCACATGTCCCATGTCGAGGTTATCCAAGGTTCTCTCTAGAGCTGCTTGTGATATTTTAGCCATCTTTAATTGTTCTGATCCGGTCTTGAACAAAAAGGACAAATTTGGTCACACCTAGCTGAAGAATTAAAAAAGACCTCTGAAATATTTTAGGACATGGAGATCTGCAATACAAAGAAGGTCATAAGTAAAGGGAGAGGCATCATTCATCATTAGATTTGTCACGATGATGTACAGATCCAGTTGGATCGCATTGCTGGAATGCCGCAGTGAGCCGAGGCACGAGGTCGCTAGGAATACACAACTGTCTATTTCTTTGTTATGACGCTTTTCTAACTTGACAGCTTGGGAAAGACGGGGAACTATGGACACCAGTGATGAAGTCATCAAACAGACAGCAGATAGGTCAAGTCAGGATGATATGTCTTTCTGGAAATGAGGTGCTCTGGGAAACTTTTTCAATCACTGACGCCAAGAAGTAAAGCTTTTCCAGTCCATTGGCTCACTTATTGAAGAAAAAGAGTGCAATCATTCCAGTACAGTATACCAGGTCCAGAGATGGTCAAGTCTCTAAGGCTAAATCAAAGTCAAGTCTCAAGTCCCTGACCATGAGTCCGACTTGCTAGATAGTCTTTAAAAGCAAAAGCTACAACAAAAGGCAACACTGCAGTAGGATGTTGCTCTGAGTTTGCCGTGCTGGTAATTGTTTGTGTGTTGTCGTCGTATTTGCCTATTGTATGTCATTAATATTGGACGTTGCTCGGGCGCACAGACAAGTAGGGAGAGAGAGCGTGACAATTTATGAGGTGGCACCTGAGCCACAGAGAGACAATGACAGCAAGTCACATCATAGAGACCCGTAATGTTCATGTCACGTGTTCCAAAAGAAGGGTCCGAGTCAAGTCTTCAGTTTTGAGTCTCAAAAAATATCAACTTCAGTCCCTCAAGTCGTTGAATGAAAGAAATTTACAACTTTGCGGTCCGAGTTGCGAGTCCCCATAATGCATCAACTGGTCCCAAGTTAGATCGAGAACGCTGCTCAGAGTTAGGCTGTAGATTTAGGAGTCTCCTTAACAAATATTGACAGGGTACTCAAACGTACAGTAGCTAGCGTGTCATGATCCTAGCTAGTGTTTAATCTTCAAACACAGGCTTCCAAGACCAGGTCATCTGTCAGTCCTGTGTGACAAACTGGGGTCTCGGCTTGTTGACCCGCTTGTTAGAAACACGGGTCAGACCGTTAACGGCAGCAAATGGCATGCCGAAGAAATCCACACCTCGCCTTGCACAGGCTAGCACTTCGCACAGCGGGAAAGTCCCTTACTGAAGCCTCACATATCTTTGACGACACTGTAACTGACAGTGCACGCCGGACCGGAAGTTACACGCTAAAAGAGATCGGCCACGAGGACTGTCTCAGGTGTCTGTGAAGGGCGCAGCTTCAGATTCTTCCTATGTTAGGGTGACAAGCTTTAGAAATGCCACACAAGAGCACGAAGAGCTGATTCAGAGACCCAATGAACAGGTGCTAGTGCAATGTCAGATTTCATAAAACCAATGGAAAATACACTGGTGAGCTTCTCCATAATATGGTATTGCGAGAGCCGTCCATCATTTATATTTTGTCCAGTCCCTAAAAGAACAAACTGGAGCCAAACTTTCTTGTACTGAAATATAGTCACCGGTTTCAGCCCAATGGTGTAGGTCACTTCCGTCGCCAAGGGCTCAGGCAGCCAAGTGTAGCACACTGCCAACTAGGGGATAAACACCTTTTATGTGTAGCTGACAACAGGGTTGTCCGCTAGCTACTGTGTCGAGACACCACAGAGTCCAATGTGGTACGGCATTTACCGCTCACCGTGACTGACTATTTACTACCTGAAACCTGAGAACAACAAAATTACCGCATGGGAAATCAGCATTAGTCAGCCGCCTGGTGGAAAATAAGCAGGGAAAACTTCAACGGCAACTTTATAAATACTCTCGGAGGGGCCTGCTCTCGGGCCTCATTAAGTTGGATGAAAAACAACCCTAAAGCCCATGGACTGAGACGGGGGCAGCAGCTGTCCAACTTCAGGGACGCCCAATCGGCAAGTCGACAGCGTCAGTACCATGACACAACACTGACCTTCGTAGCGAGCCTTTAGAAAACCTATGAACAGCAGCGTGACACTTATATATGATGAATAGTTGATACTGGGCTCATGTCGAGACAATCAGCCGTGTGTTGTGCATGATGGTGCAAGTACTCATGCTGTACTTAAAAAAAATAAAATAAAAAATAAAAAAATCTTTACAATATGCATCCCCACTAGTGTTTATGGAATATTACTGAGGCAGCAAAATCTACCCGTTTCTACCATCTCCGTGGGCGGCCATTTTGCCACTTGCTGTCAACTGAAAATGACATCACAGCTGCTCAGGGCTCACATTAACAACAAATCACGGCTTACTTGTTTTCTGAACTGAGCGGCAGCAGTAGGGCTAACCCAGTCAAGTCAGTCTTGGTTGAACATGAAACAGGTGTAGGCCTAATTGGGAAGTATTTTGCAAACGAACGCCGTAAACTGAAATACCGCAACAGTACCGTGTGCAAAGTGTAAAACAGTGCGGTGGTAAGAATTAATCTGCGGGAGGCGTGGTTAGCTTTAGGGTAAGTGAATGTTTTGTTTTGTTTTGTTTTGTTTTGTTGGACCCGCAGCTAGCAACTTTTAGCTTGCTAATGTGTTTTCTTCTCTTAAAAGATGCAGACTGAAGCAGGGAGTTGACCTGCAACTAACCGTGAAAAAAAAACAAAAAAACAAAACAAAACAGTAGGTCTGTCACCATAGAATCTTTTTAAAAATCAATATTTATTATTCCATCTAATAATTGCTAATAATTTATATTGTTTATCCACTAAGGTTGGAACATGAGTTTAATTGAGTGGAGTATTCACCATTTATTATCTTCTGTTCAGATTAAACACCAACAAGACAAATGAGCCTATGCTAAACGGTTAGCAATCGCGATTAGCATTAGCGTGATTAACATTTAAGGTAAACAAACAATAACCACCGTTTGGTTCACATATACATCATTATATCTGCATGAGTTGAGTGGGTATAACTACTAGGGATGTCATGATCACCGCAATATGAAAATTGCAATATGAAAATTGCCACAATATTGCCGACAAGCAACGATATTAATACCAGCACATCAGTTAAAACTATATATTTTTTCCATTTCTACAGTTTGAGCACCCTCAGGTTGTTAGTTTATTAGTGAAGTTTGAATAATTTAATTGGGCATCTTTTGGCCCTGTACAATTAAGACCCACATTAATTGCCAAGAAACACAATATTTTGCTCCCCAATTGTTTTTTGTTGTTGTTTTTTTTAAATAATAGTGTGAGTTTTTATACAGTATTGTGAGCATTTTTAATTTCACTAACCCCCCCCAATACCGTAATAATTATCGTATCGTGAAGTTCCTATCATGATATCGTACTGTGACGTTTGGATGTCATAACATTCCTAATAAATACAACTGTGCCGCCAACACCTATTAAACGCCAACAAAATTAGCCTATGCTAAAACGGTTAGCAATTACGATTAGCGTGAACGTGATTACCATATATGGTAGGTAAACAAACATCAATTGAAATAAAACATCGAGTTAACACATGATCTATATTACAAATGTAATTGTACCTTAAAAGTCACTGACAGACGATGCTTCAACAATAGTCCATGAGTAAACAAGTGGAGCTGCCTGTGTTCGCTACAATGAGCTCAATAACTTCCTGTCCACTGCGTGCGTCAGCAAAAAAAGGTCCGTAATAGTAAACATTGTTCCAGACGAGTTTTGAGGCAAACGTTTTTTGTCGAATATTTTTAAATCGAGGATCCCACCCATTGTCGACTTTTTTTCCTCAGCCTTAAAGCTAGCTTCCACTGCAATTGTATATTTATTTAATTGATTATTTACCTTAATATTTTTTAAGCCTTCTTAAAGTACCGTATTTGTCATTTTTATACATCCCCCGCGGTGTGGATTATCGCGTATTTTCCCGGATATTAATATCTAGTTTGAAATTTCAATATTGTGACAACCTGAAAATGCAGTGCTAACCAGAATGGATGAAGCAGTGGTTCCATAAATGAGCAGTGCTATCAGAAGGACCATCACCCTGCAGGCTCATTAGTTAAGAAGTGGATGTTGCTTGCAGCCAGTGGGAAGGGCTTTGTTTGTTCAAATCAGCTAAACACACAAGACTATTAAAACTGGAGTACACCACGTTCATCTTGCCCCTGAACACACTTGCCTCTGGGGCACAGTGGTTGGAGAGCAGAACTCATCGGCCGAGAAACAGGTCTTTCTTTCCTAAGCGTCACCGGAATACAAAAGTATGCCAACTTTTTAATCTTCCTTAATCCATTTTGAAAACAGGTTTGACGTCCAGTGGGGTCACACAAGGACTGGCTTTCTCCTCTAAAGGCCGCACAAGGCGAGCTGACGCAATGAGCGTGCCGAAGTGGGTACTGACGCGGCATTGTCCGTGGGTCCACTGGACAGAGATCAGAACTTTGCCCGTCTCACACTGGGAAAAGGACAAGTGCACGATTGACTGTTGAAACAATCCTAAAGCCCCTCCAGGAATTTGCAATAATTCATGTGAATTTAGCCAATCAACCGCGCAATGCATGCGATCATATCAGTCGTTTTTGCAGAGGATAAAGAATATATGCAAATGAGCTTTGCCCTATGGTGTGTCAGCATTGTTGTTAAATACAAGTTATTTAAAAGGTTTAGAATTACAGTGAATCTAGTTTTGTTATCCCTGATATAGTGTTTTACATTGTGTGTTAGCATACTGCTAGCAAATACACATTTTTCAACTTGAAAAACTTAAAAAAATAAGCATTTTAGTTTGCAGCAATCACCCAAAAATAAAATAAAACACACAGAATCCTAACACTCAACATTTTACAAATACTGGGAAGGGTTCCCCTGGCCTTATCGAGGATCCGGCTCCTCCGGTTTTCAGGTGTCTTCCACAATTTGTCAATGATAGCTATACAAAATGGAGCTTGCAGTGCGAACCTTTATGAAAAAACAAAAACACAAAAACAAACAACACTTGCACATTCGCATTTTAAATGTCAGGCACAGCTGACGGGAAGTCGCACCTTTTACTGCCAATATTTACACTGTTTCTCCTTCCCCTTTTGAAAATTTCTGGCGCTTTTACAGATGTGGTCAATAAAATGTTAATTTGCCATGTTGTCTGCCGCACAAGTCGTACTAAACGGGTACGATACGTCGCCATGTCCCCAGATTCCTTCACGTGTGTCACACGTCGGTCAAAGTGTTATTTCTTGGCAGCGTTCTCGTGCGGCCGTTTGCCAGCTTGAGATCATAACCGCCTGACGGCGTGCCAACATGTCTGTTATTACATATTTATCATGTTTAACCCGACTCCCGAATCAGAAAGTTCTATTCTGATTGACACGAGAAGGCTTATTCGACTCAAAAAACTTGATTGGGCCACACAAGTAGGCCTTGATGTGCCGTGGTTTAATGTCGCTTTTAGGGTATATAAAGTACAGTATTTGGGGGGGAAGGGGTGCCCTTTCAAGCCTGAATGGTATTCCCTGGTGTGAGGTGTGGGGTTGCCTTGTATTCAACATGACCCGTGCTTACCTGGGGTGGCTCCATCTCCAGTATCCGCCGAGTTGGAGCCCAGAACCGCAGAGATGACGAGTCCACGCAGCAACACGATCAGCACCGCGGGGATGGTGCACATCGTGGACGTGTGGGTGGGAGAAGATCCGGCTGTGGGCTACGGCGTTGGGATCATGGGCCAGATCAGTCTTTTGGGAGGTATTCACACGCAAACGACAGTTCTGGAGCGCTCATTGATGTTCTGAAATCGTCCCACGCGTGAAACTAATACCCTCCACAGGTACTTTGAGAGGCGCTGCAGGCTCCCCCATGATATCGGCTGTCAACTAAATCACGCATCTGATCGTGCTGGGGGCGGCTTATGTGCAGGAATCCCAAACGTTCGAACCGGGCCCCTGAAAAAAACAAAAAAAAACAAAAAACGTCTGATCCGTGGAATCGAGTGTGAAATCCTCACGCCAGGTTCCGCGAGTTGTTGCCAAGTAGTGCCCTACTTCCACGTACAGTACACGTCGGTCCAGATCCGCCTCTTCTTTACCTTTGCCTGTTTAAAAAAAAAAAAATAGGCTACAAAGAAAAACAGCACTTTCTCCACCGGTTCTTAAGGAACCACATGGTTGCTGCCCCCCACGGTTTCCTATTTGCTCCGTGGGTCAGTTTGGAGATGTCCGGTGCGGCGTGTGGATCCGCATGCCATCGCCGCTAGTTCGCCGGCGGACGCGCGCGCGCTTGGGGAGAACGCGCACGTCTAGCTGGGGCGGAAGTCATTATGCAAATGAGCGAGCAGGGAGGCGGAGTATTTGGGGGATAGGGGGGGGATACTCTAGCTCTGTGTGAGTGTTTGTATCATTCCCAGTCTGAAAGCTGCGTCACTGTCCGACCCGCACTCTGCTCAGCTGCTCGGGAGGTTCGTCAGTCATTTCCTCGTCTTCCGATTGGTCGCAGCGTCCCAACATGGCACGGCGTGATTGGCTGTCGGTGGGCAGCGGGGGTGGAGCTTCTACTTCCACGGCAACACTACGCAAAACACAAACGAATATGAGCAGTTTTAAAACGTTATCTGACGTATCTTATACTGTTCATACACAATACATGGAATTATGAATATTTGGACACGAGATGTATTGCGTGCGTATTTGTCCTTCTTGTGTCCCATGACCTGCCCTTAATTCCACATCCAGCAGATGGTGCTGTTTTTCTTTTAATCCAGTGGTTCTTAAAACCATTACAAGTACCACCCCGAAATGTCACCATTTGCCATGAAAAAAATAAAAATAAAAAAATAAAATAAAAAATAAAAAATATATATATATATAATTTATCTTAAATTAATTCAATCAATTCAAGATGCTTACAAATATATGAGTCTGCCTATAGTAAACAACAGGGGAGCCCAATAATGAATTTGTGGCATGTCTTGGTTGATTGAACCATGGATGGTGACTGCGTTTTTTTTTATAGGAAGTTCTGATTTGTAATAAGAGCATGACAGTTGGACATGCCAGTATGGTTGAGTGTTCTTTGCAAAGGAAGGCAACAACTTACCCCGCCCTGAACACCGAATCTCATGTTTTTGGTGTGACAAAATGCAACAATGGGAGATGACTCATTCATTTAAAGATATTTGCACGCAAATGACCGTGTTGAGAACTCGTTTGAAATGTTGAGTGCACAACCAGCATTGCAAACAAACTGAAATGTTTACAAAATGAGGACTATAACACATAATTTAAGCAAAATAATCTGCCAATAGAACAGGGAAAAAGTTGCTAAATTCTGCAATAAAAGGGCTAAGTTAACAACACTCACTAACAGTAGTGCAAATACACAAAGTTTGTGTGTACATACTCACATTTTAAAACAAGGTTAATTGGGGAAAAGAAACACGCTGGCACCTGTCTGATGGTGATGACGTCATGGACCACAGGAGTGTCTGGTGATTAAGAATTCCAAATTAAGTGGAAATGGTTCACATGATTGCACCAAAAGAGACAAAACCGTGTCATTGCAGTTTGCCTTACCATGTCAAATGCATCACTTTTATAAACAACGTGACCCGAGTACTTTTGAATTTGAGTTATATCCTGAATGTTAGTGTCAAGTTACACTATGTTGAGACAAGCATTTGAGGCCACCCAAATTTAAATATTTTATTTAAATTTATTTATCCAGGGAAGGCAATTGAGAACAGATTCTCATTTGCAATGCATACCTGGCCGAACCTCAATAAATAAACAGCATGATTACAGACTGAAATGATGTTGGGTTATATATTTAATTCATTAGTACGCTACATAAAATTTAAGAGATTTAAAAAAAGAAAAGAAAAAAAAGACGTGTGTCATCAGCCAGTTCTTGCAGTCCATTCTTGGCATTTTTTCCTCCAGTAGTTTCTTTCACTTCAGGTTCGCCGAGTTCGGCTACGTCCAACAGTTCATCTACGCCAATACTGAACACATGCAGGGGGAAACAAATGTCATTCTAGGCAGGGGAATGATCAGAATGAACGATTCAAGAAAATCATTGTACTGTTAAAAAATGACTGTTAAGCTCATACCCCACTTAGGGGCGAACCGTCGTTTGCTAAGGTAGCAAAAGCTGATTTCTCGTCATGGTTTGTTCAACATTGGCCAACAGTGTTAACTGTTGTGAATGTCTTTGCAAACGAACCCTGACGGAAAAAAACAATATTGCGACCCTTGCAAATGTTCGCCACACAGTGAAATATGGGCTTTAAGAAAATAATTCTCTAGCATACAGTATGTGAAAAGAGCAATGGTGAAAGTGGTGGCATTCATGCTCATACAGTATGTTGCATTGTAAATTAAGTGTTAAGATTCAAGACTATAATTTTTTTTCTTCGAAAACAACATCATTGCAGTATTTCTGAGTATGCATTCTATATTTATCGTCAAAGAAAAAAATTAAAGAACATACTGATGAATCATAGATTTGAGCGTCAAACGTTTACATGCACGATTTAAGCAAAAATTTGTGCGTAGGCCATCATCCCGACTTCAACCCTACTGAGACACCATTGAGTAGGGCTGGTCTAAAATGTCGATATCGAATCGATATTCCTTTTCATAGCCCAATATAAATTCAGAAAACCATGAATCGATACTTTTAATAGTTTGCCTCCCGCCCGTAAATTAATGTGCCAAATAGGGCCAGACCAATTAATCAGCCGCCGATTATAATTGTCCGATTATTGGCCTTTAAACATCGGCCAAAACAATCGGCCAATTGAGCTAAATGGCCGATTATTTTCCCCTTAAAACATTTTAGAAGAAAGCCGAAGTTTCCGACACTGTGAAAGTACCCTGAATGCACAATTTTGCTTGCGTAGCATTAGCAACTATCAAGTGTGTAGCGTATGTTATTCTGGTTGTTGTCCCGAAGCGTCCTTTAAGCTGGTTAATGATACCGCAGTTGGAGTTAACTCTAACACTAAATACACAACGTTAAGAATTACATCCACTGTGTATTTAACTACAAAACACGCTTTGTTTTTAAAACATCGCAAGCCTAGCGCTAACAGGAAGTTAGCAAATGCTAACGGGAAATTAGCATCAATTTCGGGAGTGTTTTTCTTTCAAATAACGAATCGAATCGGGCCCTTCTGAATCGATTTTGGAAATCTAAATCGATACCCAGCCCTACCATCGAGCGTCACTTACTTGAGCAAATTTGTGTATCTGTTCGACCACAGCGGCGAACAGGGCGCCCACGCTCTCGTCGATCAGACTCTGCATGTAATGCACGGCCTCCTCGTCTGACAGATCCAGACGGAACTTGTCCTGCACTTTCTTGACCGTCTTGTCCGGCTCCAGGGCGATGTCGGGAATATTGGCGTCCACCATGAGGGAGAAGAGATTGAGGATCAGGTTGGAGTACCTGCGCAGGTGCAGGAAGGCGGTGTAGCACTGCTTCCGGAACTCCTGGTACTGCTCGCTCTGCATGCCCCCCATGCCCTCCACCATCTCCTTGCTCAGCTTCATAGGTGGCGGAAGCGGTTTGGGATCACGGCCCAGGATGTACCCAAAGTCGATATGGAAGAGTTTCCCTGGTGGCGGAAAATGATAGATTATTTATTTAAAAAAAAAAAAAAACACTTAAGGGTGCCGAGGACTCTCTTTGCTGTACCGGTCTTGGTCAGGAGCAGATTGTCCAGATGACGGTCTCCTACGCCCAGGATGTATGTGATGACACAATAACCGGCTGAAATACATCAGAACAAGCATTGAGGCCCACTATCCCCTAAAGACTGGTCCTGAATACACTCACCGCAGCTCTTCACGTAGGTGTCCATCACTTCGGAGCTGATACCGTACGGCCCCTTTTCACTCGGCGCATGCTTCCTGAAGAAGCTCTAAACCACAGAAGTGAATCACATCCACTTTAAAATGGTTCAATTTCACAACTAATAATGTTCAGAATGTTCAGCCATCTATGCCAGCAGAACAATTTAATGTCCTTCACAGCTTTACTCATGACTCGAAGACTTGTGGGAAAGAGTTTGGGAAGATGATGTAATCACAGTAGATTGCGTTGTGAGATATTGACTTTTTGACCGGCAAAAACGTTTAATGACGTAGGCTAAAATCCTAATGAATGCCGCCATAAACGTTGACGTTTACTACTTTTTTTTTTTTTTTTTCTCTCTCGCTCAATGGGCAGTGCAACGTCTTGTGCAGCGCTGCCTTGTCATTGGACTTGTGGAATCAAAAACACCCACTAACAATGGCCAGCAGATGGCAGCATTGTACCTCTTTTCAATTACAATGAAACGCTACAAATCTGATGAAATAGAACGTTTTCGAGGATGACGTGAATGATCAAAGCGTTTGTCACAAATGTAATTGACAGAGCGTCACTAAACAAAAAATATTAGTGTCAAAGTCACTGTTATGCAGAAAATGTATCTTTTCACAAAAAGCTTGTTTTCTCTGTTTTTTCTATTTTCCCTTATGTCATTCAAATGACCAATTTTCAAATGGTGATTACTAAAGAATGGCACTGTCAGGGTTGTTTTTTTGGATAATGTTTGGTAGTAAAAGAGTTAAAGGCTTTTTATCTAGTCGGGGGATCAACGTGAGTGTAATAAATACAGATTTTTTAGCATGTTAAATTAATGATTGAACATGTTTTTCAGCTAACAGTAATATGTACGTGTTGAGTAACTCAACGCCATTTCCTGAAAATTGGAGTTGTGAGGATTCCACACAACAACAACAACAACAACAACATGTGGCGGGTTGTTCGATGATTGCTTGAATGTGAGGGGCCCTGACCTGAATGTTGCCTTCAGTTGCAAGCACTTCGGCAACCGGAACAGACTGGACAAACTGCATGAAACCTGAAAAACAAAAACAAAACAAAAACAACATAAGCCATTGCTGAGCCACCCCCATTATCCTATGTTGTCATAGTTACCGTGCTTGGTGCTGGTGGCTAACACTTTGTAGGGCGTCAACTTCAGGTCCAGGTTCTCCTTCCTTAACAACTTAAAAAATATGTATATAGAACATTAAATATTAACACAGCACTGAAGAATACATCAGTAATGATATTTATAATTCTAAATAGTATTTATTATATTGTTTTGATATACCTGTGTGCACTAAGCATACATAAAAGGATGTAATGTGTGCGTGTGTGTGCAGGTATGAGCAAATCTAATTTAATGCTTTTTTTAATGCCAAGTTTAATGCAATTTAATAAATAATGCCCATGACCTGACAGCATATATGGCTGTCAGTTGATTAAAAATTTTAATCATAATTAATTACGAAGTCTACAGTTACCTGGCAACTAATTTTAAATTAATTGCTGATTTTAAAGTTTTTCATGCTCTTGTTAATTAACATAAAAGTTGACAATTATGTTTACCCAATACAAGTATGGTTGAAACTTAATGCATTGATATAGTAAGTTATACAATTATTTGAAGCTAAAAAGATATACAGATGAAGAGTGTAAAAAAATTGAGTCAGATTTATTTTGAGGTAACTTCTCTGCCACTAGGTGGCATTAGTGTTCCATGTTGGATGTTGGTGACACAAACTGTACATTTTGCTTTTCAAATTAATTGCAAATTGAAGGAACTTGTGGACTCCTGCCCATGTTTATTTTAAATTAAAACTAGCCCCCAGTCTCCACAAATATATATAAAATTATTGCTTGCCATTTAAAGCCTGAATTTTCGCAAAATCCATTTAACTTATTCACTCCCAGCAGCCATTTTCAGTGAAGCAATCCTATTTGCTCCCGGCTGTTTTACTGGACTTTGACTGATTTTTGCAAGGCCCACAAAATATTGTGTTCTATTGCTATAAAATCATGGAACCTCCTCAAAACAAACAGAGTCTCTTCTTTTATCAGGGAAAAAAAATATATGTTTGTATCTATTTGCGTTTTGCAGCAATTAGCATTAGAATATAACTAAGTTTCACCATCATTCACAAATCTGTTTAAAAAAGTGGGGGAAAGAGCTTTTTGCAACATGGCCCTGGTTGATCTCTTATACTCTGCTGCCACCTGCTGTCCGCTTTAGTAATAACTACCATTGCTTCCAGCATTCTCTTCAGTTATGAGGCTGCATTAAAGCCTTCAGTATGCTCAAGCATAAAAAAAAAACATTAAAAAAACATATAAAAAAAGGTCATGTTTTTGGGACCACTGCAATATTTAAAATAGAATGTTTTCATACGTTTTTGGGATCAAATGAGTTCATGACTTTAAATGCCTTTTTAGGTGCTGCCAATAGAAGTTCTTGAAGGTTAAAGATGTCATCTGCCAAGATAAAAACCTAAAAAATAAAACCCAAATCCCCCCCCCAACCCCCCCCCCCCCCCAATAAATTATCACCTAACACGTAAAAACGACCCAACATGTGAAAGCGTACTTTATCCATGAGTGAGATAATCTGGAGGATGAGCTGATCCTGTCTGAGGTCGTCGCCGTGTTTGAAGATGACTGGATAGGTGGTGGCGGCCTCCGTTTTGAAGATCAGCTTGGCGGGCATCAGCGCACTCTTATGTCAGAGTTGGGGACACACGAGTGAGCTGTGTATGTTCGTAGGCATGGGAAACGGAAACAACAACAACAACAAAAAGATGCCCGAGCAAGAGCTCTGAGGGACCTTGAAGAGCGTCGCCGTCTCCGGGACGATGCCTCGGATTCGGATCTGAGGCTCCAGCGGGAGCGGGATGGGCTCAATTTCCGAGAGATACACCTTCTCGTTGTCGGCCAGAAGCGCCTGCAGCCGTTCAGTCTGAACACACACAGTTGAGGTGTGTCACTTTATATGCTTGGCAGGTGATTCAACTTCACATTAAGCAACAGTTTAGCAGATAACGTTAAAAATATTCAGCAATTGCAACTATCTGCTAAAGGTTAATTTCAAACAAAACAAACAGAACTAGTGTACAAGTGTATTTAAATAGGGGTGTGCTAAAAAAAAAACACGATACGACAATTAGGGATGTAACGATACCGGCAATATCGTGATATCACAATATTAAATCTCCCACAATATATCGTCGTCACCACGTCACGATATTAAAAGCAGCAGAACTGTTAAAAAAACAAGTCAGGTTGAGTTCCATTTGTCTAGTTTTAGCACACTCTGGTGGCTATTTTTTATTTTTTATTTTTTTTTAAGTGCAGTTTAATTTTCACAAGGCATGTTTTGGCCCCTCTACGTTTCAAATCCAAGCTAATGGTCAGATGAAGTCAAGTCAAGTCATCTTTATTTATATAGCGGGGAACGTAATATGATGTGAAGCGAGTCAATATGTGGAGTAAGTGCCACAATACATATATTTATATATTTTTATAGATATTTATAATATTTTTTTATCATTTTTCATTGCTGTATTGTACAATAGCACGACATTGTGGTGTTTTTTTTTTTTTTGGTATGAGGTTTTATTTTTTAACAATACTGTGACTTTTTTTTGGATCGCCATCCTCCCCACAATATCGTGATAATTATCGTATCGTGATCTTTGGATATCGTTACATCACTAACAACAATATATCGTTGCGAGTCTCATTACAATACACGTATCGATACGCAGGTATCAGAATCGATATTGTTCGTTAAATTTATGTGTTGCTTGCGAATTGAAGTTGCTCAGGAGAAGTGGGAGCAGAGGAGACATTAAAAAAAAATCCAGCAGCGTCTTTGAAGTTAATTGCCTTCAATTAATGCACGTGCAGGAGGAGGGTGAGGGAGCCGCTGAGTGAGAAACAAGTGCCTTAGTTTGCATTGTACTTAGTTAAAAAAAAAAAAAAAAAAGTGCACGTGTGTAGTCTGTTTTACAAATAGCTCACCAGTGACTGGACACTGTCTTGCTAAGAAATATTAGAACAGAAGAATATCCAAAAAAATTTTTTACTTATAAACTTAACATGGTACATGTTTCTTAATGTACCAATTTTCCTATATTTCGTTTAAAAATGAAATGTGTTACGTGAAAAAAAATGCTTTATATTTCCCCAAGTATTTCAAATAAGCATATTTTAGAGCTGTAATTCTAATGATATTGATATTTTTGCTCATATCGGCTCATGCCTATTCATAAATTTTTCCGATGTGTCTGTTAAAGCTGCTTCTCGCTCTGCAGTGCGTACACATTTAGACCAGGCATGCCGTTTGTTGGTAAACCAGAAGAGCTGCTAACCAAAACATTTTTGCCATCCAGCATCATAAACATATAATTTAGGTATACATATGACTGTTATAATAAATTGCAAGTAAATTAATTTCAAATATCGAGATATATTGCCTTGAAGATGATGTATTGGGATACATACGTATTGCATCATGACCCCTGTATCGTGGTACGTATCGTATCGTGAGGTTGTTTAAAAGCTAGCTTTAGCTAACATACAATCAGATAACCACGATGATATGTCAAAAACTATTGTGTTTGTTTTGAAATGCCCACACCTTCTTCTTGCGATTGCCGCTCTCCCTCTGCACAGCCTTCATCAACTGCACCAGGCGGTCCACGAAAGTCTGCTGGGTGGCCAGAAGCGAGCGCATCACCCTCACACTTTTGTCGCCCTGCGGACGAGAAACGGCGTGAAGCCAAAGGAAGGACGGTGCGGGTGAGAAGGTGCTTTGGCGGACCTTCAGCAAAGCTTGGCTGAACCTCCTCATGACATTAAGGTACATCTCGTGGGTCTTGGGGTCCCTCTGCTGTGTATCCTGGTCCTCGCACTCCACGATAACATACCTGAAGAGGAGTGACAAGTATGTAAAAAAACAAACAAAAACAAAACATTGAGTAGAGATGGGGCACGCACACATCGGGACACGCACGTACCAGTACAAGTAGTTGGCCAGCGTGGAATTCTTGCAAGCACGGGAGATAAGGAACGTGCACAGGTCTTGCTGCAGATAAGACACAAATATGTTCAGCTAGGGCTGGGTACCGATTCTAATTTCCTCAATCGATTTGATTTCAATTCACAAGAGTTCTTTTCCAACTCGATTCACTTCATTTCAATCCGACATCGATTAATTATGACATCACTTATTCTTAAATGTTAAGTACCTGATAAAAACTCCACTAATATTAAATTCCGAAATAAATTTTGCGTAGGCAGCAACTCATGGGTGTCCAAGCTCGGTCCTGGAGGGCCGGTGTACTGCAGGTTTTGGATGTTTCCCTGCTCCAACACACCTGTTCCAATCAACAGGATCGTGATCAGGCTTAAGCGGAGCTTGCTGATGAGCTTCAGCTGTGTTGGAGAAGAGAAACATCCAAGTTTGCGCACCAACAATCTTCATTTCTAATTTAAATAAAATGGATTTTTGGATATTAATATTGATTCGATCCGATTCATAAATGAGAATCTCGATTCTTTTATGAATCGATTTTTTGGCTCATCCCTAATAGAAATATACCTTCTTTTTTTTTCCTGATGAAAGAAGAGACTTTAATATTTCTTTTGATAGGTTCCATGTTTTTAGAGCAATAGAACACAATATTCTGTGGGCCTTGCAAAAGCAGTCAAAATCCAGTAAAACAGCTGGGAGCAAACGGGTTTGCTTCTGTGAAAATGGCTGAGAGTGAATGAGTTAATTGATTCTGAAAAACCTCTGACCTCAAGATTCTCGCCGTCTGCTCCTTCTTTGCCTTTCTGCGTTGAGGTGAGGCCTCCAGATGTGGCCGACAGGATCTGGGAGCTGCACGAACAATAAACGCAGTGTAAAAAGGAGGTGCAAATGCAAAGTCTGTAAAGTCAACACCCAGGCAGCAGTCAGAGTTGAATTGAAACCAACCGCTGATTCCCAGCCAGACTATCCGCAAAAATGCATCACAACATGAAACGGCGCTCACCTGTCTAGTGCGGAGTCATCTGAAAGTCCCTGACTGTCTCTCTTGCTGCCTGGCTCCAGGCCTCCTTGGATGTCACTAAAATTCTCATACTTGAGCGCCTGCACCAGCTGGAGAAGATACATGAGCAGGTCCTACAGAGAGTGGAAGACAAATTGCAATTTCCAGATGAAAGAATTATTTCCGAAGTCAGCGAGAAGGGACAGGACTGTCGTTTGCTCGCCACCTCGTCGTCCGCCTGCTGCAGCCGCGCGACAGCGTAGCGTCGCACCGTCGGGTTGGTGAACTGCGAGGACAGCAGCTCCAGGGAGTCCTCCACATCCATGGGCCTCCATTTGCCCAGCAGCTCCAGGGCCTGCTTGGCCTCCTGGGGCAGATCCCAGTTGACGCACTTGAGGAACTTGGTCAGCGCCTGTGACAGAAGCGGATGAAGAACCGTGACGGGAAAGAAGGCACGCCGGGACGAAAGCGTGAGGGCGGAACTGACCTTTTCCTGAGTGGTGAGGTAGTATCGGAACTTCCACACCAGGTCCTGCTCTTCCGAGCTCAGCTGCTTGGTTGGAGGGTAGCTCACGATGATCTGTGGATGTAAACATGACAATATGTGTATATATAGATTTTTTAACGATTATTATTTGTTCTTTGACCGACATTCAGCTGTTCATCGCCATGGGAAGAAGTCCATTAGTATTTCTCAAAAAAATAAAAAATAAATTACGTCAAACATATCAGAAGTTGGCACAAAGCTAATGTTGAGAGGACCCATCAATTTATCAAGCTAGTTTTATTGTCTTGACTTCATTTGTTTGAAATTTTGAAAAGATCGCGGCTTGATAATTTAAAGGAATACTTCACTTATTTAGCCATTTTTGGCAGTCAAACATTAATATTTTGTCTAGAATTAATTTGATACTTTCATTATTTTTCACGTACAACTAGTACCTTTAAAAACACATTTTGCAACTTGCCGTCGACTGAAAATGACATCACAAGGGCTCAAGTAACCAATCACAGCTCACCTGTTTTCTTGGTTTGGTCATGTGACATTCACAAGCCGAGCTGTGATTGGTTACCTGCGCCCTTGTGATGTTATTTTCAGTTGACAGCAAGTTGCAAATTGTGTTTTTAAAGTTACTAATTATAACGGGAAAAATAATTAATTCAAATTAATTATAGATAAAATATTAACTTTTTATTGCTATAATGGGCTAAATAAGTGAAGTATCACTTTAACTTACGTTGAGCTGGTCTCGCGTGGCAGCGTTTGGCTTCAGGTCGTGATCGGATGGCCCGCTGCGGAGGCTACGGGCCAGTTTGTGATGCTTGCTTTCCACCAGGTTCTCCTACGGTGGAAAGCACAATTATAATAGACTACTCCTTTCCTTTCGTGTGGGTGCGTGTGCGCTCACCATCCCCATCTGTGGGTCAGGAACTTTGACAATTTCACAGCTGGCGAGTATGGGTGCTGCATCATCTCCATCCTGAAATAAAACATAATAATAATAATGACCATTCATCATCCTCAGGACCTACTTGTACAACGGAAAATGTACTTTTTATTTGCTTGTTCATGCCCAATAATCCCCCAGTGAGAAAAAAAAACAGATACTTGGCACCAATCTACTAAGTAAGGGCTTTGGCCTTGGCTTTTGGCGAGAATTTCAGAAAGAGCAGAAAAAATAATGCTAATATGAGTTTTTCAGCAAATAGCTAAACTTTAGTTTAGCTAGGTCCCACAACTGCATAACAACACAACGCAACATGCAAACATTTTAATCTTTTCATTTTATCTGCTATATTGCATATTGCAATCAGCGATAGGGATGTAACGATAAGTGCAATATCGTGATAACAAAACTGCCACAATATCGTCGTCGTCATGTTCACAATATTTAAAAGCAGCACATCTGTTTAAAAAAAAAAAAAAAGTCAGGTTGATTTGCATTTGTGCAGTTCTAGCACCCTCTGGTGGCTAGTTTTTTAGTGCAATTTTCGTTAGGGATGTTTTGGCCCTTTTATGTTTAAAATCTACACTACTTGTCAGATGAAGGGGAACATAATATGTCTGTGAAGCAAATCAGTATATGGAGGAACTCAATGTGTGCGCGCATTAACAACATAACTGTAATAATAATAAAATATTGTGATAATTATCGTATCGTGATAATATCGTATCGTGACGTTTGGCTATCATTACATCCCTGATCAGCGAATGTTTTTACGGCTTTTTCCATTAATATAAATATCAAAAACATACATATTGATTACAAGTCTGTAAAAAGCCAATATAGAATCTAAGTCAAAATATTGGAAACAGGTTTCTCATTCCATGGCATAGAAAATTGCGTCTTAACATAAAAGACCAAAATATTTCTGCATAATAATTTGATATTGTTTATTTCAATACAGGTTCATTATTGCTTAGACCTTGAAAAAATAATCACATATGAAATCGCACAAATACAGTATAGCTGCATGGATTATTTTTATGTGTAGTATTTTCTATACATTTTATACTTTTTTTGTGTTCAGATACATCTAGAACCTGTTTAGACATGTGCTTTCATAAGTTTGAATGAGTAGGAGGGGTCACCTATTTTATTTTTTATTTTTTCCTATGGAGTCTATATTGCATATTTTCACACTGGGTGGTTCCGCAATAAATTGTTTGTTTTTGTAGGTGCATTTGCAGCCTGCGCCACATACACAGATCTTGATTAAGTGAGAATTAGCGGCTCGCTAATGAAGTGACGCGTGAGTGGGGGGAAAATGCGTTAAGACGCTTAATTCTCTGCTCTAACTTTAGTCGTCACAGTATTAAAATCTGTGCTGGTGTTCATTGAATGTTCATAAAAAAAAGTGAGATCACCTTTTCATAGTAGACAATGCTGTATTCTTTGTCATTTGCTTTCACTCGGGGAAACTCCACCATTAGGTACATGAAATTGGAGCTGCGCTTCTCGCTCTGCCAAAAACACACACAAAAAAACATAAGTGGATCTCACGTACAAGACGTGGCAACCAAACGTGATGTTCCTGAGTGAAGCTGTCCACAAAACTCACCTCGTTGATCATCTCAATCTCCCTGAAGGTCAAGCGGTCCAGCCAGTCCACCTTGACCATGTGGCCCTGCCGATGGGCCTTGGTCAGCTGCGTGGGAGAAAAGAGGCGACTGAGTGCTGGATGCGGACGGTGATGCCGTGTGGCAACTACACATTTAGCAATCTTGGCCATAATAATTCCTTGGTTGTGATTATTTGTTAGTAAGCACATACACTGCAAAAACCGGGCTTAAAAAAACAAACAAAAAAACAAGGAAAACAAGTAATCAAATGAGGAACATAACATATATAGCTGTAGAAAAATTATCTGCAAATGAACAGAAAAAAAAAACAAAAAAAAACTTCTCTTTAAACAAGTTTATTTATATTAACTACACCTATAGTTAAGATAATTTTACTCAGAGTGGCAGGTACTAAATATTTTTAGAATCAATTAATTGATTATCCCATCGATAATGCAACATAAATTGATTTTGCATTATTAAACAGTAACATGCATGCGAGTTGCAACTACTATTATTCACCATTTGAGGTTGCCATCCTCAGTCTACTGTTATATCTGTGATTTTTAATTGTTCATCGCTTTGAAAGGCGGGACCTGGCCTGGTGAGTGACGGGGGCGACAGCGAATGAGAATGTAGACAAAAAGTGTGGAAAAATGACCCATTGAGAGGTTGCTTTGACCTTTTTTGTTAACAAAGTCTAAATAACAAGAAAATAATTCTGCCACTAGGTGGCATTAGTGTTTCCTGTTGGACGTTGGTGACAGGAACAGGAAGTATTTTTTTTTTCCCCCAAATGCAGAGCAATTGCATTGTATCAATTGCATTTAAATTTTTAATGCCTCTAGTCTGGACATTGTATTTAATGCTATGTAAGACCTTAATTTGAGCAAAATCAAATTAATGCTTTTTTTTTTTTTTAATGACCTGCAGAAAACCTGCTAATAACAAGCAAGATGTGAAACTGTTGTGGAAATTTGGAGGGGGGGGTTCCACAGTGTTACTTGTACTGACTTTCACAAAAAGAATATCAATGTCAGTCGATCTTTCATAGGCTCCTTTAATGTCATACGTAAAACATTTTGAAAATAATTCAGTTCATGTTCATGGAAATAACGTCAGTGATGCTTTTTGGGGGAAAAATAGTCGCTAGAGGGAGTCAGAAAAGTTGGTATTATTGACTGCTTGAGGAAACTAGCTCCCAAAGTTTGTAGACAGGTTGTTAGTGCAAGCAGTGCACGTCAGCGACTCAGCGAGAATGCACTTTATTCTACGAAAAAACAAACAAAACAAAAAAATCAAAATGTATTTTCCAGAGCATTATACTCGTATTACATCAACAGCCCAGCTTCCAAACTCCAGGATATTTTCCTCCTCAGAAAGTTGTATTTTCTCATATGTGAGGCCCATGCGCGCCGACTAATAGATTCCAGTCCAGGATTGTGCACATTCATCAACCCTGATTGCATTCTCACGTACACATGACTAACTGCCCCAGTCGTACTCACATCACCAAGTACCTCCAGGTCGGGGCCCTAGAACAACATGGCGCTTTAGAGTGAAACCCAGTCAGGAACCTACGCTTTAATCTTACTAAACAAAATACCTTGGCGAGTCTGCCCATCTGGTCCTCGGTCAGACTGCTGCTGGTGCGTCCCGGCGTAACTGTGGCCTCAGCGCCGTCGCCCTCCACGCCGGGCCAAACTTTCAGGTCGTGCATTCCTTGTCTGAACATTCTGCGGAGAGACATTATTTTACATAACCAGGATAAATAGAGAAAAGTAAATGATGAATAATGTTTTGCGTGTGTGTTATCTGATTGACACTTAAAAACGCATCGAAAACTCACCCGTATTTGCCAAACAGAGTGACCGTAGTACCCCCGACTGGGACAGCTCGACCGGGCCCATAGATGTCCCAAACAGTGAGTGCCACCTGGGCGCTTTGGGGCAGGTCTGGGTACTTGACCGGCAACCGCAGCCACTCGTTCCAACTGCAAGCGAGTACAGGATCATATTTGGAGAGCAAACGAATGCCATCGGGCACGTCTCGGGACTTACTTCCAACGTGTGCTGAAGGCCTTGTAAGAAGTGCGGACTGGCAGGGCAAGAGGCTTCCCTTCGGCGAACACTTGGCAGGTGACGTAGAGGTCTGAACAGTGATCTTGGTAGAGGCCGGAGAAGCGCAGCATGGGGTCCTCCAATAGGGCTTTGTAGCTTTTCTGCTCTCGCTTGCCTTCCAAACTGCCTCTGATGGCGCACACACACACACAAAGGGTTTGCTGCAGTCTCCAGAAACCATTCTTATTTGAATTTTATCAAGTGGTGGAAACTGATTTTTTACGTTTTCACAACAAGGATTCTCATCAGTACATCCGTTTAGGTGAGTGTGAGGGGTTCACGGCAAAATAACGCTATCACGGCTCAATAACACTGTCTATAATTTACTGTCTTTAAGCATTTTTCCCTTCAAGGTTACTTAGAATTAATTACTTTATTAGTAGGCTCGCGTAGGACAATCAATAAACACTTCCCTTTGTTATGTTTTAAGACCAAATATGACAAGTCAGTTGTGCAAAGTCACAAAAAAATAATAATTATCCTCCCCCAAGTAAAAATAATTGTGTGTTTTTGACACGACTTACATCTTAAGTTGAACATTGATGTCCAAGTCGCAGCTGTAAACGTAGTTAAACTTATCCGTGTCCATGTTCCGGCGGGGGGAATCCAGAGTCCGTTCAGACCTTTCGAAAACTCACTTACAGCAATGGAATGAAATGCAACACTCGCACTATTAGAGTAGCGTTAGGGCGTCAGATTGAAATTCCGAAAGCACCCATACTGGACCAAAAAGATCAACATAAATCCCACTCGCTTGTCTGAGTGAGACTTTGGTGTGGCGATTTGTTTTGCTACAGGGCTCGGATCGGCCCAAAAGCCTTACTGCACGGACCCGAGATGCTCTTGGTCTGCACGAGTTCAGCTATTACATCCAAATAGTGTATTTAAGGACAAATATTTGGAGAGCCCTTTCCGGGGCTTATTTATCTTTTTTTAGAGCTACACAACACAGCACTGAGCGAAAAATGTAGTCCGACTAAAGCAGCCAATTGCCCATGCGTCGCTGTACAGATTTGAAAGGAGAAGGGCGATCGATTGAGTCGTGGCTCGATTAGAATCACTGGCAAAGAAAACAGGAAAGAGACCGGGCCTGACGCTTCAGCGAAACTTGAATTTAAAGGGCCATGCAGAGAAACACGGCTGCGGTTGAACTAAGAAAGTGAAATTATTGCAACTGTCTGATTATTATTATTTTTGTTGTTCTGTGCTTGCATCAGTAGCGTCACTATATAAAGAGAACCAAAAGTAGAAACCATGTACACTTTCAGGAAGGAAGGAAGGAAGGAAGGAAGGAAGGAAGGAAAATAAATTGGAAAAAGAAAGATGGATGAAGGAAGGTAGCAACAATGGTATGGTAAGACACGGAGGAAACGAGGCTGCATGAAAGGAAAGAAGGATGGAAGGAAGGATGGGAAAATGGAAGGAAAACAAGGGTCATTGGAAAGTAAAGAAAGAATGGGGTCGAATACAATATTTATGTATGACTTTACTACCACTGTTGATGGTCTTCAACTAGAAGACTGAATGAACCCTATCGGGTGTGCCCTCCTTTATTTATTTATTTATTTATTTCCTTTTTTTAAAATCAACAACGACCTAAATTAATTATTTTAAAGGGAGTTGATCTCATCCTCATAGCTGTCGGACCAGCTCTAGCGGAACTTTTGAGTAATTGTCTGACTGCCATCCAATTCAAATATCAATCAGACGGTATCTATCAGGTGGGCCCTGGCGCCGTCTTGTGGCCAGAAGCACAAACAGACGTCAGGGCGCTGTACCACCCTAGCTAACTGGACGTGCTTACGTGGCGTCCATGTTGGGAAGGGCGACACTCCCATACTTTTTTTGTCAATGCAAAAAATGTGCGCAATCAACACGAAACATTTCGGAAGCAAATATGTCGGCATCCTCGTTTTGTTTTCTTGCCACCCATAGGCTACATGAAATGCGTCGCCGGCCTTGACACTCCATTTAGCGTTAACATTTAATTTATATAAAACATAAAAAATAACTCCAGCGCCCTCCCGCGACCCTTGTGAAGAATAGGCGATCAAGAAAATGGATGGATGGACATAAAAAAAACAATATTTGTATTTAATATTTACTTTTAACGTTTAAAATCGTAACATTTAGACTTAATTAGAATATTGAACATTTAAATAAGATAGTAGTACTAGTTACTTTATTCTTCTAAATATTAATTTTCTGTACTCAAGCTTTTTTTTTTTTTTTTCTCACCTTCACATCATTTATTACAGAATGGGCCATTGGCTCCAGCTCGGCTGGAACGTTTTTTTTTTTAATTAATTGATTAATTTATTTATTTATTTTGTACTTGAATATTTCCTGCAACCTCATGATGACATCATGCCTGCACTGCAGCGGTAAGCACCGCTTCCGCGTGTTGATACTAATATTGTTTGCAGATTTTCATATCTGTTATTGTTCATAAAGTTTCAATAACATTTTTGGGGTTAAAAAAAAAAAACGGTTTTCGGCAAAACATTTCCCGCCACGGCGCTCAATCCGGAAGTCATTTTCACTCGGTTCTTCTCCAGCGGGCGGCGCCATCACACCGTATGACAACAACAGTGTCTCAATGTGCTCAAACCATCCAAACTGCCGCAATACACTAGTTATGCTTGTCGATCCCACCCCACCAACCCCCTTTATCGATTAGTATCAAAGCAAAGAGGACAGAAAATTCACTGGCAGCAAAGCTATGCGATCACGTTATCGCTCCCAGTTAGAAAAGTAAATAAAATAACAACTTACATATATAAAGTAGGTGTATACTTGTTAAAATGTTATTTTATTTACAGGGTCCACAAGTAATGGTAAATAATTTTAGTCAACAACAACAACAGAAAGTGACAAAATGATTAAATCAAGCTAGAATAAATAGGGGGAAGAGGGATTGAAAAAACTAAATACTAATGAAATGTTTGCCCACTTTTAACCCACCGTGTATACTATATACATTACAACCAGGATAAATGTAATAATAAAAAAAAAAAAAACTACAATTAATTTATGTTTATTTCCGCAATGCATCCAAATACAAGACAAAAATAACTGTTAAGCAATCACAAATATAGTGTGTTTCATTTCATGTTGGTATTGTTTAGCATCTTAAATCTCAATCACAACATTTGTTGGGCCCGGGTTTGGGGTTGCAATTAGATTATTTTTCAAAATTTTAAGAATGCATACACTAATGAACAGGTACATACAAATAAATGATAGTAGTTTTACCTATAACCTGCTGACCTATGTGTGTGCGGTGACTTATGCCAGAATGAGGCAAAAGAAAAGGCAAAAGTCTGAGTGCTCTCAAACTGCTATAGAAATGCAGGAAATGTGTTTGTGAGCATCTGCCTTCCAAATGATAATTAAAAAAAAATAAAAAATATCACTTGAGTGACTGGATTAGAAACATACTAGTCAAAACTCGACACAAACACACTAGCTTGGCCCCTTAATTGCACACACATAACATTTTGTTGGTCACTACCTGAATGAATGAATCGGATCTGCATGGGGAATTTGGTGAACGTCTCTTCGAAAGGCGATCAGGAGCCGAAGCCGTGTGCCAACGAAGCAGCTGGGCAACATTTTTGTGTTCCATCACGCTCTTTGTGAATCTGCATTAATGACGTCCCTGCTTAGACCTGCCAGTTTAGCCTTTGGAGATGATCCGGCTTCAGGACCCCATGGCATTTCGAGGCATATGCTTGCCTGTCACCTGCTGAGTATTTTCCATCGACTGAAGTGAGGCCTCTGTTCATGGTCTATGCAAATACGCCAGCGCGTCGGTGGCGAGCTATGCAGGGCATCAAAGATTCACCGTTTTTCAAAGCAAAACACAATCCTGGTAGAGTATTGTGATCTCGTGACTGAAATGTAAATGAAGCAACGATGAAAAATGTGATATTGCTAGGACAACTATCATGTGGATGCCAAAAAACACAGTCACGCTTCGATTTTCTTGCATTTTGGGCCAAATTATTTGACAGCATTGTTTCGGGTTTTAATGCCCTCGGCATGAAACGTTCTATAGTAACATGTCACTCACATTTTGGAGTTTTACAGTGACCTTCCACTCTTCTGCCGTTCATATTTTTACCTCTGTAAAGGGTACTTTAGAAATTCATTTCTCTAAACCGAATACATGTTTGAAGATACATCCTGAACACGTGCAAAGACTGAGAACTGTGTAGTACCCAAATGTGGAGTTATGGAATTTCACAGTATTTTCGCTATTTCAGCTTTCCTGATTTTATTATTAGTATTATTATTTTCAGGCACAGCGAACACGGCATCCAGTTACTAATCACCTTTGGCCCATCACTTACTAGTTACAGTTACAGGTATAAATAGTTTGACAATTTCGACCACTACAGCATACAGTTGTGTAGTTTTGATGAATGCAAGAATCTAGAGAGTAGTTTAGTGACAAGTATTTTGTGTTATTATGGACTACATTAATATATACAACACCAAATGAGGCAGTGATGTATTGGAAGAGTCAGCAAATTTTGCAGGCTTGGTAATAACTCAAGACATTTTTATTTTCACTTTACATGGACTTTAAGAAAATGTTTTTAAAGGGATTTTTTTTTACAGTAAACTGTACTGTACAAGTTTATAAAATACCCCAAGAATGAAGAATTGGAGCACACTCTATACACATAATTTCTTGTTTCTAATCTGTGCATCCAACTGGGATTAAACTGGTCAAATAGTGGTGAAACCAGATTATACAGTCACATTTTTAGTCATATTATTAGGACACGGCTCTTAACTAGTGAGGGCCTCTCTCGTCATTGAAACGTGAAGAAGCAAACCCGAAACATGTCGAGTGGATTAGCGTGCTTAAACCTGACCGCGACGGGCGGATTGTGTACGGCCGGAGGGCAAACATCCAGCTAAAAATCAAGCAATTTCACAGTGAGTGGCCTTCTGTCATCGCACCAATCCCCAGCTGGCCAGCTCAGATCAACCTCACTGTATCATCACTTGTCTTTGGCCTGATATCACATACAAAATGGACGGAGCTAGGTGCCCTTTGGGTATACTAAATAGTCGAGAAGAGGCCTTTTTGCTTAAAGCTCTACTTGTATGTGCTGATGCTCCATGTTAAAGTAGCAGTTGTTTGAGGGTTTATAAATTACTATAAAAATCTATGCTAATTGAAGAGTTAGCCCATCTATAGGGTTTTGTATTAAGTTAGCGTAAAGTTAGTGGTCTTCTGTTAGACAAAATTATAAGTACAAAGTGGCCTTTTTTTCCCCAAGAATGTAGCAGCAGTTCCTTGAAGGTTTAGGTTTAAGGTTTACAGTACAATTGAAGCTAATTGAATAGTTAGCCCATCAATAGAGTTTTGCTTGAAGTTAACATAGCGGTCTTTTGTTAGACAAAATTATATGAACAGAGGTGCCCTTTAATAGCCAACAAGAGTAAAGTAACCATTACTTGAGGGTTTATAAAAATCTATGATAATTATGCCATTATGTTAGCATCAAGCTAGTGGTCTTTGTTAAATGAAATTATATCGTTTGCTTGACTATTTTGGAGGTTAAATATATAATGTTTAATTTGTTTGTTTGTAATTTGTTTTTGTCTGTGCTGTTCTTCAGACACTTCACCTCAGCCTGGCATCTGCTAAAGGACACAGGTACACCCGTCCGACATCCGCATGTGCGCCACCTCGACATCTTTTGATCGGGGGCCAACAGTCTGTGGGCCCCCCGTGCAGGCACTCGACTCAGGAGCCCACACGGACTTTAAGGAAGATTAAAACAGCTCCTCGGTAGAGCGCTTTTGTGCGCTTCAAGCTGTTGCCTTGCAGGAGGCGCAAGGAGTGGCCGCTTTTTTTGTTTTGTATTGCTATTATTTTGATATATGCAGAATAATTATGCTAAGAGATATGGATGTATCCCAACTGACTGTGAATGCTTCTTTTTTTGCAAACAATAACAAACTGCATTTAAATCACAGAAATATCACTAGATATGACAAAATGAATTTCTATAGACGTTTTCTTTCTCTCATTGGCTGATAAATTTGTCTTCTGTTAGTCCGATCCATTGTCTTAGCTGCTTACTCCTCACAGGGATCGCGGAGTTGCTGGAGCCTATCTCAGCTGGCCTCGGGCAGTAGGCGGGGTGCACCTTGAACTGGTTACCAGCCAATTGCAGTAGTCCAATGATGATCATGAATAATGTTATGAATGGAACTCTGCTGAAGTGACGTGACTTTAAGGAGCCATCTTATTGGACGAGGAGTTGTTTTTTGTGCCAAGTAGACTGACATGGGATACTTTTTTGTGCTGATTTTAGCTGAAGTTTGCTGATAATGAATCCCTTTTTTTTGCACCAACACCCAAAGATGTGAAAGAGTATAGGCATTGCTTATAAATAGATGAATTAAAAAAAACTTTACTATACTAGTAATTTATGGAAGGTGAGTACAGCTGACTACTGACTGAGAATGGATGGATGGGTTTGTATTTGTTATTTAACTACAACTTACTACTGAGTAATTACTAGTACTATTACTACTACTGTTTTTACTAGTACTACTAACTACTACTATTAATAGTAATTAATAGTTAATTACTTTGTAATTTTCAAGGAATTTATCTTTTCATTTCCTTCGTTAGCATTCAGCTATTAACATTCAGCTTTCAGCATTCCCACACAATTTCTTCATAAATTGCACTTAGTCTCGTTTTAGATGTCATATTGCTTCCTATTTATAAAACAACAACAAACAAGCTGTTAAATCACTTATAATATTGTACTGTATGAAAACGGATAACAGGTATTAACATAAATAAATAAAAAATAACAAATTAAACAGTTTTTGCATCATACTTCATTTCAACTTTATTGTAGTCTAAGTGTTAGCCTGACAAGGCTGATTCTATTATTTATTAGCATTAAGCTAGCAGGTCATTCTTAAGGCAGTTTGGTTGGTTAAAATACACAACATGTAATCCAATATTTCATGTTGTTTGACAGTAAACAGTTTTTGAAGAATTGTACACTATTTCTTAAGCTGCTCTCAAGTTAGCACTTGTAATGCGACAGTGTAGGTGCAAACCTTTCCTGCCCCCTTTACTTTGGCAGAATGACTTGCGCATGTTTGAATTGATGCTAATATTTTGACCCAAAGCTTTGCTATTAACACCCCGCCGACTCCTACAACCACAGCTGAGCAATCAAACGCGCGTCCGTCTTCGTTTAGATTATGGATTAATGCTGAAATGTTCGACAACAGTCGTGCAAACACACATATCGTATTTGCGCAGCCGGTTTGCCGCGGCGGGTGCTAATCATACGCAAACAGGCTTTGGAGGGCGAGGGGGGCTGCAATCTTGCAGGACTGCAGGTTTGCCTTTTTAGTGTTTTATCACATGAAAGAAGTTTTTAATAAACGTATGCAAAGGGCTGCTTGGCCCTCAGCCACGTAAGGATTTTTGCTTCTCACTCTGTTGCAGGTGAGGGCCTTTTGATTCTCGCCGTGTCACGCCTCCGGTGGTGCAGCCACCAATAACAGGCTGGCTTCACCAATACACACACACGCACACACGCAACGCACACTGCTCCAGGTGCCAGAGTGTGAAGGGATCAGCCAATCCTGGCGTTTGCCTGAAGCTGGATGGTGGCCATTGGGTTATTAAAAGCAACGGGAGAGCTGGGCTGCTCACCTCTGTTTGATGCTTTATGGAAAAATAACAGAAAACAGAAGCGTGCTAAACCTTAGCCCGGGATACAACACAATTGTGGTCTCAGAGGGCATGCAATCGAGTCTTCGCGTGAGCCGATAAGAGACGAATCTCCATAATGTTTACTATTTCCACACTTTGCTGAGATGAGATCATGTTCTCGCCCGTAGCCAAAACGCCGGCCTAATTGCGTTTTGTCCCATATGCGAATTATTATTAACAGGGATTCATTTACCGCACTTCCTTTGCCAATTTCCTAAATTAAAAAGAAAAAAAAAAGTGCAGATTTACTGCCGGACCTCCTCCCGCCCCTCACCCATTTTTGGTGACGGCTTCCAGCGTCGTCATGGCAACCGCCAATCTGCGAGGATGGCGATGGTTTGCATGTGTGGCGCAAGGATCCGAGAGACGCAGGTGGAGCGCGTGGAACAATGGGGCCTGCTTGAAAAAGAAAAAAAAAAGAAAAGAAAACTAAACACCCTGCCTTGTTTGCCTATTTTGATTTGATAGTTCTCATCATCACGGGCTGTGTTGGAAATGACTCCCTATGCCCTATAGTAGTCGGGCTAGGGCGGAAAAAGTCAGTTAACTCCGGTAAGTCGACCACAGTCTACTACCAAATTATAGTCCACTATATGAAAATCCTTATCAGTTAATTTGGAAGTGGAGAGTGACCAGTTCCAAACCCTGACAAGGAATCTCACCCAAAAACGGAACGACGATGCTCCCTGATTCCAACTTGATCACCCAGTAACCCAAGCGCAGGTTACAAGGCCGTACCTACTTTGACTTTTAATGGCTTTTGTGGCTCATATGGCTGTAATGTTATGGAAATCACGAGCGTGCGCAGTAAATAAATCAATCATCCGAGGAGCCTTATCTATCACTGCACATTTAACCAGTCAGCTCCCATATATAGGTTAATTAAAGCACAATGGTCGAGAAGCGGACCTGGCAGCCGTCCTGCTTCTGTTTAAGCCTCATCTAGGCCTGCTGGGCTGCGGCTTTCTACAGCCAGATGATATTCGCCCGCTTCGCCCACCCGCCCCTCATCCCAGCTGAACACATAAATCATCCGTGAGGGACTCTGGCTCGGACCCCAAATTCCGTGAACAATGGCCTTGGTCCGCAGATACCAAACAAAATCGCTGGATTGTCTTCAAAGCGAAACGAAACAAACAACAACCCCCTCCCTGAAAAAAAAATTATCTCGGGGCATATAGAGCAGATTTGGAACAAATCAATTAAGGTGCTGTTCTACGTCCCACATGCTGATATTGTATAGCGCGTACCACCGCTGGTTTGCTTTTATGTGTGGTCTGAGTCGCAAGATAAGACTTGAGCAGGCATGTGAGTGTCGGTGGAGGCTGATTGCATAACAAACGCACGCGCGCACGCACACACGTCAAAGTTCAACTGAGGAGGATTTCTGATTTGCCTGAGCGTCCAAGTTGAGCTTTATTAGGAGACGTATGCGCACTGCAAGTCATACTTGAGTTTCTCAAACTTTTTGAATCCAGTTACAGTGAGACATTTTTCTAAGGACCGCCATAACCTTAACACCAATTACACATAACTACTATGCATATAACACCTATATTCAATTCAAAAGTTCAGTTTAACATAACTTGGGAAACAAGGGACAGAAAACGAAACCATACTAGCTATATTTAAGATGTTAGAGGAGAGATGCATGAAACTTTAAAAGCAGTACTTTGCACTGCACTTATTGTAGTCCGCAGACTATTACACAATACCTGAATTTGATTTGTGGATGCTTGTTTTTAAAATATTTTTGTTACGTTTACCACACAAAACATACTTTGATTTTTGATTTTTTTTTTATCTCACACACAAAAACTAAAACTAGTACTAAAACTAATACAACTAAATAAAAACTAAGCTTTTTTTTAAACTAATCAGAAACAATAAATTTGCTTTGAAAACTAAAAATAAGAAATAAAAAAATGATTATAATGAAAATTAAAAATTTATTATAACCTTGGTTTGATCACAAAGTTTTGCCATACAAGTCAGCAATCTACAAGCAAGAAACTTATCATATACATTAGCTTTACATAAAACATCAAAGCAATGTTAATTGAATGAACCTTTTATCCCTTATAATAATTCAATATACAGTATTTAATAGTAAAGGGTCAAAATATTCCAAAACGTTCAGATAAATTCAGGTGGGTTCCCATCGGTTCCAGGCGACTCCCCTAATTGCATTTCACACATCTTGTATGTTTTTAGTTTGGCCAATTTACTTCCTTCTTCTTCGGGTAAAATGGTTAGTTTAACTTTATTTAGATGAATGTTAGAGTGTCTTATAATAATCCAGAATGAATTTGTTTTAAGAATAAAACTGGAGGTCAGCAGGGATGAAATAGAAAACTGGCTCTGCTAATATTGTCATGACTGGGTCACGCCAGGGTTAAGTTTAGGTTCATGACCGTCAGGTCAAGTGTCTGTTTTGAACTGATGTAACAGCATCTAGTTTCAACTGGTTTTAAGCTATGTGATGTCAATAATCTTTAATCCTTTACCTGGTCATTTAAAATGAGATCAAGTGTCTGTTTGGAATTGATGTAACAGCATCTAGTTTCAATTGGTTTTAAGTTATGTGACAGCTATGTGATGTCAGGAGCTTTGTGATGTCAATCTTTAATCCTTTACTTAGTCACAACCAATCAGGTCGATTCACTATCTGTAGTAGCTGTCTGAGAAGTGTGTGTGTGTTTGTCGGATTACTGCCACCTCTAGTTTAGTCTATTTCACCTCTAGTCAAGTTTGTTCCATGTCTCCCGATGTGAATAAATAGTTAAAATCTTATTTGTGTCTGTCTTTTGGGATCCAACCTCAGCACACTTACAATTATCTTTAATTGTTGGCCATCATTGTATACTTGTAGAGCCTAATTTAAACATAAAATAAACATTTTTTTTAGGTGCTAATTGATGTAAACAGTTTGAGAATTTACTTTTGGATCCACCTGTTGACTTTAATACAACTAAACAGGCTCAGAATTAAGTAGTACATTCAGGCAATTCTACTTTTTGTGACCTTCAGGTTTTGGTGGAGTTTTTTCTCATGTGAGCCTTGGCTCAATAAAGGGTGGGAAATTTTATCCTAGAAACAAATGAATTGGAAATTGGAGGATATTGGCTGCGTCCACACTGAAGCTATTTTACATTTGGCGATTAATCAGATGGCTTTCTCAATTGATTCATGGGGCATTGTTTATATTAAAAAAAATAAAATAAAAAAATAAAAAATCAATCTCCCTTTCAGTGTATAATATCACTGCTTTGGCTGACTCATGCTCCCTGGCGAGCAGCTCTCCTTTATTCACATCTTAATTATCTTTGATTTCCATTGCACTTTATTTGTGCAAAGGAAATCAATGGGCCCAGTCCGTGGTCAAGACAAATTGTAAGATCAGTAGCAAGCTGAGTGACCAAATGCAAATGGAAGTCCATTCATTGATTTGCACAAGATGGATGGATTCAGAGCCGTCTCGCACTGCATTCTCCTTTTTTTTTTTTCCTTTCTTACATCGCCACAAATATGCTGTATTAGGTCTTTTTGTTGTTTGTGTGTGCTTGCAAAACATTCAGTATGTACATTTTATTGGAGGGTGGTGATAGCAATGGCATCATGTGTGATTAGGATTCTCTTTTGGAGGGGTCGCAGAGTTGAATGTATCCCAGTGGAAAAAAAAAAATGTGGCGGTTCTCACTCACATATTCTAGATATAACAGCACATTTATTCACAGATGGGCCTTTCCCGTCTCAGTCGTTGTTGACAGACGCCCACATTACCATGAGTGCTTTATGAGGAGAACATACATATACATATATATATATATATATATATATATATATATATATATATATATATAT
This sequence comes from Festucalex cinctus, assembly GCF_051991245.1. NCBI lineage: Eukaryota > Metazoa > Chordata > Actinopteri > Syngnathiformes > Syngnathidae > Festucalex > Festucalex cinctus. The sequence goes on from NC_135426.1 coordinate 14,575,862, forward strand.
ATATATATATATATATATATATATATAGCTCCATCTTCAGATTGAATCTGTGATCGGTTATCATTTTTTCCCAAACTTGTTGATCGCCGATTGGCCGAAAAACCCTGATCGCGTAAAGCCTTGAATAAATAGATTTTTACATGAATTAAATAAATTTTACAATTTATTCAAATTAAATTATGTATGCAGACTTGCTGTAGCTGGTAGAAGATCATTTAAAATATAAATATACATCAAATAAATCATGCACATACCCTCTTAAAACTGCTGGGTAAAAAATAACCCAAATTGTGTGAAATAGCTAACCCGATGCTGGTTTTAAAAGGAACGTCAAATTAATTGATAAAACAATCTGATCAAAATCCATAGTGAGTAGGTTAAACAAATAACCCAGCATTTTTTTTATTTGAATATATTTAAGCAATTTATCTTATTTACTAATTATTAAAATAGTTTTGCTGTATCATTTTGAGACATGTTCATGTCATGTTCCAGCCTCTTGAGCGGTTTAAAAAAAAAGAAAACGCTCAATGAATATGTCATCTAAAGCGAGATCTAGCATCTTCTTTTTTTTTTTTAAATTAACATATAATGTTAAAATCATCTAAGACAATGACTGTCTTCGGCGAAGTTTTTATGAAATGCAAAAAACAATTGCATGATAATCAGCTCATACAAAAGACAAAAAAACCCCCCCAAAAAATCAAAAAAACAATGATGGCTTATACTTTCATCAGGACATCATATACCGTAGATGAAATGTTAATCATGCCGATCTAACTAACGGTGGGCTTCTGCCAACAAGACAGATGGAGGATTAATGAGAATAACGAGGGGTCTTTGTCTATATGGCGCCTTTAAAAAGCTGCGATTCGGCCCAAAATGGAGGAAGATTGTCGAGGTTCTTTCTCTAACGCCACAAATGGCCGTCGTCACCGTCGTTACTGGGCGGGCAATTGGTGGCGAACACCTGTCACGCTCACTCAGCGTCAGATATCTCGTCGCTCTGCGTGAATGATGAATAATTACTCTGGTTTCAAAAACCCGCCTATTAGCGCTAACCAGGTTACATTGGACATCTGTCTGCGCGCGCCGAGCGATATAATTGGCCGCCGTCGCGTCGCGCTTTGCGAGTGGACCGGAATTGTGCTAGATGAAAGCCGGAAAGGGAACACAATATGTCCACGTGCGCTCTTCGCTGGCATGTTATTGGCACGCTCGGGCCCGAGAACATATGTTCGGAACTCGGGAGGCTTGGGGCAGGAGGGAATAGGGGCCCGCGTTTGAAGTCAAGCGCCGTGTTAAGCAGAGAATCGGCACAGTTGCGGGTTAGAGACGCTCCTTCTTGTTCAAAGGGATGGAAGGAAACGCTCCGGGGAGCGTCCGACATCAAGAGCTGACCCCAGCCGCCGTTTCGCGCTACCTTCTGCCGTGCGTCCCGCCGCCGTATGCTGCCATTCCCAAAGACTGGCAGGCCTGTGCCATCTGGCCTCGCTACGGATTCCCCGGACACATATTGGGAATCCGAACTATGCCGCCTCCCTTCCCTGTGTGCGTCATCCTTGCTTGGGTGGAAGGGGCAATGCTCTCCAAATGATCCCACTTGCCCTTTCCCATTGTAATCCCCCACGTGATGGGATCCAGCGGGAGTGGTCGATAGTTTTTAAGACGAAGGACATTTCCTGGGGTTATCGGCCACCTCACTAAGTGGGACCTTTACAGTAAATTGTCTAAAATATTTTGCTCTAGATCTGTTTCACGTAAATCTTGATGAATTCATCTATTTGCCCCCACTAGCTTAATGCTAACGCACAATGTAAAATGCTACTGACAGGCTAACACTTAGCATTGATAGCCATGGAGTGATAACATATTTCAACACAAGCTTTCACATAAACTTAAATTTACAATTAGCTAAATCTGACAATTAGCACAGATTTTAAACATAGAAGGCCAAAACATCCCTAATGAAAATTAAGTTGCACTAATAAAATAGCCACCAGAGGGTGCTATAACTCCACAAATGGAAATCAACCTGACTTTTTTAACAGATGTGTTCCCTTTAAATATTGTGAGCATGACGACGACAATATTGTGGTAGTTTTAATATCCCGATATATCGATATCACAATATGGCCTTATCATTACATCCCTAATGTATATGTACTTGTGGATTAAATGGCAAAGTTTGCAGTCTCTGTCATCACAACGTGCCGGGTGAGCCTCTCAATGTAGCACCACGCTTCTTTTATTCTCGCCTCGAGTCTGTAGCAAACTTCTTCTTGACTGCTACTGGCTGCAGCCCGGACTCGACATTTTTTTTCGTTGTCTCGGAAGTACAATATACTGAATTTGCAGTTAACAGGCTCTCCGTTTAACGCTCAGTGTATAGGCGTGAGTCACCAGTGTTTTTTTTTTGTGATGGTCCAGTCGATGGGCTATGGCGCTGGGTTCAGCTGTATGCAACCGAGTTTGGTGGAGCTGACGCTATGATTTTGCGGCATGTTGTCACACGGGAACGCTTCACAACGTGTACATCTACCCCGGTAAGACCCCCCCTGGCACTCGTTTCCCCTTTCGCATGGCGATGTGGTGCAAGGATCTGATCCTCTAATCTCACAACGCCAGGTTTCACTCAATGTCATCTGCCACTGAGCTGCAGCCAGGCGCCCCCATCCCGCCTCTGGCACCACACGGCCACCCATCCAGTGTACGCGTGTGTGCGTGCGTGTGTTTCTACTCACCGTTGCTAGGCTACGGCGGGAAACCTTCTTCCTCACCCGAATTTTGGGTTGCTTCCACAGCTGCACCGGGGGACCAACATGGCCGTGTTCCCAGAACTGGGAAGAGCAATTTCAGTAGAGCTGGTTTGTCCTGTCGAAAGGAGGAAATCGCATTAGGAACATGTTTTTTTTTTTTTTTTTTTTTTTTTTTTTGCTCAAGTTGCTTAAAAAAGGGACAAAAATAAGAATTTTTGTTTACCAAAATTAGAGCTACTATTTATCACAAAACAAGTAAATCTTTTGTTAGCTGCCTTAAATGTGTCCACTGTGCTGATTGGCAAAAAAAAAATAAAAAATGGCCCTGGCATTTTGGCTTCAAGACTGGCCGGCCCACCTGGTCCATATTGTAAATGTGTCATATGCTGAAGGTTGGATCCCAAAGCGCAGACACAAATAAGGTTTCTACCATTTATTCACATCGCGAGGCGTAGAACAAACTTGACAAGATGGGAAACAAAGAGAGTTGCACAGAGGGACAGAAAGCAATAATCTGGCAAACACAAACACTTCTCAGAACGCTACTGCAGACAGTGAATCGATCTGATTGGTTGTCACTAAGTAAAGGATTAAAGATTGACATCACACAGGTCCTGACATTACATAACATCACATAGCGTTTTTCCAGTTGAAACCAGATGATGGTGACATCAGTTCAAAACAGACACTTGTTACCTCAATACAAAAGAGACAGTTGACCTCATGGTCATGAACCCAACCTTAATAGGTCATGAACTCAAACTTAACCCTGGCGTAACACCAGACATGACAAAATGGATTGATTAATAGGCTGCTTCCTCTAAAACGAGGGGAGAAATGAAAGAAAATAATAATTAATAATAAATAGCACCACATCAGCCCTAAAATACGCCATCCCATCAGGCATCTTTCCTGTATGCTTGACGGCCATTCCAGCCCTGCATGATGCCACGTACAAATTGGTAATGAAGTGGTGCCGCCGTGAACGAAAACACAAATAATACTTTTATTTCATCCTCTTGGAACGTACTTTATCCATTGCCTGTTCTGATCTAAAGAATATCAGTGACAATTAATCAATAGACTTTTGTTATTTTTTTATTTTTTGCAGTGTGGGATTGTCCTGAGGGTCCTAACTCCAATTGTTGCTGACTGTAAATGGGGCAGGAAAGCGGAAGACGCTATCCCTGCGCATGTCACTTTAGCAGGCCGACGGGGGGGGGGGGATGCTGTCAAGGCGGCCGAATAAAAAATGCGCCGATCCACTTTTCATTTGAAAAGCAGCCAAGTTCTCGACTCCGGGATCCACCCATCTTAGATCGATGTCCACCCACGCATTCTGCAGTAAGCTAACCGTCAAAGTCTTTTTGGAGCGTGACGCTTGATGCGCGAGAAACATTCTGTAGGTTCGACCAAACGACTCAATAAATCCTCTCCCTCCTTTTTTTTTGACCACGGAGAGCGAAAAACAGATGCTCTCGCGCCGCCATGTTGCCAGCCAAGATGACGGATAATCTGCCAAAGGATCCCTCGGAGGCTGGCAGGAGAGCATCTCAAAAGCGAAGAGCGGGGTATTAACGTGGACATGATTGCTATCGCTGATGGCCCCCTGGCACCTTTGGCACCAAATACAAAGAAAGGACAGCAGGTGCATTTCATCCTTGTCCGTTTCACTCATCTTAAGAAGAAACTTAGTCCCACGTGCGAGAAAATGAGCAATAAAATGGACTCGAGAATGGAGATTTTTAGTATTTGGCAGTGACTGATAAAGAAGCATTGTGTTATTTCTAATAATTGGAAAATAAACACATTGTTGCCCTCAGTTCAACTCTGCTTTACGAACGGAAAACTTTTTAATCCTCTTCAATCTGCGCTCTGTCGGGACCAGAAAGATCCCATCCGATTTTCAAGCTTGCAATTCATCTCGTCTAGACATCTTAAAAAGCCAAATGAATGTCAATAAAATGTATACATAAGGTATTGATGATGCTTTAGTGACGAAAAAGACAAACAGTTTGTCGTTTTTTTTGGCCAGGATGACCAGTAGGGGAAACTGGGGCTAGTTGTTTCACTTTTTATACTTTCATATATTGCTTGGAATCAATACATCATATGTAAACAAAACATATACCAGAGGAAAGACCAAAGTCTTAGGTACATTTTTTTGTATTCATGTCATTTTTGTACTTTGTCAGTGCAGAGTTATAAGCAATCAAATAAAGGGAGTGAAAATGTGACATGTTTCCCTACCAATGGGTAAGTTGTCACATTATATGGGGTCAGATGTCACATTGGATTTTGCAACTAATAAAACAAGGACAAAATTACCCTTGTTCTCCAGGTTTTTTTGTTTGTTTTGTTTTCTTTTCCAGCCAGAGAAATTGTTCATCATCGATCTTGAAAATTTACCATAGTCATTGAGCAAACTAACATAAAATATTATAAAATACATTAAAGTCCTTAGAAACTGCTGGCATATAGGTCATAACTCTCAGCCTCAAATACCTGATTTGCTTCCCTTCTACTGGAAATTTGAGATTAAATTGAATTTCCAAAAATAAAGCAATGGATGGCTGGATGATTGATTCTGAAACTTAAACCAGTCCTGACATATGAGCATACTGTAGTTATAACAACTGGAAAATCCATTTTTAAACAATGAAAAAAAACCTAGCAAACTAAATTCCTCACAAGAACAATTCTGGCAGAAGTAAAAAGAGTTGCCAGAGGTGCATTTTTCATTGGCCCATTCTTTGCATATGTGACAACAAACCCCCAAATGACTGAGACAAGTTGCCCCAAACTACCAAGTTGGCTTATACTTGCTCTAGTTTAAAGTTAGCTTAAAACAGAGCAGTGACTGAGACATGACAAGATGCCCAAATCTCTCCTCTAATGAGTCCACATGATTTGCTGCAAGAATTTGTCGATGTACAACGCTTGTTTAAAAAAATATGAAGTTTAAAATGTTTACTTTGGGTTGTGCAAAACAGATAACTGGCACTCGTGTCAGCTCACAATGTGCTATTCTTTTCTCAGACAGTACACAACCCCTGACCAATTATACGACGAATACTAGTATTCCACTTTTTCTTTGCACCCTCTGGTGTAGAAGAAAATTGCAATGTGACAACTTACCCGTGATACAACTAGCCCCGGTCTCCCCTACTTGGTCTGCAAAATTGCCAAAAATAAAATACAATGTGTCCTGTTCTGCCATCCCAGTACACACATACACTTGCCAGGTGACAATCTGTCATTAGATTAAGGCCACACTTTCTAAAAGACAGCTTAGTCACTTGTTCTCACTCTGGCTTAAACAGTTCTCCGCATAGGAGATAAAAGTATTTGGGTTTGAGCTGCCAAATAAATCCAAAAGGTCCCCCCCCAAAATTCCTCACAAAAAAAAAGGCTAAATTAATCCAGTAGAATTTGTGGGCGGTGGAGGATAAATCAAGTGAATGTCATGTCCTAAAAAGTTCCACAGAGCTGATAGTAAGACAGTCTGTTTGTGTCTGCTTCACAGACAGTTGAAAATGATAAAACTCAAATTTCAATTTTACTGAAATCGCCAAAATACGACCATTTAGTGGTGCCATTGGAGAAACATCTTTCTTTTACCACCTACAAGTGGGAGTGTAGTGTGTGATGTCATAGCGAATATTATTACATTTTCTAAAAACACAATTAAACAGCATGTAAAGAATCAACTGCATCAAAGCATTTCATTGTACTTCTCCTTCTGGTGTGCCATCATTATCCACCGGGGGCAGTATAATACATTCATACACAGGGAGGATGGAGCAGGCGGCCATGTGAGGTCGAGCATCGTTTTGAGATCACATCAACTGACTGAAGACGTTTCATGCATAATTTGGTGTGCTATTCCAACAGAGATTATAAGAGATTAATTTTAAAACTCTGTGAAATATCCTCCACCTACACCCTTCTGACTCAGTCCTCACTTCTGCAGGCCTTCCTGGCCTGTCTTCGTTAAGAACATTGCTCTGCCCTTCCTTGAATGATTGAGTAATAATTTGGAGACCTTTATTTATTTATTTATTTAGCTCTAAAATCTAAAATTTTCACTTTGTTCACACTGTTCTGCTACCAAAAATGTTATTACTGATCTCTATTCAATCTGTCATCCATTTCGTATAATTGTAAAACTGAATACAAAACAACAAAAATAATAATACAGAACATATTTTAAGATTTTACTCGTATTAAATGGCCCGCATATTGTTTATTTTCGCAGAGGATAAAGAATACATGCATGTGAGTACTTCAGTTTTACAATAAACTGAGACTTGAGTTCAGTGCTACCAATTTCGCATTCACAAGTCAAAGCAATTCTTTAATTTTTGAAATAAATCAGACAGACAACCGCTCACAGTTGAAGGGACCGCCGTCGTTTGCCGTCCAAAGACATCAAATACGCTGAGTGCAGTAAAGCCTGTGGGAAGCGGCGAATCAGAGGCCCTCTCACACACACACACCGAGTCTCACGCTCCCTGTGAACAGTGGCCTTTAACGAGGGGAGTGAAGAGAAAGCATGCGTGATTGTTTTAGAGAGGCTGCCCTAAAGGCACGTTATCGCTCAATGCTTCTTCTCAGTCATACGTCCTCTCTTGTTGATTGTGCGCCGTTGATCAGCGGGAACAAAGGCGTCATTAGTGGGGCTTTGGTCCCCACCAGGCCCTGGGTAATTATGAATGGGGGGCCCGGTAATAATTCAAGGGCCCATCAGTGCCGCTTGAAACTGAAGAGAGAGAGAGGAGGGGGGGGGAAGAGAGAGAAGTTCACAGATTCGGCGGCGGGCAGGCAGGCCCACTGGGCCCATCTGCCTCCATTTCCCGGCCACCTGCCTGGAGATCTGACCCACGTCAGCCGCCAGGATGGAGCACCATTACGCACAAGAGAGAGGTAGTCGCGAGCATATGGCATTTACACGTTGCTCTAATGAACGATTTACGGCCGTCGTTAAGCGTCTTGACTGAGACATTGCGGTTGGCGAGCGCAAACAATTGCGAACGCTGCGTTTATTTTATCATTTATGGTAACGATAGCGGGGAAAAGTGTACATCAATGACAAGTGAAGTGCCCTGTGTGAGTCGTAGTAAAAGGCTATCACCACAAGAGGGCGGTATGCAGGCAAGCACGAACATCATCGCTCCGTTTCCAAAAGCCACAAACAATAGAGGAAAGTAAACATGCGAGTCCTTCCTCGATAACAGCCGGTTTTCTGCCTGCGTCTCGTTTGAGGATTTAAGATTACAGTTCCTCCGACTGCTGTTTGTATGCATTGCTCCATGTGTATTTAAGTAGCTGTTCAAAAGTTTCTAATGACCGTAATGTCCATGCTAATTCCTGTTAGCCTGTCCATAGCCAGTTTACATGGAGCCTCATATTATGATTAATATGAAACCGATTGACCAAGCAGAATGAAAATGCTCCATGTAAACACCTCAATCGGATTAAAAAGACCCCGAGGTGAGCATTCTGCAATGATCTGAATATATGACCACCAGATATATGACCACCATATTGCTCCTCCCAAGAAACGTTTCTCAGCACACGATCCTACACATTTACAGTATCGAAACTGGAGAACATTTGAGCCAGTCCTCAGTAGAAACAGCACGATTTATGGTGTTTAAATTTGTTAACGGGATAGTTTGCTTATATAGCCATTTTTGGCAGTCCAACATTAATATTTTGCCTAAAATAAATTTGATATTTTAATTATTTTTCATGTACAATTAGTACCTTTAAAAACACATTTTGCAACTTGCTGTCGACTGAAAATGACATCACAAGGGCTTAGGTAACCAATCACAGCTCAGCTTGTGAATGTCACATGACCAAACCTAGAAAACAGGTGAGCTTTGATTGGTTATCTGAGCCCTTGTGATGTCATTTCCAGTCGACAGCAAGTTGCAAAATGCGTTTTTAAACGTACTATTTGTACGTGAAAAATAATGAAAATATCAAATTAATTATAGATAAAGTATTAACTTTTTATTTTTTATAATGTGCTAAATAAGTGAAGTATCTCTTTAAACATAAACAAGAGGACAGGACTTCAGACATTTTATAACTTGCCTTAAATGCATGTATAAATTATATGCTTAATGATGTTTACAGGAAGAATCGTGTAGGCTATATTTATTTTTTTATTAAAGAATTATAACTGTAATTCAACAAAAGATGCCTCTGCCAAATCTAATACTGGGGTCTAAAGAAAAATGATTTTTTCTTTTTTTTTTTTTTATTTCTTTTTTTTTTATTATTGTTAAAACGGCACAAATCCAACGCACCCCGCCCCTGCTTATACTAACTGCCTACGAGTTGTATGTGTTTCATCTGTACATATACATTATAGTTTATGCAGTAATCTGCTCGTGAGGTGGGAGGAGCAAGATGGCTGCCCAGGCTTGCGTGGGCGTCAGTACCGACCAAGCTATCGATCCATCACTGATGTTTCGCTAACGACTGTATGCAGGCATCAGTTTAGTGCTCGATTGGTGTATTTTACATCAGGCATGTCATTGGGCAGTCTTATGAGGGGATGTATTAAGCCTGACTGGCACGCCGTTTGGCCATTCGCGACAGTATTCGTGGCATTTATGACGGTGTGCTAAATCAACTGACACTATCAGGCGTTCACCATCTCCTACAATAAAGTTTTTCCTTTTATACCCTGGGTGGCTTCATTGGGTTTTTTTTGTTTGTTTTTTGCTGCATACCAAAGAATTAGCAAGAAAACAAATGAGTCTAATGGGACGATCGGCATTCGAAAACTCTTCTTGTTTCCCATGGAACTGCCTCACGGTTCCAACACAAGGCTGGGATTTATTTGCTGCTGCTGGATTTATTTGCCATAATTCTTTTTTACCTCTAGACAAATAGAGCTCAGGAAACGACATACAGAGTTGCCATATAGTGAATTGAGATTTAGACACTTGGACAAAATCCAGTTTTTTTTCCCTGCATGAGGCTGCAAAATTCTAAAGCAATCGTCATCATGGTGTCAAATCTGCCGCCAATCCGTTCTTTTGTCTACTGCCTTGATTTATGTTTCAGCTCCTCCTCGAAGTGCTTCTCGATGCAGACATTTTAACAATAATAACTTAGCTCATACTTGTGGTTTGCGGTGGACGACTCGCGCCGGGTTTTGGTTTACAGACAGAAGCAGACGGGGAACACCAATGAGCTGGTTTGGATCTGGATTCAATGGTCTGGAATAACTGGCTCCTGAAGAGCTTGTGTGTCAAAAGAGGGGGGGAGGGGGGTTAAGAATGATGCAGGACACATTTAACACGGGGACAGGAGCATTGGTGGCAAGTAACAGAGAACTTCGGGGTTTTTTTTTTCACCAATTCCAGTCCTTGAGGTCAGGAGTCCTGCAGGTTTTAGATGTTTCCGCCCACTAGCACACCTGATTCATAATCAGCTCATTAGCATGCCTGATCACGATCCTGATCTTTAGTATCAGGTGTGTTGGTAGGCGCAAACATCTAAAACCTGCAGGACTCTGGACCTCAAGGACCAGAATTGGTGAACCCTGCTCTAAATAGAGAAATTGTTGAAGCAATTTAAAAGGTTACAAATTGAAATGTTGACCAAAAAAAAAAAAAACTTCAATAGGTAACACATGATTTAATTAAGTTAGTCAAAATTCAATATTAAGTTTAATTAATTATGAGTTGATTAAGCTTAATATATTCATCTGAATTAAGTTAATCCAAAGTTAAAGGCTCATTGAACCATTTTCAGCAGTATAAAGTTAATATTTTGTCCAGAATAAATTTGATTGAAATTTTGATTATTTTTCATTTACAATTAATACCTTTAAAAACTAATTTTTGCACTTGCTGTCGACTGATGGTGATAACCTCACCTCGGTGATTCACCTGTGGTGAGGAAGTAGGTAACGACCAATCATGGCTCACCTGTTTTCTGGGTTTGGCTAGGAAACTGAGCCATGAGCAAGTAGAAAAAAAAAGGCTTTAATTGTACATGAAAAATAATGAAGTTATCAAATTAATTCTGGACAAGATATTCATTTTTTACTGCTGAAAATGTTTCAATGAGTCAAGTATCGCTTTATGTTCACTTTGGCCTAAATTCAATTGTGTGTTACCAATTGAAGTGATTTTTTTTAAATTGGTCAACAATTGAACTTGTAATCTTAAATTGGTTCAACAATTCTCTTTTTATAGTGCCTGGCCAGCAATTTAATTGGCCAATTTTAACTCTATTGTAAAATACTTATTTAAATTTTCGCAAGTGTTAAAGGTTCAGAAAAAAAGTTGTTTTATTCATTATATATATATATATATATATATATATATATATATATATATATATATATATATATATATATATATATATATATATATATGTGTATATATACATATGTGTATATATATATATATATATATATATATATATATATATATATATGTGTATATATATATATATATTTTTTTTTTTATTAAATCGCAATTTTATTCTTCCATATATCCATATATGTTGGACTGGACGCATTCTCACTACTGAGTCGAGAAGTTGTCTTCCTTTTTGGGAATGTGGTGCTTTAGTAAGGCGAGGAATGTTTGGGAGGCGGGTCAAAAGGCGCTTTCAACCCAGGGTCTCACCTACTTCCTAATGAATTCCCAGGATCCGTCCACCTGCAGGCGCTCCCATACAAGCTTAGCAATGATTACACCTTGAGGGAGGAGGGATGGAATGGGGGGGGGCAGTAGATGGAGGTTTCGATGGGTTGCGGGGCGGCTGGCGAGATAGAACATCCCTGGCACACAAATACACATGCGTACACACGCAGGCTCAACCCCCCCCCCCAGATTGGAGGCAGGTGCAGCGGCAAATCAAGCCTCATTAGCCGCACCTTCTGCTAGTGTATACCGCCGACAGATGGATGCTCGCCCTCACATGTTACCTCACATCAGATGGCAGTCGGAGGAGGGTGGCTAGGGGCGAGCAGGGGCGCACCGTTGCTCCCCCCGCCGCCACCCTTCCGCCGGCATCACTTCCTCACAGCTACAACATCCACACACCACCCCCTCCGCACCCCCCCGTCGTAGCGCAGCCTCTCCAAGCGCTCCAGAATGCTCTTTAACCTTAATCGCGCCGCTGGCTATGATGTACTATCCCGGGAATGTCTGACACGGGATCAGTTTATTCCTCGACTCTTGGCCCAAGGAGGAGTTGAGGAGGAGGTAGGGGCTCTGGATAAAAAAAAAAAGAAAAAAAAGAAAGAAAATACAAAAAAAAAAAAAAAAAAAGTGTGCTGGCATGTTAGCGTTTGTTATGCTTAGAGGGACAAATTACGGAAAATTGACATTTTAATTGCTTGGATACAAATAGTTCTCTGGAGTAACTGCTCGCCCTCCTCTGCCATCACGTCAAAACTAAAAAGGTAAGCAAAGCGGACGCGTGGATGGTCTCGAATCAGGATGAAAAGAACTCAAAACTGTAATAATAATAATCGGAAGTTTCAAAGCTGATATTGGTGCAATTCAAGCGCGGCCCTCAAGGGAATGTCAGATCTCCGTGGCGGCGAGTCCTTGTTGGAACGGATTCATCGTCAAGTCATTTCAGTCAAGCCGACGAGGAGCTACTTCTGTTCCGGCCGCCAGCTAATGAAGAGAAACAGACACGCATATGGGACTTCTTTTTCTTCTTCTTTTTTTTTTTTTTTTTTAGCCGCCGCATCCTTGCATCCCAGATCCATACACCATATGGGGGAACGTGTGTGTGATGCCAGTTGCGCCTCCCTGCAAACAGCGGAAGGAATAACAGCACCCCCCACCCACCCTCCATCCCTGTCTTCCTCACTCCCATGGGTACATGAAAGTGAAGGTTATACTTACACACTGTTTTTTTTTGGGGGGGGGGGGGGGGGGGGGGGGGTTGTGGGTGGTCCATTTCATTTCACACAAATCATTGTTAATCTTCCGCTCTTTGCCAGGTTTGAACACATGAGCCATATGTTCATCCCCGCGTTGCTACCTTACTTCTTTGGCTTTTTCCAGCAGACTAGTAATGCTACATAATATAACCTAGTTAAGCAAGTCATGTTTTGTAGTTTAGGCTCTAATGATGTATTTACGAGTGTGATATGGTTGGGATGAGAAACCACACACCCTATGAAAAAAAAAGTTTGTTACGCCTACTATATTTACAACCACATAATGTTAACGTTATTATTGTTATTAAACCCCCAGTTCTAGACTAAAAACGTTAGGGCATATATACTAAGTGTTAAGTATTCTTCAAGCTGTTTTATGTGATGTTCAAAGATCTTATTTTGAAAAGTATGCTTTTAATTTGGAAGGCCGTTCTGTACTTCATTTCCTGTTTCACATCTCCGCTCGTCATTCAGCTCGCGCATTTATGGTCATGTCTGATCTGGTCACGGTTCTCCGCGTCTGGTCACGGTTCTCCGCATCCAAGCCAAGTGTCTCCCTCACGTCCAAGCCAAGTCTGTCCACGTCCTGCCAAGTCTGTCCACGTCCTGCCAAGTCTGTCCACGTCATGCCCAGTCTGTTCACTTTCAGTCCAGTCATAGCAACCAGTCCGCTCACGTCCCATCCGGTCTTCTACTTGGTTTCCGTCAATAAAGTTAATCTCATTCCTGTTTGTCTCCCAGCCTTGTTTCTCCGTCTTTGGGTCCACCTCCCCACAACCACTCGCTCCACCAGTCATGACAGGAACTGAGCAATAAAAGAAAAAGGGGGTCTTCAAAGCAGCACATTGTCCATTTTCTTTTTTTTTTTTAGTAGTAATAGTGACCAAACAGCCACAAAACCCCCACCCCCGCCCCATAGTAACTGCCTAAGAGCTGTATATGTCTAATCTATACGTATACTGTATAGATTATACTGTAGTCTGCTAGCGAGATGGGAGGAGCAACATGGCCGCCCTGTGACTTCAACGGCTTGCACGGGTGTGTATGGGCTATTGAGTCATATTCATGTCAGTGGATAGCACTCAGCAGATTCTTCTTCTCCAGACTCCTAGTGAGGTGGATTACAACATTTTGCGGTAAATATCGCCAACTACTGAGCAGGAGGGGAATAACAATTAGTAGGCATCTGATTGGGGGAAAAAATGCTGGCAAGCTGCATTGGCAAGATGTGGCGGTGCCGTGATTTGTAAATCATTTCAAATGATTCATTTGGCAGCTTGGTCCAATCTCATAACCCAGAAATCGTTAGAGATTCTTCCAATCATTCAACTTTAAAATGAAGCATCCTATGGTTGCAGACATCAGCTGTGGGTGGCAATTTTTGCAATTGAGACACAAGAAATGAAGAAAAGCAGAATTGCAACACCTTAGTTGCGAAGCAGCGCGGCATGATGCGAACACGCAGCGGTAAGTCAGCCAGTTTCAAACAGAGGAGAGGAAAGACCCATCGGTGGTGAAATCTGGAAATGTTTAATCGTGAGAAGAGCACGCAGGCCCTGCACACAAAGTACTGTAAATGCTAAGCAGGTGAGGAATTCCAGCACTTTAATGATGTGAATTTCTATCATCAATCTTCCGCAGAAAGCAGCTGGAAGTTAGAAACTCCGGGAAAAAAAATGTGCCCGGTCAGCAAGTTCGGCGGGTTCCGGTTGCGGAAAACAACTCGGTGTCATATCACCGCCCGCAAAACACAAACAATTATTCCAGCGTGTGTTTTCACAGGTGGGCGTGCGATATTACGGTGCCAGGGTCTATACATCGCACCATTCATCACATAATTAGATTTTCAGGAAGTAGATTGCCTCCTTATTGGCTGTCACTTCCACTCGTTTCTGTCGATGGCGGGCGGAGGTTTTAGGGGGTGAATTTTGCATACATGCCAACACAGCTCCTGTGTAACAAAATTGTTGTGGTAATTGACGTCAACATGCATTGACGGTGTCAACAGACGGGTGGCCGTGACGGACTGAAGTTCTCTTTTGTTTCCCTGTTGAGTTAAAAAAAAAAAAAAAGAGCAAATGTGCCGTAATACAGAATTCAAATTTGCACACATACACACTCAAGTACGAGTATCCCCCCCCTCCAGCCTTTGCCAGGGGTGCACCTGCAGCTTATTATGGCAGCTTTTAGCTTTTTAATGGTACGCAGGTGCCAAAGTGCCACGGCAGCGGTGTAACACGCAAGTCAACAAAAGCCCCAAATGGGCATACACGCTTGCAGATGTGCGCCAAGCCCCCGCATTGTGCTTCAGGGAAAATTCTTTGGGGAATTTTCCCGCGCTGTTACAGCATCCCGCAAGGAGGAGAAATCACTGATTACATCTAAAGAGGACACATTATGGGAAATGGACTTTTTAATTGCGAGTACAGCGAACCCTCGCAATATCGTGTTTGTGCGTTTTTGACAATTTAGTACAGCCATGGCTCGAAAGTGGTGAATCTTCACCCACCCTGACTGCCAAGTCATCAACAGGGTTAGGTAGATTAGTTGTTAGATCACAAACCACACACCTCAATAATCTCCTTTCATAGCTAATGTCTTGCCTGTTCACCTTCCAGTAGTATATATGTTTGATTTTTTTTTTTTTTTTTCTCGTCCAATCAGATTTCAGCTTCATTGTGCTGCCATAACAATGTAATCTGCCCAGGGCCTTCAGACCCAGACTCAGGAGTGCTGGCCTATGACACAAACACACCGTTAGCAATGGCTGGGTTTTTGTTGCTGTGTATGTGTGTTTTTTTTGTTTTTGTTTTTTAAGCATCGACATTTTTCCATTGTCTGATTGGTTGAACTAAATAGTTTTTGCAATGCGGACACCAAATATTTTTTGTGGGAAATAGTTGCAGCGGTTTATTTTAAAAATATAACACATAATGCCAAAGAGTTTTATAATATACTATATATATAGCTAGCAAGTCTATATATCAGTGCAAGATCTTTGGTACATAAAAGTGATGGCTTGGAATTCCGACTCACTGGAAATCGCTATGTTAGTGACTGAGTTGTTTTGATTATCATGGGAACTTGGCTTAACCCGAGGATATGTGACGCTAGCATGTAGCTAGCCCTATCGTTAACAATTTCAGCCGGCACAACTAGCGGTAAATGAGAGCATGAAATGTTCATTATTTTAAAACCCAGGCAAAATCTAGCATATGTCGTGGAGATTAGTTTTCAGTTATTGACATCACAAGTCAAAATTTTAGTCTAATGAAAATTAGTAATTAGTAGACAAAGTGCTTCGTAAACTAATGCACGTTTTAGCTAGCTATTGTTAGCTAGCTACTGCTAGCTATAGCGCGTCTCAGGAACCTGCTCCAACATAACATGGAGTTCCTCGCCTCCAACGTTATTCACAAATGGTTCATATAAATGGACATAGCTACCAACAAAAGTTTAAATAAACCAAAATTTGACCCTCCAGTACAAAATTAAGCAGAAAACAGACACACATTGTAAACCAACGATGGGAGATAACACTTCCTTATCATATAGCAGATCTTCATTTAAATAATAATAAAATAGTTAATTGTCAGCTCCAGGAATTATTATGTGCTACAGTTTTAGCTGATTGAGTGCAGGCTACGATAACGCTAACAAAACTGAAGTTCAACGAGGCGTCGCCCGCTGCCGGGCTCTCCCTCCGCCTTGGAGCCAAGAGCGGCAAACCGCGTCAGGGTTGCAAAAAGCAGCTCGCTCAAACATCAGTTTGGTGTCAACACTGCAAAGAACACACACATACAGTATTCCTCGAAAATATCACACAGACGTGACGTTTTATCCAACATGTGCCACAGCTATAAATCGTGCTATGCAGACAACACAGTGATTTTCACACAGAGCAGAGTCACACATCAACCTCAAGCTATTTCAAGCAAACAGTTTGCATGTGGGTCATTCCCCAACTGGAAGACAATTTAGGACCTACCTTTTGAAAAAATGTATTTTTTTTTTGTGTTTCAAGAAAAATAGGCAATAAAGCATCATCAAACATTTGATTCGTCCAGCTGAGCTCAACCATCAATTTGTTTTGCTGTTCAACCCTGTTGCAGACACTAAGGCACCTGAAAAACATTTTAAAATACTGTGAAGTAAATATTTTACAAGATAACTCTCTTTTGAAGTCTTATTTGATAAATGAATAAATAATGCCGCAGTGTTATAAACAACACTGTTCATGCCTGCAATCTTTTTCAACTTTAGTACTAGCTAGCTATGGTGGATACTAGGCTAACTCATCAAGAGCTAACTTTGATATTGTGTCGTTTTGTGATACACCGAGTAAAAGGAGGACACAAACATACAATATGTCATACATGAAAAACAGAAGAGAGGTCTTACCTTTTATAAGCTTGATGATGTCATTTCTGCTTTTGTTTTTCTCCTTGTATGTTCAAGTACAGGAAGATGTTGAGCAGATTGGGACCAGGTGTGTGGAGTGTGGGTGAGGGTAAGTTTAACCCCACCCACAAATGTCTGATTGGTTGATTGACACTGTCAGAGAGGCATCCATGTTCATGAGCAAAACATCGTCAGTGCAATGCATAAAATGAAATAAACTACAATACAAATAAAATTATGTTGTCGTTTTTTAATCAATTTTTTAAAAATTAAATAATTGTATTTAATCTATCAAATTTTTTTGTACATGTTTTTCTAATGTTATGATGGGATTTATTTATTTATTTATTTTTTAAATCTTTCAGTGTTTTATTTTCTATTTACCTTTAAACTTCACCCAAATTCACTCAAATTTTTTAAACTTTCCAGAATCACTAATATATTTATGTATGGTGATCAATATACCGGTATGTACAATGACTGCAATGTACAATAATTGGTGCCAAATTCAACAGGATGTTGGCCAATTGGGTTTGAAGCAGCCATTTCAAAATTAGCTATCAGTCACCAGTTTCATCATTTAAAAGTAACTTGTCATAAAGAGACACATGAAGATGTCTTAAGGACACATACAGTAGGGTATAGTCGGCCATTTTAGTTTTGAAGCAGCCGAATTCCCTGAAAAAAAAACCCTCTCTGTCGGCAGCGTCACCAACCAACACCGTCTATCATCACAGCACCCTGAAGGCCCCATTCCCCAAATAAATCAGCCATTTTGGTTCCAAGCAGCCATTTTGGGAGCAAATAATAATGCACAGAGGCTAATGCTGTCTATATGGCCGTGTTGAATGTTCTCGTGTGAGAGCGAGGGCGCGCAGCGTCGCAGAGTGAATATCCTCTCGGCATCTCGTCTCATATTTCAGCTCGGGCGGCCTGAGGAATGCATCGAGCGCCATAAATCAGCCGCCTGATGGGAACTTGGCGGCCGGACAACGACGCAGAGAGCCAAGCCGTGGAGCTCCAGTGAAATATGTTGTAAGGTAACCATTTTGGAGGGAGTATACTCTTATTTGGGTTCATGTATAGGAGGCAGCCGGTTGGCGTTTTTGTGTGTGTGTGTGTGTGTGTGTGCCAGGTTTGTTTGTCACATCACCGCCTGTCTGCGCCTTATGCAAATGCGCAAAGGGGGGGGGGGGGGGGGGGTAGAGAGAGGGTGTGGGGCGGGGGCAGGGGGGGCGACTGCTCCATGGGAAACTGCTGGTGCTAATCCAGCATGTTGAACAGGGGAGGAGAGGCGCACTTTTCAATAAAGCCCCCCCCCCCTTCTCCCCACGAAGCCCCTCTGTCACATGTATACACACACAAACACAACACAACAGATGAACAGCGTGTTTTTGCAACCTACGGACGCACAAACACCCAACACCTGTTTCTTTTTCCAAGCCCATCCCGCTCGCTTTAATATGGGAACAAATCCCACGATCTTAAGACCCGGGCTCGTGCTTTCAGCGAGATAACAAGGAGCCTCAGAGCGACGGGCTCGTACGACCACCTAAACGTGGACTAATAACGCGCTCCGATCCCAATCCACGACTTAAGACTATGAAATTTATGCAAATGCTTGTGGGAATACATGGTGATGAGAACACTATTTAAGGCATTTTCCCCTCTCAGCCCTCTTCAGTTGCAAAATAGGTTGTTGTGTCCCTTTTGAACTCTTGGTTTCATAAAGTGGCCCCAGCAGCGAGATTCTGTGCTAAGTAAATGCCAACAAATGTCCTGTCTAAGAGTTCAAAGTGCAGGGCCTGGAACGCACCCAAAGTGGCTGCTTCAAAACCCAAAATGGTTCAATCACAGGGCATGGGAGTTTTTTGTGCATCCTCTCCAATTTCGTGTTGATCGGTGAGTTTTTGTTTTTTTATGGAATTTGTCCCCAATATGGTTGCTCAAACCAAAATGGTTGACGACCTGGTCAATTTTAAGCATGCATCCTTGAAAGTTTTTTTGTGTCCCTTTAAGGCTGACATTGCCACATAATTTTGTGTCAATCGATGAAAATGATGGCAGAGGGTTGATTTTTTTTTTTTTCCTAATTTCGCAGACCCCTTTTTCACGGTATTCGGGCCCCAATGTTGTTGCTTCCAGGTCAATTTTGGGCATGTATCCTTGGGACTTTTTCATGCATCCTTTTTGTGTCGTTTGGTGAAATGGAAGTCAGAGGCTATTTTTTTTTTTTTTCTCTTTACAACTTTCCAAGCCCTTTTTCATGAAATTTGGCCCCAATATGGTTGCTTCACATGAAAATGTCCGACTTCCTGGTCAATTTTAGTCATGCATCCTTGAGATTTTTTTTTTCTCGCACCCTGTTACAACACACACGTGTACCAAATTTCATGTCGATTGGCGAAAGTGGCGTCAGGGGCATTTTTTTTTTTTTTTTTTTATAACATTCATTGCCATTTTTCATGGAATGTGGCCCCAAATATGGTTGCTTCAAACCAAAATGATGAATTTTGGGCACGCATCCTTGAGACTTTTTTGTGCATCTTTTTACGACAGACATGTCCACCAAATTTTGTGTTGATTGGTGAAACTGCTGTTAAAAGGCCTTTTTTTCATGAAATTTGGCCCCAATACGGTTGCTTCAAACCATAATGGCTGACTTCCTCTTCAGTGTCGGGCATGGGTCATGGGTCCTTGAGACTTGCCTGTCTGATCGACATGTCCACCCAATTTCAGGTTGAGGGGCCCTATTCGGGGCTTATATTTGGGACCCTTAAAAATACTGTACATACATTTCCAACAGGACACACGCGCTTGCAAAAAGAAGCAGCTCAGAGATGTGACAGAGTTCTTTGTACAGGCACTGGCGCGGGTCCAGTCCAACCTCTGCACTCACAAGTGAGTGTGAGTACTCTGCACCCATACACACACAACTCTGGAGTGAACCTCAATGCCCCTCTTATGCATCCATACAGGGAGAGAAGGAAGGGGGGACAAAGGCAATCAACAAATCCCGTTTGCGAAACATAATAGGGCCAAATCATCATCTATTTGGCCTCCTCAAATCACTTACAGCAGGCCTTGATAAAGGAGAGTGGAAAATATGTAGGAGACAAGCGGGTGCCAAGACCTTCACCAACTCCTATTGAAGCCAGATGCGGACTCCCAATGGCCAATTTGGTTAAACGACGCAATGATTGCCATTAAAGATCGGGTCGTTTCATATCAGCAAGCCCCATTGGTGTCGAGCGCCACGTCCGGCCTTTTGGGACACACGAGACGCCACCGGTGCATCTGAGGCCATCGCGTAATGAGCCGTAATTGCCGCTTTAGACAGACTTTTGCCGCCTCGATCCCATTAGGAGGGCTTACTAGATCAGAGCTGGGTGTACTTGACACTGTGACCCACATGGACTTTACCTCAAGTGACCCGAGAGACACAATGCGCTCCCTGAGATCGTCCCGCAGCTATGCAGGATTGAAGCATTACGGTAGATTAGCAAAGTAAAACCATGCCTGCTCTCTGGGGAAAACAGACGCACTTCGAATGAAATCCAATTAGCGGGACACGTCATCAGCGAAGGCATTAAAAAAGTAAAAAGAAAATTTTTGTTTTTGGTCTTTGCCAGTTTCCAAATCACAAGATTATTTTCCCCTCTAAAATTGGTAAATTTAGTTGTCATATATTTCATAAATTAATCTAATTAAATAGGTTTTATGTAAATAATTACAACAAAAATAGCAAAAAAAAGAAGAAGAAAGAATTATGTCTACATTGAGTATTTGCAATTAATTTGAATAACTAATTTAATTTCAATAATTTAAAATTTTATTTTACATACATTTTCCATTGGTATGTAATCCAATTTTATAAATACAGTTGAGTGTCTAAACATACAAAAAAATATTAAACATTGCACACACATCAGGTCTGGCAAGAAAAATCGTTATGTTAGTTTTATTGTGGCATTTTCAAAATATTCTAATTCCTTCCTAGATGCTTGCAGCTCAAGTTAGGGCCCGAGCAATGAGGAATGTGCCCTAAAAAAATGTTTATGCTAACTTCTCCAGTCAACAGTGGATAAAGACACCGAACTCAAGCTTCCGTTTCAAAATAAATCACACAAACACGCGCCAGAGGTGAAGATAGGACGGAGACTTTTTTTTTTGTTGTAGCATAGCTCATTTTATTGTTTAAACAGTTTTTGCATAGGAAATATATCCACTTCCAGTAATTGACTGCAGTAAGAACAGCTGCTAGCAGTATAGGCTGGATATAACAGTAACAATCACAAAAAAAAAAGGAAAAAGTTGAGCCTTTATTTACACCGATTTTTAATCTTGTGGCAATTTTAACCCCTGCACCAAATGTAACCGACTGCAAGGCGTCGCTTAAAAAGAAAAAGAAAAAGGAGGCATCAAGGCCTGTACAGTTCACAATGGATACCTTGTGGCTCCTAAAATGAAAAGGGGCAAAAAAAAAAAAAGTCCTCTAAAACGTACATTCAGATACATACAAAGACCTTTTGCACACACTCGCAGCCGAACTACGATCACGACATACAGATCGCCTCGTTGTTGTTGTGTGTGCACGGGGGGTGAAGTAAAAGTGCCACAAGACCTGCCCTGCATTTCAAAAGACTGTATAGCGCTGCCCCAAACAAAACAACAACAAAAAAAAGTTTGTTTCATCTCATTTTCAAAACTAAAAGCAAGCTTCATGTGCGCTGACATGCTTGGACATGAATAAGCCCCGCCCCAAAAGTAAGTCTATGTCACATTTTACATGTATGTACAAAGTCGGACAGCTGGAACAGGCACTGCATTGCTCGTCTTGTTTTGGTGAACAAAATTGCTGGTTGATGAGAGAAAGGGAAAGAGAGAGAGAGAGAGAGAAAGACTTCCTGCAGGTACGAGCCCTCGCGGTGGCTTGAAAGTGGGGTGGATTGCACGTGTTTTGCATAAAAAAATAAAATAAAAAAAATTAAAAAAAGTCACGTCGGGCAACGCGATAATACTTGAAGGGCCGCCACTGAACACTGATCTACATTCAAACCCTGCCCGGCAACGCCAACGGACTGGAAGGTACGGTACCTTGTGGTCATGCTTTCCGTTTCACAAAAAGTGCATCACGGGAGGGAGGAGGGGGTCTCGAGCATTTTTGTTGAGAGCCAATCGGCAAATAGCACCGATCACGTCAAAAAAACGACAACAAAAAAAAAACATCGACAACTATCTGATAGTAGGTCAATTTTCTTCCCGTTACCCTGCTTTTCTCGTGCAATCTTGGGGGAGGGGTTTCAGCGACGTCGCCGCCCAGCTGCTACAAATAACACACTCACGCCGCCGTCTTGTTGGACAAGAAATCGCACCCTTTTTTTTTTCACGAAAAACAAAATAAGAAAAGATACACATCACACGTGCTATGGCCACACTAAGGAAATAATTCCCAAATGGAAATATCGACTAGCTCTAAGCAAGTTCAGAAAAAACATAAAAATGAATGAAAAAGAAAAAACCCTTCATTGTTGTTATTTTATACAGTGAACCCCCTGCATGTTCACAGTTCTGAACTATGTTGAAAGTGAGGAGCTTCGTTGAGACATTTTGTGGCACTCTAGTACCAAGGAACTATGTTCACTTAAATTGAGGAGTTTCATTTTAACCAAAACGGCCATTTTGGGCCACCTTGCTGCATAATCGGCACCATGGAACTTTGTTGAAGTGAGTTGAGCAGTTTCGTTTTGTCAAAAATAGTGCTTTGCCGCCATGGTGTGACATCAATAGGTAATTTGGAAGGGCATCAGTTACTCGTGGATTTTCAGGGCTGGGCTCGGGGGTGATCACTTTATATAGTAGTGGAAAGCCCGCCCACCCCATCACATACAGGAAGAAAACAACACTTGAAATTTGATTCCTCCGGGAGATCTGGGGAGTTCTAACTCCAAACCAGCCTCCGAAACACTTTTTTTTTTCTTTCCAAATATGGAATTGACATTTTTTTTCCCCCCCTCGATTTACAAATAAGGGCATTAATTTAAACTCTTAGGAGGGTTTACAGTGTAAAAACTTTGTTTTTCGTCTATAGGAAGACCCTCACGCACACACACGCACACACACAACTGTCCTTGACACTATCATGTCACCCGATCCAATAAACACGCACACGCTTGGGGACAATGCACTTCAATGGGGTCTCAGATGGTCGCAGGCTGCAAAGCACTGTAGAAAAAAGGACCACAAACAAACTAAAAAAAACAGTGGGAGAGATGCAGCTCGACTTGAGGATTCGTTGTCCTGCTTTCGCAATTGGTGGGGGGGGGGGGACGAGTGCAAAGAGGTGTCAACACGAGTTGCACTGATTGACATACATAATGCCCGTGTAACGCCTGAGAGATTTTGCTGGAAAACACAGAGGAGGGATTGATTTAAGTGCTATGTCGTCCTTCTACGGTGGAGGGGAGAGAATTGCGAAATTGACGATGGGAATTGAAGTGCACGTCGTCGAGCAGTGCTTCCCAAATTTGATTCAGCCAAGGCACGTTTTACATCAGAAAATATAATAATAAGAATGATAATAATAATAATGATAATAATAATAAATTCAATTTGTAATGCACTTTTCATCAAAATCTCACAAAAGGTCCTAAAAAGTAAACAAGTGATATCATGAACATTTTGTCTAAATTATTCACCCCCTTTTCTCTCAGTGCAGCCAACTGACTACAGATTACTTTTATACAGCCATATGTTGCCCAAAAAGACATTACAATTTTAAAACATGTGGGAGGGGTAAAACAATTATTTTCCTCTATTTAGCAGATTTTCGTTTCGATTTGATAAACCGGGGTGTACTGTACTCCCAAAATAAATTCATGTGGGTGCCATGTCTTCTTATTATTAATATCGCACGACTTCAATAACTTGTGATTAATTGCAAATTTTATATCTTCTAAATGTACACAAAAATGTACATCAAGTTTTCATTCTCTTAAAATAAAAGTGGGAAAAATTATAAATAGAAATATGGATGCATCTTTTAGTCACTGATAACAGTAATTTCATAATAAATCATAAAATTGAGTTAAAGTTAAGATGCACGGTACGAGTGTGATATTGATTTGTGTTGGTCATTTTTCTGCCACTAGATGGCATAATTGCATTTGTAGGACGTTGACAGCTCAGTGCATTTTTATTTTCACATTAAGAGCTATGTAATCTTTAACATGAAGTAACTTTTGACATTCTGCACATTTTTTATAAATTGTAATATACAAATATAGGTATTATGATCTTTTTTTTTTTTTTTTTTTTTACCTGCTGAATTTTGACGTGGACGCGTCTGCTGCGTTGCGACTGGAATTCCCACAATAGAGGGAGGCGGTCATTAATCGTGCGTTAAAAAAAAAAAATTAGTGATGTGAAAGGAACTTAAAAGTAACACACTGATTTTGACACCCTTAGTTATTACGCATCGTTTCGGAAGTGAAAGGAGGTCATTGTACGGTATTTAGGAATCACTGTTGTAGATTATGTACATTTATACAGTCGACACTGATTAGGACGGGCCCTCGCCAGGATTGGTCGCTGTGTGTGATTGTTCCGCAGGTGACAGGCCACTGTTAAGGCATCTACTCGGGATTGCATCCAAATGACGTGTGTGCGTGTGATGTGATGTCTCAGCGTGATTGTCCTGGCCTCAAGTCGAGCTGTCTCTCCGGGAGAACAAATTATTTATTTATTTATTTTAATCACAGTCAGACTGACGGGTGACTTTGCAGCCGTAGAACCACCAGGGATGCACTTGTAGGAAGAAAAAAAAAAAAAAAAAAGAGCAAGGTTCTAAATGTCGACTAGAAGAGAAGACCTCGTCAAACACTGCATAGACAGCAGCCCCACTTTGGTCAAATAAAAGAAATGAGAGGGGAAAGAAAACTACCCACAACAACAACATCAACATCAACAACAACATCATCATCAACAAAATAAATGCATTACAATAGTGTCTATCTCCAAACTAGCCTCTAATATTTGACGCCGTCTATAAGCACTACCTATATAGGCAAAACTTGGTATTGCATAATTTTCATAATTCAGAATTCAAGGACAATGAGTGCGGAAAGAAGGGAAAAAGATGATAGGTTATTAGAAAATCCGCGGGGGGGGGGGGGGGGGGTATACTGGAGGGAAAACAAACAAACAAAACAAAACAAAACAAGAAAAAGATTACAAAGTTGACTATACACAGCCTGGATACGCGATGGAACTGTGACAGAAAATAGTATATGAAGTTAAACGGTTCTTTTTCAGAGTACAAAAAACGTTAAAAATGTTAACTCTGCGTGATTCTACGATGATTAAAAAGAACAAAATGAGTGCGGTGTGTGGTGTAGTGTATGTGTGCATGTGTGATATGTGGAAAGGCACGTCATGTGGACGTCATGTATCGTCGTGCAAATGAAGTGAAGACTGCAGCGGCTGATGGCTGTCGGCGTGATTTTTTTTTTTTTTTTTTTGCCACCGCCTAACTGATTGACAATTTCACTGTACATTTCCATCAATTAACACTTAATTCTTCCTCTTGTAAACATACGCTTTCAAAGCCAAAATGCTCTTGATCTTATCGTTTAAAAACAAAAAAAGTGAAATGCCTTTTTTTCTGTTTTTTGTTTTTTTTACACACCATATGTGTTCATTTCTTTCTCTAAGGGGTTATTTTCCCCTCTTTTTCAAGAAATAAATAAGAAAAGAATAAACAATACGTCCCTGTACATTTGGGGAGGGGCACTGAACAAAAACAAGTGCTGGTGTTGCTGCTGAGATCGGGACTGAAATCAAATTGTAAAAAAAAACAACACCACATTTTACCCATAAAACCATTCTGTGTTTATCCCCCTTTTCCTTTAGAGTCTGAGGGCTGACAGACTGATAGCTTCCCTTCAAAAAAATTCAATTGCACTTGCCTCCATGGAAATTGCTCTTCTTGAACAAAAAAAAAAAAAAAATTATTTTTTTTTTTTTTTTTTTTTTTTAAAGGGGTCATAAATCTTTTAGTGAGGGGTCCAATCTCAAGTAGTTAACTCTGTTAATTGTTGGAAGTCTCCCAAAAAAGCAAACAAAAAAACAACAAATCGACATTTTGTTTCTCCCGGCATCACAGTCGACGAAGAAGCACTCTGAATGTTTTTCGACGGTGCACACAGTGACATAGTTGACCCCCCCCGCGTTTGTCATCAGAAGCACAGATTTGAGTGTCATGCAGTAGAACATTAAGGCATCTATACATCACAGTATTTGAATGCATTGGAAAGTTCTGCAAACAACAACTGGCTGGTGTGTGTATATACTGTATGTGTGCGTGCGTGTGTGCGTGTTTATGTGTGTGAGTAAGGGGGGGAGGGGGCGGGGCACACCTGAAGCTTCCTTCCTGACTCCAGCGTCCATCATGGCCCAGGGAAAAGTGGGCGAGGGGGTTGGGATAGTTTGGGAAGATTGTTAAGATTGTACAGCTGCTGCTGCGTTTGCTGGTTTCAGCCCCCCCTCCCCTCCCCACAAAAAAAAGCCCACCACACCTCCTCCGAAGCACTCGTCCACCCTCTGGGCTCAGTTCCCGGACTCGGCGGGGACCAGCGGCTCACCAATGATGCTTATGCTGTAGTTCTGGTGGACATTTGTTGGCAGAATCGGCGTCCCGTTCGACACTTGGAATGGAACTAAGCTCGCCCAGGTACCAGGACTGTTGGCAAAAAAAAAAGAAAAAAAAAAAAAAGACATGAAGAAATGATTTAGAAAATAAATAAATACCCATCACAGAGGTGAATTGAGTAACAAGACAATTAAATAGAAAGGAAAGTATTTGTTGTATAGCATAACCAATTCATTGCGATTCCTTCTGCTGTGGGTAAATTAGCCACCTGGAGGCAGTAGAATACAGTCATGAAGACAAATGAAGAAGACTTTCACTACTACTGTATGTGACCCAGTGAACTGCCGTCACAAGTATCGATGATATTTGTTAGCCAATATATAATATTTTGCATGGCTAGCATTGAGATAGTTTAACAGTAAACTGTTCGTGACAGAGTACTTCATTTTATACTAGGGATGTAACGAGATCCAGACATCATGATACGATATCACAATATGAAGGTCACGATACGATAATTATCACGATATTGTGGGGGGTTGGCGATGAAAAAAAAAAAAAAAAAAAAAGAGCTCATGCTAAAAAAAAAAAGGCACAATATTGTACTTTTGTACATAACAGCAATGCATATAAACCACCTACAATCTCTAATAACAATAGTGAGGCACTTACTTGCTAATGCAAGCACACATTGATCGCTTCACAAGAATATTAGGTTAGCATAGATTTTAAACATAGAAGGCCAAAACATCCCTAATGAAGATTAAATTGCACTAATAAACTAGCCATTAGAGGGTGCTAGAACTGGACAAATGGAAATCAACCTGACTTTTTTAACAGATGTGTTCCTTTTAAATATTGTGAACATGACGACGACGATATTGTGTTAGTTTTAATATCACAATATTGCCCTTATTGCCCTTTCATGTTTGGACAGGTCAGCGAAGTAACGACATAGGCGTTGATACGCTGCCAAATGGGCTATAGACTGATTTCTTAACAGTTGAAAATAATGCTCAGTAGCACTCACATGCACTTAAAACATTCCTGACACTAGTACACGCGACAATACGTTATATATTGATATATCTTCGGCGTACCCTTGTTTAGGTTTTTGTGTTTTATCGAAAAGGTTGTGTGAGAGAGCTTGTGCCCCCTCTGGGAAAGACGAGGGGTGTGTGTTTGTGTGTGTGTGTTGGCGGGGGTCCCTCCACAAAGCCGCCCCATCCCTATTCATATCACGCTAATGGCAAAACAACACTGGGATTGTTCCCGGGGAGCAACGGTGCTAACTGAAAACGCGAGCGGGAACAAGTGCGGCGTTGTTCCCAAGGGGTACTGCGTTACGTACATGTCAGATAATTAGCCCCCCCACCCAACTAGCCCCCCCTAACCCTCACATTGCTGCCCAACCTTTTTACCCCCACAGAGACCCCCCTCCCCGCCCACAGTGGGCACTCATCTCAGGTCTCCTGCACTAGGGGGATCGCTGCGCCTCACTATTAGGCTCATGTGATGCCCAGTTCTGATTTTTATGTAGTTGTTCACATTCCAAAAACAAATGCGACTTCTAATGTGAACTGAATGTGCAAAACGTGCAGTACACACGTGAACATAAAGTGGTGTTTTTACCACATCATTTCAATAATCTTGATTAATGATGATACACCCAGCTTGGCCCACATTGGCTACAAGTGTAATAGTCAGTAGTGGACTTGTAGCTGGTGTCATCGTGTGGTTTCCTTTATTATTGTACTATGTTGTGCAAAAAATGAACGTGATTGATGAATGTGTGCCATATTAAATCACACGTATAACGGAACGTATGGTATTCCACAGGGTTCAATTGTGCGGGAACTGCGAGACAGACGTGCTAACCACTCAGTTGGGAAAAGAATTTCTAGGAAATTCAAGAATCACTTGTCAAAACGTTCCTTGTGTGAGTATGGGGAAGCCCAGAAAATGGTCATTGGGTCCGGCACAAAGAGAGGCGTGTCTTCGAAAAAAATCGCAGGTGGAGATAAATCGGGCGAGAAAGACATCACCAGATTGTATTGGAAGGCTTTAAAACAAACCAAACGGAAAAAAAAAGAGGCTAATCCTCTTCTACACTTCTTTTCCTGTCCAACTTGTCCTCAAGTTCTCTTTGCCTTCTCCCCTCCCTCCTTGTCCTCCTGCCAAAAATCATCGGGCAGGAAACGGGGGCAGTGGCGGCGGCGGTGCGGCGTAGCAGGGGGGGGGGATTAAGTTTTTCCTACCTTGCCGAACAAAGAACGCACAGAGCGGCCAAGAAGCGGCTCTCTTTTCCTGTTTGCTCCCGTTCTTTATCCTCCTCTCTGTCTTCCATCTCAGGTAATGAAACATTGTGGGGGACCACACAGCCACAAAAGCGCATTTTGGCGGCGGCCTCCGAAGCCGCCGCGTCGCTTTTAATCCAGTTAAAATTGACGGCTGTCAGATTGGATCTGCGTCTGGCCGCTAAAAAGACGCCGCGGTCGGGCTCATCCCGTCAACCGCTAATGGACTGTTACTTGGAAGTGGGCGGCGACAAAGGTTCTGAGCGCCAAATGAGTTTAGGACCGGCAGCAAAACGTTTCGGGACTTAGAACGGGACTTCGCGGGCCTGAGCTAAACATTACCCCGCGCCTGGGCCGGCAACCGTGCTATGTTGAAGGATTAGCCGGCTAAATTAGATTATCTAATGGCATTCTAATGGATTGGCCAGCCATTTCCTGCGCAATGGCAACATGCAGGTCTGGCAGCATTATTCCATATCCAATTTAAGGTCCTTGTACTAGTACACTCTTTTTCCTCACTAGCAGTATGCACTAGTAGAACAACTGTCTTACTTGGAATTTTTTCCCCCCACTACTGCACATTCAGAGCAACAGTCCTACTAGTACAATAATGTTTGCACTAGCACTAGTTGACATTGTGCAAATAGCATTACCAGGGACATATAATTAATATACATAAATAATATAACATACTAGTTAACATCTACCACTTCACAAGGATGACAGATGTCAATGAGTGTACATCTCACTAGTAGCATGAGTTCAAGTCGTACTACTAGTGCAGAAAAATGTCACAAAACGTTATTAAGACAGAAATGAGGAATTTTACAATTAAGTCAATCTTTTTTTTTTTTTTAAAGACCTAAATGTGATAACCATAATCATGTAGAGTCATAAATTACATAAAAAAATCAAAGTAAAATAATTTCACAATTTTCCCCTGAAAATGAGTTTTTGTTTTTGTTTTGTTTTTAAACGTTTCTTTGTAATATTTTAAAAAACTGTTTAATGGATTTACTGTAAATAATAAAAGAGAAAATAGTAATATAAAACTTTATTAATTTAATTATTAGGTTACACATTTTTATTTGATTGGTTGATTAAAATGATGAATTATTTTATCTGATAAAATAAATTATTTGACACCAATAAGTGTTTTAATTCTTTTTTGGTTAATCTCATTTTAAAAATCAAACGTTCACAGAAAATACATTTTTCAGTTCAGGAATACAAATAAATTCCTAATTTGACTTTTTTTTTTTTTTTTTAAAGAAGCAAATTACATTTGAAAATGAACAGCTATTTTAGCATTTTTCTTCCTTTTCACTACATTAAGGTCAATAATTAAAGATGTATTCTGAAAGGTTCACATTTTTTTAAATGTTATTTCTTACTCCCATTTGACGTGCTGGCAAGGAAAGAAAACAAGGATGCTTAAGGTGGCGTGTGAGGATATTTTCTCCTCCTCCTCCTGCGGCCTATTTAGGAGGCCCGTTGAAGGGGATTCTGCATGTGTTCGGAAAGACCTTCAGCTGGCGCTAAATTAACAAGATCACATACACACACACATGGGAACACACGCACACACACATGCAGTTCCAAGGAAAAGTGGAAAAGGGAGACATAACGGGGGGAGAAAAAAAAAAGGGCCTGAGCTCATGCCTGCTCAGTGGCATAACGGTGCAGGGGGGGGTTGGGATTTTTGGGGCGGGGTGCGGGCGCTTTTGGTAGGTTTTAGTTGAAGAAGCATGACTTCAGCATGGAGGCAAACAAAAACCGGCTTGTTGGAACGTGGAAAGTTTAACGGATCTCCTCGGCGCTCTTAATTTGGAACTTTAAGGCATTAAGAGCATCTTGCTGACAAAACGCTGCCTACTGAAAAATATTTGTGCATTTGTCGTAAGGTTGGTTTCTTTGCCAGGATGATTTTTTTTATTTGTCAACCGGCTCCGCTTATGTGTAATGAAAAGAAATGGTCTGAGTTATGAAGCGATGGTGTGTGTGCAAAAAAAAAAGAAAAAAAAAAGAAAGAAAGGTGAGCGTGAAAGAGTGAAAGAGGGTTACCTTTGCCAAGCAATCCCCAAAGTGTCGTCGGCGGCACTGGGGCCGTAATGCCTGCCGTTTTGAGTCACGCTCCAGTCACACTTCTTCAGCTGTCAATTGAAATGCTCGCGGTCAGATCACTTGGGCCATGACACAAACAAGTCAACAGTGGAGAAGAGATCAAGAAGCATGCAGGACAGCGTTATGGGCAAAAAAAAAACAAATAATAATTTAAAAAATGCTTGAAACAGAATGGAAAGCATGCAATTGCAGCTACCTGGAAGTAAGAAAAAACATGGAGTTAGTTGCACAAGGTGAATGACTTGTTCATGCATATGGACAATCGGATGTGATCGAATCATCCCTTGGTTATTCATCCCTCATTCACTGCCATTGACGTCTATAGTCGTCCAAATCCAGCCGTTTACTGCCTTTGTATGTATGTATTGGTCTAGTATGTGTGTGTGTTTTTTTTTTGTTTTTTTTTTAATGGCTAGGCATGGAAAAGGGTCAACTACAAAATTCAGGTTGACAAACCTCTGTGATGACTAACAGATCCCTGTAGATGGCAGCGTTGTATTGCTTTGGATCTGAGATCAGCACCAGTTTTGAGTTTTGCATTTTTATGCTTTATAAAACATTTATGTCTGAATTTTGGGAGGCTTGGAACGGATTAGGGCATTTACATGAAAAATGCGTCTCCACTTACCAAATTTTCTACTTAAGAACTTTATTCCAGAACCAATTAATTTTGTAAGTAGAGGTACCACTGTATAGATATCCATCTGGGAGGGAGTTGGACAAGTTTAGGGACCATACATGTATGGTAAAACCAGTGTTTCCCAATATCTGACATAAGAAAAACCTCCAGGCTCACCACCAAGAAAAAATCAAATAAAATGGAGAAGCGGCAGTAAAACAGGCCAAAATTTAAATGTCAAAGGGTGAGGCAGGTGCATACAAGTTAGGTGAAGTCTTAACGTCAGTGAGGAAATATAAATGATAAACAAATAATAAGGCTTAAGTTGAGTTGCAAAAGACCAAAATGTGAGCGTAAGGGTCAGGCGGTAGTGACTTATAACAAATAATTATCATGGTGCATTTCTTAATTGTATCTGTCAATTAATTTATTAATTAATTTCTTTAATTGATTTATAGTTTTAGGTGTCAAACCCGCCCAAATAAAAATATTAGCACCAGTGTTCCATTGCTCTCTTTGTTCTTGTGAAAAAAAAAAAAAAAAAAGATGGTACTCTCTTTCGGTCGGCTCTGTGTTTATATCATCACAATAGACAATATTCTGTGAGTCTTAAAGAAAAATCAGTCAAAAGATACAATTTCTAAAAGTTGATCCTGATCGAAAATTATTGATTAAACCTGTTCACTTCTTTCCATCGCAAATCCCTGTGTAGAGTTGAGCTATAAGAAGCACACTGCTGCTTCCCCCCCCCTCATCTTGTGGTCCCTTCCCATTGGTTAAGATGTTAAAATTCAGTATGTGTGCAGCCCGGTCAGGTTGACATGCATGCTCTGTATGGATTAGGGCTCAAGCTCCCAACACACACACACTTACACAGCCCTCTTAAAAAGGCAAGTTCGCATCCACACAAGAAAACGGCGAGCATTATGCCGGCGCACGTGCCTGCAATCCGGCTGAGAGGCCGACGTCGAGCTAACCTTGCCCCGCATTCATTTGGCAAAGCGGCGGGACGGAAAAGTGCACCGTCGGCACTCTCCGCTCCCGCCGCCTCTTAAAAGCCATTTCATCAGATAGCGCTGAATATTCATCGGCGGCGGTCAAGAAAATGCACCGCGAGCATTCGGGGGTTAGTCTCGGCCGGGATAAACAACGGCGACGACAAAAGTGGCGGCGGCTTCTCCTTGAGGGGGAATCGCCATCTGCCCGGTGACTCCGCCACATCAGAGTGGCACAGGCGAGGGGATGGGCCACGTGGGGGTACTAACAGATGCGGGCAGATTGCGGATTAGGATCCTTCCTTAGATAATGCCAAATGACATCTGATCACGGATCTCTCCCAGCGGAATGCTGCATGGTGGCATTCCCTGGAGGGGTTAACCAAGGCGAGAGATGAATGGAGGGTTCTCACACATTCGCTGCCTGGGAATCGTGGAGCAGGTGTGGGAGATTGTGTGTAATTTTTTTGAAGCATCTCGCTCACTTGGCCCTGTTTTAGCAGCGGCACTAAAATTAACACCCATCTATGACATTTGTGTTAGTAATAAATTGAGACCATTACGATTTTACACGCTCGTTCCTGTTCAAAAACTGTAATATTCCTTGCAAAGAGTAAAAGCTGTCCATGAGAGAATCACCAAAGCATAGATGAGAATTTCAAATCCCAAACAGAGGCGACTGATTTTAAATTGGACACGCCCCCCCGGTGCCCCTCAACAAACATCACGAGAGGGAGAAGAAGGGAGCCCGCGTTGCAGTTGCGCCACAGAAACCAAAACAAAACAAAACAAGCGGAACACACAGAAGCGTGATGAATCGAAGCATAGACTGCTTAGGACCACTTTTCACGCATTCACCAATTCATTTCATTACAAGATCCCAAGGCTGGTATTTATTCTAACAATGCTGAAAATCTGGATCAAAATAGTATGAAACTATTTTGGCCAAGACCTCCGCTGAATCTATTTTGAAAAGAAAGAACAAGAGGGAAGCGAGGATTCGCAGGCCAAATGGAGCTTTATCATTATTACTGAACATTAAAAAAAAAAAAAAAAAAAAAAAAAGGGGGGGGGGGTGGTGCTTAGGGGGTGTAGTTGAGGAGCGATGGTTATATGGCGGCGTACAGATGCATTCAATTAGTTGTGGTTGGAAAAGCCTTGGCCTCAAACCAGCACTTAAAAAGTTTTGAAAGCTTCGAAAGTTGCACACGCACACAAACACACACTCATGGACATACCTCACCTCTCCTGAAAAACGGCGAGGGCAACAAGGCTCCTATGATACCGATAATGACGGTCGACGACTGACTACTGGCCACAGTGCGAGAGCTCGCAACTC
This sequence comes from Festucalex cinctus, assembly GCF_051991245.1. NCBI lineage: Eukaryota > Metazoa > Chordata > Actinopteri > Syngnathiformes > Syngnathidae > Festucalex > Festucalex cinctus. The sequence continues at coordinate 14,609,982 of NC_135426.1, forward strand.
GAAAACAGATTTCGAGTCGAAATGGAACTTTTTACAGGTTGGATTTCATTAGCTGGCAACTAAAGGGCATTTAAGGACAGCAAGATTGGCTCTGAAGGACAATACAGTGCATCCGGAAAAGATTCGTTATTTTTTGCCTTACTCCAAAAATGTTTTTCTCCTTAGGTTTTTACAGTTTTTGTAAATTTATGAAATACAAATAACAAAATTCCGTTATTAGAAATTGTTTGTATATTTTTTTTTAAAGGCTGAAACATAAGAAACGGTGGAAAAAGTGAAACGCTGTGAAAATGCTCCGGATGCACTTGTAAGTGCAACCAAAAGAAAGGGCGTGGACATCTTGTGTGATGTGCGCGGGGGAGGTGGGGCACAGGAAAATGGAGTAAGGTGGGAGAGGGGGTTCACCTGTTGCTGGTGGAGGAAGGTGGGATCTCGGGGGCTCAGGCCGACGAAGCGGTTCGCCGTCGGGGTGCCGGGAGCCGAGTAGCCTGGGCGACAACACAGCAGCATGTCACTCGTGCGCATACAAGCCACTGATTGGAAGTGCTCTATAAATTCAGGCTCAGTCATCAGCATGGCAAGCGTCCAATAGTGACAAGTGGAGCGCCACAAGGTCAGATTTTGGGCCCACTTTAATTAGCGGGTAATAAACCTGCAAGCATGACGTAAAACCCCTTAAAATGTTTTATAACAGTAAAGCAGGACAGCAACCAATGTCTGCACAGAGATGTAACTTGGGGGTAGTTGGGGGGATGTACATGCTCATCCGCCAATATTAGAGCATTTTTACGAGCAAGTGTACCATGAAAAATGCTTACAAAGCATTTTGTGTCCCCGAGAACGAGACTCACCTTCCGTTGACGTGGTGATGGGCTTCGTGTCGGGCATGGACAGCGAGACGGGCCGCACGGCTCCGTGGTGCGGGGAGGGAGCCAGGACCGGTGTGAAGTGGCCCGGGACTTTGCCCACTACCTGACCGCTGCTGTTGGGCTGTAAGGGGAGCAAATATTATATTTCATCCGTTTTCTTTACCGCTTATTCATCCATCTGAACCGCTTATCACTCATCCTCATATGCTTCTTATTATAAGCCATACTAGTTGTAGTTATGGCAAACTTAGTAGGGCCCCCCCTGGAAAGAAAATAATACCTTCAAAATTGGAAGGACCCATGCCCCAAATTGAACAGAAAACTGCCCATTTTAGTTCAGGAATGCTGCCATTTTTGGGGCCAAATTCCATGAAAAGGGGGTAAGTTAGAGAAAGAAAAAAAGGAAAAAAAACTGCCCTCATCACCAGTATCACCAATGTACACAAAATTAGGAGGACATGTTGACCATAACAGATTACACAAAAATATTCTCAAGGACCCATTCAACAAATTGACAAAAAATGTCCAACACCAGCTTCAACAATTGACACAAAATTGCTAGAACATATCATATGTGTCATCATGTCACATATAGCTCGTCACAAAAAAAAAAAAAAGTCTGAGGGACCCATGTCCAAAATTTAACACAAAGGCAGTCATTTTGGTTTAAAGCAGCCAATTTGGAGCCAAAGCCTATGAAAAACAGGCCTGGAAATTTAGAAAAATTATCAGTTTCAACCATCATGAAATTTGGTGGAAATGTCTATCGTAAAAAGACGCATGTAAAAGTCTCAAGGACCCACTGAAGAGAAAGGCAGCCATCTCCTATCATAGAATTTAGCCTAAAAAATGGGGTGTGAGGACGTATTCATTTCTGCTTGCAGCTTTAATTACTATTATTATTATTGTTATTGATTTAATTATATCGTGTGAAACAAGGAGGGTTTGCGGCTAATCTCAACGTGCACTATTAATGTCTCTTAACCAGCCTGGTTCCACATTCAAAGAACAGATTTGAGTGGTCACTATTATAACTGCGACTCTGGAGGGGGATGCTCAGTCAATGAGTATGGATTTCCTACATGATTTTACACAATGATTTTAATAGTGCTCATAAATAGAATTCATTGGGATCCGGGGCGTGAAAAGACGGGCCGAGCGAGCGGTCACAATGGCATGAATGCGCCGGCACGGAGAGACTATATAGAAAGAAAGAAAGAAAGAAAGGGGGCGACCCTTTTAGACGGCTGGAGACTGTCTGGGGCGTTCATTTCAGGACCGCCCTAAGTTCAAAACTCAAACAGGCCTTTCTGGAAAAGAATTGTGTCCAGAGGGTTCCCTTAGATGTGAATAGAATGTTTAATTAGAGTGTAATATAATCTGCGTTAAAGCAAGCATAAAAACATTCTGGCACTCGTCCATGGGCTTATAAGCGCCGTGTTATTTGCTGGGCCCCCACTCCCACTCTTTGCTACCCCCCGACAAGCAGAGGGCCAGTTAATTCTGCACAAGAGCCGGGCCCCAGCAACGACAAATATTTACAACCTTTATCATTCCCCATGGTTTTTCGGTGGAGTAACAGACACCCCTTTAAAAAATAAAATAAAATAAAAAAAAAAAAGACGACTCCTAAAACCCACTCTCTCCACTGCACTCTGGAGATGGAGCCATTGTTTACAGTACGAAGCGCCGGGATATAAAATTCACATAAATGTCACACGGGACTCTTCTAGTGAGACGCCTGCACCCTTCTCCTTCAAATACAACACTCTGGACGCAGCGTGCTACTTTTAAACTTCTTGTTAACGTTTGCTTTTTCCACATTTTGAAATCACAGCGATTAACGCAGCCGTCGGAAACAATCCCCGTGACAGTAACAGTTTAAAAAGATGCCATTGTCCTCACCACCGCGACTCTTCCAAGAGATGAAATGCCCGACAGAAATGACAGAAGAAATGCCACATTTCTACAATGTAGTGGGGCTATCGCGATTTTAATTTTGGCTTCTTTCGATCATTAAAATGCAATGATCAAAGAAAAATGATTAATATACAGAACGCTACGGCATGTTTACAAATTGTGAAAAGGACCCTGCATGCACCTTGTTGCGTGCAGCTAGCCCGGAGCGAATCAGCGTGATTCTGCCGTCCCTAAGCGTGTTTTAAGCAGTTTAATGACACTCCAATTGGAGTTAACTGTAAAACTAAACACACGATAAGGAGAATTACATACATTTTGTATTTAAATCCATAACATGCTCTGTTTTTAACACATTGCGCGTCTGGCGCTAATGCTAATGCAAGTGAATGGAGGATCCAATTTAAATGATAACAGGAAGTAAGAAGCATCAACTTCGGGAGTAATAATCCTTCAAATAACGAATATTCACACACAAATGATGTGGAGACACATACCCATATATAAGACAACACGACTCAGAGGCACAAATTCTCAATTTTCTCAAATTAATTTGTGAAAAATTTGTTAATTTAATAGAATTCAATCGCAACTTTCTTCTAGGGATGTAACGATATCCAAATATCACGATATGAAGCTTACGATACGATAATTATTACGATATTGTGGGGAGGTTGGCGATACTTAAAAAAGGTCACAATATTCTAAAAAATTAGCTCATACTAAAAAAAAAAAAAAGCACAATATTGTACTTTTGTACATAACAGCAATACATATAAAGTACCTCCAGTCTCTAATAACACTTAATATTGAGGCACTTACTAATGCAAGCCGACATTGAGTTCCTCCACATATTGACTCGCTTCACAAGCATATTACAATCCCCTTCATCTGACAATTAGTGTAGATTTTAAACATAAAAGGGCTAAAACATTCCTAATGAAAACTAAACTGCACTAAAAAAAACAAAAAACTAGCCACCAGAGGGTGCTAGAACTGCACAAATGGACATCAACCTGACTTTTTTTAACAGATGTGTAGCTTTTAAATATCGTGAACATGACGACAATGATATTGTGGCAGTTTTAATATCACGATATTGCCGTTATCGTTACATCCCTACTTTCTTCTGTTCTCATTGTAATTGTGTACACCATGGATACACTGCCCCTAAGAGGCCAAAAGCATGCAGCAACACCCAGAATTGGATTTAATTTTAGTATACAGAATTTTTATTTTAGCTATTTTTTATTTTTATTTTTTTTAAATAAAGATTTACAGAATGTTGTTTTCCTCAAATTTAAGGATACAAATATATCCAAGGATCTTTTTTTTGGCCATACAAATATGTATTTCCACATGACATGGCACAAAATACAATCCCTGAGAGTTAGCCCACAAAGACCTCAGACTTGTGAAAATAACATAAGATAAAATAAATATCTTAAAGAGGGTATTGTAATGCTTAAGTTTGAAAATGAAGAATCAAAATGCAAGAGGCTTGAATTTCATATATTTATAAGGTCATGTTATACTTAAAAATTTTAAAAGAATAAAGTGTTCAATGTTATGGGATGAATGGGTGTAAGAATATGATCATAGTTTTGAGTACTTGAGTTTAAGTCGTTGAATCAAATCACCCCTTCATGAAATGTTCAAATTGGGACCAATTATGATGTACAAATAAAACATATTCTTCCTTAAAGGCAAGGGGGACCCACCTGGCTGCTCTGCGGGCTGGACGGGTCGTACGACGGCACGTAGCTTTTGAGGGTGTCGGCGGGGTTGAGGTGTGGCGGGTAGCGGATGGTAGTGTGCGGGAAGTAGGACGAGGGCGCGGGGGGCAGGATGGCCGAGGCGGAGAACTGCAGCGGCGAGTGCGGCGGTGGGCTCCTCGTCGATATAACTGCGAGGATGGACAAGAAAGGCGTTCAAGGATCCGAGGCGGTCCACGAGAGCACCGAGGCAACTCAAGTTCAACTCACCACTGTGTCCCACGCCCGTCAGACCCGGGTGATGAGGCTGAGGAAAAGTGCTGATTCGCGGCGAGGAGTCCTGCGGAGAAGTGGGGCTGAACATCGGCTTCTCTGGCTTCTTCATGGTGGGTGAGGACATGTCTGCTGGATATCAAAAACACACAACGCTCAGCAAATTGAATTCTCATCATCGAAATCAAAGCAAATAGCAGAACATGTTTGGAAAGATTAAAAAAAACAAAAAAAAGTGGGCCTTTTCCTGCCAAGAATTGATTGAAACATGTCCCTGTTGTCATGAGAATGAGATTTGTGAGGATTAGGATCCTCAGAGGGGCAGGTGGAAAAGTTGACTTTGCAAATTGTGCACATGTGCAGGCCCCACTACCAAAAAAACCCCCAAAAAAAACAGGGGAAATGGAAGCCCTGTGAAAATTCTCCTTTCTGTCATGTCCGAGGACGTCAGATCAGATCCGAGCCATTCAAAAGGATCATGAATACAATATCGCCGGCCGACATCTGCTCGGCTCGCCCCTCGCACGCCGTCTGACAAGCTTCCGTAATCCGCCGTGGATAATCCCCAATCTTTTTAGGAGACATGAAATTTGTTAAGAAAGTGGAAGAATAAGCAAAGACGCTAACACACCCTCGTGAGCCGCCGTCACAACCGCGTGGGTTTTCAATTTTCAACGCTCGGACTCGGTGCTTCTAAGGGGAACTGGATGACAGAATAGACAAGACAGGACGGTTTATGTCTTCTAGGGACATTCCTCGAGTTCTTGTCACGGATTCTTTGTGAGTGTCTTCACTTTGAAAATATTTCCCCACCCATCACAAATCATGTTGTTACTACACTCTCTATGCCCACAAGAGGGAAAAATCCGCCTGTCACATGAAGAATTGCTCATTTCCAAAGAAGAGAGCGGTAAAGGTTGCTGGAATGTGTGTGTATGTGTGTATTGAGAAGGGGGGGGAATTCCCACTAAGAGGTTGTGAGAGGATAAAGGCTTCATGTTTCCATGGAGCTTCAAGGTTTTCCTCTCTTCACCTAATGAAATCCTTCAGAGATGTGAGTGTTGCGCCTCGGGAAATACGCAATTAATTACGAGAAACCAAACACATACTCAAACACACCGCTGGCCAAAAAAAGTGCACTGACATTTGCATGGCTCCTTCTACCATTTGTTATTTTGTTATCAGTTTTACTGATTAACACCAAATTGGGTGGGCTTGTCTATCCTAACACGTCACAAGGACCCATGCTCTAAATTGAACAGGGAGGCTGCAATTTTGGAGCACGGAAATTTAGAAAAAAAAATTGACACCCGTCACTAGTTTCACCTAATAATACCAAATTGGGTGTGCATGTTAATATTAAGAGGTTGGCACAAAAGAGTCTTAAGGACCCATGTTCTACAAGTGAACAGGAAGGCTGCCATTTTGGTCTGAAGCATCCATTTTGTGGATATATTCCATGAATCAGGGGCTGGGGAACTTCAGGAAAAAAAAAGAAAAAAAGAGGAATGCTGCCATTTCAGGCCAAATTTCGTGAAAAAGGGATTCGGAATGTTGGAAATCTGAACAGGAAGGCGGGCCTTTAGGTTTTAATTCATTACAAGACCCAACGTGCACACAACAAAAATGTTGTCTTCCACTATTTGATATCTTCTACATTCCGTCATTCATTTGTGACTCTCATTCGAGCTCCTCTTGCCGACGCACTAATGGCCGTCTTGGGAGGGTTTGCTTTACTCCGCGTCCAGAGCGGCGCTCTGAGGGCTGGCGCCAAGGGAGCGTATGAAATTTCATGCGGCCACACCGGGCTTGTGGTTGGAGTCCCACTTGTGGCTTGTCTTGTGTATCGGATGTTTCCTGCATTAGAGCAGACGAGACAAGCTTTGGGGAACAAAATAAACATACTGTATGTTTTTTTTGCAAGTACCAATAAGGAACACAGTGAACACTTGCTATTTGCATGGGATCGGGACCAAGATCTGATGCAAATTGCCAAGATCTGCCTCCTTCCCAAATGACAAACTCATCAACATTACCTTTAATCATCAACTCCATACTGATGATTTTAAATTGAAAAACAAAAACAAACAACAGAATTGCAAGGGCTTTGGGCATAAATCCGGCGGGAAGAGTACAACTGTAAAACAAATGCTTTTCCATAAGTTATAAAAGGTTTGCTGCAACCTTTACAGCTGTGAACTGCGTTACATACATATGTACACAACAGCGCTTACGCTGTACTAAGCGATTTGCACATGCTATCCTCCAGCAATTTTGAACTGTCAGTTCAGTTTTTTTCTCACCGGAGCTTTGAGTGCTTCAAGTCCAAATGCGCAGTAAATACTATGTCATGAACTACAGCTGGAACACTTTGTTCTCGTCGAGGATACTCTGCCCCGCGGAATCCGGCGCTTCCTGTAACGCGGGCAACAGGTGTGCGAGCGCTGGGACTCGCATTCAGACAGGCAGCAGTTCAAACGGGCCTGCAGGCGATCCCACGAGCGCCCCGCGGCGATCTCTGTCATGGTATGTATGTTGAGTGGGTTGAACAGGTTCACGCTCCTGGAAGAGCAGACGCGCTTCGTATCCAAAGAAAAATGTGCCGGCTTTGAAATGCGGTAATTTACGACGCTTGCAGTGGCCCGCTATTTGAAAAGAAATATATAATTCATCCGAATTCGCCGCGCGCTCAAAACGGTCCGGCCGTGCAAATCACCTCCGTCTCGGTCGTGCCAGTTTGCCCGACTGCTGGCTGGCGAGCTGGGCGACGAGTAGAAGTCGGGTCCAGTCGGGCTGGTGTCCATGTTCTCCTCCATATTGACGGTTTTGGGCCTTTTGCTGTGGATTGGAGGCACACGTGGCACACGTTAGCAACATACTAAAAGCCATTAAAATATATAATTTTACCCCTCAAAATTCTACACACAAAATCCATTTCTGACCGCATGAAATGTTTTTTTCTTTGTTTTTTTTTTTTTATTTATTAAAATATGAATGATGATGAACTGAACTGACATGGAATTCATTACATGTCAAGACAACAGCAAGGAGGTGGTAAATTGTAGTCAGTTTCTTAATTTGGGGATTTTAGTGTAAAAATGTGGAATAGTTGGCGAGTTGTCATGAATAAGGGGAACAGTTTTATTTATTTTTTTAAAATATTTTTTATTATGCCATATTTTGTCCTTTAACTATTTCTACATTTCTCAACCTATTCAAACCATTCCAACTTCAACATGTTCCAAAAAATTAACGCTTCCCGAGCTATTATTTTTCTCATTCTTAACTTTCATAGTTTTCTCGCTATTTATCACCCTGAAAATCCCATTAATTTCGAATAGGACATTCAACAATTCACTAAAATTTTAAATTCAATATGTTCCGCCCATTCAATTTACCTTCGAATGGTCAAAACTCCCCCAATTACCACTAAGAAAAAAAATTCCACTTTTTTAACCAAAACGTTCATCAAAACATTACACATTTTAAGTTAGTATTAGATTTAGGGTCATCGAAACAAACTTACCCCACAAGGTATTTACCATTCATTTTCAGTAGCCCATTCAAAATAACAGATCCAAATAGTTCCCATTTGAAATTTCTGCTCATTCATTTTATCTTGAACAATATTCAACATTACGTTTTACACATACCAAAAATTCCACCTTTTTCACTCACACATTGCATATTTTCACAAATATTTTACCTATTTCCAGATAATTAAATATCATTCAATCATTCATTCACGTATACATTTCAATCACTATCTTTCAACAGCATTTCACTTCTTCAATATGACTTAACATTTGTATATTTTTCATTCAGCATTCACACACAATTTCCACAATTTTTTGCTTCATCTAAGTTTTTTGCAAGTTGTCCTTATGTGGTGTCATTGCTAACCTGCCAGGAGGGGAGGACAGGGAGCGGTGCATCCCCACGCTGGAGTTGAGGTCATGATAGTAGGGTTGGCCGGGCATGTCCGCCATGGAGAAGTTGACCGCCGCACCGTGGGTAATGGGCACTGCAGAGGAAAAAGTCGAGGTGGTGAGCCGGAAAGCGGGCGAGCAGCAGATTGTCTTTTCTTGCAACAGGAGACACGCAATTAATTGTAGAATTGCATGAGTGGTCATTATTGACGCTTTAGAGGCCCTGTGCATCAAATTAAACGCTCCTGTTTGACCATTACAGCATTTCTGCTGAGCCCTCTGATTAAAAAGTCACCGCTTCCCACACATTATGGCTGCGGGGCAGAGGCAGCTGAATCTTTTCTGCACAATACCAACCCATATAGACTCTCCTTGTTATTATTAGCTGCGGTTGTTTCGCCAGTTCCCCCACGATGTGATTTACAACGGACAAGTTTTTTTCCAGCACTGCGGTGAAGGTGAGGAACGGGCCAGAATTAAGTGAACAAAGGGACGACATCACATCCCCGCCCCTTCTCTCGCGCTCTTTGGTGTGTGGCCTCCAGATCGAGCGGTCGCTCGGGTTTGGAGCCGATGAGAGGATGGAGTGTGCGGCGCCGTCTGTTGTGGTCTGAGGTTCGCCACTGGCACGATCCCGCCGCCGTCCGCTGCCCTGGCAACCCACTGTGGGCCTGGCAGGGGCCACAGAGCAGACAGAATATACGCCTGTGCATATTGCACGTGTTGCTGCTCCGCGTGTGATTATAATCAAAACCTCTAAGAATGTATCAGCAGCGCGATGATGGACAAGCAACTGCATACATGTCTCACCGGGGAGGAGGGATAAATTCCCACGAGTTTGAGACCTTTTTACATTTCAGGACGGAGCAACAAATTAAAAGCTATGCCAAAAAAACAAAGACATTCCGTCTGGTTGAACTTTCAGGGCCACTTGGCTTGTTAATGGGATGTACTGCTTTTTCTACACACAGAGCCTCATTTCCTCTTCAGTACACTTTGTTCCACCGTACAGTAACAAGCCTCAGTTGAGAGAGAGAGAGAGAGAGAGAGAGAGAGTGAGAGAGTGAGAGAGTAAGAGAGTGAGAGAGAGAGAGAGAGAGAGAGAGAGAGAGAGGAGAGAGAGAGAGAGAGAGAGAGAGAGACAGAGACAGAGAGAGAAGAGAGAGGAGAGAGAGAGAGAGACAGAGAGAGACAGAGAGAGAGAGAGAGAGAGAGAGAGAGAGAGAGAGAGAGAGAGGAGAGAGAGAGAGACAGAGACCAGAGAGAGAGAGAGAGAGAGAGAGAGAGAGAGAGTGAGAGAGAGAGAGAGTGAGAGAGTGAGAGAGTAAGAGAGTGAGAGTGAGAGAGTGAGAGAGTGAGAGAGTAAGAGAGTGAGAGAGAGAGAGAGAGAGAGAGAGAGAGAGACAGAGACAGAGACAGAGAGAGACAGAGAGAGAGAGAGAGAGAGAGAGAGAGAGAGAGAGAGAGAGAGAGAGAGAGAGACAGAGAGAGAGAGAGAGAGAGAGAGAGAGAGAGAGAGAGAGAGAGAGAAGAGAGAGAGAGAGAGAGAGAGAGAGAGAGAGAGAGAGAGAGAGAGAGAGAGAGAGCAGGTAAGTGCAGCCTGCTCTGAAGGAGGCCCAGGATTCCTGGAGGAACGAGTGTCAAAGGCGGACATGTCAATACACATATAAAGCGACTCTTTACAGGACGTGTTCCCGCTATTGCAAGGCAGACTGGCGCAACTGGATTAACCGCACTGCCCTAATATGATCTCAGATGACAGAAACTTCTGCGTAATTTTAGCAAACAGACATTGCATTCTGACAAATTCAAGAATCACAGGCAGCGGACATTCCTGAATGCTCAGGAATGTCCGCTGCCTGTGATGAAGTGATGAAGTTTGCATTTACTACTGTGTGTACAGGTTGTCCCTGACTGACACGTCTGACATTGTTTTACCTGTTAAGGCAGGTAAAGCGCTTCACAACCCATAAAAATACCAATAACTACTTTTCTATTAACCAATTTATTACAAGTTTGACTAATTGATATATAGATACTCAAAAAGTTTTCAAAAACATTACAGACATCTCTAAAGTTTGGCACTTACAGAAAATATCATGTTGCGGTCCGGCTATCATTCATTACCTTTAACGTTAGCCTCTTAACTTAGTGTTCATTACCTCTAATGTGAGCTTTTAATGTTACTTATAACGTTATAAAGGAAGACCAATGTTAGTTTCAAGATGTTAGCTATATTAGCTTCCATGTTTCAATATTAGCTTTCAGAGTTACATTTTAATTGTCTCCCTAAGTTATTGTTCAGTCTTATTGCCTCTTAAGATTAAATTCTGACATTAGCTACCAATGCTACCTCTAATGTCAGCTTCAAACGTTAGCTTCAGCATTACCTAACGGGCCCTTTAATTGTTAGCTTCAACATTCCCTTTAACGTTAGCTTTTTTCAAGTTATCTTCCATTACCTCCAATCTTACCAATTACGCACTTCAATGGTGTCAAACTCATTTTCATCGCGAGCTACAACATAGTTATGGTATCCTTCAGAGGGTCGTTTTAGGACAAAAATCATATAAATGTTTAGTCAGTAGTCACCTCATCATATTAGATAACAATTACCCCTGCAATTGATTCTGATAACTATTTTAATTTGAAATCACGAGTTATAGAAAATTGTGGAACTCTCAGAAGACTTGTTTTGAACAACGCCAACAAGACACAAACACGGACGCACTTACTTCTGGACACTCGCACCAGTTCTGTAACGCTGAACACTCCCGATTTGATGAAACTGTCTTCCAGATAGACTGTCAATAGAAGCACGAGAAGGTATTACTTTCAGCATTTTACTCAATTATACAGTACTGTTAGTAAAATATTGTGTAAATGTGAAGGTGATGAATCATGCTCTTGTCACTTTTTCAATCCAGTGATTTTTTGTCCAGTTAATTCTTAAACGAGAGAAATTTTCCTAAACCTAACACCAATTAAACATACCACATGTACCCCTAAATTACATAGGTGGTTCTCAAACATTTTACACCAAGTACTGCAATCTCCCCCAAGCTACAGCTGGCAGACCCAAGTTTCAGAACCACTGCTGTTGTTTGAAGTCAAAATGACGACATAATGTTGACATAACTGAGGAATCCAATCGAGTTATCTCACTAAACTCACAAGCATGGAAACAGCTCAGTTGTTTTGATTTGAAGGTGTCAATCTGCCCTGGCAGGGCTGTCAGTCCCCATAAGCGAGCTTCAACTGTGAGCGTCAGCAGCAAATGAGTCAAAAATCAGTGTGGCTCCGCTTTGATGCAGTGCCAGGAGCACCCAGCTCGTGCCAGGGAGATAGGCGGCAGCTCACTTGGCACCTACGGGTGCCCCCGACACGGCGGGTGAGCCCCGTGAGCCTTTGACGGTCTCGAGCCAGAGTTGCTGGCTGGGTGGCGTGTTTACCTTGGCACTTGTCTAGGCAGAACCTGCTCTTGAGGTAGCTAATTACTATACTTGTCAAACTATCATTCCAGCACAATGACCCAGAAACAACCGTACCATCAGGGAATATTCTTGGGTTTGGCTCTCTTGAGCACTTTTGTATTTGTGTATGAATGAGGAGAATTTATTTAAATGTTATTATTCATCTAGCCCCCCCTTTTCTACTAGGGTGACCAGACGTTTTCAACAGGACAATCCAGCATTTGAGCCTTATGTCGCGATCCCAGTGTTTTATTTTTAGCATTTTTATTTTTTAGCATTTAGCATTAGCTAAAGTAATAACACAACCACGGGTCACCAGATTGATTAGTGATTCAATTAAAAAAACAAAAATACTGATGGTAATTTTTTTTTGTAAATTTGATTTGCAGAAAAATTGTAGTTTTAAATTTTGAAAAATTAGTTCAAGGTCACGGCTAATGGATAATGTGACAAATGTGCTCTCAAGTCATGCAGTTTGCTAACTAGCATGCTAAACCCTGGTTCACGGTTAATATAAGATGTTACAAAGGTGTTTTCAAGTTGTGCCGATTGCTAGTTAGCATGCTCTTTCCTAGTTCACGCTAACAAACAAAATTTGATGCTAACCATGGCGTACGCCTTTGTCTAGTGTTTGCGGTCCAATAAAGATTATTCTGATTCTGAAGAAATGTTAATAGCTAGTATGTTAACTTAATAATCCAGTAGGACACTAACAATATTGCTGTGTCTTTGCTGCTTGATATTCTCGTAGCATGGTGGGTACCTCCTGGACTGGTTGACAACACTTTCTAGAGGGCTTGTCTCGATTCAGGTCTCAAGTGAGCTGGAGCCTATCCCAGTAGACGTGAACTGCTCGCCAAACTCTGCACAGCCAAAGCTGAGAGTCGAGCCCCAGACATCAGAACTGCGCCCCAAGCGTGTTAACCACTCTTCCACTGTGCTGCCAATTTAATTAATTTGTTATTACCAATCAAATTTTATCCCTGTGCAGGCCATGTCATTTCAAAAACGGCGCCCTCAGCAATGATTTTAAGTTGCAATTACCTTAACAGATGTGTCTCTTTGACTATAGTTGCTATCGACGTAGTGCTTTTTATTGTTATTAGTTACATTTTTTTTTTTCGTCATGCTTGTCAGGCACATTTTTAAAGTCAGTAAATGGGAGAATAGGAGAGGGTGTATGTCGTGTGTATGTGCAGTGAATTAATGGTGGAGGAACAATGGCCCACCGGAGTGGAGGAAGGATGACTGGTACTCGACATACCTGGAAGAGGGTTCTTGCCTGGCTCATTGTTACTGGGACTTCCTGACTGCTGGGAGTCTGCAAGCACATAGACATGGGGGGTAAGTGGTGGAGAGAACAACGGTTGAGGACAGCAAAACAATAGCTTGATTATACATAAAGCAAAAATGTAGATGGAATTCTTTCCACTGAGCTTTTGTTGTTTACCTCAAGGACTCGGTAAGAGGGGAATTTTTCTTCATTTTTGTCCAACACCTATCAGATTTCAATTAGGGGAGGGGTGGGCAAAGTATGCGCTGATATCAAGAGTGATGTAATACGATATAAATAGTAAATAATTTATTTATTTAAAAAAATAAATAATTTTTTTTAAATGTAGTTATTATTGTTCCAACAGCTTTTTGTCATTCGGCGAAGGTTTGAGCCGATTGGCCCGTGGAGCCTTTTTGGCGCAGGATGGGTGGGGCTGCCACGTGGAGGAAACAAAAAAAAAAAAAAAAAAAAGAGCAGATGGCGGAGGCAATTAGAGATCCCAGGCAGCATCTTCCAGCAGGAGGCCCCACTGCGGCACCGGGAGACGCCACCTGGATGACTCAAGGTGGGATGCAAACATATGGCGCATCTGCCAGACCCGGAAACACCTCCTCTCTTGCCTTACATTTTGACCTTTCACCTCTTCTCCTTCCTTTTGCAGGTGGTCTATCTTTTGTCCATTTTATGTACCCTTCCCATTGTTGGTGTGAGCAGTCAGAGAGACCCGACAACTTTCCCCCTGGTTGAAATTTTAAGAAACCACACTTTGGTAGAGGGAGGATATGAAAAACAAGAGCCAGCAAAACATCCATTTTGATATTTAGGAAAGCACCAGCCATCATATTTTCAAATATGAGCAATAATGTGTGTACAATTGGTGAAATAAAGACTGCACTTATAGACTTGCAGATATCATGGCTAACTAGCATAAGCTCAATTCTGCTCTCGTGTACTGGTTCGATGTACTTGATTCTTTATTGTAAATGGAAAGTATTAAATAAAGTTTAAAAAAAATAAATTCTGCTCTCATGTTACTTCACACTTCATTTTCAGATAAATGTGTACTTTGACTGTTTAATTTTATTTAGAAAAAGGCAGCTGTTAGCTAATACTGCTAATTGGCATTGGCTAACGCCAAGTAATTTATGTGCCGTTACGCTACCTCACAAAGCACTTAATAGCAGACATACTTTTACTGTTCTTTTACACTTTGACTTTATTAAGAAAAATAAATTGTTTATTTTCTGTTTACATGTATTAAGGCAGATACCATGGCTAATTAGCATTGAATAGCATCAGCTTGTTGTGACTACTACTGGCCACTGGTAGTAGGCTACTACTACAAAACACACAGAAGGGCATAACATACCTTTTCTGTTGTTCTACATTTGGAATTTATTTAGAAAAAATTAAATTTGTTTATTTTCATTTCACGTGTACTACTAAGGAAAGTATATGGCTAAGTAGCATTGGCTAACATCCGCTCCTTTCCATGCAGACATTACATCACAAAGTCAAGTGCAGAAGAGCAGAAAGTAATTTTACTGTTGTGATACACATTGGTTTTATTTAAAAAAAAACAAAAAAACATAAATACAATTTTGTTTATTATGTTTACGAAGAGAGGTAACATGCTAACTAGCACGGCTAACAGCTCTTTCTTCTTTCTTTCTCTTTCTTTCTGTTACTTCACAAAGTGCAGAGGCGAAGAGAAGTAGGTATTCATTTTCTGAAAAATAACTACTTTTACTTTGTACTATATGTTGGTTTTATTAAGTAAATTGTTTAATTTGTTTGATATTTATTAAGGCAGATAAGAAGGCTAAACAGCATTTTCTACCATCAGCTTGTTCCCGCTTGTAGTCCAAAACTTAGGCCAATATTGCAAACATCTCTATGACAACAGGGGGCTGACATAATCATCTTTTGTCTTTTTTTTTTTTTTTTTTTTTTTTTTTTAAACAGAAGCGTGCTCTAACGCCGGCGAGGCGGGAAGCGTGTCGACAACGCGTCCTGTGCACAAGCCCCGGCCAATCCGAGTCTTCAAATAAACAGTCGACTAACCTGTAAATAAACAGTTGCGGTCGAGAGGGTTGGGCTTTGCCCTGGGAGCTTGGCAGGGCCCAATCACGGCACACACGCACGCACACACACAGCCCTGTTCCAGAAACAACATTTCTTGGCACCCTTCGCTCTTGCCACTTGTCTAAATAAGCAAACGTGAAGGAAGTGAAAATGCAGTATGAATGCCATTATCTCCTTTTGCTTGGCGAAGAAAACAGTAAAAAAAAAAAAATTAAAAAAAAGCTTGTGGGTATTTTGGATGGGAGTTCTTACACCTTCTTGTCCAGTGGGATACTTATCATAGCGCAGTAATGATTAGGGCAATTAGGGCTAATGGCAACAGAAATCTGGCTTGGCAAGAAAGTTTCCTTGCGCTTGTGCGGTTCCTCCACGCCCAAGTGTGTCACACGGCTGGATTTTATAATCACTTATAAAACATACACACTCACCCTGACCACCATTCTTTTTTTTTTTTTTGCCATCATTCCCATTCTGTTTCTAGTGCGCACACACTTTAGTATTTGGATAGAATTAGCCACATAATTTAGGGATGTGATTCCCAACCACTGTGCCGGGAAATGATCCAATTTCACTTCGTTGGGCCAATTTTTTTTAAATGTCTATTTTATTGTATTTATTTATGACCAATACGGTATTTTCATTCACCTATCTAGGCCAATAATTTATAGTGACAGGCGGAATGATTTAATTATTTTTTTTTTTATTCACTGTGGGAGGTAGAGAGTATTTAAAAATGTACTGTATATACGGTATATATATATATGTAGTTTATTTTTGTGTTGTTGTGAATCTTGATTAACTAGTGATATGTTGTGTCAGTCATTTTAATAACTTTCAATTTTGTTTTAACATTTGTACTTTTAAATGATACCAGCTAATAAAGACAACACAATTTAGTGCTTAATGTCAATAAATTTAAATGGCTGTGGAACACAATTGAGGTTAGTATGTTAAAAAAAAATGTGTCTAAGCTCCAAAACTCACTCTAAATGTATTTTAAGTCGATTACTGAATACACTTTTTGTGACCTTTTGGTTTGGTCATATGCCACCCAAAAAATCTCTATATGTTTTAATGATATATTTTTCTAATGCAAAAAAAAAAAAGTGCCTTGGCTCAATAAAGGTTAAGAAACACAAGTTTAGGGAACTTTTTTTTCAGCAGCAGCCCATGTTCGAAACGTCCAGATAAAATACACACACACACACACACACAAAAAAAAAGTCTGCACGCGCAGATGCATACCGCTGTCGACATTTCAGGAGAAGCCTGCCTGGCAGCCATTTTATGCTGAGCGAGGTTCTGTGCACATGTATAGCACTGTGGCTGCCAGAGGCCCGGGTCCCGAGCCAAGACGCATTTCAGCAGCGAGGAGGAGGAGGAGGAAGGAGGAGGAGGAGGAGAGGGGCGGACTTCCCAACAGAAGTTGGGAACCAGCGAGAGGGCCAGAAAGGAGCGAGCTAATTACGCCGCGCCGATGTGTAATGTTTCGACAATACAGCTGCTCCCGGGTAAATATTTGATGTGGCCCCGGCAGACTTTCTGCGATTGGAAGGGGCCTCACCTGGAAACGGTCACGGGTAAAAAAAAAAAAAAGCTCAGTACTCCGGCGCATGTGCTACGTATGTGTCTGCGCACCTCTCCTGCTCTCCATCACTCGCCGCTCACGTTTTCTCGACCAGCTTCAATATTCTTCTTAGAATTAGGCCATTTGTGTCACGTATGTTATTGTTCTTAAAAAAATGACTCCTCTTCTTTTCTGCTCTTTGTCCGTCTCGACGTCACGCTTCTGCCTGCCGCTTTGTTGTCGAAACAAAGTGGGGTCTCTCTCGGTACGAGTCGCCACCCCGAAAGAGGTAAACAAAAGGATCCGGGCGAAGGATCCTTCAAACCCCGACTGCGTCATGCCAGCCATTGTGTGCCAGGGCTGCCAACTGGCGATGCCCACCCCACCCCCCTCCGTCGGGTGCGCCCACCCCCCTCTGTCGCATAGACATTGGAGTGCCAACCCCTCCCCTACGTGGACTCATGAGTGGCATTCACTGGCAGCCCAAACAAACAGTAGTCATATGGATCTAGGGCACGATGTACTCGTCGTTATTGACAAATAAAATATTATTTAAAAAAAAATAATTAATTCAAGACATAGGAATTGGCAAAATGAAAAGGGAGAGTAGTCTTTTCCTCATCTCTATATTTATAGAGCACATGAAAACAACCACTGCTTATGATGGAACCCAGGGACAACAGATACAATGAAATTGCAGAGGACCCAGAATTGAACCCTGTGGAACACCATACGTTCCGTCATTCAAACTCTGATCCCTTGGGGTTCGATCGAAACTCAGGTTAAGAACCACTGGTCTAGGGGACACCAGGATGCGTCATTTTCCACAAAAAAAAAAAAAGTTGAAGTGGAAAAAAAATGGAATTGCACAAAATAATGTCTCTTTTATCTCAATATTGCAATTGCGATTTAATATCTCTTCCTGTGTATTTTTTAACGCCAACTTATAAAGAAAATGAGCTCGCAGTCATTTAAGCATTTTGTAACAAACACGTGAC
The DNA here is from genome assembly GCF_051991245.1 of Festucalex cinctus. Lineage (NCBI taxonomy): Eukaryota > Metazoa > Chordata > Actinopteri > Syngnathiformes > Syngnathidae > Festucalex > Festucalex cinctus. Next base: position 14,628,084 of record NC_135426.1, read on the forward strand.
TGGCCTGACTTGATGGTTTTGATATTAGTTATACAGTGGTGCCTTGAGATAAAAGTAACCCGACTAAGGAGTTTTGAGATACAACCCCGCGAAAAAATAAAATAAAATCTTTCACAAAAAGTATCAGCCGATTTTAGGGCTGTCACTATTGATTATTTTTAGAAATGATTATTTCATCAGTGATTTGAATAATCGGGTAACATTTTGCATTAAAGTGTATTTCAAAACCATTCATTCCCAGAGTACTGTTTACTAAACAATTGTTTTTTATTTAGTGTTCGTTCGTAATTCAAATACTTTTTTTTTTTTTTTTTTTTAAACATACTAACCTAAATTGTGCTCCACATCCAGCTCACACAAAACGGGTTCGGTTATCGTGTTCCACCGTAAAAGCAGACGTTTGCAAATGTCTTATTTTGACTAAATACCAAAGACCAAAGTCACTCTGCTGTCATGACAGACTCCAGAAATTGGAGACAAATTACAGTTGAGGGTCTGAAATCAAAGGATTTGGACCATTTTAAGTTCAACAATGTCCCTAAATGATTACATGGTGACTAAAACAGTTAGCAGTTGATTAATCTATTAATTTTGTTACAACTAGCCGATTTTACTTTATTTTTTTTCTTTCATAAAAGAAGAGGATACTGACATTCAAACATCCATTCACAAATAAATAAATAAATAAATCATCGGCCGATTTTTCCCGCCAAATTTTCTCTCTGGCCCCATAATGCTATCCATTAAGTTGCTAACAGTTAGCATAGATAGCGGCGGTTTTAGAACACTATAAGCAAGGGATATTTGAACACAAATGATGAAACTTAACAATACATGACGGCAGTAACGATAATACTTGCTGGCATTTATTATCTTCTATGAAAAATAACAGTAGAAGAAGAAGTATACAGCATTTGTTTGTGTCAGCATGACTGTACTGATTATACTGCCTCCTAGTGGCCTGTTATTACTTTCCGTTTTGAAAAGAAAAAAGCACAATACGAGCGTGCAAACTCCCCGCTCGCGCCGCACGCTGTCCCTCTCTGAGGAGAGTCAGGGAATTTCCCACACCCCCCAGCCCCCTCCCCGTGCCGTGGCGACGGGCAGGTTTTGAACCCTCTCTGTGTTCCCGGCCTCCCATGCCCGTTGCCACTCAAGCAGCGGGGGTCCGCCGCATTTGTCTCATAATTATCCAACTGCGCGGGGGGGTCGCCCAGATGAAAGCGGCGACGCACAGAGCTCCTCTGTCAAAGGTCTGTCTGCCCGACCGGGGGGGCTTTTCTTTGCATCTATCTGGCCTTGTCCTCGTCCCTTGTGCTCATCCACTGCCCGCCTCCTCTTCATGGCGGCGTCCCTAAAGGAATGCCTCCACTGAGCATAATCGCCCACAGCGAACGCTCGTACACGAGCCGCCCCCTCGTCTAAGACACCCCCCCCCCCCCCCCCCCACCACCACCACCCCCTCGCGACCGGCCACCCCGCTGCTTCATTCACAACTACAAAACTGCAGAAATACCCCCCACCCTCACATCCTGAAAGACTTCAGAGCCACACCATTTTTTTTTATTTTTTTTTTCCTTGTCCGCTTCACCCCCACTCGTCGTACTGGAAAAACTTTTTGTGCAATTTTTATATTTGTGGTCAAATGAAAAAAAAATATATACATATACTGATCAATAAATGAAGCGTACTGTAAAGACAGTCAAGTATGGCTGTGCAATTAATCGAAATTCAATTATGATTTCGATTATTAGACGCCATGATTACAAAAGTGGCATATACATATATATATATATATATATATATATATATATATATATATATATATATATATATATATAAACTAATTTTGAGTTGTTTTGAGGCATGCACACACAAGTTCCTCCACCACCAAAGCTAGCAATCTTACACTTTTTTTTTTTTAAATTGTAAAATAGCTAAATTTATAAATTTTGTTTAGTCCAAAAGTTAATTCCATAATTAGTGTTTCAAAGAATTTTATTTGTCTTGTTAGCATGTTTTGTACCAAAGGAAAAAAAAAAGACTGACTGTGTAATTGCGATTTCAATTATTACCAAGAATAATCATGATGAATATTTTTTTTTTCCATAATCAAGCAGCCCGATAGTGAAGTCTTTCATTAGGGCCCAACAAATATTGATTTTTTTTTATTTATTTTTTTTAGGTCCGTGCCATTTGATAATCAGCTGTTTATTTTATTTTTTTTATTTTTAAAAGAAATAAATAACTAAATATTTTTTTGCTCCCTTAACACTTGCTTGAATAACAAACTTAACATCTAGTATTTGTTTTTAACTTCACAACAAACAGAAAAATCTGGAAAAAAAAGCATGTTTTTTTGCCGATTTAAATCTTTTTTTGTAAAAAAAATCAGCTGATTTTTTGCATATTTTATTTAGGTGAGGATGTTTTAAATGTCCTTCTTTACCTTATATTGCAGTGTGTGTGTGTGTGTGTGTGTGTGAAATACATAAATAAATCGGCCAATAGTTACCCATTTTAAAAGAGTCAATATCCACCGATTTAATTGACCAGCTGATTAATCGGTCAGGCCCTTGTCTTTAATGACCTCATTGTGCTTGCCAAGGGAGCTCATTTTTGATTCAATACTTGGTCAGTCATGGACATTCAATAATTTGCTTGCTGATTTAATTAAATTAAATTTATTTTATTAAATTTCTCTAAATCATTTTTTTTTAACACGTAAAAAAGATTATGACATTTTAATATTTGGTAAAAGTTAAAGGGTAAAAAAAGTAAGTTATTTTGGAATATTTTTGTATATTTTGTAATTAATTGGCCGATTGTATTTCCATTCATTTTAATAGGGAGTTACGGGCATGTTAAAGTTAACTAAAAAGTTGATTTTAAAAATGTGCAATTCAGCGTGAACGCGTCGAGTTTTTGCGACCGCCACCCCGCCGTTTCATTCACAAGTACAGAACTGCAGTCCAGAGTCTTCCACCCTGAAAGACTTCACAACCCCTGGTCGTGCGCCTCCTCTTTTCTCCTCCCCGCGGCCACCTCTCTCCTTCTTCTCCTCTTTAACTACTGGCTAGGAGTTAATGGAGTGTTTTGGCTCGTCTCCAGACGGTGAGTGTCACCTCATTAGCCTATGGCGGCTCGCTCCCAGACTGCTCCTCGCGTGGAAGGAGGAGGGATACCGCAACGGGATGCCATTGGTCATCCGTCTGTCTACCCGCAAACCTCCCGTCACACCCCCACCCGCCTCCCTCGCTCGCTCGCCTTCCCACCGCTACAATGAATGAGAATACACGCATGCATAATTAAATCCAAAGTCTGCTCACTTCTCTCCTTCCTCCTTCTTGGAGGTTTGCCACCACGGGAAGAAAGCAAGTGTCTTGGAGACGTGGCCAACCTCCCAGCCTTGTATGGACCCATTCTTTGTGCCGCCCCCCCATGCCCCACCCCCTTCCCCTGCCAACTGAATGGCAGGGTGGCAACAGCGGGCCAATGTAAATGCCAGCCAGCCCCTGCCAGTCAATTACACCGCGACAAAGCTAATTGTTTGTGGTTCCCCACCATTCAGCCGCTCGTTGTTTATAGCACAGATGTGACGTTCCCGCTTTCTCACAGGCGGCGGACGGGACCAGCTCAAAAACGTGCAGCGCAACAAAACGTGAGAAAAATTCAAGCATCTATTTCGGAAACAAAATCGTGTTGTACAATAACAAATTCTTATTTTTTCAAGAAAGTTATGCTTACCACAAGAAGGGCTGCAATTTATGATTATTTCAGTAATCAATCTGTCGATGACTTCTGATTAATCGATGAATCGGTAAAAAAAAAGTTTCAATTTCCTTCCTTTTTTCCAGAAAAACAAAAAACAAAAAAAAAAAGCACAATATTGCAAATCGAGCAAATTAATTATGCTTCAGTTATTGATTTTGTAACGTGAGGACATTTTCCAAAGTAAAAGCAATCGTATTTTGGTTTCAAACAAAGATAATCAGTCCGCTTTCATACAGGACAGACAAAAATTGGAGTCCGTCTACTCTTACAGAGCTGAAATTCCAAGCATTTGGACTGAATTTAAAATAAAATTAAAAAAAAGATATCTAAACGATTCATCGATCAGCAAAAATAATTGATTAATTTGCTAATCCATTATCGATTAATTGTTGCAGCTCTAGAAGAGCTGTGTTGTTATCTTTCAAGAATAGTCGTAAAAAAAGAATTTCAAAACTATAGCATACCTTTTATTCTGGGAAAAAAAACTGCCTCATTTGCTAAAAATAACCTCTGTTCTTAAAAAAATAGGACTATTTCTGTTATAGTACACCTTTTGTTGATGTTTAAAAAAATAATTTGCGCAAAAAAAAAACAGTTGTGGAAATTGATCTGAGAATATAAATTGCAAAAAAACAAAAAATCGATTCAAATTGGAAATGTTGCGGCAAAGCAATCAACATGATTTGAAGGCCCTCCGGTGATGTCAGCGGCCGCTGCCGCCAAGAGGACTTTCCCACTGGCAGAGCCAAGGAGAGCGGCTGCGCCAAGAGAACCGCCGTCCTCCAGCTGGGCGCCGGGAGTGGGGGGGGGGGGGGGGGGGGCAGAGGCTGCCCGCTATCGCCTTCGCCCCTCCGAGGCGACCACGCAAACGCGAGGAAAGGAGCACCAGGCCGGGCCGGGTGCGTGCCGGTGCCGCCGCATCTTACGAGGGCGACTTGGCCCCAAACAAAAGAAAACAAAGCGCGCGCTCAGTCAGATGATTTTGCTGGCACGGCTTGCCTGGAAACGGGACGTCGGGAAAAGAGGGGGAAGAACTCGACCGCAGAGTTGAACGTGTCATTACGAGCATAAAAACAGACGAGCGACATTGCCAACAGATGTATTTGCGCCATTACGCTGAGGGAAGGCGACGGGCCTGCAGGTGCAAATAAAACACCCCGTTGAGGTTTCCCTCTTTAGGATCGCGTCTTGCTGCATCAGCGTTCACGCAATCTGCTATTCTGTCAGTGAGGCTGGCGGAGGGAAAAAAAAAAAAAAAGCCACAAATACAGCCAACCATGACAATTGCTTGGGTTTCACTGAGGGGTGTACTCACTTTTGTTGTCAGTGGTTTGGACTTGTGTGAATTTTTGAACGGCTGAATTGAGCTTCACATAAATGGATGCAGGACAAAATGGAAAACACAAAACGTGATTTATGCACGATGCCCTTTAACGTTATTAAATCACAGCTGGGTTGAAAATAACCCAATGTGGGTCAATAATGGAATAATCCACAACACCTTGAAAAATTGCCAGGTCACATTTGCGGCCCCTTCTCAAGGTTTCTCATTTTTCCCCTGATGTGGTTAGATCAGGGGATGTCGTTAATATTTGTCAATATTTGTGGGCATGTGAAGCCTTTTGTGATGAAGGGTTAGATAAATAAACTTGTATAAAATGACCTTTTTTTTGTCTGTACAAAACAACCTAATTGTATGGAATTGTTTCATAGAAAATGACCAATTTTTGGATGAGGTTGTTTTGTGAAAAGCAACTCAAGTAGCGGATTGGCCCATTTATTACCCAAATTGTGTTAGATTTGACCCAACTAAAAATAAATAAATAAATAAAATACAAAATTGGGTCAAAATGGATTGATGCACATTTTGAACAAAGTTTTCTCCCATTTCCAAATGTTGTAATGTTGTTTCCGCCAATTTATTGGGGTTGTTTTACGCAAATGAACTCAAAAAGTGGGTTCAAATTGACCCAAGGAGTGAATCGGTCCATTTTTGACCTGAAGTGCATTTCTTCTTCATTATTTTCTATGACATGAAACTTCAAAACAAAATCCATGAATTACATGACTATATGTAAGCAGGGTTTTTCCTGTGCACAAAATTCAGAGGCGGCCACCTCCACCTAATTTGATATCGCTCAACATAGCGCTCCAGGTGTTTTGATTGAGCTTGGCAGGAAACGCATTTTAACTGCAGTTGCAGTGTTGCGCCATTATGGAGGTGCTATATCTACAGAAGTGCACCAGAAAGACCTGAAGAAACAATCGAAGATTTTTTTATTTTTTTTTAAACGAAGAAGAAACAGATGATGGAGCACGCCCATTTCCTGGTTGCGAGGCATCACCAAGGTCATAAAAACACAGTCTATACAATAAACATAATAGTGTTTTACATAAAATGCTGAACTAGATTTACAATTTAATATGTACTAGTGGATGATTTTTTCACGATTATAGTTAAAAATTGGCAACTTTCTAATTTGCAGCCCATAATGGTATCGGTCACCAGCGATTTTCACTGAAGCAACTGGATTTTGACGGATTTTGTAAGGCCCACAGAATATTGTGTTCTATTGCTATAAAAACATGGAACTTACCAAAAGAAAGAGTAGTCTCTTCTTTTATAAGTTAAAAAGCAACTAGCATTAGAATATAGCTAAGTTTTATCATTATTGACATTCCTGGTGAAAACATTGACAAAAGGAGCATGTTGCAACATGGCCCTGGTTGATCTCTTATACTCTGCTGCCACCTGATGGCCTTTTTACCATTGCTTTAAGCGACTTCTTCAAGTCAGAAGCTACATCAAAGCCTTCTGTGTGCTCTAGCATAGTACAAACATAAAAAAAACAAAAACATATAAATGTTTTTGGTAGGGAAGGACAAAGTATTAAAAAACAACATATTTATATGTTGTTTTTTTTTTTTTTATGTTTTTCCGATGCTAGAGCACACAGAGCACTTTGATGCAGCTTCTGACCTGAAGAGGTCGCTTAAAGCAATGGTAGTTATGACCCAAAAAAAGTATAAATATGTTTTTGGTAGGAAAGGACAAAGTATTTAAAAACATATTTATACGATTTTGGGTTTGAATAAGTTAAAATAATTTGAGCCAGGTGTGGTGGGCACATGGGAGGATGACAAAGGATGTAATTCATGTAGAATAATACTGTGTTAACCATTTATATCATTTACTTCCTGTCTTTACCTACTGAACAAAATTTACTGTTTCATGAGAAAGTCATAATATCCAACATCGGTGTTGAGGATGGTCTTTATATTTAGGATATGAAATGTAAGCCGCCATTTGACTGACTATCGTTTGTGGACATGGCAACAAAAAGTCACCCTACTTCCAAGTGGCCTTTCCACTTTCTAGACTTCCTTCTGGCTTTTCTGCCAAAGTTGCGGAACGAGGCTTAAAACACACGTTGACGTCGGAACGTTCCCACGAGGCTCGGCGGGAATAATCTGGCAAAATATTTGCACGGGCGACGCCAGCGCCGGAGCACTGCGAGAGAGACCAAACGCTTGCTTTTTCACTTCACTTTGGAGCTCCAAGACAGGAATCCCCTCCAGCCCCCACCCCAGCACACATTTCCCTGAACCCGCCCCCTCCCTGACCGAGCCCACGCCCCATTTGCCTCCATTCTCCGGCCCGTGCACCTCCCACCGACCCTTCACTCTTTCCTGCGCCGCCTTCGTCCTGCTGCGACGCCTCACAAGCTCAAAAGCACAAAAAAAAAGGAAGCAAAGACAACACACTGGCACATGTCGCGCACTTCAACATCGGCACTAACACAAACATGCACTTGACTTACACAGACGCGCGCGCACGCACCTGCAGCGCACCTGCGCACCATTAGCCACACGGGCAAGGTGGCGCAATTAAGCCACCTCGCCAAGCCCAACCAAAACCACAAGGCGGCGGCGGAGTGGTTGGCACGCTTCCTGTTTGCGGCGGCGGGAGGAAGGGAAGGCTTATCCGCTCGCTCCGAGACACTCCAGCTTGGCGCGGCCTCGCCAAAAGGCAAAAAAGGCGCCGCCATCCACTTTTGATTTTGCACTCTAAAAACATTTGGGTCAAAAATAACCCCAACTGGGCCAAGAATGTACCAATCAAACGTATTGAGTTATTCAACACAAAAAACCTTGGGTCAAATGAATAACCGTTTTGTGGTTGTTTTGTAGATTATTATTTTGATCGAACTTTTTGGGTTAATTGAGTAAGTGGGTCAAAATTGAACCAACCCAACTTTATGAGTTATTCAACCCAAAAAGGTGGGTCAAATCAAATTAATAGCACACAAAGTAACCCAAATACAGTATATATATATATATATATATATATATATATATATATTTTTTTTTTTTGTGGGTTAATCATTTGACCCAAAAAGTTGGGTCAATTGAACAACCCAAAAAGTTGGATCAGTCAGTTTTTGACCCAGTTTGGCTTAATTTGGGCCAATTGTTGTTAGAGTGGACACTCTTAAAACTACTAGGTCAAGAACAACCCAATTTGCGTCAAAATTTGGATGAGCTGTTAACTTGGGTCAATTTGACCCAATTTTCTGCATTGTTTTGTATAAAACAACCAACTTTTTGTTTTATTTTGTACAAAACAAAACCAAAGTTGAGTCAAATTAAAATAATAGCCCACAAAGTAACCCAATTACAGTATATGTTTTGATTTTTTTGTGGGTCAATCGTTTGACAACTTTTTGGGTCGATTGAACAACCCAATAATTTGTATCAGTCCCTTTTTGATCCAATTTGGGTTCTTTTTGAGCCAATTGGTTTTAGTGTACACTCTCAAAATTACTGGGTCAAGAACAACCCAATTTTGGTCAAAATTTGGATGAGCTGTTGACTAGGGTCTAATTTGACCCAATTTTCTGCATGGTTTTGTATAAAACTACCCAGTTTTGACCCACTCAGTGGGTCAATCGTCTGATCCGACTTTTTGGGTCAACTGAACAACCCAAAAAGTTGGATCAGTCAGAATTTGACCCAATTTTCAGAATTTTTTTGTATAAAACAAACCAGATTTGGTTTATTTTGTACAAAACAACCCAAAGTTGGGTCAATTTAAAGTAATAGCCCACAAAATAACCCAATGCCAGCATGTTTTTTTTTTGTGTTTTTTTTTTTTTTTTTGCAGGTCAATCGTTTGTCCCAACTTTTTGGGTCGACTGAACAACCCAAAAAGTTGGATAAGTCAGAATTTGACCCAATTTTCAGCATTGTTTTTTATAAAACAACACAGTTTTTGTTTTATTTTGTACAAAAACAACGCAAAAGTTGGGTCAAATTGACCCAAATTAGTGGGTCGGTTCAATATTTCAACCAACTGTTTTTGGAGTGTGCAGAAATGCAACACTTGTTGGTTATAAAAAGACACACTTCAAAAATGGCCGCATATTAAATCGCAATAGTAGTCAAAAAAATAAGCTCCTTTCTGAAAGTTGTCACAAAACACTACCTAATAGGAAAGTAGTACATCAGGGTCAAGAAGTTATGTTGACTTAAAACTTTTACATGCAGACAAATGGACGTTGTTCCATTTCCTGTGCAAAAACGAGGGAAACTAGTGAAGCACTCTTACAATGTGCAGACTTGTGCACAGAAGGTGTCTTTTTTTTTTTTTTTTTTTTTTTTTTTTTTAAATAAGTTGAGCGAGAATTACACAGATCATATGACACCATATGGAATTCTTTTTACACATAATGTATTTCCTTTGCAGGCACTGTGAAAGGCGAGGCCTACAGGGAGTCCTCTTTAGGAGGAGGGGGAGATAAAAAAAAAAAAAAATGTATGGAAAGGAGGGAGAGGTGGGATGGGGGGGGGGTGGGGGGTTGGGGGGTTTAGCAGGGGGCGGTCCAAGCATGCTCAGCGAAAATATGCCTCATGCACTCGTTGAACTTGGGGCCTGCGTGGGCTTCTCTGAAGGTTACAGGAGAGGCCTGTGCGGAGAGGAGCAGGAGAAAGAAGCCATGCATCGGCGCTCTGCACGCAACACCTTCTACCCCCCCCTTCTCCTGCTTTCCCAAAAAAAAAAAAAAAAAAAATCCGAAAAAACACGAGCCGTTTGCCCCGCGGCGTCCAGCATTTATTTGTCTGCTTCTCTGTGCGAGCGTCTGTTGCTCAGATAACAGCAGCGGCGAGCCATCGCCTTTGACACTCGGCTTCCTTCCCTCCTCAGAGCCTGCCAGAATCCGAGCCGCGTATCCGCTAGCCGCTCCCCCCCCCCACTCCCCCACACGCCTCCCCGCCCGCCCCCCGAACCCTCGGCCCACACAAAGGTAGGAAGCGGGGCGCATTGTGACGAGGGCCACTAAATCACCTCGCGTTTTATCCGCCGCACGTTTTAGTATGGACACAACGGGGCCTTGTGAGGAGCTAATGGAACGCACGCTTCTACTTTTCAGGCCATGGGTAAACACAGGTCAGAGGTCACGGGCAAGTTCGTCCACACTAAACTCATTAGACAAAACAACCTCGGCTGTTTTCTTAAGATGGAGCCCAGAGGCAGCGGATACAATGACAACGGCAGAGGCCTTGGAATTGAACCCTGTGGAACACCACACATTCCATTATACATGTGGATTCATGTGGCACATATTCGCAACTTTATTATTATTATTTTATTTATTTTTTGCTCGACATAGTATGAAGGGATTACAAATTTACAATAATAAACCAATCACCTGACGAACCATCACAACAGTCACAAGCTGGCTACCGGCGCACCAAAAGCCCTGTAGCAAATGATGGCCAAGCGGTGGCGTATCATCGGGTGTGTGAATCGACCTCCAGTAATTTTATGGGAAGAATTTCATAACGTTCAAGTTAACAGTTACAGTTGAGATCATTTTTCCGCCACTAGGTGGCATTAGTGTTCATGTTGGACATTGGTGACAGGAACACTACGTTTTTCTTTTCAAATTCAGAGCATTCGGGATTTGGAATATGCAGCAATTTTGTTCACTGTAAATTACAACTAGTTTCTCGTCCCCACAAATCAGATTCCGTATTGCGGAATTGTGTAATAGTGAGTGCTTTACACAATGTTGTATGTAAAATAGATCATGAACAAGTATAGTATTTTTAATGCCTCTCAACATTGTATTTAAATTTTTTAAGGCCTTGATTTTGAAAAAAAGAAAAAAAATCCATGCAATAATGTGTTGATACATATCTCAATATATTCCCCCCACCATCATTTAAGTTGCCTGTCCTTGCTGTGCATCATATAAAATGACATGGAGGGCCCGATCAAGAAATTCATTTTTGTACATAATGTACACTGCAGGAGTTCAAATCAGCACGTCGGAAGGGAACGTAAACAATAGAGTGCATTCGACTGCGGAAGAGGAGTCAAAGGGCAACGGGTAGTAAACACTCGGGCTGAACCAACTGGTCACTTTGGCTTTCCTCAAGAATTAGCAGACCGTTAACAGCTCATAAAAAAGGGACTTCTCCGCTTTACAACAGATCTGAGCTGCTTTCATACAAACAGTCCGGCGAAAGGGATAAACAGGCGACCTCATCGACTTGTGGCAAAGCAAAAACAGAAAGATATGAGACTGATATTCCCTAAAAGCAAACGAATGCCGGTCGCTTGGCGGGCCCCAAAAGATGCCGCAGTAAACAAAACGGTATAAAAGACGACCCGAGACGTCACGTTGCGGCTTAGATGTCACTCGAGACGCCGTCGCCGATGTAAAGCTGGCAAACAAATGAAGAGGGGTGCACTTGCTGGATTAGTTTCTGATTTATGGCCAGTCTGCGAGCGCGAGAAAAAAAGAAAATCTGCAAGGAATCGGGCGCATTTTTCGAGGAGGATGTGAGGCTGCAAACCGGCATAACCTGACAGAGCGCCGCTCATTTCCCTAAGTTAACCCCGGCAACTGTAGCAAAGCCAACTGTAAGCGTGTGTCTTATGTACTGTATATATGGAACGTCACCTCAGGCAATGGCACTTCACAACACATGGGTGCGGTGCATGTGCTGTGTGAGCACGTATAGTCGGGATTCCAACAGTTAACTTCACAGGGTGCACAGCGAGTAACTGTCACCCACTTACAATTTGCGTATTTGTGCATATTAACGGTTTCGAACAGGGATGAACAGTTACTCCAAACATGACATAAACATTTATGCATTATACATCTGATCTTGTTAACTGTAATACAGCTTTAATTAATTGTATTAATTAGCTTTGTTTCATTCAGCTGTAACAACAAAGTGACTGAGTAAGATGCTGTAATATTACAGGTAGTTTGTTTTTGCATAGGATAAAGAAAATATGCCTATTAGTGATCAATTAATCAATTTTGATAATTGACTCGTTTTGAGACATTTTACCTAAAACTAGGGCTGGGTATCGATTCAGATTTCCAAAATAGATTAGATTTAGAAGGGCCCAATTCGATTTGTTATTTGAAGGAAAAACACTCCCGAAATCTATGCTAACTTCCCGTTAGCAGTTGCTGACTTCCTGTTAGTGCTAGGCTTGTGATGTTTTAAAAACAAAGCATGTTTTGTTTTTAAATATACAGTGGATATAATTCTTAACGATGTGTATTTAGTATTACAGTTAACTCCAACTGCGGTATCATTAAACAGCTTAAAGGACGCTTCGGGACAACAAAATAACCAGAATAACAGGCTACACACTTGCTAGTTGGTAATGCGACGCAAGCAAAATGGTGCATTCAGGGTACTTTCACAGCGTTGGAAACTTCGGCTTTTTTCCAATAACGTTTTAAGGGGAAAATAATCGGCCATATAGCTCAATTGGCCGATTGTTTTGGCCGATTTTCAAAGGCCAATAATTGGCCAATTATAATCGGCGGCCGATTAATCGATTATTGGGCTATGAAAAAGGAATATCGATTCGATATCAATATATCGATATTTTAGACCCAGCCCTACCTAAAACTGTCCAAATCCTGATTTCAGCCCCACAACAGTAAATATTCTTAGATTCCTGTAGTCCTCCATGAAAACAAACTGATTATCTTTGTGTTTAATCAAAATAAGACGTTTGCAAACAACGGCTTCTCCTTTGGTCAAAAAGTTAAACATTATTTGCCAATTTCTGAAATGTTAGAGACCAAAACATTATTTCACTTTGTGTGTGCATCTTCTGCACTGACAATTTGAAATAATGAAATATAAAAATGTTATTTAATCCAATTAATCGATTAATGGAAAAAAAGACACATTAATCCATTATTGGAATTATGAGTTGCAGCCAAATTGTTGTTCCAATGTTTATCAACTATTCTTTCCATAAAGGATTATAACACCACTACAATAAATGGTAAGTCTTAGCCTGTCAATGGCATTTTCCATTATGTATTAGCATTAAGCTAGCAGAGGCATTCTCTGAAGGCAAAATGGTTTGATCGATTTTTATATATGTATTCTATTTGTTTTGTTAAGTTTGGTTAAGTTAGAGCTAAGGATCTGGAGGAGTGACGGGACTCGGCGGGGGGGTGTGGGGGGCAATTAATGCCGACAAGTCCTCCGAGGAGTGCCCCCATCGACTGGCGGATCATTAATCACATTCCAAATCGAACGCCCGTCCCTTCCACGCGCAAGCATCTGAATGCATGTTTTTTTTTTGTTTTGTTTTTGTGCCGCGATGAGCTCAAGTGCCTCGTTAGCGACTTGCCGGTGTGAAAGAAAAGAGCCCTGAGAGACGTACGAAGAAATAGCCCAAAAGGTTTGATTCTTAATCGGAAGCTCTCAAAGCACGCTGCCCGACTGCCACTTGAGACATGAAAGCGCAGCCCTGGCGTTTGGTTTACATTATATTGGAGTGCTTTCCACATTGCGGCCAGGGGATAAGCATCAGCCCAAGGTTTATCTCTGACACGGCGCTCTATGGAATATGTAAACACCGCGCACAATCAGCACTGTGAGGGGGTAAAAGGAGCGCTGGAGGAAGCGACGTCGTCATGTGAGCCCGAGGAATCGTGCGTTTGATCTTATCGCTCGTATCGATTTTACAATGTCAAATCTTGAACAATCTCTCTCTGGTTTTTGTATTCAGGCTGCATGCGAGTGCCTCCTCATGAGCTTTGGCCTATTCTAGCTCCTTGTGAGTGTCCACATTTTGGAGTACTCGGGCTTGACCAATATATCATTTTTTTGAGACTGTCGTCCATTACGATATTTAGTCAAATAAAACTCCAATTAGAAAAAAAATATAATGACTAAAATAACTTCTTTTTGATCCCGAAACACTTAGCATGGATTTCTGTGGCTGTTTGTAAACACAACATCCAAAACTGACGCTCTCGGAAGTCAAAGACATCAGCCAACCAGGAACGAGCGTGAAACTAGTCCACCAATCAGGAGTTGGGGTTCACACAGAGATATTTGCATACGCCAGGCCAAAACAAATACGTCAGACTATACCTTTAAATGTCATTTTCTTTGCTTTACATTGTAAAGTGTTAAAAAAAAATCCGTAAAAATTTAATTTTTTCTTAGATTAATAATGTGTTCTCCCCCTAATTATTTTCTTTTTTGGGGGGGGGGGGGGGGGGGGGGGATGCTTAAATGTCATTATTTGCCTTATATTGTAATGTATTTTTTAAAAATCTGTAAAAATTCAATTTGGTCTTAGATTGTAATGTGTTCACCCTTTCATTTTTTTTTTATTTTTTTTTTGGGGGGGGGGGGGGTTAAATGTCATTATTTGCCTTATATTGTAATGTGTTAATGTGTGAAAAAATATTGGTGAACATTTTTTTTTTGCCAAACTTTTGGGTGAATGCTTAAATGTCAATAAATAAATCAAATAAATAAAAAATAATCGGCCGATTTACGCCATTTGTCTTTGTTCAATAAAAGGCATCGGAAAATTGCACAGCTGACTTTTACCGGAAGGTGTCAACTTACGGTTATTCTGAAAATGACTTACTGTAAGAATTGTATGAATTTTGCTCCCTAACCCCGTGACGAGCCAGGCTAGCCCAGAGTTGGTTCTCAAGCTGACAAAACCACACAGTGTCAACATGGAGACAACAAGACATCAGCCATCCGCAGCCCGCCGCCGTCATCAAGTCAGCATGTGTGCGACCATCTGACTGGGAACCCCCCCACTAGCCCCGCCCCCACTGTCCCAAACCACGGCCACATACTCGCAGCCAAAACGAGCTCCTGCAGCCGCCGCCGCCGCCACCATTGCCGACTCCTGCTTTTAATTTGACGAGAGCGGGCCCGAGTAATGGCTTCAGTGTTTTGCGGTCTGCCGACACATATGGTCCGTGCAGCCATTCGTTAGACAGGGGGGAACGGGCATGTAGTTACAGGCGGCGGGAGGAGGGGCCCTGTGGGGCTTTATTAGCACTACCTTTGGGCTATGTGGTGCCCAACCACTATATATATATATATATATATATATATATATATATATATATATATATATATATATATATATATATATATATATATGTTCATATATTCAGTCAAACCTCTGTTTTTGAACAGAAGGCTGTTCCAAAAGCGAATTGTTCGAAATGCGAAACAATTTTTCCCATTATAATTAATGTAAATAATTTTAATCCGTTCCAAGTCGAAAGAAACTTTTTCCAAGTTTTTTTTTTCCTACTAATTTAAACCATAAACTGCACTGTATACTGTTTACCATAGATAGAAAAGGGTAGAAATAGACATCGTTTTATTTTAATAGAAGATATCCCATCTAAAATGATGAAAAAACAAAAACAAAATGCACTTGCTTTCTTTGGACCCATGATTAGGAGTTAATACATGATGCAAAAAAAAAAAGAAAAAAAAAGTCAGATTTGCGTAAATAGCAATGAACAGGTCTGCTCCAAGCGAACTTTGAACACGAATGTGCTGCGGAAGAAGCATCCTGGGCATTCGAGTTAGCTCAGCCCCCAAGTGAGTCGCGTTCAGGTACGCTCAGCTTTTTTCAGTTTGGTCGAGAGCCGATATTTTGTACGAGTTCTGAGACATAAAATTCTCGAATTTTCTGGTCGAAAACCCATTTGGTCGACAACAGAAGCATTCGAAGACCGAGGTTTGACTGTATATATATATATATATATATATATATATATATATATATGAATGATAAAAGTGTCTAAATACAATCTACAAAAGGATGGAGCGATATCCCAGATTGCATCATGGCGACGACCTTCCGTCTTCACGCTCGGCGAGGCCTCGGCTACAAAGTTGAGCAGAATGAGACCCCGAGCCAGAAAATAGAAATCACTGACCTCATTCTGACAACAAGGCCGGTGTGTGTGTGTGTGTGTGTGTGTGTGTGTGGGGGGGGTCCTTTCGCAATAGTGCGCTTGTTTATACAGGTGGCGGGCGAGTCGAGTCGGACGCGCGCGGAGCATGCCCAACGTTGTCATGAAGATTCCGCTCGTTTTGTGTGCTGCGTTTTCAACGTTGGGCACATCCAAGCATGTCAGCGTCACGTTTCCCTGAACAGTTGTTTGCATTCTTCATGCAAACTTTTTTTTTTTTTAGTAAATTATCGCAAACATTGAAAGAGCCCCGGGCTCAATTATTAATATTGTTTTTCTTTCCAGACAGGAGTAAGCAAACATTTGACTTTTAAAACAGTCAAAATAAAACAAAAATATATATCAATAACAAATGATCAAAGTATAAAATTTAAAAATAAACAAAAATGTTAAAATATTAAATAAAAGACAAATAACATCAAAATGAATAAAAATATATAAAATAGTTAGCTTTAATAAATGACTAATTTATAATCATTTGATTTATTAAAAAATTGTCTCCTAAAAAACATGTTTAATGAATGTGTAAAATTCATTTAAAAATGTATACATGCATTCATTTTTTTTTAATTATATTAACCAAAAAATTGCTTAATAAAATTAAAAATTAAATACATGTAAGATATTTTACATTTTTAAGATGGAAAAATACCGATGCTAAATATCGGTGTCGGGTAGATACCTAGCATTATTTCAAAATATCAGTACTTGGACAGCGGCTGATACCAAATTAGAAATTAGAAAATTTTCATTAATTTTATGAGAGATACATAGATCTAAATTTCAAATTAATTGACTTTTTGGGTACTAAAAGTACTAATGTTATCGGTACTTGGTGTCGGTGGCTTCTCGAAAGTTCAGTACTCGTTCTGGTATCGAATATTCCTTTTATAATTTCTTTCCATCCTTTTCCTGAAATGCTTATTCCTCACAAGGGTTTAATGAATTTATTTTTGTGAGTTATTATTTTTGTTTATTTTTACTATATATTTATTATTGTTATTTATTACTTATGTTCAATTTTGTTTAAATAATTAATTTAATAATTTAATATTTATAATATAATTTTTACTATTTAAAATGTATGTAAATTATTTTTAATGAAACTTTCTAATAATTCAATTATAATAATAATTTTCTAATAATTTAATTCTAACTAAATAATTGTTCCATCAAATTTATTTTTTTTATTTTAAAAGTATTTTTAATAACTTTAATTAATAATTTTTAGAACTTTAAATGTGTATATAAAATACATTACATGTTTGAAGGGGGGGCTGCAGTAGTGTTGGTGGTGGTGGGGGGCGCTAGAGGCGCAACAGCTGTTTAGTAAACACCACAAGTAATTGTTCCAAACGTGTAACTTTTAACACAGATGAAATGCAATTACGGCGCGTTTATCTAACCACAGCAAGTCACTGTGCCAAAAGGCGGAAAAAAAACAAACAAACAAAAAAAACTGTCATTGTTTCTGACTGGGAGGCTCAGCAGGATTACAGCTGCTTTCTTTTGCTGCTGTTTTACAGCTTATACACTCCAACGCAAACAAAGCATACGCTCACGGCATAGGAGGGAGGACGTAAGCGGTGCAGTGTGGGGAAAAAAAACATTTGGATGGGATCGACGAAGGCGAAAGGATCTTGTGAGGTGAAGAGCAAGAATTTAGGTCAGCGCAGTCGAGACATTGAACTGGCTTGAGCTGCTCGCTCGCTCGCTCGCTGCGGCCCGGCCGGGTGGAAATAGCACAGGAGGCCAGCGTGAGGGAAGGCCCTGCGTCACGGCTCCCGGCCTGCTTACAGACCTTCGCCCCTCCTCACACGCACAGATTCAAACAAGAGCCAGCGCTGATCACCGCCAATCGCAAAGCGGGACACCAACGTCAACATGTTTTGCCGAAACTTGTTTAAAAGAGAAGTCAACTCAAACTTTCTTTACAATATGTTGTCCCCCACCCACGAGTCACGGCATTCTAATTAATATTACATTTGAGGAATATGAATTCAGCAGCAAAATCCACTGGTTTGGATCAATGACAGGGGGGCGGCCATTTTGACAGTTGCCGTCCACTGAAAATGACATCACAGCTGCTCAGGGCTCAGAAAACAACCAATCACGGCTTTTGGGGTTGACCTTTAAGAGACATCTCTGTCACGCACACGCTTGGTTGTAAAACACACACATGCACACGCACGATCACAAATACTTGGGTTGAAAGCACACATGGGCACACACGCTTGGGCTCAACACACACAAACATGCACACACACAATAAACAGTCTTTATTGAGACATGAGTGCTTGTATAAACATCGGCAAGCCCTATTGAGAGTCCGGGGGCTGCGGCGAACAATCCGGGGGAAAGTAGCTGGACGTTCCTCATAGACGGTGTGCGCAAAATCCAATTATCAGAGCCACGGCATTAACATTCCAGCAGTCTGGCAGGTGACGGCTCTGTCTTTTCACCCGCGCCACCCTTACACTGCCAGCATGGGAGCGCACAGTCGCTACTTTAACAATACGCGCTCATGCACATGCGCCCCCCACCCCCCTCCCAGTTCCTCAAAGTATTGAGACGTACATAAGACGGGGAGAAAGGGAGGGAGGCGGCATCAGTCAATGGTGCATTCTTCTCAGGGTGAGAATATGTTGATCGCCGATAAAAATCGCTTTGATTGCCATAATAGGGGGAAAGCGCCGGTTTTGTTTTGTGCCCCCTCGCCTTCCCAAACAGTGCGAGCTTTGTACGGCCCCGGGTTGTGTTCGTCGCGTACGAGACTGCGTCGGAGGGGAAAGTTCAACCGCCGAAGACAAACAATGTTGCTCTTCTCGATGGTTGACATAAACGCATGCGTGCTATTCATTAACGCGGACCACTGTACTGGGAGAGATGCTGTTCTGGGTGTGTTAGCGGCAGTTGTTTGAAGGTTCATAATTACATCTATGCTGATTTTAGTTAGCTAGTCTATGGTGTTTCGCATTATATGCAAGCATTAAGCTAGTTAAGCTAGTTTTTATAATGATTTTGCTATGCTAGTGACAAATTTGTATATGTTGCTGCTCCATGTATGTTACAGTGGCTGTTTGAAGGTCAACATGAGATCTATGCTAATTTCCATTAGTCAGTCTATTGTGTTTCACATTATGTTAGCATGAAGCTATTTTGTTCATCTCACTGTGACAGCCACAAATTTGTATGTGTTGCTGCTCACTTCCATTAGCCAGTCAATGGTGTTTCACTTTATATGCTAGCGTTAAGCTATTTTGGTCGTCTCTCTATGCTAGCAACACATTATTCTGTGTTGCTGCTCCGAGTGCGTTACAGTGGCAGTTGTTTAACGGTATATGATCACCGTGACATCTACGCTAATTTCCATTAGCAAGTCTGTGGTATTTCACATTAAGCCAGCTAACAGTATGGTTGAACATTTTGGTGTTTACACATACAAAGTTTAATCTTATTTTATTTTATTTTTTTTGTCAGTTTCAGTAAACTTCAACTGCAAGTGAGAAATAAACAGATTGACGCAAACCAACAATGCAACAGTTGGGAAATACTGCATTATCACATGGCACGCAAACACAGTGTGTGTGAGTGTGTGACATCCAACGCCACTGCATGCCGTCTTGCTCAGTGCCCTTGTCAGGTCCTATATATACTGCACTGTACGCATACATCTGGCCCCATGCTGCACCCTTCCATCTAATCAGCCGGCTCGCTGCGCAGAATACATTAAGAAAAGTGTGTCTGCCTGCGACCGATCAATAGCTTCACCATTGACTTGTCCCCCTCCACCCATTTTAATGTCTGCAGCATACTGTATGAGGACATACTGACTCATAACAAAAGAGGTTCATCTTCTTTGCATAATGCATTTGTTTTTTTGAAGATTGTTTTTGTATCTTGGTTGTAATGTTCAAGTAGTCCTCAGCCTCCTCCACCGTCAACATTTAAGTGTACCTTTTTTCCGCACATGAGCTCAGCCAAAGCTTCCTACTCAAAAATAGTTGGCAATGTATTCACGCCGTCTGCCAGAGATCACACCCAGACCATTTTCACTCTCCCCGTTATCCATTTGTTTCATTCACGTCGCGTAGATTTGGCAGAGGGCCCCGATCATTCTGCCTGACGGCCCGTCGACCCTTCGGCACTCTTTGTTTGCATCTTAAACGCCGGTTTTTGGCTTTTGCCGTATGAAAAGTGTGGCGGTAATTAAAAGCTGATGTGATGAGACAGGACGCGTTGGTTCTCAGAAGACGTACAATTCTGAATTATTCCATGAAGCTGGAAAGGCTAACAAAAGTATATTTAAAAGCCAAGGTGGTCAGTTCATAAATCTTACATTTCATCCCCACCACCTTTGAAAAATTTCTGGACCCAAAAGATTTACACGAGAGTTCCGAAGGGTCCCGAGCCAAGCCGCGCGTCTGAATCGAGCGAGGGCCTGGTGAGCGGGACGAAGAAGAAACTCCTGGGGCGGCGTTGGCTCGGCAAACAGGACCAGAGGATGGCTGCGCCGTGGATTAGGGCCCCACAGTGGTCCATTGTTAATTGGGCGCCATGTGTGAAAGCTACAGAGGGATTAGTTTGTACAGCTGCTGCCATTTGTCATAACTGCACTTAACAAGACACACATGGCAAGCCCGAGTTACAGCCAGAGGTTTGGAGGGAAAACGTCGAGCTGGGATGCACACAGTCGCAGTCCAGTGAGGGACTATGCGCGCTCCTCGAACCACAAGTAGGTGGATTCTGCTCATAATCGCGTCTATAGAAATAACAAGTGGAGAGTGAGTCATATGGGCAAGTGATTATTGGCCCCAAGTATTCACTGATAAACTCTGAAACGTTTTAGGATGCCACCAAATTCCTGTCTAAGTAGGAAGAACTACAGAAATTGGTGTCAAGGAAGTAGGTTAAGACTGGCATGGAGCAGTTTTTTTGTTTTTTTTTATTTTGGCTATGAATCCGCAGCAGTAATTATTGGTTGCAGGGCCGTGCACATGTCGGAGGCCTAATTACAAAGCTCACTGGGTAAATGTAGAACATGCTTTTATTGCACTCACACTTTCACATTTGCGGCTCGGCAAGAAACACATGAGAAGGATTTGGAGTCCGCTTTCGAGAAGTGACGTCGACGTCCCTTCACCGACACCGCCGTGCACAAACGTGGGCTCGAATATGCAAAAAACGTGCCCACCCTAAAGTACATTTGGCGACGGCGGGACTTTCTTATTCTGCCCCACTTGGGTGTTGTCGAGCTGTCACCGTGATGGGCCGTACTGTAGGGCTGTACAAAGGATGAGACAACCATCACTCTGGGCCAATGATCGACCCTGTCTGCAGTGAATGGACTTTGATGGGACAAAGCAGGCTGGGGGGAGGCGCAGAGAAGTCAGGGTCTCCTGGGCAACCACTCTGCTTGTCTGTCCCTGCTTAAAGTTCCCCATTTGCTCCCCACCCACTCGACACCCCCCTCCCATTTTTCTTCCCTTCATTGGTTGTCCGAAAGGCTTCTTCCTGGGTGAAAAGGGACTGGCTTTTGCAAGGAAGTCTACTGCTTGAGGGGTGTTTTTGTTCCAGATCGGAAAAAAAAACAAAAACAAAAAACAACTTATATCCTTCAAGTTACTGCAGCTAAAATCAATCAAAGTCATAAGTCAAGTCCAGTAGTGAGGAGTAAATGTACCACAGTTTTACTATTGGTACTTCTACTTCAGAACAGGAGTGCGAGTACTTTTGCCACCTCTGCTTGGGGCAAACATTTCCCCGCCTTGGGAGAGAGATCATGGAGAGGGGATGCAGGGAGAGCCTTTGTACACAGGACAGTGAGGTACAGTGTAATGCCTGGGTTAGGGGTGAATGTGGCCATTTGTCTTCATTTGGGAGGACCGGCAGACAGGCTGGGGGTTGGGGGGGAATCTATCCGGGAGGAGTGGGAGGTGCCGGCCCTCCAGTCAAGTGGCCTCGGGGGGATTTGAAATGCATTCGGGGTCCTCCCCAAAAGCCTGGGAAAGTGCGGGGAAGCTGAGATCTTAACCATGGACTAATGACACAATCCGCAGTCCTTAACCAAGTGGAGCCGCCGAAAGCAAAACGAGCGGAGTCTCCAGCTGAACGAGACAAGAAAAGCCTTTTCAGCACAACGTCTGCACCTTTTTTCAAAAGGGAAGCCACGCACGTTTGTGTGTGTGACACAGGCAAATTAAACACACAGTTGTCGAGGAAAAGAAGGAGTTGTAAATTTTCCAGGGAGGGAGAAAGAAAAAAAAAAGGGCACCCACATTTCTCCGCGGCCTCTGCTCAGAGTTGCCTTGTTTCCATGGAGGTTTATGTACACATGGCTCACCAAAAGAAAGGGCTAAGGAGGTAACAGGGCCCATTTAAGCCTTGAGGTATTTGCTCGAGCAAAACCCCGCTGCTAATAACACAAGCTCCACACTGAGCCGCACTGCAACCGGGGATGGCGTTTGACAAAAGAGCAGAAGATCACAAGCATCCGGCAATGAAAGACGGGCGAGAAGAGCAAGGGAAACGCATGCAAGAAAGAAAACCAAAATAGCTCCTGGGTTAAGAGGAAAAGAGATTGGGAAGACATTGAGTGGGAAGCGGAAATCAATAAGGCAAGCGGTGAAGCTGGGAAGGCGTTCTAAGTGGATTAGATTGAGGGAATGTGTTCGATAGGTTATGGCTCTGAGATAGAGGTGGCCAGACACCGCAGGCTCTATTGCATACTAATAAGGAAGCCACAGTGGAAGCTAAGCACAGGGTTGCACAGTTCACTCTGAAAAGCTTTTCTGTACGGCTCAAGTTTTCCCCCCCGCAGGCTTCCGACTTTAATGTCTCGCTCATTGCATTCGGAATGTTCACAACTCCAAAACATCCATCTCACCAAAAAGAACACGAAAGGCAGCTTGGCTCCGACCAAAATTGGGAAGTGCACTTAATGCCGCCTCATTACAGCAAGTTTGGTTTCACACTTCTGGCAATCGACCAGGCGGCCTCTCTCTGGCCCGGCGCCTTGGACCGGGACAGCTGTCAAGGCCCCGAGTCGCCGCAGATCAGGGAGATGTGCGTCCCCCGTGGAAGAGGAGAAGAAGGGGTTGCAAGACGGGAAATGCGCAACAACGCTTTGAGCGCATGTTTTACTGAACCACAAACAACAAGGAGATGCTTGCGCTAACGCATGGCTTATTGTTTCTCTGTTTGAGCTCGCAATGCCACGACAGTCCACTGGTTTAGGGCAAGCTTTAGAATGAAGCGCAGGTTCTTTTGAGGTCAGAGTTTGAAGAGTTTTTCTGTTGCTGTGTGGCTGGATTACCACTGTCCAACTTCATGGAGCTCCCGTTCAATGAAGTAGATTTGAAGGGACTTCCTGTTGCTGTTTGGATCACGGATCTCCCCTTCAAGGATGCGCCATAGGTTCTCAATAGGGTCAAATTCAGGGGATGCTGTTGGCTACAACAATTGTTTTCCTGTTGCCGTTTGGAAAGCCAATTGTTTAAGGTCCCTAATGCTACCACCTACAACTTTTGAATGGAGACAACCCAAATCCATGAAGACAACCACCAATGCCTTATTTTTGGGTACTCTGTTAAAGTAGCTCTTGGCATGACAGTTATATAAATCCTAAGCTCCAAACACTACCCTCTGACCCGGTCAGCTTGCCTGACTCGGTTGACTTTGAACAAGGAGGTGGGGCCACGCTGGACAGGCTGCCAGCCAATTACAGACTGTAGATTGATAAACCATTCACATCTATGGGCAATTTAGAATTTTAAAAGAACCAAATTGTTTTTAAAATGGGGGAAAAACAGGGTCTAACCCTACACCGCTCTAACCCCCTCAGATTCAAACTCACAACCTCAGAACGGTAATTGTGTGCTAACCACTCACCCATCGTTCAGTTTCACCCCGCCAAACAAAAGGTCAACAAGGGAGGCTTACAAGGACAAGCCACTTTTTCTTAACCAATCTGTTGTGCTCAATTAAACTTCACAGGACACCCTGCCACATCTCTTTGCGAGGGTCACGGCCCCCGGGGGCCAAAGGTTAAGCCTGGGGCTCGTTCGACACGCTCTCCATTAACACGGCGGACGTGTGTGCACAAGAAATCCATCCATTTCCACAAACACAAAAAAGGAAGGTAATGATGTTTTATGGCGGTGTTAACGTTTGGTGGCAGAATACCATTGACTTCTTTGCTTTTTTTTTAATGGTCTCTATCGCAGATTTTCACCTATTACAGGTGGGCCTGGAACATCTCCGCTGAGATAAACTGGAGTTCACAGTCGATGAGAATTGTGTTATGAATTATTGCAGATAAGACCATGTGTGTGTGAGTGAGAGAGAAGCTTGCATTGAACCTGCCAGTTGGCACAATGAATGCCACACAACACATCACAACAGCCCCCACCTAACCCACTCCCCAGCGGGCATTCATCTGGGCCATACACAGGGGTCCTAAACCTGCCCGTGTACCCCCTTCTCTGCCAACCCAACAACCACACTCCAGTTTTGTTTTTGAAAATAATAAAGCTCGCACATCGTGCCTTGGACGGAGGCGGCATATTTGCGTTTACACAAAAGACGGCGACGATGACGCCGGAAAGAAAAAAAAAACAAACAAAAAAACTTGCGCCGGCTGCATTGCGGATGCCAAGCGACGAATCAAAGGCATGCTGCAGGCAGACAAAGAGGGTTCGATGCCAACCTCCGAAAACCTCCAACGGCCCACCGCCGGTTTGGTGGGCTGCCTGCCTGCCTCCTTGGCACGCCGCTAAACAAAATGGCGCCGCACCGCATGCTAACACACAATATGGCCGCATTGTCTGGAGCCGGGCCCTAAAGATAAAGAGACTGCGACATATTTCCACCAATGTGAAACTAATCGGCCGTTCCTTTAACGTGACAAACCTTGTTGATTATGTGAATGCAGAAAAACACATTTTTCAACTGATTCCAGTTTAAAAATATTCACTTTATTCAGGAATTGACGGCATCTATTTTCCACATTCCACAAATTCCTAGTCTTCCACATACATCCACCAAAACAACCGTTCAAGTGAATGAGACATTAAATTAAAAACAAAAAACAAAAACAAAAAACATACCTCATCTATTCTATTGCAAATTCTAACAGCTCAGCTCATTCAGAACATCTTGGGAGCTATTTTCTACATGCCCACATTCCCAAAATTCCACAATTTGAACAAAAATTTAGGAGATCTTTTACATATTTTATTTACCTCCTTCCAAATTTCTTGACCAGTTCAATCTACTCTAACTTTCAAATGTTGGGCTCATTCAAGTAGTTTGGGAACGACTGTCATTCCATCAAATCTCACATTATCACAGTAAAATTCCCAAATTAAGATATATGTGTTTACCTCATCCGTCCACATTTCTTGACTGATTCCAACCATTCCAACTTCAAAGTGTTCAGATCATTCAAGACAAAGAATTATCCTAATTCCCCAAAAGACACATTGCAAACATTTATCTCCTCTTTCCACAATTCTTGACTGATTCAGTTTTCACTGTAAAATGATCAAATTATATTTACCACATCCTGCACCAATTAAAACCATTTCAATTTGAAATTGTTTAGATCATTCATGACAGCTTGGGATCTATTTACCACCTTTCAAGAACTCCAAAATTTTCACAGTAAAATTCCCAAATTCAGACTTAATATACATGTGTAGCTTGTCCCATTCACATTTCTTGACTGATTTAAAGCAATCCTACTTCAAAGTTTCACATTAGTCTCCTTTGGAAATATTGCTGGTCCTAAAATTCCTAAATCCTTCCAAAATTCCCATATTAAAGACATTTTTTAACCTCCTTTTTCAAGCTTATTCAACTGACTCAAACCATTACAAGTCAATTCAAAAATTCCTTATCATTTTAGTTTGGCGTCAGCTTTTCAGTATTCACACGCAATTTGTACATAAATTGCATTCTTAAGGTTAAGAAGAAGTGCGTAAAAAGGATCTATTCAAGTTCGATGTTGCGCAGTTATGCATGCAGCAGATGCAAAGCGCAAAGAGAAAGCGCTGGCATCATCCCACAAAAGACACAAAAGAGACTCCGATGCCAAGCCCGGTGCCAGTGGCAACCATTCTTGTGGGCGCACTGTGCCTTCTGCTTTCCCTGGTACGCATCAAAACACAAAATGGCGGCCAGGCTTTGGCCACAATGAGCGAGTGTCGCGACCGTTTTTTTTCCCCCCCGTATCGAAAGCCTTGAGCATTGTTGGAATGGAGCAAACCATCGGACAAAAAAAAAAAAAAAAAAACGGGGAAAGGTACAAAAAGACAATAGAATGTGCTACATTTTTGCACTTTGAGGAGGCATCAAATGTTAATCATGGTTCTGATAAGACCAAATGGTCTTCATTCCTTGCATGTTCATTTTGTATTTATATGTACGTGATATATACTTACAGTATGTACAGATATACACATAATAATAATAATAATAATAATAATATTTTATATTTATTTTCTAACCATTCAATCAAATTCCAGTGCACAATGTGTGGGTTTGAAAACAACCTCCAAAATAATTCATTTCTATATTTTCCCTACCACCTTTATTTTTAGTCTTTGGACAACCAGTATAGGGTGTCTCCACTTTTTAAAAGTCAAAATTGCATCAATCAATTGCTCCCTTTTAAAAAATATATGAAAGTGTTTTCTTTCTGCTAGAAACCATTAAAAAATGTATGATTACATTCAGTAAATAATGATTTATTTATTTTTTTTTCACGGATTTGAATTGGCCAAAAGTGACAAATATTAGAGTTGATTAGGATCATGTGATCAGAAATCAGTACCGATCTGGTCATTTCCAGACGATCAGTATTGGGTGAAAGACATTTTTTTTTTTTCTGGTTGTTCGTATATTAAATATTGTACCCAAAAATAGGAGATCACGTTTCCTCATGTCAACAAAAAAAAAAAGAAGAAAAAAAGTTGTTTTTCTTCTCAATGCATTTCCGAGGTATCTGCAGACACTCAAAATTGAATGACCCCACGTCCCCCCCCAAAAAAACAAGACCCAAAACAGGGGGTCAAGAGGTGGGTGGGGCTTACCTTGGTCCTGGACATAGTAGGCGAGGAACAAGTCCAGCTCCTTGACCGAGACGGTGATGTGGTGCGGCTGGACGCAAAGTGTGGGATTGGTGCAATGCGGCGACTTGACGAGTCGCTCGCCGTCCGTACTTTCCAGGGGGATGCCTTTGAAGAGGATGACCATGACCAGGTCCAGGCGCCAGACTTTGTCGGCCTGCCGCAAGCAGTCGATGCGGCGGATCTTGCCCTTCTGGTCCGGGTTGGACAGCACGCAGCACGGGTGCTTCTTCCCAGTCACGCTGAGCACAAAGTCCTCCCGGTACTCCTGCCGGATGTCCTTGCGGAGTTTGGCCAGCAGCCGGGAGGCCCACTTCTGCTTGACCTCGGCCTTCTCGCTCAGGAGCTCGTCCTTGACGGCGCGCTCTTCGTCCTTGGACATCCGCTTCTCGTGCTTCTTGAAGTACTTGCGCTTCCTGGCCTGGAGGTTGAACCACGTGTAGGCGATGGCGCGGACGTGCGGGAGGAGGGCCTCGATGAAAGGATGGAACTCATCCTGGAGAGGAGGGTGACATGAAAGCAATGAGATGAAATACATTGCCAAATGGCCCTTTTTGTCTAAAAAATAAAAATGAGAATTTGCTTCATTTCTGGAAAGAAGCTATGAAAAATAAAGACGTAAATCAAATCTTTCCCTTGAGATTGGCAAAAAAAAAAAGCAGGGAAAAAAAAGAATCCAAGTTATTAACTTGAATGCACAGAAGAAAAAAAAATCTTAAAAATGTTAATATATGACACATTTCTCAAAACATGTCCTAAGTAAAGGTGTTGTAAGATGACCTTGGCAAAATGTTTGGAAGCACATACCTCAGGTGAAAAGTTTCCAACATGTCAACAAATCAACATAAAAACCGACATCATGTCAGCGATTGTTTTCCTCCGGGCTACTTTCTTGTCACATGTGAAACAATGTCAATATGTTCACCATTTTGCAGACAACAGACATTTTGAATTACTAAAAAAAAAAAAAAATAAAGACTGAAAATGCTGAAAAAAAGGTCCTAAAGCAACACAAAATGGTTTAGGACGATCTGGCATTTTATATTCCAGTGTAACGTATACAAATAATAATCTAAATGATTTCTGAAGTGTGTGGATGAGGCGGTCGGTGATCATTTGTCACACAGCCCCCCGCAAACTTGTTTGGAAGATCGGATCAATTTAAACATGAAATTGTGCAGTCATTTTTAAACTGTACTTGTGTTAAAATGCAAAATGACTTTTTTTGTTGTTGTTGCTACCTTAACATTGCTCAGCTCAATTTTAAAAACACACCTCACACACACACAAAGCCTTTTTAACTCCTTGTTCCTAAAATACAAAGTCACTTTTTTTAGGCGATTTCAACAAAACGATATTGTTAAATTGCACTTTTTCTTCTAGCATTTTCATTTGATTTTTGTTCACAAATCCAAGTCCTGTAATCGATAAATAGCTCTCCTGGGAAGAGGTGGGGGGGTGCACTGTACTTCAGCCGGGGCCATAAAAAGCACAATCCTCTTAAGCGCAAACTAAACCACATCTCAGTCAATCGCTTACTTAATGCCAAGTAAAATATAGGCTAAACAGTCAAAGTCAGCCTAGTTGGACCTTATCGAGAACTTCATCTCCACGGTGAAAGTGGCTTTATCTCCACACACACACACACATTTAGAGTTCCTTCAATAAAAATATACATTTAGAAACACTTGAAGCTTGGCAGGTTATTAGAGGACACTTTTTTTTAAACGCATTCTTAAAGGGCCAGCAGACCGCTTTTTTTTCTTGTTTTTTTTTTTTAAATACTGATTAGAAAAAAAAAAGTCGATAAATACCTGAGTGAGACAAATTGGAGAATACATGACGAGTCGGCTGCACACCAAAGTGAGCGGGGACAAGAAGGGGGTGAAAAGAAGAGTTGGTGCCGACTTTTATCGCGCCATTCCTGCACCGCGAGCCGTACTCATCCGCAGCGAGAGAAAAGAAACCATCCGAGAAAATCCATCAACTTTGCTTCTGTTTTCGCTGTCCGAAAGATTGTCGAAACGGGGAGAGAAAATAGCAACAATTGCAGCAGGCGTCAAAGTGGAGCTGCAGCGTGTTCTTTTTGCACGCGCGCGTGTGTGTGTGTGCGCGTGTGATGTTGCGCCCTGAGCTCGCACTGCTTCATATGTGGCGCACCTTCGCTCCTGCGTGCGCGATTCCAGCAAATCAGACCAACTTTTTTTTTTTTTGAACCCACGTAATTACACGCTCACACCCCTCCTTCTCAACCCTCCTACCCGCTCCCTCCCTCCTCCTCCTTCTCTTCCAACCATCCACAGAGCACCTTGTCTGCAGAATCTGCTTATTGGGGAGAGAGAGAGAGAGAAAAAAAAAAGCGATTCTTGTACTTTGGACCAGAACAAAAAAAAAAAAAAAAAAAAAAAAAAAAAAAAAAAAAGAGTTAATGAACAACTCGGTTACCAAATGTGCGTTCACTTTACCAATATAGTAAGATCACTTTATAATAGTAATGTAATGTGGAATGTCAAATACCATTGCACTGTACTGCATTGGGTTTAACAGAAGCTTGACAGCCTGGTTGAGACACACGTTTGTCAACTTTTTTTTTTTTTTTTCTCGGAGTCGGGAGCACCTCGCGCCCCCTTTCCCCTCTTTTATGCTCGTCTTCCTTCCTCTTCCAAGTTTTACTTTTTTTTTTCCTTTCCTTTCAGTGAAGTTGATCCAAAAGGGGAGGCCGGCTCGGCTTGTCGTCCCCGCCTTCACTTTCACTGTGGCCAGCCTGTCCGCCAGCCTCTCACCCACCGCTGAGCGAGATTACCGTCAACGAAGACCACAATTTCCGCTTAAAAAAAAAAAAGTGCTTTCAAAGTCAAATTTCAGTGAGGCCTTTTCCGCGACCTCGTCCACACACAAAAATGCGACCACGCGTTGTATGTAGCAGCAAATGAATCCTCTTACGAAAAGGTTTCAAAGAGTATTCAATATAAAATGTCAAGATAGTAAACGCTTGTTAAACTCTTATTTTGAAAGGACACTTCCTACACTGGTTATGCCTGCTTAACTTGACGCGGATATGTTCCCCACGAGGTTTGGCATTCTGATTCCCGATTGGCTAGGAGCAGCGCACCTTTGCCTCCATTGTACGCCTCTTACTTCCGGTCGTGTGACTTATCCACTAGTAAAAGCATGGATATGGCGCCCTCGAGTGGCCATAATCGTAACTGCTAATTAGTAGCGGCTTCCCAAAGTTTTCCATGAAACGTGCATTTTACAAGATTCAAACCTGCACTTCATAACTATGATTCAGAATTGCTAACCACTAGTACACCACATTATCTAACCACAACACACATGCAGTACTTAAGCGATAAATCACATCAATATGAGTGTTGCTACACAAAAATGAATTTAAAAAAAAGGTACGTTTATAAAATGCATGTGTATAATTTCCTACAGATGCCACCAGATGTCAGCATTGCCCAACTTTGGTCTTAATGAAACTCCTCAAAACACTTAGTATAGAATCTTGGCACCAAGACGCCACCAAAAGCAACAGTGAATAAGGATGAGTCCCCCCTCCCAAAACAAAAACAGTGAATTGGGAATATGTGAGGGGAACACTGTATAAGTAAAGTCACCAAATGCACACAATAGTCCCATAGTGTGTCAAGTAAATACATATTCAACATGGCAGAGCTCGCCTTTGTGGGAAAGGCGCGGGCTGGACAAGGCGCTATTGTTCAAATAAGAAAAAAATAATAAAAATCAGAAGAGCTTCGACACAAAGATACTAAGAAGTACAAATACTTGTGTCAAATAAAGTTGTGCTATTTTTTTTTTTTCAAGTGAAAACTCAAGTAAATTACATATCCTTGTTTGATGTACTTAAGTATTTGTACTTCCCATCATCACTGCTTGATCAAAAAGGTCAAAACTCCACTCACCATCCACCAGGTCCTGGCTGTCACGTCATAACAAAGCTGCCATTTGACGGGCCTCTGGGACAAGTTGGCAGCCATCTCGGAGGACAGTAGACGGCGTCTTACGGACGGGGGGGCCATCAGCGGAACCACCGGACGGACCCCGGGGCCCCACGAAGCGCATCGGCAGCAGCTTGACCGCTGACTCGGACCTGAATGTGGTAATTACATGAGTGGTGACCCCGCCAATGCCCTCCCCTCCCATGGCAGATTCTCCCCCCCCGCCTCCTCCTCTGAATGTGGATTAATGACAACATGGAACAACTACCAATCATATTTTCATTCATGCGGCGTGGGCAACATTCTACTTGAAATACTGTATGGCCTTCAAATAGTTCACATAAAAACTCATTTTTCTTTTGCGCCAATGACAAATGTACTTTGCTACCACCTTGTGGAACATCGATGGAGGTAAGGAACTATGTTGAAACCAGTTTAGGCGCTTCATCGAGACAAAAGTAGTGTTTTGACGCAATCTTGCAGCATCTTGGTGCCAAGAAAGCATGTTGAAGTAAATTGAGGGGCTTCATTTAGACAAAAGTAGTTCTTTGCTGCCATCTTGGTGCCAAGGAACTACGCTGAGGTGAGTTGAGGTACTTCTTTTGGACAAAAGTACTGCTCTGCCGCCATTTTGTGCCATCTACAGGCAATTATAATAACCTTTTCGGGGGACATCAGCTGAGCACAAATAGGAGTTCTGTATTCAGTGAGACCCCCACTGCAAACAGAGAAAACAACTAGTAATTGACAATGACACCACCCATATATATATTTTTTTTTTATAATTATGCAAATGCAATTATATATACTATCACATCTTATGTATCAAGATACATACTGAATAGTTTTTTTGGTGAGCTCCACATACCTAGCAAATATATAAATAGTTCCTCATCCATTTAATGGCAACAGGACTCATTCAAAAACAAAGCAGCCATTATTTAAAAAAAAAAAAAAAAAAAAAAAAAAAAAAAAAATCAATACGTTTTATCGTCTTGATGGGATTAAGCGATTCTCGATCAACTTTTAATTGGATTTCTACTTTCTACAATTAGAGCTTCTTTGAAAATCAATACGTCAATCAATAACCTGCGTGTAAAGGAAATTGTCAATGAAAATCCGCGGAAAACCACATTCGGCTAAATGAAAAACAAGAAATAATCCTTAAATACGAATCAGTTGTGTTTGACATAAACAAGTTAAAAGCAAGTGAGAAATGGACAAAATGGCGCCATTCAGATCATCATGGAAGACACGAAAATGACATCAACAGCCCACAAACCAAACTGGACCCCAGGAGCCAAATTAGTAACCCAGACACTACCGCTCAGATTATATCTCTTTCCCCTTAATCCATGTCTCGCAACGCCAAACCGAAACAGGTACACGCAGCCTGGAGACTTATAGTCAGTAGCACAGAGTTGATGTGATTATTTTGTTGATAATTATTTCTTTTGTTCAGCCAGATGTCAGGGACAGTCCAAGTGGCAGGTGGCCACTTATTGAATTAGTCCACTCCAGCAACCATTCCCAGAGATTAAGAGCTTCTCTCGAGGGCCGCCATCGAGAAGGGAGCCCCTTAGCAAATTAAAAGTCTCATTCAGGTTGACCTTATTAGTTGATGGATGTGTCTTTTACTTTGAAACCAATCACAACTTAAGAGTTTCATTTGTTTGTTTCCGCTGAACCGACGGTTCAACTTGTCAGTCCGGTCATTCTGGGTTATCGAGTACACGTTGCACACGCCTCCTTGAGACTTTGGAACTTCTCAGTACAAGAGAACGACAACTTAGGTTATTAACGAGATCTAATTCTGATTATTTCCGCTGCGTGCATACATATTGGACAGTGGAGTCCAAAGTTCTTGATGCATAGTGATTGATTGATTGATTGATTGATTGATTTTATTCCCCTGCTATTTGGACAAAAACGCTTAAAGAAGTGCAAATTAACAGAACACTTTTAAATAGCAATGTTGCTGATTTTGGAGTAAATACATAGATTAAAACAAACAAATGTAAAAACGCCACGTTAAATGCACTGTTGGAGTGAAATAATGTCATCACATGGAGTAGTTAAGGAAAAAAAAAAGCGTTTGCTTAATAATTTTAAACACGTTATGCAAGGAGCGGCAATGCGGAATTACATTCAATCATAATAATGTCATAACCTCATACTTTGGTGTAGGAGTTTCTTCTTGAACATTACTCGAACCAAAATTAACACCAACGTGGCATATCATTAATAGACAACTGGTAATATGCCATAATATTATATATAACCCCCCCCCACATAAATCATGAATAAAAAAAAATAAAAAAAAAACGGGGGGGGGGGGGATAAATAAAAGAAAAAAGGAGTAAAGGAGAACCATGGAACAAAAAAAAAAAAAAAAAAAAGATATATTTTTAAAAAATTGATTAAAAAAAACAAAAACAAATATTTACACTTGTACGAAAGAGATCCAGTGTCGTGAACAGTAAGCAATCAGAAACATCACCCGTGTCCAAAATAATAACCATGCAATTTAAAAAAAAGACTCACTAAAAATTATAAAATACTTCAAAACAAATTAAACAGTAGCGTAAACACCCTGACCTGATATACAGTATTATAAATAAAAAAAAATAAAAAAAAGAGGTCTCAAGAAATACATGAAAAATCAAGTTCAAGTGTGCGCCTTCAAAAGGTATCATTTGTGAGCAGTGCATAATAATGTGGGGGGGAAAAAAAACATAAGATAACCGACCACATAAAATAAACAGTAGTTTGACGGGAGTACATATATATAAACCTGAGAGTGTTTCCTTTTAGCAGCTGCTGTTTGGTCGCCATGACGCATTCACGAGGCACGACTGCCATCCCCAACGACTGCCATCCCCTACACATGTGCTCCGAAGGGTCCGCCGGCTTGGAGCGCCCGTCTGCGTCGAAGCGGCACAAACCAAAGCGCCTTCCAGTGGGTGCCGCACACCTCGGCCAAGGCCCACTGCCACGATCTCCTCAAGCCGCGACTGCGGAAGCCAAAAAAACAAAACAAAACAAAACAAAACAAAACAAAACAAAACAAAACAAAACAAAACAAAACAAAACAAAACAAAACAAAACAAAACAAAACAAAAAACAAAACCACAGAAGTCAGAGAGAAAAAGAAATCGATGGTGAAAACCCCAACAGCCTTACATTTCGCTCTGGAACGGAGTCATCTTCTCGATGGTGGTGGTATCCTGTCATGCGGGTGTCAGGTATTAGGACAGTGACGGCACAAGTACGCCACCCACTATCAAAGTGCTCACCGAGAGGATGCCGACCAGCTGCGAATAAAACAAGCCCGACATGCCGCCGAACATGACCACGCCCATGATCGCCGACGCCCGCAACAGGCCCAGCTCGTGCTGCGTCGTGAACTTTTCCTGGCCGACAAAACGCACGCAGTCAATCGGGCGTCGTCGTGCGACGTCATCAAATTGAGTACCTGGTCGAGCTGTGTGAGGGGCTGGAAGTAATAGTACTGGCAGAAGTCCAGCACCAGCGTGAAGCCACTAAGGACTTGCGTGTAGAAGCAGAGCTGCAGGAAGAGCCAGTGGTTGTCTTCCCCTACGCAGTTATTGATCCTGGAAAGACAACACGTTTTTAGGAATGTTAGTCGTGATTCAAAATGTAAGTATACCAAAAAGTAAGATCCCAAAACACTTTAATATTGGCCAGCCCTGCCTGGCATTAAATTTAAACAAAACCAAGTTCTTAGTTTTTGGCACTAGACAAATTACTCATCAAGTCAAAATTATGGTGAATTCAATTGAAATAGAAAGGGTGTATGAAAACGAGTTTCTTGGAGTAGTTATTGATGATAAATTATGCTGGAAGCCACACACAGAAAATGTTAAAAGGAAAATGTAAAAAAATCATAGGGATACTCTCTAAAACTAAGGATGTCCTGAATAAAAAATCATTATATACATTATATTGTTCATTATTATTACCATATCTGACCTATTGTGTGGAAATTTGGGGAAACACATATAAAAGAAATACCGATCCTGTTTTTAAATTGCAAAAACGAGCCATAAGAATTATTTATCGATTAAAATATAGAGAACCAACACATTCAAAATTGTATATGTGAGTATGTGGATGTATTATTATTGTGTATTTCTATTATATCTTATATGTATTTCTATTTCTATTCATTATATGCACATACGCTATATAAGCAGGATTAAACATTTTCTTTTATTGAAATGTAACCTATTGTATTATTAATGAAATAAGTTAAAAGATATAAAGAATAAGGGGTAGGACTAGATAAGTTTTCAACTTCTTCCTACTCCCTTTGAACATTGAAATTGTTAATTGATTGAATGTTTATTTTTATTTTAAATTTTGTTTTCTGCTACTAGTCTATGTTCAATAAATATACAATCAATCAAAAAAAAAAAAAAAATCCCAAAAAATAAAAAAAATAAAAAAAGCATCGGGCTACTAGTTACCAGGGACAGTGGTGGTCCATCCTGCGTACGCAGTGACCACATCGACTGCAGTGATGGGCTCGTTTGGGCCTCATTAGATTGCACTTGTTGCACAGTTCCCAGTGCTCTCGCTCTGAAATACAAAGACATCAATAATGGGTCGGACCGGCATACTCACGTCCCGTGTGTTTACATACCAGAGTGAGGTATATGGGGGTCCGGAGGAAGATGACCGGGATCTGCCGTGGACGCCCTGAACAGGGCCACGAAGCAGAGCACTGACGCGGCGTAGTAGCCTAAAGAAAACACAGTTCAGTGGCTATCATTCATTTGCTCCAATTTCAATTGGGATTTTTTTCCACCTTTTTCAAGTTATTGTAGATTTTAAAAAGCAAGGATCAGTGACTGTTTCCCTTCTTGGGATTGTGAAGTCCTTACAAATGACTATAGCCCAGGGAATGTGGCCTTCCCTGTAGTGTGGCAGCAAAACCAGCTTGGGCACGAAGATGGAGTTGTAAAGCCAGATCCCGAACACGGCGCTGATGCACAGCCATCCCATGGGGTCCACCACGAAGTGCAGTCGGAGTTTCATGGCTGCTGCAACTCCAGTGAGGCGTGGATGAGGTCTATGAAAAGGACATACATGAAGATATTCAAAGGCTAGGATGGGTGGAAAATGTGGGATTGGTGAATGGAATGAATCCTCACATGAATATTAAAGTCCCCCATAATCAGGATATGGTCATATTTTAGCATGACTTCGGCAACAAGATTTGCAAAGTCATTTAAAAAGTCCTTATTGTATTTTGGAGGTCGGTAGATGACACAGCACAGTACAGTTTGGCCGACTTCAAAGAAGGTGGATTCAAAGCTGTTGATCGGTGTGGTAAACATACATATATTCAAGACGAGTATACATAGGAAATATACATTTTTGGTTAACACCATCAAGAACCCTCAACAAACACGAATGTTTTTCTTATTAGTTTTGGTTAAAAAATAAAAAATAAATAAGGGACAACAGTAGTGTGACTACCTAGCATTATTAACCTGTAATCGCATGGGTTTGGCGTAAAAACAAGTTTTTTTCTTTTACGTGTCCGTTCAGTAATATATTACAAACGTCTTATTATAATACTAAAAACGTACTTTTTCGTTGATGTCCTGCCAGGTGCAGGTACTGATGATCAGCTGGCCCAGGTGGTCTCGTCAAACTTCCGCCTTCAACCGCCGTGGGCGGGACAGGAAAAGCCGGTACAAAATAAAAGCACACTTCCGGTTGCTGTCCTCCCCAAAAAATTAAAAGCACTCGTTTCATAGGCGAAATCGTAAAAAAAAATAAAAAATAAAACGAGTCTTAAAAAACATAATTAGAAGGACTTCGGGGCCGTACTATCATTATATCATTGTTTTATTACTATCATTGTTAAGTTTTCATCATTTCATCTTTGCACAAAAAAACAAAACAAAAACAAAAAAAACAAATACATTTCAGGAGCTGAAGATCCCCTCGACCTCCCCAAACCCACCACTACAGTTACAGTTTGCTCAAAAACACATTTAAAAATCAACGTAAATTACAGCAATGTTAAAACAAAAAAAGTAATGCGAGATAAAATCAAAAAACCCTGAAAGAGAATAATATAACAGCAACAGCCAGAATAATCATTAGAATACGATACCCAGCACCTTAATACAATGATCAAGTTTGAAAGAAAAACTGAGTTTTAAAAACTCAAAAGGAAATAAAATAAACAACAATGTGTCATCATGTTAGAATGAAGTGACCAAGCGTTATCCCGCCTCCACCCCCAGTGTGTGTGTGTGTGTGTGTGTGTGTGTGTGTGTGTGTGTGCACGCGTTTTGTGATGCTTCAACATGCTTGGAGGCAAGCATGGAGAAAAGAAACTGAAGTTGGGACGTTTTCACAGAAAATGTGTTGTGGCTGTTAGAAAAAGGGGGAAGAATAAAAAATAAAATAAAATAAAAAATAAAAAGTACAAGCAGGAGTCCTCACCGCCACCTTTTGAGAAATCCTCAATTTGGAGGTTTGCTGTTAAACATCATAAATGTGTCAAAAAGGTGCACGACACCGAAACAAGGCAGCAATGATATAAACTAACGTGACCCCACCGAAACAAAAACAAACAGAAAAACCACACACATTTTACAAATCCCAAATTATTAGAACGACACAAAAATATATTATCAAATCAAAAAAAGCACGCGAGTAATTCACCATTCGTTTTCGGTGATCGTTCCGACACTCATGTACACGCTGGTTGTGTGTTTTGCTCTTTGGGACTAATCAAATTAGGAGGTAAAGTGTGTGTAAGGGGTGGGGGGGGGTGTTAGGTGGGTTCGACGGTCACCCCTCTTTTCCAGTGCACAACTGTGTTGAGAGAAAAAAACAAACAAAAAAAGCCATAAAAGAAGATACACATTTTGTTTTTGGGTATTAACATCAAGTCTAACTGGCCTGGTCTGACCTGACAGAAATCAGAGGCGGGTGAGGAAGTCTGAGCAGGGCGTGAAGAAGGCAAAACCATCTGTGGATGTGTGATGTGAGTGTGTACATGAGAGTCCTGGCTCAGCTAGGAGTCCGCTCATCTGTTTCGCAGGAGAATCTGAACACTTGAGAAGGAAAAACTCCAGCAAAATAAGGCTCCGCATTCCATCACGACGTTTCAGCTGACCCTTCAAAGAGAATGTCCTGCACCGAACCGTTCTATGAAAAAAAAAAAAATAAAAAAAAAATAAGGACTGTGCTGAGAATAAATAGCAAGGAAGTGATAAGAGCGCTCAGGAGCAGATCCGACATGCAGTGGAGTGGTGACGAAAACAAAAAAAATAGAAGAACCGACTGCCTTGGAATCGCAATTGCGAGAAAGTTAAGGTGAGAACGGCTAGCCCTGCTTCACACCACTGGTGTTATTTAAAATGGACCCCCACCGCTTTGTTGGCTCACCCCACTCAAAACCTCTTCCTCCATCCGCCCTACAACCACGCCGCTCACAGCTTGAGCTCGTTGGCGATCTTCGACGCAATGTTCTTGAAGGCGATGGAGGTGCCCGAGATGCGCTTGAAGCGCACGCCGTTGAGGGAGAGCCGCGGCAGCTTGCACACCTCCATCTCCCACTGGACGAAGTCGTCGCGCGCCGGGTTGCCCGACACGCACAGAAGCATGTAGCGCTCGCGCAGCTCGTACTCGCAGCTGTTGGAGTCGAGCACTTTGCGGATCTCGCGCATCATCTCCGTGGGCTCCATTGACGACGTGGTCTTCATGGACCAGGTGAAGCGTAGCGAGCGCGGCTTGGCCGAGTCCTTCTGGCCGGCGATGGCGGGAGGCGTGCCCGTGCCGCCTGGAGGGGGCGAGACAACACCAAAGCTCGTTTAAAAATGGCATTGTCCACTTGGTCCGAGGAAGTATGTGTTTATGTTTTATGCATATGTATGTACATTAGAGTCGGGTTGGGGAAAAAAGTCGACAGTCTGCTAAGTGGAACCATGCGCCGCCGTCCATGTTTCTAAATACTAGTTGTTTGTTTACATTAAAAGGTCATCTCTAGCACGCTAATGCTAATTGTGATTGCTAACCATTTAGCATACGCTAATTGTGTTGGTGTTTAATAATGCATATGCACATAAATTTGTAGGTACATCCACTCAATTCAACTCACGTACGTATGATGTGTGTGTAAACTAAATGATAGTGACTGTTTGTTTACCTTAAATGGTAATTGCTAGCGCACTAGTGCTAATTGTGACTAACTGTTTAGCATAGGGTAATTGTGTTGGTGTTTAATCATGCATATGCACATATGATAATAATTTGTAGTTATAGCCACTCAATTCAACTTATGTACATATGATGTACAAGTAGTTACTGTTTACCGGTACCTTGAATGGTAACCGCTCGCGCACTAATGCTGATCACAATTGCTAAGCATTGAGTATAGGATACTTTTGTTGGTGTTTAATAATCTGTATGTACATTAGAAAATTAATGAGCAGTTATATCAACTCATTTCACGCAAAAACACATTTTTTTAAGGAAAAAATGTATGAGAGGTGATTATTTGATGGAATAATTGATGGATAAATCAATTTTAAAAAGATTCGATAGTGACAGACCTAAATTAGAGGTGCAAAAGTAACCGATTGACAATTAATTTATTGATTCATCATTTTGATACATTTCTAATTAAAAATTCTCCAAATAATCATCATTTCAGCTTCTCAACAGTAAATATTCTCTCATTTCTGTTGTCCTCCATGATAGAAGACTGATTATCTTTGTGATGAATCAAAATAAAATATTTGTTCTGACTTTAGAAAACAAAGGTCAACAATTTTGCCCATTTTCCAACATATGCACCAATCCAATAATTGAATCATAATTCATGTTTCATCTGATATTGATACAGTTTAATTAAATTAACTTGTGATTGTTAAGTATATATGTGAAGGGAATTCTCAAAATCTTAAGAGATTTTTCAAAATTGTTCAGCTGTAGTAGTGTCCATTGCTTGAACTGAACAATTGAAATGACGTTTTCAAATTCCTTATTGCGATTCAGCTGTGCATACCAGTGTTCCCAGATCCTGGTGAGGAGTTGTTCTCGTCATTGTTGGACGAGGAGGACAGAACGCCGCCGGACGTCTTCTCGGACTTGTCCACGTTGCTGCTCAGCATGGACCTGACCAAGGGGGTGGGGGGGTGGAGAGAGTGGGGATGGAAAAGAGTGATAGCATTATTTGAAAAGCACAGCAGAAATAAAGAGTAAGAGGGAGACGATGAGGACAATGAATGACGACAACAAAAAACAAGTAGGTACCCCCGTGTGCGTTTGTGTGCGCCTCTCACCATGACATGGTCCTGTGGTGACTGTCGCACACAAACTCACATTTGGGTACAAGACGGCTATGATTTCCCTCATTCACACTCACCCACACAACCATGCAGGATCACCTCCACACCATCACTCGCGCCACTAATCTCCCATCCTGATTGGTCGAGCCGTTACCACCATCACCACCCGATTAAACCCCAGCTCAAAAGATCCATCTACAGCGTTTGGCGTCGGTCTACTGATTGGCGGGTAGGCGGGGCGTTTCGGTTCTGTAGCTCACCTGCTCCCCTCTTCCCGACCCTCTCCCTCATACGGGCTCCTCGGGAAAAATCAACACAAGTTTAGTCTTTTGGTGGCCCCTCAGAGTAAACCGCGTGCGGTCCCGCCAAACCCAACCACATATCAAAATCCACTGCAGCTTTAAGGAAGGCTTCCAGTTATTCCAAGAGTTGAGGACTACACGGCCCACAATGCTTTGCCAGCACACTCGGGTGACGGGTGACATGAAATGAGCGAGTGATGGGCTTGAATAGAATATTAATAGGTCAGAATTTAAATGAGCATGTTAGGGTAACAATATAAATAATAACACACAGGAAGACAAGAAAACATTAAGACAGTTATTGTTGATTGTCGAAGGAATGATGGTTTTAAGAAAATGGGGAATGGCGACTCTTGTGCTCAATTTTACATGCTCACTGCAACATGGAGGGATCGAGACCGGCTTTGTGGTGTGGCATCAAGCGGGAACAAATGATCCATATAAGATACAGTGGTTCCTTGAGATATGATTGATCCCACATGAAATGTTTTGCTTTGACTTGACTTGGGAGCAAATAGCGAACTTGGCAAATATAAACATCAAACTAGAAGAATTACACGTCCATCCATTACCCTCCGTGTGGCAGGTGTGCTGGAGCCAAAACTATTAAAGTTGAGAAAGTTAAAAAAAAATTATTTCAAATTGAAAAAAAAAAAAAAAAAAGATTAACAAAATCAAAATAGACGAGTGATTAAAAAAAAAAGAAGAAAATATTTTATGTTTATGAAATAAATAAAATGTAATACAAATATCCTTTGTTTTGTATTTGACAATCAATTTCATACATGAACTTTTGGAGTTTATCTGCAATGTATTTATTTCGGTGTTACTGTTCGGTCATGAGGAACAGTCGCTTGGGAACTATACATTACTTTATCACACAATACTTGTATTTTTTTTTCTTGTACTCAACAAATAGTCCACAGAAACTAAAGCTAATACTGAAACTACCGCAATATTTAAAAAAAAAAAAGTTCTGAAAACTGATTCAAACTGGTATAAGCACCAAAGTGTATAAAAAATAAAAATAAAAAAAAATAAAAAGACAACTAGCTTAAATGGTTGTGAAAACTACAAAACTGTTATAACCATGACTGGTAAGATGTAAACTGGGCACCAGCCTATCACAAGAATTACTGAAAACCTCCAACATAGTTTGGCCTTCAATCCACTATATAACATATTTAGATATTAAAAATAACAGTACTGTATATATTCTTTATCCTCTGTGAGGAGCTGAGTACAATATTGTGGAGATTCCTTTTTAAAAACAGATTACAATATATTGTTTTTTTTTGGGAAGGCTGGAACGGATTAATGGAATTTTCATTCTTTTCAATGAAGAGAGATGATTTGAGTGTGGTCACGGATTGAATTAATTTTTATCTCAAGACACCGCTGTATGTCTAAATACACCTCAGCTCAACATGATGGTAAGTTCAATTGGCAGTGTTGATTACACGTTCTGACCACCAGGTGGCACAATGGTCCAACTACACAACTTGCGTAAAAATACAAGCCAAAAATATTTCTCAAAGCAGCCAAGTTGGATGACTTTTTTTTCTCCCTGGAAATGTAAAAAAAAATCTTTTCAGACCATGACTTGCATCATGCAAATATACATCGAGTGTGTGTGTGTTCACAGCATTAAGGTCCAGCCAGAGAAGGTCAAAGCCATCCAGTTCTGTTGCTGCCACTGTTAGAGAGAGGCAGTGAGAGGAAAGAGAGTGACAGAGTGCAGCCTCCGGAAAACAAAAGCCCCATCCCTCTTGGATCCGCTCCTCCTTTCCACCTCCATCTACTCCCCCAACTCAATAACAGTACTCGTTAATGTGGGCCTCTATCCAAGGGGAAGAACAAGTTGCATCTGCTGCCAAGACAGGCAGGAAGTCGTTTGGGCTTGTTCTCACCTGGAGACGCTCACACACACTACCTGGCAATGAATTGTTTTGTGGGCCGGTGGGGGTAGGGGGGGCGGGATGCGGTGGGTGGTAGGGGCGAAAAGAAAGAGGGCTGAGGTGTTATTGTGTCTCGTGATGGTGGTGGCGATGACAGCGAGCAGGCGTGTGAGTGAGTTAGGTGCGTGGGCGGGTGAGGAGGGACATTAGTGGCGTGAATAAACCAAAAAATTAAATTAAAAAAATAAAAAGGGCCAAACACGGCTCAACTCAAAACCAGAAGGCTCATAAAAAAGGGGGCCAACCACAGAAAATCAATAAATAGGAGAAAAAAATAATAAGGCTCAAGGCACAGGGGAAGAGTTCAACAGAGCTGCACAAAACACCAAAAGGGGAGGAAATACTGATATGTAAAATAAATATGAAAAGGAGAATATACGATATATCAAGGCTTTAAAGTTTACGTTGGGGATGTTTGCCTACCTTCTTGGAAACCTGAACGAGAGATTTCTACA
Source organism: Festucalex cinctus (assembly GCF_051991245.1). Taxonomy (NCBI): domain Eukaryota; kingdom Metazoa; phylum Chordata; class Actinopteri; order Syngnathiformes; family Syngnathidae; genus Festucalex; species Festucalex cinctus. Next base: position 14,671,313 of record NC_135426.1, read on the forward strand.
AAAACAAAAGAGGGATAAGAAAGAAAGAGAAAGAAACGTATGTATAAACGTGTGTATTAACGACACGCTGCCTTCTCAATAGCAAAACTTGCACTCAGAGCATCGGGAAGACATGGTGAAGAACGAAATCATGGCCTATGGATCGCTTTTTATCAATTATGTATGTTCAGACAGTATCAGACGCACAACGGCACACTAATGCTTTGGCTTTCATTGGCTTGAGTGCCACACAGTGGTCACGCTGGTCGAGGTGATCCTGAAAACAAACGCCATGTGAATACAGGAAGGACGCTGATAAAGAAACACACATTTTCCACAGTGAACAAAACAAGCTGGGCACACACATGCAAAACAAACGACCACGTGTGCAGTCGGCAGGCTGCCGTCTTGTAAATTTAGCAAAATCTTTTATATCCAAATTGGCCACTTTAATAATGTTTGTTTCCTGAAATTGATACAACTGGTCAGCGAGGTTATTATAGTTAAAGGACAGACATTTTGGTAAAAAAAATAAAATAAAATTGAAAAACAAAATAAAAATGCTTCTAAAACATGAAAAATAACTGGAGCTATGTCTTAAGTTTATAAAACTAAATATACTTGTACCAAAAATGTCCTTTGTTTATGCCTTTGTCAATATCAAACATGAGCTTCTTCATACATGTATCTGTTTTGATACTGTTTTACATCCATATAGAAGACGGATTGTGTATTGCACACAAAATTTAGTGAACTTTTATCTTCGACTTGACAATTGATAAATATTTTTTTTTAAATTACAAATCTTACTAAAAAAAAAAAAACGAAGCATTTTCAGGGAAAATTTAATAAACTTATCCTACTAATTAAAATTAAAAAATAATTAAAAATGAATTATAAAAAAACAAAACAAAAGTCAAAACCAAAAATAACCACAATGGAAAATCCAAAACTATTTTAACCCTGCTGGTCAGTTCCAAGGCAGTCTGCTCAGCTCGAGGTCTGAGAAGTGATGTATAGTAATGCCACCGCTTCCTCACTCTGCGGGAGCCTTGCAGCATTATATCACCTCCATATTGAAAGTCACAAGACATTATCGTTTACATATATTTGAGTACATTTTAGATACATTTGAGAACTAATAGTGGCTATTCAAACATAAAATTCATTAAATTCACCTGGAAAGGTTTGATTGCATATAAGGCTCATCCTGAAAATTTCACAGGATGCGATCATGTTAAACACCCGTGACCTAAAATCTGTCACCTCGACTTCCTTCCACTATGACAAGTTGTCATGTGTGTCAAGGTGTCCACGCCTGCAGTATTTATAGTTGCGGGGAAAGTGATCTCCGGTGTAACCATGGATACCGTCGCCACGGCGTTACAGTAGCTCTGAGTGGGAGGCCTCAAGACTGCCTGTGTGGCTGCACCTCCGCCCCCGCACACAGGCGGGACGATGTTGGATCGCTCCTTTGCCACAGTGCTTTCGTCGCTCAAGGACTTCCTTTGATTTAAACTTGCACTTCCTGTTCCATCCTCTTCTCCTACTTGGATAACAACAACATGGCTGCCAGGCTCACCGTTGCTCTTTTTCTTGTCTGGCTTGCTCAATTCTTTAATCCAGTCAACCGATATGTGATGCATAAAATGTAGCTTTTTTTCCCCTCAAAAACTGGTTGATTAAAACGTGTTTAATCATATTTTCTACATTAAAAGGTGGACATAAGATCAACTCAGAGGTTGTGCCTTGGCTACACAGTGCTTTGCTCTTCTGTACTCTCTCGTCACTGATTTGCTAGCTAATGTCACAAATGTCACCGACAGCTGATGCCATTTTGCATACTATCAATCTAATTATCTGGACCAGAGAATCACGTCAATCAAAATCTGCTTCCCTAATTGGCACCGTTGCGGGGCCTCGGAATTAACCGGCTCGGACTCGAAGTGTGCCGAAGTGCGCCAGAAGTGGAGTCAAACTGTGCCAGACTCAGACGCAAACCCACAATAACTCCTCGGTCACCGCTGCGTGGAGCAAAATTAGAGAGAAGACCCAGCTGCTCGGATGGCTCTCCCTTCCAACACATCAGCAAGTGACCGGCAAGAGAGGAGAGGAGATGACATCGACGTACAGTAGGTGGTTCCTCGGGGGAAACGAGCACATTAAATGACATGTAACATAAACCTAGTTATTTTCTGCTCAGTCTGAAACCTCAAAGGGCCCAAAAAAGGCTCAAGCTGCACTTCAAGGAAGCGGCTACTATCGCGACGGCTTTCCACTCGCTACGAGGTTTATTTCTGTCATGCTCATCCACACGAGGAGAATTTTGGATCTCCTCTCATCTTCTGCCACGTCTCCTACATCCTTACTTTTTTACCATTCCGACCTTCTTGTTTTCCATTTTAACAAGATTCTCTTTAGCGCCACTCACCTGCGTACAAACTTTGACGTGAACTTGCTGAAAATCCCCGTGGCGCCGTGCGTCCTGCGGGCCTGGCTGTTGCCGTGGGACAGCGACGGGGAAGCGGGCCCGCCGGGGTAAGCCGAGCCCTGCTGGTCGCGGGCCCCCCGCTGCTGGCCCGCGTGGAACGTGCTGCGGATGCCCACCCCCCGGGAGAAGTTGGTGCGGTCCGTCACCGCGGCGCTGCTGATGTTGTGGGCTGACGGGGAGGCGCCGGGCGCCCGCTGAGGTGGGGCGCTGCAGGAGAAAGTGGAGGGAGGAGTTGGTGAATCATTGAAAATGTGTTTTTCAATCGCCTGAGTAATCCCATGCAAAATCGTAATTCACCATTTACAAATTGCAGTGATTGTGAAAAACCTGAGTTGTAATGTGCATTTTAATGAGGAAAAATAGCACAGCATAATACTGCACTTTGTAAATACTGTTATAATTATTGCACAGCTTGCATTCAATCCGTATCACAACAAAGATGCTATTTAGCGCAAGCATTAAACGAATGGACTGAAGGGCTAAATTATGGTTGTTTTGAATTCATCCATCCATTTTCATGACCGCTTAATCCTCACAAGGGAGCCTATTCCAGCTAGCTTCGGGCAGTAGGTGGCGTACAACCTGAACTGGTTGCCAGCCCATCGCAGGGCACACATAGACGAACAACCATCACACTCACAATCACACCTAGGGACAAGTCAGAGCGCCCAATTAACCTGCCATGCATGTCTTTCGGAACGTGGGAGGAGACCGGAGCACCCGGAGAAGACCCACGCAGGCACGGTGAGAACATGCAAAATCCACCCAGGAAGGCCGAAGCTCGGACTCGATCTCACGCCTCAGCATTGGGAGGCGGACGCGCTAACCAGTCACCCACCGTGTCACCCACCTGTTTTGAATTCAAATGGTGTAATTCTCTTTGTTTTATGTTGAGTTTGGCAGTAAACCTTAACTGTGAGTGGCAATACGCAGCTTGATGCCTCTTTTGATGAATAGTTCACTATTTGCTGAAGTGTTGCTTATTGTGAAGAGAGTTGAGTCACTGCCACCATTGTGAATCAAGTTCCTCGTAAAAACTACAGTGGTATAAAATGACGTAAATGATTGTCTTACACTTTGAAGTGCAATATAAATGAAATTGAATTGAGTTTATGGGCGCTTTCTTTTTGTTCCATCTGCTCTCAGGTTTTCTTAATTTGTCTCCTTTAACTCACTTGACCCACTTACCTGCCTGTTTGGTCGACAGGATTAAAAAACAACAACAACAATAATAATGTGTTGGTCATCCCTACATTCAACCATCATAAAATCAAATAATCCATCTGGACTTCTTGACATCACTGCAAACTCGCTTCTCACTTGCATTTTGTCAAATATACAACATCCAAGTCTACCGCAAATGCTCATTTTCAGCAGTCCACAACAGAGAAATGCAAGCACAAACCAAAAGTGCACACAAAACCGGGAAAGGAAAAAAAAAAAACCTTTGGAGAGGGGTCAAAATGTGTTTGAAAGGTAAAAGCGGTTTGAGGACAGCGTGTTAGTGGGTAAAAAGTAACTATTCCGCTACATGTCAGAGCAATACCTTCTCTCCAGCGTTCCCAACCAGGTTCTGAACAGCCCGAGCTCATTGCTGAGGAACGCATGCAACATAATGAGACTTCAACGTGAAGCAGACAAATGCCACAAAGAGCTACGTTGGGCCACCTTGACATGTGCTCTGTGTGCTTCTGTTATTGAAATGCTGGAAATGTCCTGCTAACTGGTAGAATATTGAGAAAATATTCAGGAAATATCAAAGTGGCCTACAAATGGACTAAAAAGCAAGCCAAGAATCCAACAGCAAAGCTTGCACACCAAACACATTATTGGTTTATCAATCAGACGTTCTGCAGTACATATTGCAGCCATGAGATGGAGACAAGCGTTTTCCAAGCTTCAAAGGTAAACCTTTGGCTGCAGCCTAAAAATAACTTCATGCATTTTGTCTAGTTTGTCCAGGCTTTCCCTTAGCAGCAAACAGGAGACTGAGATGCACTCAGCAGAAATCCTCATGTAAAAAGCTCCACAGCATTTCTAGATACAGCACCCACAATTAGACCTTAAAAAAAGAAGAATGAAAGTTCTCTTTGCTACCACAAAACTACCGCAATGACTGAGTTATGACCCTGAACCCGCACACATTTACAGTATGGCCCGTACAGTTTCACAGTTTCAAAGGTCATACCATTGAACACAGACCAGTAAATCTAAAACCCATTTTTATAGGCACAGGTCAAATTTGACCCAGAACAGTTCGACCGCACATAAATTGTGGAGCACCAGTACAATAGAATTTATAAATTGGGTCATTTTAAGACGACTCATCAAATTTCAGGGAATAACAAATGGCATTTAGGTTACTTTTGTTGCTCTTAAACATCAAAAAGAGTCGAATTTGCCCAAAACTATACGAGGGTTTTCTAAGTTAAAAAAGCAAAAAAATAAAAAATAAAATAAAACAGGCACACAATGGGATTGTAGTTGAGCAATAATCAAGGTTATTTTAGTTCACAAAAACTAACATTTTCGTGAACAAAACAAAATTAAAAATGCTTTTTAAAAAAATGAAAACTAACTGAAGCTCCATCTTAAGGTTATAAAACTAACTTGAACTACAATCAGGAAAAAGAAATTAGAATAATACAAAATTACAAACCATTTCAAGCTATTTTAATAAAAAAATTCTATACTGTATTAAGATATTTCGGTCTTTCCTTACAATTATGTTGTTTTTTTTTTTGGGGGGGGGGGGGGGGGATATTTTATGCATCAAAAGTATATACAGTATCAAGCTAAAACTAATACATAAACTAATAAAAATTCAACTAAAACAAAGCATTTTTTAAATAATTAAAACTAGCAAAATTAATGTAAAAAGAAATTAAAACTGAATTTAAAAATATCAAATCCCAAAATGAATTAAAACTTCACTTTAATAAAAATCCACTAACTAACCCTGCCCAAAACAACATTCCTCTCCATAAACTGCGTTTGCGAGTGAAAAGCCGAGCCAGCTGTGGATGTGTGTGTGACCTTTGGATGAGAGACTTGCCTGGGTCGTGGTGCATGCAGGTCAGAGGGGCATGGATGATTGGAGGAGGACAAGGACTTGTGGTGGCGGGGACGCGAGGATGAGGAGGAGAGGACGGCGGCGGCTGAGGCAGTGGAGGCGCGGGAACCCGGAGTGTTTAGGCTGGGAGGGCCGAGGTGAGGACAAGATACACACAGAAACACACACACACACACACACACAGAATTGTGTGTGGGTGGGCAGGGCAGTGAGGTGGTGAATGGTTAGAGGCAGCACATATTAAAACACATGAAATGAGCGCTAGGGAGGGGTAAAGGTAGAGACTTGAGAAAACAGCAAGGAGCCATTTGAGCACTTTAGTCAATATGCCACGGTATGGACAATCACAGGCATATATTCTTTATCCTCCTACAGTAGTAGTATAAGTATTCTTCTTCGTTGACTGTATTATACTGCCGCATCGCCCACACATTCTTCTAAAGTCATAAAACAATCGTCACCCCCACCTATTTTTTGTTTTTCTATCGCTTTTAAATCTCACCTCGTCTTCCTGTCAATATGAGAAAAACAGACGCGGTCAAAAAGAGGAAAGCCATATCTCCTTTTAAAATATCGTGTACTCCTTAGCACCTTTCAAAAGGGCACTTTTGACCTTGACACCCCCAATTCCTCTCTCTTGGGATTAATCATATCGGCCTACCACGTCGCTTCTTACATTTTTATCAAAAGCGGTCATATATAATCTCCTTCTTGGGGGTCCCTCCCCCTAGAGGTTTATCATGCTCGATTCATTTCCATCGTGCTGCACAGACATACAGACGCACACCCCCTCACCAGCCATTTCCTTCCCCCCGCCCCACCCTCCCCCCATATTGCACACACAGGCACACAGGCACACTTCTCTCTTTTTGAAATCCTAACCCTAACCCTTATTTTTATCGTTTTCCTTTCATACGTCATCAAAAAAGTCTTTGATCGTGACCTATTGACCCCCGATCGATCATTTTTATCATTCCCTTTCATCCTACGTCATACAAGGCCTTTGATCGTGACCTCTTGACCCCCGATCGATCATTTTTATCATTTCATCCTACGTCATCAAAGGACATCAAAGCGAATGAGGCCATAAATCAAATTTTGATCGCGACGGACTAAAATGGCATTGCCTCCCTCTCTCATGGTGTTTTTTTTAAATATAAATATTGCGCACAAGTAATACACTTAAAAAAAAAAAAACTAATACTAATACTGAAACTAACAAACTAAACTAAAACTAATTATTTTTTTGACCACCCTGAAAACTAATAAAAACTAACTGAAATGAAAAATTCCAAAACTATAATAACCGTTACTGCCATATTACAAATAAACTGGTTTATATACTGTACCATTTTTCTATATATGCAAAAGCACAAATAAATTATTTGTGCAATTTTTAGGACTAAACACAATTTCTCTTCATAACATTATGTGGCCCTTGCGTCCTTCTGATTTTCTGTATGTGGCCCTCAAATGAAAAAGTTTGGACACCCCTGTTCTAGTAGTACATGAACAATAAAGCGCACTAGTAGGATCTAACAGCCTGCTACTGAAGTGCAGACAGATCGACAAAGAAGAGGCTAACTGCTAAAACTGTCATGATTTCAATAATTAATGATTAGCATAGAACACAATCATGAGTTGCCACCTTGCAACTAACGGCACAAATGTATTGTTTGGTTAAACGTGACCTTACAACCATGTTTAGGGGTGAATGTTCGTGTGTTATGGCGGCAACAGTACTTTTGTGTGTGCGTGGTCGTTTGTGTAAGCCTATTAAGAGGGACCGCGTCACGCCGCTAGGAGTTAATATTCCATCACAAGTCATTTTAATCTCCTTAGAGAGGGGATGGCGAGAACCCAAAGACAAGAAAGGGAGAAATAAAAGTGGGGAAAGGAAAAGGGCTCCGGTATGAATAAAAGAGCACCAAGCATGGGGCAGAAAGAAAAATAATAGGGGAGTCAGTAGAGGTTGGCAAGTACTGTATAAAAGCATTCATGACATAACTGAAAACCACAGTTGAAAAAAAAAGCAATGCTGTCTCAAATGACCACTGGAGGGTGAATAAATATACTCAGATTAAACTGAATCACTTCTCTTTTTGGTAGCGGGTCATTTGAGACTAATGATGAGCAAAACAATTCATGGGGCGGTAATGACAATCGAACACTACGTCAGAGGGGATGAGGGCGTCATGGTGAATGCTTATGACAAGTTACACAAAGCTTCGGCTGGGTTAAGCGTGAGTGGTGGGTACGTCTTTATGCTGCAGGTGTGGACGTGTGCAAAGTGTATTAAGTGCAAGTCCAACTCTTGACGATCAAAAGATCTGTGAGCTACTTTTAAGTGTGCCCACCAAATCCTACCACTGTTCCAACTGGATGGCCTCCAGCAAACCCACTTAGATAATCTGTAATCTACTGGAGGTTTTGGCCTAAATTCTCAGGAAAGCCTGATTTCCTCTTCCAGCAGGGCGGGATGGGGGCAAATCTGGAGTTGAGGGGGAGGGCTCCCTGAGCAAAGTGGCTGAGCTCGGGAGAGTACCAGCCAAGGTCTGTGACTGGGCCACAGAGTGTCGTTAGAGAGATCATCCTCACAAAATACTTCAGGCCACCAGTGATGAGAAAAACTAAGTGTGTACTTGTATGTTGCTTATGTGTACCTGTCCTTGCCATTCTGGATGCCCTGACCCAGTGTGGCTCTCTCAGTCAGAGGAGAATTCCGACTGCGACCAGTGCCAGTTGACAGGATGCTATTCTGAAAGGATAAATAAGAGGAATAACAATTAGGAATAAAAAAAAAAAAACTGGAATGATTTGTCAATTAACCACACTGGACTGAAAACAACAACAAGTGGCCATGCCAGAAAAACATTTAATCGTTTATCTCTGAGTCAATGTTCCGTTTTGTTATAGTCACATGGCTATTAATCAGATTAATTAGTAACTAACTTCCGTTTTGATCTTTGGAACGTAACATCAGATAAGATACAGCCAACGCCTGCATTTTCCAGATTTTACACAGCAAGTTTGTTGTCAAAGACGTAGAGCTAAACAATAATCTAATTGTGATGTTGTTTCCCCAAAACTTAATATTGCAACTGTGATTTAAAGTGGAAGTCAACCTTTATTTCTTGACAATACTGTTATATGTGACCTCTCTAGTCTCAACATGACATTCTGATTAATATTACATTTGTGGGATATGAGTTATGAAGCAAAATCCAGCCATTTTGCCACTTGCTGTCGACTGAAGATGACAACGTTGCTCAGGGCTCAGACAACGACCAATCACAACTGACCTGTTTTCTGAAGCTGAGCTGCGATTGGTTGTTACCTGAGCGCTGAGCAAGATTGATGTGATGTCATCTTCAGTCGACAGCAAGTGGCAAAATGGCCGCCCACAAGATGGATAAAAACGGCTGGATTTTGCTGCTTAATTCATATTCCACTAACACAATATCAACCAGAATACCATATTTAAACTAGTGGGGCTGCATATAACATATTATTGTCAAAAAAATAATAATCATAAACTTTAATATGTGACTGTTTTCAAAGTCCCTTTCCCGTGTACTTTTTTTTTTTTTTTTTTTTTTTTTTTTTTACAAACAAGCCAAAAACCTTAGCGAAAACAATATTATATTATATATGGATGATTTGGTCTTATAGCTTTTGTCTCATACAAAATAAAGGCAAATGAACCATAAATTAATATGAAAGACTATTTATCTTCTGAGAGTTGAAACTTCTTCAGCACTGAACTTATCGAGACACTATAAATAGAAATAGAAATCAAACAAAATATGAATTCAATTAACTGTTCAGCACTACAATAAAGCATTATTGTACACAAGTGAATGTGATAAAATTGTGGTGAAAAAGCACTGGCACTTACAGTGGAGGGCGTGGCGCTCTTTTTGCGGTCAGAGGGAACCAGAGGGCTAGCTGGCATCTTGGTAGTGGAGCTGCCTGACCCTTTCCTCCCAGAATCGTCTCCGCCAGTCCGGTTGTCTGCTTGCCCCCCTCTTTTTGAGTAGGAGGAGCCTGGAGAGGAGATATTGCAGTCAACATCGCCACACACCAAAATCCTTCGATCCTGCCAATGCCCTCGTTTTAAATATAATCCCAGCCCTTCACTATGTCACACGCCAGGCTCACCCTGGTCAGTAGCTCTGCGGTTTTGAGGCTTCTGGTTGGACGATACGCTACGCTGTACCTGGGAAAGACGGGAGGGACGTTGAGGTAGGTTGGGGATTCGGCTGAGCACTTGAGCATGCAGGTAAGTGTTTGTGGAAATGGTGATTATGACGCTGCCGTCATCTATGGCAGTGACTGGCCACAATGCAGAGGCTATTAGTTAATAATAGTTCCCATTGTACCTTGTGTGGCGGGGAGGGGGCATTTATGTTGCTTACATCACTTCCGGGCCGGGCCTTGATACCACCCTCATCCAGCTGTTAAAAAAAAAAAAAGACAGAAAATTAATGTAGATATTTAACAACAGTCTCAATGCAGACAATTCAGTGTCACATGTAGATCCACACCAAAAAATACATTTTAAAAAATGCCATAAAGTGTGTACCTCAGAGTTCCTATAATCCAGTAGCAGGTAGGTAGCCATCACGTCATTATACTTCTGATTCACCAGTGAGTCCTGGATCTCCTCCTGAGAGAATCCCATCTGCAGCATAATGTCTTCACATGCGCAGCATACATTTCGTTAGGATCTAAGATATAATCACCATCATGGGTACGGAGTGTTAATTACACACCTGTCCTCCTGGGGTCCTTATAATCTGGTTGGGGTTCGATGTAGGGTTTGAGCTCCTCGTCCTCATGTCCGACATTCATCCATCGGTCCCTCATTATCTGCTGCTGGGAGGAAAAAAAACAAAACAAACACCTTAGCAATGGAGACAACAGCAAAACATTTTTTAGGTGGATGTGTGTACCTCCAAGCTGCCTCTTTTGGAAGGGTTGAGGATGAGGAACTTCTTCAGCAAGTTCTCACAATCGGTGGACATATAGAACGGAATCCTGTATTTGCCACGCAGGACGCGCTCTCTCAACTCCTGGAGTTGGACAGGACAATACTTAAATACAGTGTTATTTTTCTTTTTTAAAAACATAGCAACAAATTGTGTACTAGTGTACATTAACCACCAGTCTGTTCAATAAATAGTAAGGCAAGTTAATGTCAGTGTTTCACAAAACCATACACAGCATGAGGCAGTGAAAAGGCAAACTTGCTAAATCCTTCACAGGAATGTTAATATCAACATCACATTTGGTATCAGATCGCCCACCCAAAATGTGTCTGTGCTTCCAGGATGTGCCATGTGGGTGCTGCCTGAATGCACAGCATGATGGCGTTAAGAAAAGCAATATGCGGGAAAAAAAAAAAAAAAACACGGCTTGATCACCTCTCTTCAAAATCTGATTCAAATAAATAACCGCTCTAGCTCAAACTGGTACAATCCACTTGGTAGAAGGAAAAGAAGCCAGAAAGACAAACGCTACAACCACCCACACTAAACAGACAGCCGCTTATGTAAGAAACAGATCCACACGCATATGGACTAGCCTGCCGGTCCTAACCTTGAGATTCTGTCCATCGAAAGGCAACGAGCCGCTGACGAGCGTGTAGAGGATGACCCCCAGACTCCACACGTCCACCTCGGGCCCATCGTACTTCTTGCCCTGGAACAGCTCGGGTGCGGCGTATGGCGGGGAGCCGCAGAACGTGTCCAGCTTGTTCCCCAGAGTGAACTCGTTGCTAAAGCCAAAGTCGGCGATCTTGATGTTCATGTCCGCGTCCAGGAGCAGGTTCTCTGCCTGCGGATAAAAAAAAAAATATTGGTCAGATTTGATTGATTTGAAGCCTTTTTGAGTGTGCGCGTGTGAAATAGCGGGTAATATGATGGAGTGCAATCACACAAGGTAGCACACAATGGGCAAACTCTGCGATGACACTTCCCCAAGCTTGGAGTTATTGAGCAAGTAGGCCCTGGTTGCCTAGCAACAGGTGCACTCTCCTTTTCACTTGCTCTAAATATTCTGTCCCTTCTGTGTGTATGATCACCAGGCTCGGGAGAGCTTGCTTGGAAACGATGGAGACAATGATGAGGGTAAAACTCAGATAACAGCTACAAAACATTTGCCATTATAGTGACGTTTATTGCTTTACTGTAACAAATAAAAATCCACACCGGTGTAAAAACTGATATTTTCAATTGCAACCCACTTAGAATTGGGATTAGCACAGGCCGGAACACATTACTAAAATGAGTTGTGGCTACGTTCCAAAAACCTTTTCTGGACTATAAAAGAAATTATTGACAGCATTAATGCAGTGACGAACAAGAGAGGCTTGGTCACCACTATTTCATAATCATGTTTGTGTGTGTGTTGTCACCTTGAGGTCTCTGTGTACTATACACTTCTGATGGCAATACTGCACTGCTGACACAATCTGGGGAGTGAGAAAGTGAGCAAGGGACAGAGAGCAGAGAGAGACTGGATGAATTATGCAACAAAGACAATTAGGAAGTAACTGTAAAGGTAACGCAAGGCTGCACGGTTGTTCTTTTTTGGGGCTTCTGTATTTTTAAAGTGCTTCCCCAGTGACATGAACTACTGTTTTGAATGCTGCTTTGTCTATAAGAGATTCAAATCAGAAATTTAAACTTTTTTTTTTTTTTTTTATATCGAGACTGCAGCATACCTGTCGGAATTTGGCACGGGCTTCTTTCTCCTTCATCCTGCCATGAGCCACCAAGTAATCAAACACCTCGCCTACAAGATGATCACACAATTAGGGTTCCATCCTGCTCTTTCAATTTAATAAAAAATAAAATCTAAATGTCACAAGCTCACCTCCACTCGCGTACTCCATTACTAAGTACAACGTTTTTTCGGTCTCGATCACCTCAAAGAGCTTAACTGATGGTGGAGGAGATGGCAGAAAGACGTTGGGTGAGTGGTCATTTCCGTTTTGTTTGATTGGAGGACATGACTGTCCTTTTTAGACTCACCTATGTTGGGGTGGTTCAACATCTTCATGATCCTCACCTCCCGGAAGAGCTGGCAAACAAGCCACACACAAGCTGGGTCAAACATTCATCGGACACAGGCGGCGCTCCTGACTAAATAAACACCATTTTGCGATTTGCCTGCCATTAGAAAGTCTGCATACGCCACATGTAGACTTGAGGTCCTTTATATTTGGGATGAATGATGTTAATTGCAATTTTTCTTCCTATCAATACTCTTCCCACACATTTTCTAACCAATGCATGGAATAAATTAATCTGTACAACAATAAACAACATCAGCAGTAGTACACATAAATAAAATGAGGCCAAATGAACAATGAATCAATATGAACGACAGTATCTGCTTCAAAAATTGTTAACTTACTAAACGCTTTGACTTGCAGTACTTTAAGGGCTCACTATCACAACCTCACAAAAATGAGCCATAAACATAAGTCAGTGAGTCATAAAAGATTGTAATAATGAAAACAAAACTGTGGCTTTATCAATTCACCGTTTCATTAAACAATGATAAGCAAACATGTGGACTTCAGTTCTTATAGAAATCAACCCAAAAATCTGATTTACATGTTCTATGCAGCCTCACTAGACTAAACATAGTATTCTAATTAATATCGTGTTTGTTAAGCAGCAAAATCCATCCGTTTTTAGACATCTCAGGGACGGCCATTTTGTCACTTGCTGTCAACTTAAAATGACAGCACAGCTACTCAGGGCTCGGGCAACGACCAATCACTGCTCACCTGTTTTCTGAAGCTGACTGTTTGTTACCTGTGCCCTGTCAAGTAATTGTTCAGCCGTAGTCTTTAATGTCATTGTTGAGACAAAATATTACAAGAATCAAATGGTAATATGACTTTTTGAAAAATATGTATCTGAACATGCTGATGGTTTTGTGCTAATCCACACAGTGGCAGTTATGTGGCAAGCACGGCCGTGGTTCTGCATTTCTGTTTGTCTTGATGCAAATACACACGGCGAGAGCGCGCTTGTGTGCGTGTGCGTGCAAGTGGACAGACCCCACCCAGCCACGATCAAAGGAAGTAATTGTAGCTTATTTCCTGTAATTAAAACTCACTGAAAAACTGGACTGCTGCAGAAAAGCAGGGTAAGGAAAAGTAGGAACGTGAGGGGACTGTTTTTTTGTTTTTTTTTTAACAATATGAACACATGTGGGGGGGTGTTGAGGACCCACCTTTTGCAAACTGGAGGAGTTGAGTTGCGTCTTATCAATGATTTTAACAGCCACCTAGGAAGGCAAAAATAAACACGAATTGCATCACTCACACAAGCAGCAAACTTGACACGAGTGCACCTCAGAGGACGAGCCAGTGGCACGTTGGCAAGCGACGCTTTAGTGAGGCGTACGACTTTGACGGTAACACAATGGCAGCAGGCATCGGTTGCATAACGGGGGCGGAATACAGACGCGCAAGGGTCAACGGCACAGTACGAAAACAGAGAGGGAGCGATGAAACCGAAACAAAAATAGATGGGAGGGATAGAAAGTGTGAAGTGCAACACTTGATTCAAAAATAGTTTGGTAATAACATGCAGCAGAACAAAGGACTGAAGACAATTGAGGCCTTTCTTTCGCTTTTCTTTCTTGTGGTGCTCATTTGAGTCCTTCGCGCACTCTGTCTCGCCCTTGTTTTTCCACTGTGTGTGTGCTGGCGAGTCACATGGAGCGTTATCAGGGTGTCAGGCAGAGAGCTGTCACACATTGACAGAGTCTGCCCACGTCCCTTCCTAACCAACGTGTTGACTTGGTCCAAAGAAGGAGCCCCGGCTTCGCCGCTCTCCCCCTTAAAGCGATACACCGCTAGGGTTACGTCACAAGTGGCTATCGCGGCGTTTCTCCGTAGTGGAAGAAAATGGTGAGCTAAAATTAAATTTAACATATTGCAGTATAAGATAAAGACAAACACAAAAAAAAAAAAAACGTGCTGATATATTTTCGAGATTAATCATAAGAAGAATTCTGCCAAATATCAGAATCGGCCTCACACAATCCATATAGCGGTCGGACCCCAATTCTGACAATCAGCAACCCCACTTTCAACTAGCGATAGACCGATATGTTTTTTCAGAGCCGATACCGATGCCAATGATTAGTAGTCAAGGAGGCTGATAATCGATATTTGAAGTCGATATTCATTTTCAGTAAAAAGGGGGAAATTATTGGCGTCAATTTTTTATTTTTTTTAAATACAACAGTCAATCTTGACTTTGTTGTAATGTCTTAAAGCATTAATGCTTATTGAACAAGTTTTTTAGTTTTTTTAATCTGAGACAATATACTTAATTTTAAATTTCTTAAAAAAAAATGTTCAGGGACCTGCCAAGTACGATGGCGTATTAGGGCCACGTAGAAATATATATATTTTTTTTAGAGGGCGGGAGCAATATGACGAGAAAAAAGTGGCAAATTTGCCACTTTTTTTCTCATTGCGCGGCTGTTTGTATCAAGTGTCGTGCCGGCAGAAAGGAAACGCATGTGTCACGTGACACAAGTCACAGTTTGCAAAATGTCTCCGGTGGAAGAATTGCTTAAAATTTACTTTTCGGTCTGGTTTCAAAGAGGGGATACTAATTGCTTTAGCTTGCTTTAACAATATCATAGTTGCCAGTTTATAAAGTGGCAAATTTGCCACTTTTTTCTCTTCATGTTAAAAAGTGGCAAATTTGCCACTTTTTTTTCTCATCATATTGCCCCCGCCCTCTAAAAAAAAAATATATATATATATATATATATATTTCTACGTAGCCCTAATACGCTGTCGTACCCAAAGTTATCAGTACGTCTTAAAAACTTAAATGGAAACTTTGAGTAAATATCATAGCTGTTTTTCCAAAATTTAAGAAAAAAAAAACCTGAAATCTTAAACTTTCACCTTTCTATGTTTTAATGTCGAACAAAAAAAGGTTCAGAAGGTTCCCAGGCTCAGCACTGCAGCATCACTTATAAAGTTGAAAATTGAAATAAATAGTTCCCTGAGATTACAATGGTTTTAGCTTTACCTATTATCGGCCGATACTGATATTTGTCAAAATGTCCAATATCGGTCTATCCCTACTTTCAACCCAGAGTGATATTTCAGCATGGTGTGTGTGCAGCACACACATCTACCTCCTTTCCGGTGAGGACGTGGCGAGCCAGTTTGACCTTGGCAAAGTTGCCCTTGCCGATGGTTTTCAGCAACCGGTAGTTGCCGATGTGCGGCTGCTCGTCGGACGTGGTCGTCGCGATGGAGTTCCGACATCGCGACATGCTGGAGCGGCCAGACGACGACTTGGAGTCCTGACAAGAAATCAGAAAACAAATGTTATACATACTGTAGCTTCCTGCTGTGTCATATAATGTCCCTTTTATCCAAAACATTTTGTGAGTGTGAACATGACCCAGAATAAAATTCCTTTCTTGTTAAATGTAAAAACAAAAACAAAAAAAAAAGACTATGCAGGAATTAAAAGTCACTATTTGGCAACAATCCACTAACTGATGTTGCCAAAAAGTAACCAGGCAATGCAGCTCAGAGTGAAAATACAACAGGCAGGCCAAGGCTGACGTTTCCTGTTGCTGCTCCTGCCTTTCCCGTGGTTAACGTTTAACATACAATATACATCCTCTGATGAGCCATTAATCCCGGGATCGGGAAACCCCGACACACACACACACACACACAAGCGCAGAAACACAAGTCTTCACACATCCAATGCGCACAAAGGCACGCATGCACGGACAAGCATAGGGCGGGCACGGAGAGTGGCACATATCACACACCAAATTTTTAAATCGCACTGTTGGCACTGTCCTGACCTCCCCTTTCCACACCAACTTGTGATTTTATTTGTGCTATCATCTCGCAACAAATTACAGGCTCGCTCGGTGTTGCGAATAAGCCGCAGACCGCAAGTGAGATCTTCCTTTCAAAGTTACCACACTTTTAGGGCCCTGGGAACCCGGGATAACCATGATTACTTCATTGTGCTTCCTTGCTCCAAATAGAATGTGTGTGCGTCTCCCGTTTAAGAGGCTCCATCCCCATGCTGAGTGCGCAAACAAAGCAGAATAGGAGCGCTACATCTTCGGCGGTTGCATCAATCCCAAAGCCGAGCGTAGATCCTTATGTGGTCGTGTGTGAGGGCGGAGCAAATGATTTTTATTTTTGGATGGTGAGGGCGAGGGAGTAGGAGACAATGTCATCGTGAACACGACTGGAACACAAAGAGAGACGAAGCCGAGCCCAGTCTCTTGTTTTGATGCTTATTCCGATCACTGCACGGACTGTACGGTAAATAGCAAAGGGGGACTCGTAAATCAAGGAAGCACCCCAGCGATCGCAGTGCTGGATTTACCACAGCAGAATGACAACAGCTGCATTGACAGCGAGACTCGACTGTAGTGACGTATGACAATGACACGTGAAGCCAGCATATTCAAGAAATTATTCATCCATTTAACTACCCAAATTCTTCTGCAGGTTATCAACTGCATGATTGCTAAACCGCAGATCTGACTTTTTGAAAGCATTTATAAAATTTCGAAATAAAATTGGGTCATGTGAGGAAATAACAGATGACGCTGTGGCACTTTTGCAGTGAATAATTCATTTTTCACTCAATGGGAAGCGGCGATAGAGCACTAAACAGTACTTTCTTCAGTTCTTTAGTCATGTTTCATGCCGGGACTATTTTTACACCGATTCTTCCTTCATTTTTGGGCAGCTGCAGGCGAGGCATAACCCCCACCACCCCCTGCAGTGCACACACTCAAACAAATACACATACACATCTTGTGACGTGTCGTTTTTTGTTTTTTGGCTACACATGAAGCATACACTATGTGACTTCAAAAAGCTGTAACTACAATGCAATTATATTGTAAAACTGTGATATGTGAAGTTATCATATCAAACAATTGCCACACTACCTGTAAAATACAGATTTTCAAATGTAAAAAGATATGATTTAAGTCAAGTCGAGCTTTGTGAATATCAAGTCAAACTCAAGCTGAGTCTTTCATAATTGTTAGCCAGGCGAGTCCCACATCCAAGAGGGGTCAGGCCAGGCTAACTGAACATGCACTACTGATTCCTTCTGCATTGTCAACCTGGAGTTGAGACTTGTGAGATTCTTTACTTGCAATTTGAGCATGTGGACATGCAATTTTTGCTCATATAATCCGTGACGTGAAGTCGTATTTGATACACATCATGGAAATGTACAAGAAATCCTAGCTCTGACATGCACACAATATATGCCGAAAGAAGCTGTGCAAACACTGGCGGTTGACTTTATCATGTCAGTGTCGCAGTCGGTGTCAGTTTGGTGTGAATTGGCTTTTGAAGTGGATTACCCCAAGATGAGAGTATCCATCCATCCATCACTCTATCAGTGACATAAATATAAAACAAACAAACAATACTATCATTTATTGTGTTATTGTGACAGGCCTACGGAAGAGATTTGCACTCTACGAACCAATCACCTTAACTCTTGTGGATGACATCATTGTATCTGCCTCAGGCAGTGACAGTGGCTTCAAGCCAGGAACCACAGAGCAGTTGGAGCTGCTTAAAAAGTGATTTGGACTTTGTTCAGTTTTAAAAAGTCAGCTAGGGAAAAGAAAAACTCCATTCAGAAGATGTGTCAAGTGACATAGTGAAAACGGGAAAATGTTCCTTCCTACAATATCAAACATGTTTGACTCAAATGCCCACTCTATTGCGCAAGATTTTTTGGAGTCTCGTCGCTATGATAAAAAGACTAAGACAACATATAGATACGCTTATATGACAACATGGTTCTTTTCCAAACAATATGATATAAAACTCTTGATCCACGATATGCAGTTCCGAGATACTACGCTAAGTAGTAGTCTGCTTTGCTCACTCCAGTCAGATGACCATCGCCAAATAGCTACAAAAATACAGTTGGAAAAGTTGGATGAAATTACAAGCTTGTTTTTTTGTTTTTTTGTTTGTTTGTTTAATAATACAATTAGTTACCGGTACATTAATTTTGGTTGCACTGTGAGCTTACATGGCTCTATCTAGATTGGAGATAAAATCTCTGGGAGTTGGATGGGCCGTGACGCAGTTCTGCCATTTTAAAGGTGACAGGTTCCTTTCATTTTAGTTTTGGTGCTGTATCGTTTATAGTCATACTGTGTATCATGTTTTCTTCCTGTATTATTTATTTTGCGTGCTCATGCCCCTCTAAAATAGCTCAACAGCCTCCTAAAGGGCTCCCATTAAAGTTTAACGGTTGACACTCGGAGGATGTTTTAATTTTTAGGCCAAATTTAGGCCACATCGCCAATTTGCATGACTATTTAGCTGGCCAATCATGCGCGTTAATAACAAAAACAACATTGGGCCACTTTTTTTTTTCTCCATGGCAACCGTAGAGGCACAAAGGCGTCACGGCGGAGAGGAAAGTCCACGCTTCTCCAAAGGCAGGTCAACAGTGTGCAGCCACACCTTATCATATCACTTCCACTTAACTGGAAAGGCTTGTTTTACGCTGCACTCTCTTTTAGACAATCCTATACACACACACGCACAAATGCAGAGCACAGGGCCCGCGCCTCACTGCAGCACCTGTTCATGCGGCGATTAATAGGGCTGCTGACACAGCTCATTCAATTAAAATGTCATTCCAGTCAAGTGAAACACAAACTGAGTGTGTATCTGAAGGAGGGCTACTGTGTGCGATGGTGAGAACAAATCTGAATGTGCATGTGTGCGTCTGTGTGAGGCAGGTTCTCTGTTGCTAGGACCCCAGCTAGCTACGTCCATCTCTCTCTCTCTCAGCTCTTCTGCCTAGCGACTGCGTTGGTAAAGGAGTAAAGGCGGAATTTACGGTTTCCTGGGCGGAACGACGGCCTGTTCGTTACGTATCGTCATGCTCGTGCGATGACTCATTCAACGGGAGCATGAATGAGGAGAGGTGCAACAGGGAAGAAGAGGCAAATGCGCCAGCGGCCAGTGACAAACTTTTGCTGTAATCTGATTGGCAACTAGGGCCGTATCCAACAAATCCATCTTCCACATCAAAATCATATGAAATGTCAATCTGATTTTTGTTGTTTTAGTATATATTATTATTATTTTATTTATTTTTTAATTGACCAATGAAAAGGGCAAAGGGTCATTTTTCAAAAAAAGTAGGTACGACTTTCGACTGAAACTTAGACATTGGGATGACACTGTGGACGGACCTTCTCGAAACACTGAGATGAAAGATGACGTGAGCGGCAGACCTGTATTTCGAGCTCTGGTGGCCTCTTTCAGGAGACACTGGAGAACATTGTCAAACAGGAAATACCGTATTTCCTCACACACGGACACTAAATACTAAACGGTTGAGCTCACCTGAACTTGGTTGCCAACTGTGTTACTAGCCAAAATGGCAGCACCAAACAATGGCAGAGTCACAACAGTTGGCCCAATATGTCCCCTCAGGCACTAGTGTGGAAATGCAGCAATTTTTCTATAAACCCTGACAATGTTTCAATTGATCAATGCCATTTTATAAAGCAATTATTGCTACATTCTACGTATCCAGCCTAAAAAAACAGACTTTTAAATGGATGTGGAAATTTTCAGGCAAAATTGGGTCATCTAGTGAGCATAGTGTTGGTTGTTCAAATCCTGGTTCGAATACCAGATCTGGACAATAAAATTCTAAATTAGCACGTGAACTTGTAATTTTCTTTTCGTGAGAACTGCTATGACAAAACTGGAATCCAAAAAAAGTATTATTCAGCAACAGGTATCAAACTGAAGGTATCAGTCGTGGTACCGGTATCGAACATTTGTGTTTAGCCATTCTTTAATCTAGTAGCTGGGGCTTCCTCATCATTGGATGGTTTTCAAAGCTCTGCTTTTACCTTTGTTGCCCTTGAATCAAATGAACTTTTGAATGGCCGCAGCAACATGCCCTATTCGCAAGGAATCTTGGTCTTTGTAGTACAGGAACTACTTGCATACGTGGCGCCATCCCACTCGCTAAACGAACCTCACTTGAATACATTGATTTCTCTGCGGCGTTTTCATGTTATTTTCCATCTCTATGGCGAAAATGCGTTGTGGGCTTTCGGGGTGCAACCCACCAGAAATACTCAAGCAGAGGTAAACCAACGTGACAACGCTACAAAGAACCACACTTTTGGAGCGGGGAGGAAACCGACTACTTTATCAAGCATGGTGAGTGACATAAATATTTCCCAAAAATATTAGAAATTGACTAAGGCAATTTTTGACTACTTGAGTTGCCATTCTAAGGACTGTGTATGTATGGCTCTAAAAGATGGGGCTTGGCCAGGTGAGTGACGTGGGTGTCAGTGAATGAGTGGCTTTTAGCTTTTTCATCTTGAATGACGGGTGTTGTGGCCATTGGCAGCTTGTGTGGAAATGTACTTATTACGTGTTACACAGCGATATGATGTGCATTGGTGGCTGTGTGTATGTGCATTACAACACAGTCCAACAAGCTAAATTTGGCTATATTAAATTGGCTAACATTGATATGTTTGCGATTGTAGACGTGTTAATTTTACATTTTAGCAAATGACTAAAAGGAATCATTTGTTACAATAGAATAGGATTAACATAAGGTCAACGACTCAGCACAAACTAAAAAGCCTGGTCTCGCTTCGCAGAAGTTAAAAATATCTCTATTTATGGAGACCACTAAAGTTTGGAGACCACCCAAAAAAAAAAAAAACTCTTGCGTTCTTGGTGTATTTTGAGACCTGACGCCTTTCTATACATGGCCTTTATGAGATAGTAACATACTTTTATTGTTGTGTGGCAATAGAAAAGAATTGGACTGAAAGGATGGTTACAGACAGCAAACAAATGACCATAAACGCGACTTCATTCAACAATATTTGGTCTTACAATACTATTACTTGAGAGTGGAAGGATACATGTATTGGGGTCGGGGCTCTGCCTGTTGTCGTCACACAGAAGATTTTAGCTAAAGGGCAAAAGTGTGTTGCCCTCAAGCCACACGGCCACTATGTAAACAAAAACTGTGCAGCTCAACATCTGGCTACGAACACCGTGGATAGATATGGTTTTGCACTACACCAAATTCATTTGAATATGAGTGCAGTCCGGAAGAAGCTTCCAGCTACATTCAAACTGATTCTCACATGACAAATGTCAGAGTTTTCTGTTTCGGCCAAGAATTTTCATTTCGGTGCATCTTTACAGCTATGTTATGTATATCATTGCTGTCCTATGAAAAACATGTTCATTACTTCATTTTTGTCTTTTTTTTAAATGACAAAAATGAACGTGTTTTTCACAGGACAGCGACAATATCATTATTATTATTATTCGTGTATGTGACTGTTTCTGTATTTGGTAAGCTTCCCAATGAAAAAAAATGATAGAGATATGGGGAGTTGTGAAAGTTTGAAACACGGTTTCAACCCCTTTCGTTTTTGTGTTAAGAGGTTAGACAGAAATGATGTAAAGACTCAGAACTTTATAAGTATGTCACAGGAAAATTATACTTTTATCAGTGAAATTAGTTACAAAGCAGTTGATGTGCATAGTGGCATTTTCCTAAGAAGACAAGCTATGTTGCATTTGCATAAAAGTGAAAGATCAGTGGAATGCTACAGATGAAACTGTGCAATTGTGATATGGCTATATTACTTTTGTATATTACGTGATGATCTTACCTGCCCAGAGGAATTTTCGATGACTTGCACCAGTGGGGTCCTTGTTGACATTTTGGCTTGACTTGAAGAGGGTTGTTGTTGTTCCAAAAAGGCGCAAGGGAGCAGTAACCCAAAAGAATGACTCTTCAGTGGCTTTTATACATTTAAACTCGATGTTGGTACAAAATGAAAAAAGGGCCCCAGTGCTAGCCCGCTAGCAACACGTCAGATAGCCCGTGAATCAACAAGTTGGATCCCACATCGGCGGCTAGTAGTTAGCTCGCTAGCTCAACCGCACGTCCCATGTTTGTTGACACAAAAAAATAAAAATAAACAATGCCACTATGAGGAGTTCGTGGTTATTGATACCATTCAAAAGAGTCACTGGTGGGGAAGGAATAAAAGGCTGGCTAATGGAGAGGCATTAAAAATACAAGTAACTAGATGGCTAGCATGCTAAAATCAGCACGACGCCGAGTTAAATAGACAAGCGGCCGCCGTTTGTTTCCTTATAACAAAGTGTTCACCAGGCCTCGTTTTATCGTTTTTTTTGTTCCACAAATAGCTCCTTCAGAAAAAAAGCAGGTCGAAAAAAAAAACTTCCAGGCCAAAGTTATTCCCGGCGAGGTCCCCGTCCCGACCTTGCCAACTCGCACGAAACAATCGTCCTCGGCGAGATATCCAGGGTGGGGTATCCAAAGAATAAAATCGCCACCACGGAAAATGGTAACATGGCCCAGTTGAGAATTTAGTATTCGGATTTTTTTTTTTTTTTTTTTTTAGCCCATCGAACTAACCCGACTTTCCGTCAAGGCGGAGCTAACTGGGCTAATTCGCTAGCCGCTAGTGCTCAAGCGACAGCGGTGGAGGAGGAGGAGGAGGAGGAGGAAGAAGAAGAAGAAGAAGAAGAGGAGGAGGAGGAGGAGGAGGAGAAGGAGGAGGAGGAGGAGGCTGGTGCCACACAAGCGAGCCACCAAAGTCCAAAATCCACGAAAGACAGTGGCGTCCTGACGCCTCGGACGTTCATAGGAATAATAAGGTCGTTCACCAGAACCGCACTGCACTGCGGTATGGCCGATATGTATATACCCAACCAAGCCCCAGCAGTACCCGATGACGATGACGATCCACCAGCAGCTCGGCCGCCCGGAGGTGCGAATCAGGTCGTACGATCCATAATCGATGAAAGTGCGGCTTCCAGGCTTTAGGGGGGAAGCGACGAGCTGCGACCGAACGTCGTCTAAGCGCGGCAGACAGCCCTCATACCGGAACAAGCTCACGGCAACATGGCTGCTTGCACCACCGAGAGACAACCGGAGAGGGAGGGTGGAGGAACGGGGGAGGGAGCGATCGAGCGAGTTCGGCTTTCCTCGGCTCCTTTCGGGAAGCCCATCGGCGACTGCTCCTGTATAAAATATTATTACAGATTTATTTTGTTCCATTTTTCTCAATGACCTGCCATTATTCACAGTACATGTAAAAATATAAATAAGTTCATTTAAAATGTGTACAATGCCTACGTTCAGCCCATCTTGGATTACGCCATACAGCGGTAGTACAACAGAATTCTGTTTTATATAAAATCCACAATGAAAATAAAGTATTAGACTTTTAGATTGCATCAAATATTTTTAGTTGTTTTGTATAGATAAAACATAGTTTTTGCCAAACATCATTTTATTAGAGGTATATTTAACATTGGGTGGCATGCACAAGTGAAAACGTGACATTGACAGCTGGCAGGTTACTTAGCAACAGTCTTCGAAGGCTGCATTTCGATATCTAAATTCATTGAAAGAAAAACGGGGGGGGGGGGGGGGATGCAATGCTGAATGTACACAATGACAGGATGTGGAATAATGGAATTTAAAAAAAAAGACGACAGGAAATGAAGTACTGTATGTGTCTGCTTGCGTTTGGCTTGTTTGCGATGAGTAGAAGAGCTGATGTTTGATCCTGACCCACCAATCGCATGTTTTTCATTCAGCGGATCCTATTATGCATCAATAGCGACGTATAATGACAGAGCAATTAAATGGTCTTCCGCTAGATAATGCAATAATTAACCTGCGTATCCACTTTTGTGACTTTTTTTTGTGTAAAATGTGCCCATAATCAATAAAGGTTGTGAAACACTACATAAGTTATTTTTTTAATGTGGTACTTAACATGAGAACCACTACACAACGTTGAAGAATTGATGAGGAAAACAACAAGCGCTTATCGCCCTCTGCTGCATGTCTGCTTGTATTACACTAGCAAAACTTCAAGTAACCTATTGCTTGTGATGTGAAAGACAACACAAAAAGGTGTATACTCATACAGTGATTTATTCGGGATGATTGTCATAAGTGGGTGTCAGAAAACATTTAGAACTTCAACTACAATAATACAGTCTAATGTGCAACAAGGCACCAAATTTCGGATATAAAAAAAAAAAAGGAGAAAGTGTTTGTCATTGTATATTAATTAGGACAGCATTCAAATAACTATACAGGGTATTTGAATGTACCATTCACAAGCACCTGTAATAAGATAAACAGTACTCCAATGACGTGTGCAAACTGACAAGGTATTGTCTGAACTCACACAGGCGATGATTTGACACAGCCCGGCATTGTAAAGACAGAAGAAAAACAGAATTCAAGTAACGCTGTAATTTGCAGCAACGGATGGAAGTTGGGATTTCAAAAGGGGACCGCGGCGGACCTCATTGATTTGCACCTTCGCCGCTCCCTGCGTGGCGGTTGTCGCGCAAACGGTCCAGAGCCAGCTGCATGGCCCAGATGCTGAGCGGCCTCATGTACGCCAGCGAGCGGTAGATGCCCTTCTCGCAGTAGGCTTCGGGTGTTTGGAAAGCCATGCCTAGCCGCTCCCAAACAGTGCGATAGCAACCTTCCGCCGTGCGCATACCTTCCACCAACATGCCCTGAGATGGAGTAAAAAAAAAAAAAAAAAGAATAAAAAAAAATCAAAATGTCAAGTTAGTCATTTTTGCCCTGCTTGCTTAATGCTAACATCAAATGGAAAATGGCATTGACAGGCTAACGGTTAGCATTATTTATGTTATTAATTTTACCTCGTGGATCATGGTGGCGGCCAGTCCGTAAACCACACCGATCCAAACTTCGTCGGACTGGACGCTGGAGCGGTCGGCCACGCCCTCGGGCCGCATGCCATTCACGGCGCCCATCTGACCGCCGCCGAAACTCATCACATTCATGTCAAAAATGGATTGCAGTGCGGCCCTGATGTTTTCTTTGGGGAAAACCTGGATGGGTGAAGATGTGCCAGAAAGAAATGAACACTTTTGTTTTGGGTTATCTTCAATTTCAGGTTCTCAAATCCATCAAGAACACTATTTTTATTTCTTATTTCCTAAATTGAATCATACAATTTGGACTTAAAATATGTTTCATTCCAGACTCAACACTTGAACAATTTAGTTTTGTAGTGTTTTCTACCAGATTACATGCACTCAAAGGGAGAAACTAAGTGAAACAATTTTGATTGAAGTGCAAGTGCCCTCTGCTGGCTGTAGAAATGGAACTTAAAATCCATTAAAAAAAAATGGTTTTAGGTTGTACTAATGCAATTTGAAGAGTTAAAAATTTATATTTTACACTACAATCGCAATAAAAACTATTTAAACTAGGCTAAGTGCAATTTCTGGAGAAATTGTGCGGGAATGCTGCAAGCTGAATGATAATAGCTGAATGCATGTGTGGAATGCTTATGAAGCAAATTGAGAGATAAATTATGAAATTATAACCTCCTGGTTACTGGACAATGCGCTTTACCAACTGTGCCACCGAGCAGTATCAGACACTTGGTAAACATATGTTATTAAGGATGTAACAACAATAGCAGCAATATCGTGATATTGCGATATTAAAACAGCCACAATATATCGTCGTCGTCATGTCATGATATTAAAAGCAGCACATTTTCATGTTGATTTCCATTTATGCAGTTCTAGCACCCTCTGGTGGCTAGTTTTTTAGTGTAGTTTAGTTTTCACATAGCATGTTTTGGCCCTTCTATTTTTCAAATCTACGCTAATGGTCAGATGAATAATAACTACCGGTAATATGCTTGTGAACAGAGTAAATATGTGGAGGAATTCAATGTGTGCTAGCATTAGCATGTAAGTGCCTCAATATTAATGTTATTAGGCATTGTAAGTTGTTTATATGCATTGGTGAAATGTACAAAAGCACAATATTGTATAATTTTTTAATATGAGCTCTTTTTTTAACAATATTTTGATAATTATTTTTTTAATATCGCCAATCTCCCCACAATATCGTGATAATTGTATTGTGACCTTCATATCGTGATATGGTATCGTGATGTTTGGATGTCGTTACATCCCTATATGTTATATGTATGGAAGTGGGCATGGAAAGTGATACTTAGAAAAAGTTCAATGACTGTCCCATTGAAAATGAATGTGGAAAAGTTGATATTAAATGTTAAATTGCGCAAATACTGTAAGTAATGTGGAATTAGACTAAATATACCCCGTGAGGCGTGAATTTTTGAAGCTAGTCGAAATTTGAACAATGTAAATTGGAAGTGTTACGTGGAAGTTGTGATGCGGCAAAAAAGTGTGGAGAATAAAAATCACAATAACAATTGTGGCAATGCTTCAGCATTCCCACAATTAGCTTAAAAACTTGATGTTAAAACATCCTTACCTGGAAGTCTCCCTCTCCAAGCCCAGACGCTCTCAAGAACCACTGGCCAGCACACTGGTCGGACATGATACTGTTCGAGAGGTCTCGACCACTGCTGTCATAGTTGTAGTACTTGCCTAAGTAATGGAAAAATGCACAAATTATTTAGGACTCATAATAATGTTGCCCTTATGTAAGATGAGTTCAAACAAGTGTTTTGGGATTGTCGTATGGGGTATATTTAAAGTTTTAAGACATGTAGTTGGAAACATTTTCAGGGCAGGCGTCCATCAGGGATTAGTTCCGAGCACCTGGGAATCGCAAGGGTTCACTGGATGTTGGGTCTTACCATTCCACAGTAGTTTCTCAAAAGCGACGCTGCCTCTGTCTAAGAGGTCTTTGTAATGCTGTAGCGCCTCTTCTCTATCGAGCAGTCCGGCCATTTTGCACATGACGCACAATGACGCCAGCCACAGCCCGCCACAGTATGCACTGCAACGCAGAACAGGACACTGATAGTTGCCTACAAGGGAAAACAAAAAACACGCAGGCGACAGAGATACAATCTGGAAATAAGACTCATGTTACATTTGAGTGTCAGTCCAAGCTAGGAAAACCCCAATTTCCTGTTTTGACACAAGTCATGCTTTTCCTATTGTGATTTGCTTCCTTTCATCCCTCCTCCCAGATGCCCAATGCAGACATGAAGCCAAAGATTACAAAGTGTCCTGCTACATTTGCATGGCCGTGTTAGCATGACAGAACCATTCAAATTTCTTATTTTCCAAATTCAAGACAGAGGTTACTGGTTAACAAAATGAACAGGGAGAACTCTCTATTTATACAACACTTTAAAAACACCCGTTTTCTGAAAATGGAACCCTGGGGCGGCAGATGCAATGACAACAGCAGAGGACCCAGAATTGAACCCTGTGGAACACCATACGTTGTTATATATGTGTAGGCTTGGTCTCTTTAGAAGTTTCCTCTGACCTTGGTCGAGGGTTATTACAGTTTGGGAATTTTTCATTTTAGTTAGTTTTTATTTCATTTTGAGTTTTGTTTTTTAAATTTAGTTAGTTTTAATTAGTTTTCAGGGTGGTTCTGTCAGTTTTTTATTAGTTTTAGTTATTTAATAAATGCTTAGTTTTTGTTAGTTTCAGTATTAGTTTTAGCTACTACTTTTGTCTAAATGAAACTCCAATTCCGTTGACACCCAATTGGTGTCCCCTGGGCTTGGGTTTTGATTGCCTGGCACCCTCTGCTGGGTTGAGGGTGAAATCCCATCCCCCCCAACCCCCCGCCCCGCCCCGCCCCAACAGCCTTTTTTCAAGTACAAGCCCATCCATAATTAAATTAATGACCAAAGACTAAAACAAAGGACATTTTCGCTAAAATTAGTTTTATAAACATTGCAATTTCAGTTTTCGTTTTAAAAAAAAATATTTTTGTTTTTATTTTATTTCGTTAACGAAACTGTTTTTTGAATTTTATTTTTTTCATTAGTTTTAGTTAACTAAAATAACCTTGCCTTGGTCCGGTTACTATCCAGCCATCATAAGTCTGATCAGCAAAGCCAGAGTTCTCGATCAGGCCGTCTCCATCCAGATCAAACTTCAACTCTGACTCCATCACTGCCTAGCAGATCAAGCACAGGAAATAATAATCAAATCACAACACCCCCCCCCAAAATATATATATATATATATATATATATATATAGTCAGTTGTACCTGACAGATGGGCCACATGTCCTGCAGATACTGCCCATCCTGGGTGAGATGGTAGTCCCTGTAGACCTGCAGGACAAACTTGAGGTTCAAGTCCTTCCAGTAGGCCGTGTCGTGAATGAGATAGGCATTCACCCTTAGCCACGGCTCATCATCTACAAAATAAGAGAGATTAGTTAGTTGTTTGGAATGTTGAGGCGATTAATCTTTAGCCTTCAGGTGCAATTTTGATAACCGTCGCCCCGTGTACCTGGATCGCCAATATCGTGAGGCACCACATTTTTCGTTTTGACCGCAGCGCACTGGCCGCTCATCAGATGTAACCTCTCGGTTAAATCCTGCTGAACAACACTGCCAGCTAAAAGGAGATTCAAGTTAGGGAATTGTGTGGAAATTGACCAGCTGGCACCAAAAAAAGGAAATATATCCTACCAATATCATATTGCACACTCAAGGCAATTTTGGGCCACAGCATGATAAGTGCAAAAGAAGCGTAGAAGTGCACGTCGTACGTGTTGTACATTCTGTACTCTTGACCTGAGAGACAAAAACAGTGCATGACATACACGCTTAGTGAAAACCTACGTGGCTTTCGTGTAGATTCCGTTTACCCTCAAGGTAGGCGAAACGGCCGTATTCTTTCATGACGGCCGGCTGAGCGGGCAGGCCGCCGTCTTCGCTGCGTACGCCGCCGCTGACGTCGGCGTCCTCCTGCAGTTCCGTCCACACCGTCCCCCCGTCGGCCACAAAGTACAGCTCATTGAACAGCGCTGACTTGTACCAGGAGGGCAGAGAACTAACAAGTACAATAGAATATACGTTACAAATGGTGATTGGCTTAATTTTGCCAAGCGCAGATTTTCGTAACTTGTTTTTTAATTAACGTTAGCGGTGGCAACACTGTGTGAGAATACCTGTCTTGCAGTATGGCCGCTTGCCACTCTTCAATGTTCTTCTCCCACAGTTTGTAGTGTGTCAAGGCGTAGTGACTGAGCGAGGGCGCCGCGTCCCCTTTGCTCCCAAAGTAACGAGTGTACCGCCTGAAGCAAAACAGATGACTTGTTTTTAACTCTGCAGCAAGAACGTGTGTTAGCACAATAACTTATTTTCAGGTCGTTTCAACCAGCCCTACTTTCGGTTCATTTCATTTATTCAACCAGAAGAAAAGACAGATAAGACAGGATTTTTCTACGTAAACAAACCAGGCATAGGGTGAAGCTACAGCTAATCAAGCATATGTTTGTTTGTTTTTTGTATTGGTTAAAAAAATAAAAATAAATAAAAACTTGGGTCAATCCCTTTTTGAACCACTTTTGATTTTTTTTACCTTATTGACAATCATTGTATGTTGAAATTTGTCACAATGATTGTCCGAAAGGGGAAAAAAATTAAAAAAAATTACAAAAAATTTAAAAAAAATGGTTCAAAAAAGGACCCAACTTTTTGTCTTTGTGTTTGTGTTTTTGTTTTTATTTTAAACACAAAATGACGCAACGTTTTGGGTTATTTATTTAACCCAAAAAGTTGTGTCAAATTAATAACCCACAAAATATCCTATTTTTGGGGCCTGTTTTGTCCAAAACAACCCGTGGGTGGCATGTGTAAAAAAAATACATAAAATAAATTAAAATAAAATAAAATAAAATA
The DNA here is from genome assembly GCF_051991245.1 of Festucalex cinctus. Taxonomy (NCBI): domain Eukaryota; kingdom Metazoa; phylum Chordata; class Actinopteri; order Syngnathiformes; family Syngnathidae; genus Festucalex; species Festucalex cinctus. The sequence goes on from NC_135426.1 coordinate 14,701,652, forward strand.
AAATAAAATAAAATAAAAATTTGGGGGTTTTGTGAAAACAAAAATTGGGGTTGTTTTGCATAATTTTGGGGGGATAATTTGGGGGAAGCTCACAAATTTGGTTTAAATGAAAAGAAAAAAGAAAAAAAAGAAAACAGGTGGAAATCCCTTTTTGAACCATCTTGGCTTATTTTTGACCCTACTGTTTTTTGCAACCCAAAAGTTGATTTAAATGAATAAACCACAAATCCTTTATAGTTTATAGATGACCCAAAAGAAGTCTCTTTTTGACCCAATATGTGTTATATTTGACCCAATTACCTGTGATGCTTCCTCTCGCGAGACCCGAAGGTGATTTTGGGCATGTCCCACGCCAGACAGAACTCCAGGGTGTTCCGTCCCTGTGGCAACACGTGGCAGCCGACAGCCAGCGCTGCTGCCACCTTCTCTCCTTTGGCCGTGGGCGGACTGGAGCCTACAGGGTGGGATGGAGAGGTTGCTTGGTGATTCTTCACTGAAAGAGTGATCATCTCACTGGTTTAGTGGTGCTGACCCGTTGGAGAGTCCAGGCGTCCATCAGACATGAGGTCACTCCACAAGTCACTGCAGGTTCCCTTTGGACTGAACGCAGTCTGATGGCTGACTTCCCTGTTTGACTAAAAAAACAAAAAAGACCTTAAAACACAGAATTCCCATGTGTAAAAATCCACTTCAGAAAATATCAAACCTCCTCTCGAGCTGCTATACATAGAGTGTACGGGTTCACTGTTGTGGAATGATGTAGCAACACTCCAGAAACGGCCTCCCCCTGCTTTTCAAGATGAAATGGTTCATTCCAGTGTCCCCCACCTTTGTCGTCCTTGAGCCCCGACCCATTGACCATCGTGAACATGATGGTGACATCCAGAGCGTAGTCATTCTTGTTCTCCACCTCCCAAATGAACACCGCCGCCGGCAAACAGGAATCCTGCCAGAAAGGAGACGCTACTTCAGGGGAGCATGGCCACCATATATGGCAAGTAGTTCGTTACTTACCTGGTAGTCATGAGGAATGACGGGGGAAACCTGTCTGCACGTGAGGGTGACGTTTTGCCCAGGGAGGTTGTAGACGGTCCAGGCCCGGGGGTACAAGGCGTGATAGAAGGCATACTCGCCGCAGTAGCCCCAGTTCCAGCCTTGCAGCGTCGGAGGGCGCTCGACAGAGAGCACCTGTTGGTAAACCGTTTGTCCCCCGCGGCGCAAACACACAGTAAACTGAGAAAGACAAATAACAGCATTATTCCCTCCACTGTTGTATATCATGTTTACCCAAGAATCTGTTTACCTGATTAGCCGTGACAGTCTTATAATGGTACATCCCAGGCGTCAGCTGCCATCGACAAAACTCCCCTCTCCAACCTCTGGTGATAGTACCTCCTCCGATACCTCCAAGCGGGGCACCTACCAAACACAATTTGGCCAAGCAGATACATAGTTGAAAAGATACATCAATGACATCAATACGACAACAGAGAGCGCATCAACCCACCATAAATTTGCCGCAAAGGCTGTGCACGAAACATGTCGATGAATGGCGCCTTCCTTTCCACTTGTGTTTTTTTGTACCACCATTTTAGATACCTGGATGAGCACATATTTTACATGAGGAAAAATCCAACAGTACACCACCACAATGTTCTTCCACTTTTTTTTTATAATGAAACATACTACGCCTGAATACTCAAAAGGGATACTTCACTTATTTAGCCCATTATAGCAATAAAGAGTTAATATATTGTCTATAATTAATTTGATACTTTCATTATTTTTCACGTACAATTAGTACCTTTAAAAACACATTTTGCAACTTGCTGTCGACTGAAAATGACATTGCAAGGGCTCAGGTAACCAATCACAGCTCACCTGTTTTCTAGGTTTAGTTATGCGATATTCACAAGCTGAGCTGTGATTGGTTACCTGAGCCCTTGTGATGCCATTTTCAGTCGACAGTAAGTTGCAAAATGTGTTTTTAAAGGTACTAATTGGACATAAATAAAAATAAAAATAATGAAAATATCAAATTTATTATAGGCAAAATATTGTTTGACTGCCAAAAATGGCTAAATAAGTAAAGTATCCCTTTAATCATATTCAATTGCCATCACAATATAGTAGAATGTAATTAGCAAATCGCAGTCGGCAAGTTTTAAAAGAAAAATATTTCACACTCACACAAAAACAAAAATATATACTTTAATAATAATAATAATAATAACAATAATAACAAATCTATAATAATAATAATAATAAAATAATAATAATCTGTAATAATAAAAATAAAATAAAAAATAAAAAAATAAAAAAAGACCAGTTTCGTAAAAGTGCCCCAGCTAGCTTAAATGCTAACAAAAGGATAACACCAGTCTAATACGGACAGCCATATTATATCCCTTTAAATAATGGACATTTGAATGCAAACAGTGGACAGACCATATCACAATACTTCCAAGCATATTTTTTTATCCTCTCTGAAAAACTAATAACTACAGCTTACTGAGTCACTAAATTGGAGTTGTAAAAGTTATTTGTGTTTATTTGACCGCAATACTGCCCCCCGTTGGCCAAGGTGGGCACAACAGAAGGAGCAGCACAATTATCATGAATTGAAGGATTAAAATATGGCGCACAAATTATTTAATATGTCAACATTAAAGAAAGGACGCCGGGATAACAGTAAAACAGCCAAAGACTACAAAGTTGCGGACTAAATTAGACATGACCAAACACGGGATTGTGAATTTTAATCAATTATGCTCCAAGTGATGGCCAGAGGCTACAATCACGGCCCACCCACGCGCCAAGGGATCAGTTGGAACGTTCCATGCGAGGCTGTGGCGGGTTGTTATTCCACAGGGTCGGTCAGGGACAGGGGCAACAATTGTCATCCCGATCTGGATCTAGCCCCAAACGCTGACCTGAATCAGTCTTCCTGTGCTTTCTCCTCGCGCAGCCGTCTGAAAACAAATTTTAGTGTGAACGTAGAGGAGAACTGAGAAATCGATGCGGATGAATGATAATATTCATATTTTACATGTCTTTTTATATCAAGACACTATAAATTGCTTCATCATGAAATGATGTCTATTCACAATAAATGGCCAAATTACAAGGACTGCTGTTGGCCTGTTTTTAACTCCCTAGGTGACACCATACATTGTCTCCCTCTTCAAACAACCGGCCACCAGTGCAATTATTAACAACTGTTGCCGTGGCGACAAAACCCACCACGCCCTGTAGACAAGGGAGCGTTGTCCTTGAGATTGCAACTTATACATAGCATGCAGTTGAGCTAGCCTGGGAGCAGGTTCCTGTGCATTTTGTGGGACACGTGAAATTTCAATATGCATAACTGATAAAGTAAGGGGGACGCTTTAAATATGGTTATAGAGCCCCGGTTAGAAACTTCCACATATTGCTAATGATTTTTATTTATTTTTTTAACAGCTTCCGTAGTTCAAAGCACACCCTCGCTGACATTCACAAACTAGCTCAGCCTAAGTGCTTTCAATTATTTTTTGTTACCAGGAAGAAGAAAATATTTTTCACCCTGACTCCCCCCAAAATCTCCACCTCCCCAAATCTCCACCTCATTTGTCTATAAATCTATTGCAAGTACACTTCTGCAAAGGAGCTAATACTCCTTGCACACTGAAAATGAGCTCCATTGCCACCTACTGTAGAGGATGTGCAATTACACTTTCATTGTAAAACAGGAAAAAAAAAAAGTTACCCGAGGTCAAATTATGCATTTATTCAATGCCAAATTTTGTACAATGTACAAAGTTCTGCATAGTGCCTCGCTGCCTCTGAGCCTTTTAACTGTAAACGTTGTAAATTGAGACAAATTAAAGTGCATAAACATTTATACCATAACACTGAACAACTGGACACATTATGTCGATATCTACCGTCATTGTATCGATAATTGATTGCAACAGAGAGCGCAACAATATATTATGATATCAATTTTTTTCTCCCACCCCTACTCAGCATGATTAATTGCCCATTAATGTAACAATCAATTAGTTGCCGAATAATTGTTGCACTCACTAGCCATATAGCCGACCCGATTTTAAAGATACATAAAAATCACCTGATTCCAAGTCCAATGTGATCCACAATGTTCGCCAAGGACACATCCTTCGCTTGAAAAGGCTTCCTCTTCTCCTTGAACTCATGAGCTAAACAGATTCGCCAGCCGGCCGTGGGTACCCCATGCCCCATCTCCTTGGGCAGGTACCTGCTCATGAGCTCCGCCGTGGATCTCTCCCCCCAATCTTCAGTCATTTTGGCGTTTGTTTGTTGCGGTTGTCGTTATTAGTCAGAACAGTGGGCAGCGTGTGGCTACAAAATGAAGCTGTCACAACCCTTTTTTTCAACAGTGTGTTTCTCATGGAAATCAGCCTGATTCCTCTGACACACCAACCGGTTTCCACTCGTTTCTGGGTCACGGCGAAAAGTGATAGAGGCGCCTTTAAGTTGGAGGCCCCAGCGCCATTATAGTTATTAATATGCACATTAGCGGCCGGGCATCTCTGTGCAGCCTAGAAGCCGGATGTTCGGTCGCGGGATGGGGGACGTCGACATGTATCGGTGACACCTACAAGAGATGAAGATCGCCATTAAAACGCTTCTATCAGTCTGTAAGAGACCAACAGAAAAAGCAGCCATTTAATTTGCCCGTAGAGAAGCAGTCCGGTGTTTTTTCCCCCTTGTTTTATTTAATAACGCATGCATAATTGCAAATGCAAAGCGCACATACCTTCAACCAGGACAGAAGCTTTCAGTTCAGAGCAGAACTCGATGTAAGCAGGCACAACCAAAAGCCAGGAAGTCACAACCGTGTCTGACAACAAGCAAGAAATCGAGACCACCACTCACGGCTAAACCATGTTTTAGTAAAACAGAGGGGCGTAAAGGCTTTTACCCATACTGGTTATCATATTCTATCAGCGACTGGTATTATCACAAGCATCGACGTATTACGTTATGAAACCTTTATCCCTCCAATCAAATTCGAATATGTTTTTAATACCCCGAGGATAAAGGTGAACAAATAAATAACACGATGACACCCCCGACAGTTACTATAGCAACATACCGCCTGTAACCCGTTTGGCTGTGCCACGTGATGTTTTTAGGTGGCCAACCATAAAGCAGTCGTCTAATGTTATCCGGTTTTGTTTTCTAAATTACTTAAGTGTGATAGAGTTACTAGTGCGGCGTTTGATGATTTCGTATTTTTAAGAAGTCATACGCCATATCGTATTATTTTTACTTTCACCCATCGAGAGTTTGTTTTTCCATGGCTCGGTTTTGGTCGTCCTCGCGGGCACACTTTGTTTACCGACTGCTAGGTAAACGATGCTAAGTCTGGATGGAAACAGTATCTACTTAGAAACTACGCGGATGTATTAACTTGGGATTTCTTTCTTTGTAACTTGGCCAAAAAGTAATATATATTCCGGACGCAGACTCTCTTGGGGACAAGGTGTGTTAGATTTACGTGAGCATTACATTACATTAGCTTAGCTTAGCATAGCTTACGTTGCACTGATCTACTCTGTGGTTTCATTTGTTTGAATTGTCGTGTTCCCACATTCAGATGATCGAGGTGGTGGCCTCCATGGCTCGTGGCCCTGTGTTTCTGGCCGGGGAGCTCATGGAGTGTCTCATCACTTTCAGAAACCCGATGTCTCACTTCTCCACTTCTGCGAGCAGGTAAATTAGAATGCATATCTAGAAGCTTCAGTTGCATGCTAGCATATTAACAAAATATATCATGACTCGATTAAGACCAGCCTGAATTCATGTGAAATGTTTTTATTATGAGACAAATATGCTTTAGTGAACAATGAACAAAAATTGTGAAAAAACAGTTAGTCATAATCTTAAGTGTTTCTCCCTGTTCTTGTTTTTTAATTTAGTTTAAAAAATCGACCAGCTTTGCTACTACTAAATTAGATCATGTAGATCATGTAGGTTAGTGTGTAACCGGCGGCGTCAACCCAGAATGTCTACGTACCAAATGCACCGTCTGCCACTAATTTGCAGATGTTTGCATTGTTTCCAGTGAGATGTTGGCGTGGGCCAGCGCCCAGATCCACTGCCAGTTTCACACCAGTGAGAGCAGAGTGAGTCTGCCAAGCCGGAGCAACAAGCAGGATGTCCAGGCTGACAGCGACACAGTCCTCATTCCGAGCAGAGGTCAAGGAGTGACACCACAAATGGTTTCCTTTATCACGCCGAAATCTAACTCGACATCTTTCCGTCTTTGCCAGGAGAGAGAGGCCAATGTGTTCTGGACACGCCACCCAAAATCCTATTCTGTGACCTTTGCCTGGATCCAGGAGAGAGCAAAACATGTGCGTCAAACGTGTGATTAAAACTGACAACAATGTCAAATAAAAATGGATGATGTGATTTTGTTTTGTATGGCAGATTCGTACAGCGAGGTCGTACCTGTTGACGGTCCTCCCAGTTTCCGCGGCCAGGCTGTGAAATATGTTTACAAACTAACCATCGGGTGTCAGAGAGTCAACTCTCCCATCAAACTTCTTCGAGTTCCGTTTAGAGTTTTGGTTCTGCAAGGTAAGAGCTTCTTTTTTTTTTTCCAAACATGCGCTATTTTCTTAAGAGGGAACCATACTGATGAAAACGGCAGAGGCTCCAGAATTGAACCCTGCGGAACACCATACGTTCCGTTATGCTTACTGTAGGAATAATTATAAATAATAATTTATCATACACTTGCTGCAATGAAGAACTGCTTCTGCTTGCACTGAAGAATGCTTTGCTCTGTTCCCACTCACATAGCCTGGCTATTTGAATATGACTCAAAAAGCTGAAGAACCACAACATCTAACGCAGCAGAATGGTTCTAGCCAGTCTGCTGAGGTCGCCTGTTTTCTGTTAAGAAATTATTGCAAACTTGACCACACGTACTCAGCAATATTCCACTCACATGCACAACACATAAACAAGTACACTGTGTTCCAACTATGCCTTGAATTTGCATTTTTAGGGTTGTAACACCCATGTAACTAGGGGCGTGGAAAACCAAATAAATAGAGAGGGTGAGGAGAGGAATCTTCAGAGAGTGCAGGAGTGAATTGTATCAGTCAGTTTCTCTCCCCTCTCCTCGCGAGCCCTGAACTGAGTGTCTTCTCTCCTTTTTGTGTCGCGTTTAATAGATGTCAAACAGGTAACCCTGACACTTACTGACTGAAATATTACAGGATTACACAACTGCTATTGTCCCTGTTATAATCTCCAGGCATGCCAGAACCCTCATTTACTCATGATGAGGAAGTGTCCCCCTCGAACCCCTTCCTGGAGGAAGAGGAAGCGAGCCGGAGGGATGCGCGACCGTTGGAGAGAGCACTCGACATGCTCATGGTCTCCACGTCAAGACGCTGCCCTCGTGAGTTGTCCTGGTTGTTGTTCACTAAACGTAAAAAGAAAAGAAAAAAAGATGAAAGTCTTCATTTGACCTTCTCCAGACATGTTCAACATCACCAACGTGCGAGGGAAAGTGGCAAAGTTCTGCATCTTCAAGACCATGTACAGACTCGGAGAGGACATCATCGGCACGTTCAATTTCTCCGAGGGTGACATTCCCTGCTTGCAGGTAGCAGCACAATGGCGGTGGCAATAAACAACCAGGAAAAAGAGAGATGAATGAAAACTTACAAATTGAGTAATGGATCAAATAACAAAATGTTTGCTCCTCTTTTTTTTAATTTTTATTACCAGTATTCAGTGAGCCTCCAGAGCGAGGAGGAGATTCAGCAGGAGTACCAGCGGCGGCCGGGCCAGCCTCTCAGCGTGACGGGACACGGCCGGCATCTGGAATCGTGCCTGCACACGGCATCGAGCCACTTCTCCCTTCCCGTTCCCCTAAACGTCACGCCGGGCTTCAGCACAGACATCGGTGAGCTGACAACAACATCACTTTTTGGTGAACTGCCATCATTTCCCCTACTTGATAAAACGGGAACATTGCAGTGAGCCTGAGGTGGCGGCTGCACTTTGAATTTGTCACCGCCCGGGAGCCCGCCGAGCCACCCGTCGTGCTCCAGAACGAGTCCAAGGCGACGGTGTGGGCCGGCACAGAGCACGTTGAAGTGGACACCTTCAGCTGGGACCTGCCCATCAAGATCCTGCCCACCAACCCGGCCTTGGCGTCCTACGAGTCTCAGTTCACGGGGACCAACAGCATCAACATTTGACTGTGAACCAAGATGATCAAAACAAAACCCTTCAAATTTCTCCACGTGCCATTTGGTGTCAGATGATCCCAAAAAAAGTATAAATGTTTTTTTTTTTTTTTTTACGTTTTAAGTGTCCCAAAAACATATTTATGTTTGGGGTTTTTTCTTTTTTTTTTTATGTTTTAATTGTCCCAAAGACGTATTTATACGTTTGTTTTTTATGCTAGAGCATACAGAAGGCTTTGATGCAGCCTTTCAACTGCAACGAACGGTTGAAGATAGGGGTGTGAATTGCCTAGTACCTGACGATTCGATTCGTATCACGATTCACAGGTCACGATTCGATTCGATACCGATTAATCCCGATACGAATTTATAAGTCGATTGTTGCGATTTTTTTCCATATACATATATATACATACATATATACGTGTGTATATATATATATATATATATATATATATAAGTATATATATATATATATATATATATATATATATATATATATATATTTCAAACAGGTTGTAACCTGTTTCATGTTTGAACAGCATTAAAATAAAATATTAAGGCTTAATGTTCCGTTCATATAACATTCTTCCATGCTCAAGGTGTGAATCCTAACCCGAAGTCAGACGTTTTGTTGAATATTTTTCGATTAAAAATGGAAGTTTAAAAATCGATTCACACACACAAAAAAAAAAAAAAAAAAAAAAAAAAGCCAATGATGATAAGACTTTGAATCGGTAAGACTACCGAATGAACAATTCTGAGTTCTTTAAAAAAAAAAATCGATTTTTTTTTTCTTGAATCGATTCGAGAATCGCGCGATGTAGTATCGCGATATATCGCCGAATCGATTTTTTTTAACACCCCTAGTTGAAGAAATGGTAGTTATTACACAAAAGGGCCAGCAGGTGGCAGCAACAGCAAAGGAGATTAACCAGGGCCATGTTGAAGAAAAAAAAAAAGCTCAATTACTCACAATAAGCGAAGTGCGCATCTCGAATTCAACGTGCATTGTGGGTAGGCGAAACTACCAAACGGTCATTGAAAATGAATTGGATCCAATGGAATCGGCTCTGAAAGAAACGTTTCAACGGCTGGAAAGTTACTGTTTTTTATTAACATGCATAGCATGTGGTTTACTGACATCGGGGAAATTGACTTGCAAGCTTTAAAGTGTACAGTTAGGCAAAGATTGTCACCATTCTAATCTCCGCCATTCAAATTGATAGGGTAGTTAGTAGCCTCGTTTTTTCCCTCGCGCATGTGCAAACTTAATGCGCACTTCGCTTATTCTAAATAGATTTGTGATTGTGAATAATGATGAAACTTGGCGATATTTTAATGCTCACTGCTGCAAAACAGAAACCGCTAGAAAGAAAGAGACTATTTTTTCTTTTGGTAGTTTCCATGTTTTTATAGCAATAGAACACAATATTCTATGGGCTTTTTCAAAATCAGTCAAAATCCAGTAAAACAGACGGGATAGAAGGGGATTGCTTCTGTGAAAATTTCTGGGAGTGAATGAGTTAAGAGTGCGACTGAAATTGGACACCCTGTATTTTGAATCACTATACATTTCTTTGTATAACTAACTGTAGCGTGGTAGGCACAAACATGCCAGTTATTTACTAATTATAAATGTTAGTTATAATTAAATTTGATATAATTAACCAGTATGGAAATAAACAATGGGAAATCCAGTCATCTGTTCTACCCCACCATCCCCCAAAAACTTTTTTTTTTTTTGTACAGCATTGTTTTTAATGCAGAAAATAGCAATCTATAATATCGTACGTACTTAAAAAAAAGAAAGAAAATCCATCATAGTAATTTAACCAAACTTGCAAAGTTCTCCAACTAAGACATCAAACAAACTGTTTACTTGTGACTCATAGGTTAAAATTTACTTTAAAACTGACAACTATAGACCATACAAATCAGCATAATTTTTCACGTTATAATAATAATTTGTTCTCACGACAGCAGGCCACAAAACAAGCATGTGTGGTCTCTTCCCCCCCCCACATTAACATTTCTATAAGACATACACTTGTAGAGAATGCAACGCCTGAACATGGCAACAAATAATGAAAAATTATGAGAATTAACACAAAACTGGGGATTTTTACACATCATATCACTTAAACTAAAAGGGGAGCGGATTCATTCATTATTACGCTATTGTTCCACAAATTTGTCTTGTGAGGAGAAAAAAGTATGTGCAAATATTAAAAAAATAAATTGTTTCTGAAAATTAGACAACTTTATCGGGACTCTGTTTACATCACATTTCAGCACAAAAGCCAACCAACCAATTTTTTTAAAAACAAGGATCTAGGAATGTGGTACCACACAGAGTTGGGCTGTGACAAGCAAAACTTAATCCAATTCACTCTAAATGTACCAATCATCGATTCAAATTCTGGAGCTTTCCTATTGGCATTCATATTTCTCGAGGTTATATACAAGGATTGGCATGGGTAAATCAGTTTGGAAATACCTTCTCCTTTAGATAACACGATTCTGCCCAAAGTCGACGTCTGTTCACACAACAGCAGTTCAAATGCGGCACCACTTCCGCAAATATTTCCCGCCAGTATGCAACCCAGAAGTCATCAGTCAGCACAGCCCTGCAGCTTCCGGTGGATTTGTCGCCGCCTTGTGGCCAGACGGCTGTCAAACAGCAACGTCACCTTACCACAACACACAACGTTGAGGATGCTGACGTCGGCGCCATATTGGATGTGGCAAACTGGAAAATGTGAGCAGGTGACATTCATTTGCTGCTTGGAGATGGAGTAACAGTTTTACACTCCAAACTCGTCTCACGGGATTAATGCTGCATTCGAGGATGGTCGGAAGTCGGATATATCCGAGTTGTTTTTTCCCAGTTCCGACCTGAAAGCATTGGAGGCGAACGTAAACAACCACAATTGCGGATAGTGATAAATTGTTTTTTATTTTGGTCCTCAAAACTCATTTTGACCTCTGGAAAACTTACCCTTTTTTTTTTTTTTTTTTTTTTTTGGCAATTTTGCTTAATTTATAGTTTTAATATTATTTCATAAGCATTCCATACAGTTAAGTAGTTGACCGTATAATTTCATGCAGGGAGAGAAATTTGTGTTTTGCCATTCAGAGTGACGTCACATTGTAGTCCACCGGTGAAGTCGGGGTCCTTTTTTTCTTCCGACCTCGCGAGTGGAATTTCCTAGTTCAAGAGGGCGTTCCCGTACACACTTCCTGGTTTGAACTCGGAAAAGTCCGACTTCCGACCATCCTCGAATGCAGCATAAGAGTCAATAATTTTACAACACTTTTGAGTACATCTTGCTATTATAGCAGTATTAAAGTCAGTTACAGACAGTAATGTGTATATATATAAATGTTTGTTTTTAATAAATCCTCTGCTACATTAACCCGTGAACATTTCCAAAGCACTAAACATGACAAAGCTACAAACACAAAACTCTGCATTTTAAATATACTTTTTATTTAATTCAACTTTTTTTGTATTCAATATTAAATAATACGAACAGCTTGTAAGCAGGTCTCGGACCATTCATTCCCTTGAAAGTTTCAATAACAGCAGAAATTCAGTTGAAGTGCTTCAAGTGGCAAACTCAAGTGCCAACGTAGACTGAAGGGCCACACACGCACGGACACACACACACACACACGCACGCACGCACACTCACACACTTAAGACTTAACAGCACCAAACATCCCCAAAACAGGATTGTTGCAACAATAATACTAAGCTTAACATTCCTCGTTGAAATCGGTGGTTATGCGTCGCGACGACTTTTCATGCTGGACTGGATGCTTGTGGAACACCTTGGGGTGTGGGATCGGAGGAGAAATAGGTGGTGGTGGTGGAGGGTCACCCTCAACCCAGCAGAGGGTGCCAGGCAATCAAAACCCAAGCCCAGGGGACACCAATTGGGTGTCAACGGAATTGGAGTTTCATTTAGACAAAAGTAGTAGCTTTGCCATCACCTTGTGGCATCTGTGGGCAATTGTACACCTTTTGCCAGGGTGGCATACATTTTTTGGGTGGATTCTAACTTGCACGGTTCACAGTTTAAAGTTTTTCTTGGACATTAATGGGAATAAAGGAAAAAATAAATGGCTCTTAATAGAAAAGGTCATCATGGTACTTTTCCATTAAATAAGCCTTTGAAATTGGATGGAATTTCTCTACCCCTTTGCAACCTTCCACTATATATTGCTGCGTTATAATCTGTGCAAATTCCCAAGGTGGATTTTTACCCGGGCGACATTTATTTGGGCTCCAGTTCGGCGGCGGAGGCCGGCGTGGGCGAGGGCGGAAGGCTCTTGGGACACAGCAGCCCATGGGAGGCGGCCTGGTCCCTGTTGAGGTTCTTGTAGGCGTTCCGGTGCGGCGCGTCCAGACACACCGAAGGGAAGCGGAGGCCCGCCAGGCAGCACGCCGGACACGAGACTGCCTCGTCTTGGTCCAGGGACTGGGCGTCGGGCTCGCTGGGGGGCGAGCGGCAGCCGTTGTTGTTGACCCCGGCGGGGGCGGGGCCCCACACTAAAGGTTCGCTCAGAACCACTTTGTTGTTGTCCAGTTGTGACCACCCGTTGGTGAAGGTCTGGGAGGGGCTGGAGGTGCACGTCGGAGGGGAGGACAGTTTGGTGTACGACGACGAAGACGAGCCGTCTAGCGTGTCCGGCGAGCTGGCGCAGTCCATCGGCACCATCTCGCCCTTCTCTTGATCCAAGGAGAAGGGTTCGAGAGACGGCGGGAGCCCCGAGTCGCCGCCGTCGTGCAAGTCGCAGTCACACAGGTGGGGCGACAGGTAGGGGAGCGGCGTGCACGGCAGCGACTGGCAGCGCCGGTGGCGCCCGGCCGCCAGCTCGCCCCGCTGGGAGTCGGACGGCGGCGGCGGCAGGGCGAAGGTGAGGGAGATGACCGACTTGCTGGGGGTGTCGTACAGCTTGATCTTGCCGCCTTTGAGGTCGTCGCGCCGCGAGAAGGGGTTGACCCGCGTGGGCGGCGCCGGCTCGGCGGAAGGGCCCAGCAGGTCCGACTTGCTGCGGGACAGGCGGGCGACCGGCGGCGGACCGGTGGCGTGCTCGGCGGCCGGTGGCTCGTCCGCCCGCTCCAGGTCGGCGGCGAGCCGGGAGAACGACGGACGCAGCTCGGGGCTCATCTGGACAAAAACAACGAGAGTCAGAGCGTGTTGGGCTGGGGGCGGCCGGCCGGCGTCTCGTTTTTCGTACATTACAGCAGACGATGGCCAGATTCAGGAAGTGGGCGGGGCAGTCGCCGACCATCTGCGTGAAGGCCTCCACGTGCAGACCAAAGTCCTGCAGAAAGAAAACACAAGTACAGGGTCCATAATTTATGCTAACAACCAAATGCTAAACTTACCTCCTCCCTCACATGTCAAACTAACATCCTTCATTGACACCAATTACTACTTTCCTATTAGGCAAGGCTTTGTATGCCAACTTGCAGATCATTCCAGAAAAAGCTTCTTTTTTTTTGTGTTCCCCCCAGCAAAGTAAATTTGTGACCAGTGAACCTTGCGATAACTATACCTCAGTGCGTGGTAGGACATCAGGGTCTGCCTGTATCCTGGCAATGACTTCACACAGAATTATACCGTATGCAAACACGTCCACCTACAGAGAGCCACAAAACACTTTTTTTTTTTTTTTTTAAAGCAACCAACCAATATTTACATTTATAAATATAAAATATGAATATTTGTTTACGTGACATTTCCCAACCAACCTTCTCATTGTACAGCTCGCCGCGGAGCACCTCCGGAGCCATCCAGTAGGGGGAGCCCACCACCGCCAAAGGTTCCTGGTCTGCTTCTCCACTGCGCCGGAAACAACGGAAATAAAGAAATACAGAAGTCGTAGATCAAACTGGAAATAACAAACGTTTTTTTCGGTTACTTGGCCAAAATATTGCGCAACTGCGAGCCAAAAAAAAGGGAAGGAACTCGCTCGAGAGCATGTGGGGACAAACACGTGCCTTCACCTCACTTTTTTCTGACTTACATCCATTTTGGAAACAGGCACAAACATGAAAAAAAATGTGGTAAAAATTAAGTCCGACGCGCGATTCCACTTCCTTTCTGTGCTATTTCTGAAAGTTAATTTGAGCTATGATACGGAAGGAGAGTGGACGCAAAAAATAAAAATGTCAACTCGAACATTAAGGAGTCAGAAGAGGCAGACTGGAATAGTTTGACCTTATTTGGAGTGACCTCCCCCCCATGCCTTCCATGTCCCCTCCCACACAAATATGCGAGCCAGGTTGACAACAGCCTTTCTCCTGCGTCAAATAAAAAGCTAATGAGGGAATGTAAAAGTGGAAATATGTATTGTACATTGACACAAAAGTGTGAAAAATTAAGTTTTATATTGATTTTTTTCTCTAATGAGTATTTCTTTGTATTTTTTTAGGTTGAGTGGGAAAAATACCCCCAAACAAAACAGACTTCAAATGACTTCACAGTTGATTCCATCCCAGTGCACCCGCGCACAACCATTTATAGTGTCAATAAAATATGCCATGTAAATGCCAGCGTGCAATAAAGAAAGACAGAAGGCGGCCGTTTACACACTGGCCGTCCACTTCCTGATTTACACCATTTGCGAGGCACTGCGACCCGGCCGGCCTCACCTGCTTTGGACAACGAGCAGCTGAGATACGGCACAGAGTCAAGATAAGAAAGGAGTGAAGGAATGCGCTTTTATTGAGCGGGAGGGTTGGGCCAGTGCTACGTTAAAGGACACATACCTGTAATCGGGTATTTTCTCCGCCAATCCGAAATCTCCCACCACGGCGGAGCATACGCCACCTTCCCAGCGCACCAAGCAATTCTGCATTTATGTAAAAAATAAATCAATAACAACAATTACAACTGCTTGCTTTGAAAAACACGGACATGTCAGTCACATGCGTCACCTTGGAGGTGAGGTCGCGATGAAAGATGCCCTTGGCGTGCAAGTAGCGCAGGCCGCGGGCGATGTCCAGCGCCAGGGCGAGCCGCGCGCTCCACGACAGGAACACGTCGCTGTCCAACAGCTGCTCTAAGTTGCCGCCGTTGATGTACTGGGTCAAGCGCAAACGCGGAATGAGAACCAAAACCGTGACGATTATCGAACCGGCCGCGTCATACCTCGGTCAGCGCGTGAAGTTGCCCCTCGTGGACGCACACGCCGATGAACCTGGGGGGGGGGTGGGAACACGCGGACACTCGTTATGTATGGAGGACAAAAGTGCCAAAATTCGAAAAAAAATAAATACATGACTAAATAAATAAATAAATGATTAAATGTGAAAATAAAAATCAATAAACAAAATATCATTCGAAAATTATATCTAAAAAAATAAATAGAAATATAATTAAAAAATTATATCTAAAAAAATAAATAGAAATAAAAATAAATCTGTTTTTATTTTCACTTTTAGTCATTTATTTATTTAGTCATTTATTTATCTATTTATTTAGTCATTTATTTATTTTGAATTTTGGCGGTTTTGGGCCGTACTACCAAGTGGAAATGTTATTCAAACAAGGGGGCGGTCCTAAGCATGTCTTGGGTCGAACTCAGCCGTTGCAAACTGCTTGTCATTGGTCGAGTGAGCAGCTCGGCGAACAAGGCAGTACGGCCCAAAATCAAAATAAATAAATAAATAAATGACTAAATAAATATATAAATAAAAGACTACATAAATAAATACATGACAAAATAGATAAATGACTAAATAAATAGATAAATAACTAAATAAATAAATAAATAAATAAAATGACTAAAAGTGAAAATAAAAACGGATTTATTTCCATTTATATTTATTTTTTTTTAGATATAATTTTCAAATTAGATTTTTTTTATATTGATTTTTATTTTCACTTTTAGTCATTTATTTTGTCATTTATTTATTTCGAATTTTGTCAGTTTTGGTCCCCCATAATTATGCACGTGCTGATTAAAATAAATAAATAAAAAGATTAGTCGTTGGGGGGTTACCTGAGGATGTTCGGGTGAGACAGCCTGTTCATCAGCTGAACCTCCCTGAGCATGTTGGCCCGGTTACTGGCTAGGATGTTCATCTTGAGCGCCATCACCTGGCCCGACACACGATGCTGCACCTGGACGGCACAGGGGGACAGGGATTTTTATTTTTTTTCCACAAACACATGCATACACAACTGACAACTTGTGGGGTTCCCCAGGGGTCAATCCTGGAACCCTTAATGTTCAATTTGTACATATTTCTTTAAGTACAGACGTGCAGCATTAACAGCAGTGGCTTTGGTGCATCCCTCGTCCAAATAGAGCTTTCTTTTTAGGGGGGGGTGGCCAGAGTGAGCACTCCCATCCAGGTACAGTCGCTAAAACATTTGTTTACCTTCAGGCGAGGGAGCGGCCTTCCCTGAGATCAAGCCTACATGTTGGTGCTCATCCGTGTCAACACGATAGAAGGGAAGCTCAAAGTCCTTCCCAAAAGCACAACACGCAAATATATATCATATAAAATAGACCCACTGCGCTCGCTCCGCCGCTTGGTAAATCGCATCAGCCAGTGAACGCACTGACATTTGCCTGCTCATTTTGCTATTCAAAAACGGGCAACGCTTGAGGGAGTGGGCCTCTGTAATTGGGTCTGTCTAATGGGACATCCTTTATAGGATAATTGCATACGAACTCAGCCATCCATTTTCTATGGGGCTTGTACTTCATTAGGTGACTTGCAGCCTATCCGAGCTGACTTTGCGCCCTTTAATTGTGGTTCTGAACGGCGATTGGATGATTGCCATGGATACCACAGGAGGAACTTACCTTGAACACCTCAGAAAAGAACCCGGCGCCGATCTTCTCGCAGCTGAAGTCGTCCAAGCGCGCCAGGCTAGAGACGGCGCTGCGCAGGGCCCGGTAGGAGGAGGGCCGAGTCCGGTTGGAGCCGTGCACGCTGTGCATGGGCAGCTCCGCCTCGCTCTCCGGGTCGCGATCCGGCTCCACCCTCTCCATCTCGAGACAGAAGCGGGAGTGCGGAGTCACAGTTTGGCCGGGGTAGGGTGAACGCGCGCCATGTCAGCCCCCCTCCACGGTTGCGGTCCAGTCCAGTTGAGGGCTGCGAGACATCAAAGTCAGGCAATTTAATGACTAAGCAAGAATGGCATGAAGCATCAGGTCAAGTGAGCAAAAGTTTTCCCTCCTCCTAGTTTTTGTAGGCACAAACTCATCAATTAACTTCAACATGGCAATACTTTCAAAATAAAATTCCTTAACTCACTTCATCTTAGCTCCTTGGCACCAAGAAGCCAAAATATGAGTGCAAAAGCACGACTTTCATCTGAATGAAGCTCCTCGACTCACTTGAGTTCTCCATTGAATCTCTCATATTTTCACCAAAGTTGCCAAGAGTTTACCAGTCAAGCCTTGAGTACAACTATACATTAAAAACATATTATGCAAAGGTAGATTTGCACAGTTGTTGCATTAATTTAGCACCCCTCCAAAAATTGGTTCATTGAATCATAAATGAAAATACTGTATAAATTAACTTATTGTCAGTTAAAAAAACGTAACAATGTACGTAAGCGTCGCATGTTTATTATAGTTTTTAATCTGAAATAGTTGGTCAAGGAAATTGCAAACAACACTATAAATATTAGTAATATAAATTATTGTGATATGCCCTCCATTTGGTTTCGCAGGCATAAAATGCACACAGATGTAAAAAGAAAAGAAAAAAAACAGCGGCCGTTGTCGGCGTTATCTGCACTCAGCAGATTGTTAGCGGCCGCATTTTGCGCTAACACATACACACGCTTTCAAATTGATCCAATTCAGGTTCCCAGCAGAGCAAAACCGGGGACGTGGGGGATTTATGATTGGAAGCCCCCCTTTTTCCACCCGGCTCGTCAATTGTGAAGCCCGGTTGCCTCTCAACGTATATGGCGACGCAAACGGAAACGGCCTGAAGTCAGAGAGGCGACGCGTGCATGTAACGGACGTCACTCACCCGCAAAAAAAAAGAGCGAGGGAGGGAGGGAAAAAAAAAAATCACTAAAATCCAAGAACGACGTCCTCGCCCGGATGGATCCTCAACGCAGCGTCCCCGCCCCCCGTTCCTCGCTGTCTTCCATGCGAAGGCCCCCCGCAGGTCGCTCGGCCCCACTCGGTGTGGCGTCGTTTGCACACGAGGAGGGGAGCGCCGGCTTTTACGGAGGGGGGTGGGGCTGCTGCTCACGTGACACCCCCACCCCCATTTTTTAACGTTATCTGTGTGCGCGCGTGCTTTTAAGTTTAAACACGTCCGTCGGAAATGCGGTAAAAACAAATGTCATTACCTCAGCCACGGCGCTTGAGTTTGCATGTGAAGGCGCTTCGTCTGTCTGCGTTGGTGCCACTTCCGGGTAGGAGAGCTGCTGCTGCTCACGTGATCACATACGGGGTAGCTCAGAAACGGAATCGTTCTTTTTTTTTTTTTTTTTTAAAGATTGTTTCAGGACATTGAATATGCCTTTAACAGAACAAACACAGCAAAAGCCATCATTATGGATTGGTTTGGAATGACTGACGCTCCTTAATGACGCCTTAAGAGAGCACGTTAAAAAAAAGCGTATTTTTTTCTAAAATTAGTTATTGATTTTAAGGTATTTTTTTATTCATGTATGTTATTAAATAATTGGTTAGTAAGTTTTCTTAAAGTATCGTGAAAGCGTTCGTCTGTTTGTTTGGGTGCATTTTCCGGGTAGGGGTGGGGCTTATGACGTCAGAAAGACGCAAACTATAACCTTTTTTTAAATGGTGTCTATATTTCTAAGTTCAGTATTAGTACGTATGATGTGACCACACGTTTTATTTATTTTATTAAATAATTCGTTCATTAATAATTTAATAATAATGAAATCAATAACAATAGTAATATTTTACTTATTGCGTTATTTTCTTAAAAATACAGTAAAAATCATTAGTAAATAAACAAATTGCATGAGCGTTTTTTAATATCATTTATCAACAAATGTGTTGATTAAAATAAACAATGCAGTTTAAAAACAAGAACGATATTTTTTTTTTGGGGGGGGGGGGGGTAAATAACTATTGAATTTTAAAATGTATTTTAAAAATAAATATATAATTTATTTAAAAATGCGGAAATTTCACATATTCAGCTTGGAGAACTGCATTATTCATCAGTCCATTGAGGCTCTGTAGGAGGTGGAAAAATTAAACTCGTGTCACAGCATTGTTTTAGAAAATATTACACAGCATTTATTATTTACGGTGGCCGATTACTTATTCATCGAATGGAAAGTTGGATTTGCCTGGAGTTTATTATCATAAGTGTCCATGATTAGGGATTGCTTATAGCTTTTCTGATGTGCACTAGCTGTGCCACAGGAGGCCCATTCCATCTTGTTTGAATGTAATTGAAAAAGCCGCATTAAGAGTGAAAGCAGGTTACCTTTCTCCCATGTTGACCATCAAGAAGCCTAAGTAATGAAAGTGTTTCCACATGGCCCAAACCCACCCAGGGGATTCACGTATCAGCCAGATATCGGATCAGAAAAATTGAGTAAGGCCCAATTTCAATGTCAGGAATCCGATGGCATTTTCCCCTGGGTGACTAAATAAAATGCATCCAATTAGTTCCCAGGCTAAAAGCAAATGTTTGTCGCTAGTCTTCTAAACCAGGTTCAGTTCAGGTTTCATCTTACAAGTACGGATCAGTTCCATGAACACACCCCACGCCTCTCCGGTATGTTTGGGTCGTGCTACAGTAAATCACAAGATTGCATAGTAGCTTTTTAAAATAAATAAATAAAATAAAATAAAAAAAATAAAAAAAAATAAAAAAAAGAGGAAAAAAATGCCATATGGTACAGTGAGTTCCAATCTATATCCATAAATTGATCAGTGAGGTGTCATTTTTCCATCAATAGACAACTATCATCAAATGCGTGAGTGGGTGTGAAAACCGTACTTTTTATTTAATATGTGGCACGTCATGTGTATGTAAAGCTGTAAAATGTGCATTTAAATGTGTACTTTTTTTTTTTTTTTTTAAACACATCACTTAACTACTTTGGCGCCCTGTTGTGGCATAGTAGCGTTAGTGGAGCTTCGTTGGAGCAAAAATTTTGCTTTGGTGACTTACGTTGGTAAAGTGTTGACCTGGGTTGAAGTTTCATTTGTTGTTTTCCACCACCTTGGGGCCAAGGACCTATATTAAAGTATTTGGTCACAAGTTGTGTTTTCAAACCATTTTTGAGCCACGACACATTCTTTTATGTTCTTGCTGCCATCTAGTGGAATAAAATTGTTCTGCCTTGTACGGAAGGGAAATTCTCTTGCTCAAATCTCAAATTAATCTTCAGTGTTTTCATCCCTGTGAGCTTCATCTTCGGTGGTTAAATATTTGTCCATGTTAACTTGGCAAGTTAGCGATATAAGCCAACACAAGCTTAAACATTGACTATTACGTTTATTGCGCTACTTCCGGTTGCGTGCCCCCACCCACCGATGCAAAATCACGTCGCAAGTCATCGCAACGCTCAATGCTGATTGGCCCGCTAACTTAATTCCAAACGTGCAGCATTCTATCGCGTTCAGCCGGTCTAACTTGACTCCAGTCCAGTGAGTCCACATCAACATGGCTCTGACTGGCACCGAACGGCTCCAGAAGTGGGTCTTCGACGCCTTCTTGGCCGTCTGCTTCCTCTTGTATCGCTTCGTCTTTTCTCGGCCCATTGAGAATAAGAGGAATGTCCCGCCGATCAGCAACCCGCTGCTAGCCGTGTCAGCGACGCAACTCGCCGGGAGGATCCGACGACGAGAGGTGAACGTCGGCCTGAGTGGGCAGCTCGCGTCCTGGTGCTGGGTAACAACATTTCCCGTAAATCCGTATGTGTGCAGGTGTCCAGTGTGGAGGTGGTGCAGGCTTACATTGATCGGATCCAGCAAGTCAACCCCTTGCTGAACGCACTAGTCAAAGACAGGCACGGTTCTTTTTATTACCTCCTCCAAGGAGCAACAACCCATAACTCAGAGGAGTACTGAGGGGGGTCTAATCATCCGCCATTTTTTTTCTCGCAACGCAAAGTATAAACATAACTTAAAATATATATATATATATATATAGTAAAATGAATAAATTATTAACAGGCCGTACTCATAACTCAAGGTACCATGACTTGCATATGAGTATTTTTTTTTTTTTTTTTTTACTACCATCCAGGTTCTCTGCCGCACTCCAGGAAGCAGCGCAGGTGGACAAGCTGATTGATGAGGAACCGGGAGGTGAAGAGGTGCTGAAGGATCGGCTGCCTTTTCTCGGCGTGCCTCTCTCTGTCAAAGAGTCCTTCGGTCTCCAAGGTAACGTATTTTGATGCCTGAGAGAGAGGCTCTGGTTTCCTATTTAAATTGGGACAAAAAAAAATATCAGAAAATAAATATTTTCCACAATTGGGCTGTGTGCTAGCTTGAAATTAGTGAGATCAACAGACAGGACAAAGTACAACGTTCACAGGAAAAGTAATACTTTACTGTTTATTTAGCTTTGAATCTCATTTAGTAACTTGAAAGTTACACATTCACGTTTGCTGTCATTAATAATTAATTTTTGATAATCCCCTTGTCTTCAAGGCATGCCGCACACCACCGGCATCGTGTGCAGGCGAGGAGTGCTGGCGGTGGCCGACGCGCCGCCCGTGGCCCATCTCAAGAGGGCGGGCGCCATCCCGCTGGGCGTCACCAACACCAGCCAGGGCTGCATGTGGGCCGAGTCGCACAACCACCTGTACGGCGTCACCAGCAACCCGTACGACTTGGAGAGGATGCCGGGAGGGAGCTCGGGTTAGTCATACACTTCAACAAATAGATGATTTTGGTGGACATACTTACTGGCTGGCTATTTTTAACTAATGGCAAGCTGATATTGCCTCCTGTCAGGTGGCGAAGGCAGCTTGCTGGGCGCGGCTGGCGCGGTTATTGGCCTGGGCTCGGACATTGGTGGCAGCATCCGCTTGCCGTGCTTCTTCAATGGAGTATTTGGCCATAAAACCACACCTGGTAAAAGGATCGAGTGACATTCTCTGGCGTTTACATCAATTTGTCTTGTTTAGCATATTGTCGCAGCTATGTGAGAAACATCCATCCATCCATTTTCTTGACCGCTTATTCCTCACAAGGGTCGCGGGGGCTGCTGGCGCCTATCTCAGCTGGCTCTGGGCAGTAGGCGGGGGACACCCTGGACTGGTTGCCAACCAATCGCAGGGCACACAGAGACGAACAACCATCCACACTCACAAGCACACCTAGGGACAATTCGGAGCGCCCAATTAACCTGCCATGCATGTCTTTGGAATGTGGGGGGAGACCGGAGTACCCGGAGAAGACCCACGCGGGCACGGGGAGAACATGCAAACTCCACCCAGGAAGGTCCGAGCCTGGACTCGAACCGGAGACATGTGAGAAACAGTTATGCCCATTTTCTTATTTTTAGGTTTTTGGGATAAAAGTAAATGCTACGACGGCGTATTAGGGCCACGTATAAATATATATATATTTTTTTAGAGGGCAGGGGCAATATTCCGAGAAAATAACTTTCGAAAGTGGCAAATTTGTGAGAATAAAAACTCACAAGGAATACACGTAGCATAGCTATAATCTAATCATTTTTCATGAAAATGAAAAGGCATTCAAGTAGTACGCCACATGTATTTCTTGTACTTTACAAAATGGCAAATTTGTGAGTTTTTTTTTTTCTTCCTCGGAATATTGCCCCAGCCTACTTTAAAAAATAATAATTATACACGGCCCGAATACACCGTCATAGAATGCAGACATCCCAAAAATCTTCAAAGAAATAATAAAATAAAATAGCAACAATATGTAACATGGGCTCATGATACTAGCATCCGTCTCGCAAACCCTCACTTGCAGTTTTTGAACCCTTGCAGGCGTGGTGTCCAACGAGAACCAGTACCCGCCGTACAGTGGCAGACACGAAGAGTACGTCAGTGCGGGGCCCATGTGCCGCTACGCCGAAGACCTCCTGCCCATGTTGAGAATCATGGCAGGACCAAATGCAGATATGTGAGCGAGCAAAGTTTTTAGTCGGGATGGGCCCAGTAGGTGACTATTTTGTTTTTGCACAGGTTGTCCCTGAACGAGAAGGTGGAGCTGAAAAAACTCCGGTTCTTTACCGTCCTCGATGACGGCGGCTCTCCTCTGACGTCCCCCGTTAGTGACGAACTCAGACGAATACAGAAGCAGGTGAGTCATGTTAGTGACCCAGTTATGAAAATGATGAATAAAAATTAAAACTAGGGATCGACCGATAATCGTCCTGGCTGATTATCGGCGCCAATATAATGTATATCAATATTAAAACAAAGAAATGTTAAACAACAACAAAGCGTATTGTAAACGTATTATAAACAACCCCCCCCCCCCCCCCCCCCCCCTTTTTTTTCTCTGAAATTTAATATCGCCTTCAAATATCGGTTATCTGCTTACTTGACTGCTAATAATTGTTATCGGCCCTGAAAACATATTGGTCTATATCTAGAAAATATCCACTAAATAAATAAATAAATAAATAAATATAAAAAAAATTCCATCTCAGGTGGTGGAGCGTCTGGAAGCGGATCTCGGCGTGTCGGTCCAAGAAGCGCGCTTCCCCGAGCTACGCTACGGCTTCCGCATCTGGGACGCTTTAATGTCTCTTCCGGACAAAGAGGGCAAGGTTTGAAGAAGACTGCGCGGCGTTCGCCGCTTGGCGGCCAAATGACTCGTGTGTTCTCCCGCAGCCTCCGGTTCCGTTCGCCGAGCAGTTGGGAGAGCCCGGCCGGCCCATGTGGCCGGTGTGGGAGGCGCTGAAAAGCGTTGTCGGAAAATCGGACCATACCGTCGCTGCCATTAGTGAGTGCTGATATGTTTTAGCGCAGTGGAAGCTTGCTGTTATGAAAACTCAACCTTTTCATGTGACGTGCGTAGGTCTGGCCTTGTTTGAGAAGACATCAACGACCACACCTTCCGCCTTCCTTTTGGAGATGAAGGAGAAGCTGCAGAAGGATATGGACGAGTTGCTGGGGAGCGACGGCGTGCTCCTTTACCCTTCGCATCCCAGGGTGGCCCCGAAACATCACCACGCGCTTTTTCGACCCTTTGACTTCGCCTACACGGGTACGCAAACCGCGCGGAAGGCCATCCCAACACGTCGAGTCATTCTGTCCGCATTTTTTTTTTCTCCCTAGGTATCATCAATATTTTGGGCCTGCCGGTAACCCAGTGTCCTTTGGGGCTGAACAAGGAGGGTCTCCCCATGGGCGTGCAAGTGGTGAGCGGGAAACTGCAGGATCGGCTGCCCCTGGCCGTGGCGCTCTACCTGGAGAAGGCTTTCGGAGGCTGGAGGGAGCCTAATCAGGGTTCCCGCAAGGTCTAACAAAAACAAAAAGTCTTAAAAAGACTCAAATTCAGAAACTTTAGGCTTTAAATGTCTTAACAAACACCCATATTTTCATCCCAGGTCTAAAATATAATTTGCCCCAGTCTTAAATTCTTAGTTCATAGCGGTTAGCAAAGCATCTAGCTTGTTGCGTTCGGATCACGGTAGATAAAAGCCTTCGATCGCCACAAATAGTTTGAAATTGGGCGGCAGGTTGGCTGTCTGTGCCTGTAGCGATGATGATCTGGCAGTATTCTTAATAATTAGTCTTGTATTTGTCTTTATTCATTTTATTAACGGCTTTGATTCAAAGTTTGCACACGACGCTAATCCCTTAGCGGTGCTCTTCTTCGGCTGTCTATGAAGTACCTCATTATGTGGGTTACGTTTTACTAATTATGAATTACTTTATCTCTTATTAGGAATCATTACATTATTATTTTTTTCTCTTATTACAGCTTTTTTTGGTGGTTTTTGTCATCCTCAAAAATTGAATTTTTGTTCAATCTGACATTGCATCACCAAAGAAAGCAAGCGATTTTCAACATGAGATTGAATCATTTGTAAAATAAATAAATACAAATAAAAAATACACACGTGGGGACGATTAATAGTATTGATTTTTTAAGGGGGGAAAAAAAAAAAAAAAGGCCAAATTGACCAAATTCTGATCGGCCCAACGCTAGCAATATACCCTGCATTAGCTATAGCATTATAGCACAGTGTTGGCCACTTGATTGCAATGTTGAAACTTTTTTTTTTTTTTTTTTCCCTGAGGTGTTTTGATGTAGTGGAAGTGGCTGCGATAATTAAAGTAAAGCAAAGCTCTTCTCTCCGGTGTGCACAAATGAAGTGCCCATGTACACTCCGGCAGTGAAACACTAGTGAGGAAAGTATTCACTAGTGTGAATGTAGCATTATAATTAGGTGGCTTAGTGTGCCCACTACCGCGTACCGTACCCTTTTCAAGTTTTTGTTTCCACCAAGTTTACACACGGGTGTGTGGACAACGCGTTTCTGTAAAATAAGTAAATGTCAGTTTAACAAGAAATGGCTTGAAAGTACATTTTTGTAGGTACTCGGCTCGTTGCAAAGTATGCAAAAATGTATATAAAGTTGGGGGCATGAAGGCCCTCAAGTCAGATGTGAAAATCAGCTTGCTATGACGTGAAATTGGTCTAAAATTTTTCTCATAATGGTCTAAAAAGGGAGGGATTAACTCCAACCTCGTTTTTTTTTTTTCTCAACTTTTTCTTTTTCTAATTTTTTATAAATGTTCAGATGTTTTTATGATTGATGGAGGTGACAATGAATTGACACAGTGAATATTTCTGGTAGAAGGCTACTAATGATTTTTTTGATTACAATATTTACAAATTGTTTCGGGGTTTTTTGTAACCATGAAGGGGGCCAAATTAAATTTTTCACTAATCAAAACAATACTTGTGCTGTTTTCTATGATTTGTAACATTAACAGACATTTGAGCCGATTGGCAGAAGCACTGCAATTGAACGACACTGAATGTTCCTCATAGATTATTTCCCAAAACAAACAGGTGGTGACTTGATGTAACATCTACTTTATCACCCAGATCTTGTTTGCTAAATTTTAGAGCTGTGGCACCCCAACAAACAAAAAATGGCACACAAAATATTGACAGGGAGTCCTCGAGTTCCGTTCCTACGCTGGCGATGTAACCCTAATTTCAACTGAAGTCGGATTTCACTGTTAAAGTCTATTTACATCAAAATACTTTGTACGGTCATTTGAAAACACATATTTGCGCCACCCGGAAGATGCAGGAACCAATATTTTGTGTTTCCGCATGGACATTCATTGCTGACGGACGGCAAGGCGGAGCTAATGGAAACTTCAACAGGGAAATGTGAGGCGCCGACGTGGTCGATGGTCGCCCGTTGCTTTAGGCACTTGAAATAACTAAAATGGCGTGGTTAAGCTGCTACGGACGAGGCACGGGCGCCGTAAAGTCGAAACACGACTCAAGGACTCCCTGTATACTGAAATGAGCTCGTCTCAATGTATTCACCGTTTCTTTGTGTGCGCCATGACATATTCTGTTGTATGAATAGGTGCTTACATGTTGTTAGTAACATGTAATGGATAAACAAAGATACATTTGTGTGATTGTTTGGACCAATTAAGTGAAATTTCAATGTGCTGTGGCACAGTTGTTTAGTTCGACTGTCTTACGAATCCATTTTAATATCAACTGTAGTGCTTGTTGTGCTGCAAATCACACAAATAAAAAGATCTTGTGAACCGAAGCGTTAACAGTCTGCTGTCATTTTATTTTATTTTGTTCAAAAAAACAAAAAGGGCGCTGTCATTAACCGCTCCATGTGTTGCGAAACATTCACACAGACGCCACAACTAAATGAAATGGGAAATAAATGAAGATTGAACCTGCGTGCGTGCAGGAGGAAGAACCTTCTCTCCTGTTGCCGGCACGCCCCTCCCCCACCCCGGTTGGAGTTTCGGCCCGAATGCCAACTTGTGAATGTGAGCGAATGTGGTCGTGAGCGAGTGGAGTCCACCTGTTGCGCCTCTCAGGAGGTGTTGGTGATGGGCTTGTACTTTTTCAGCCGGGTCCACTGACCCGTGGAGTAGTTCATTTCGAAGACGGTGTCCACCAGCATGGTGGTGCTGCCCGTGCCGTCCGCTTTGGGCAACACCTCCGTGTGCTCGCTCAGCTTGATCTGGATGATGTCACCCTGCTCCGGGCAAGGGTTCTCTGCAAGACAAATACAGTTCATGACTAAAGCGGTGGTTCTTTACTTGGGTGCGAAAGACTCGTTAGCAACAGCCTCACAGTTAGCATATCACTTCCTGTAGGGCTGCTCCATTATGGGAAAAATAATAATCACGATTATTCAAATGATTATTTTTGGTACAAAACAAGAACATGGTTAAGTATTTAAAAATATTAAAACCAATTAAAGACAGAAACACTATAATTATGCAAGTTCCTTTTGGACCAAACAATTTATAATACTATATATTTATAATATATTTTTTATAATATTTATGTTTGCAAAAAAATTGAAGTTGGAGTGCACTGTGCGGTAGTACGATCATTTATTTTTTGGTACAAAAAAATAATAATAAAATAAAAATATCAATACAAATAAAAATCTTTGAAAACGCCATAATTATGTAAGTTCCTCTTAGATGAAACGTGTATTAGTTATTTTAAAGATTTAAATAAAAAAAAGAAAGGTGAAAATGTATAAATCAAAACAAGAAAATGTTTACACAT
The DNA here is from genome assembly GCF_051991245.1 of Festucalex cinctus. Classification (NCBI taxonomy): domain Eukaryota; kingdom Metazoa; phylum Chordata; class Actinopteri; order Syngnathiformes; family Syngnathidae; genus Festucalex; species Festucalex cinctus. The sequence goes on from NC_135426.1 coordinate 14,729,620, forward strand.
TTAAAAAAATATTAAGACCAATTAAAAAAACAAACAAAAAAAACTATCATTTGGTAACTTTACTTTGGGCCGAACCGAATTTATAATATACAGTTATTTATGTTGGCAAAAACTTGGAAGTTGGAGTGCCGCATGTGCACTGTCATAGCAATAGCACAATCATTTTTGTTGTTGTTGTGGTACAAAAAAATGTTTAAATGTAAAAAAAAAAAAAAACTAATAAAATGTTAATACAAATAAAATTATTTGAAACAATTATGCAAGTAAGTTTTTCTTCCTCCCACTCCTTTTCAGGCAAGGTTTAGAAAAATTTGTCTAAAAAAAATTGATATTGTTAATGTTGATTATTGCCTGAAATAAATGAACAAATAAAATAAATAATAAAAAAAAGTTTTTGGATGAAACAGTATTTATTAGTTATTTTAAAATATTTTTTTTTTAAAAAAGGTGCAAATGTATACATTTATACAACTCCAAAATTATTATTTTTTTCTGATGATTATGCTGATTTTATAATTGTGGAGTGTAATAATTGAAATAATAAAATTTCAACTAAATGCCCTAACTTCCTGTATTATGCTCTTATTCTGAAACCACTTTGGTGGTGGAACTAGCTCACTCACTGTCATTGACGTACACATCTGGACCAATTTTATGTGTTCCGGTAAAATTGTTTACTCGAAGGAGGTAACGTACCTCTGGATCCTGCCATGAATCCCAAGATGAGGGCCTTCTCCGGTCTGGTGACCTTGTTGGCCGTCTTGAACATCTCCTGAGCTGCATACATTTGGTCCCTCTGAGGCGTGCGCAAAATAAAGACGATTCAAGCTTGCATTTGGTTCGACATACCGGGCACCAAAGTGGCACTGTACCGTGAGCGAGAGATTCTTTTTGGGCTGAGGTTGTGGCGGTGTGGGGGTTGGTGTGGGTGTAGGGGTCTGGGGCGTGCTGGGGGGCTGAGCGGGCGTCTCGGGCTGGCCGGCAGTGGCGGCCGCCGGCGGCCCGTTGCTGGCGGGGGTGGAGACCGGCGTGCTGGGGGACGAGGGGGTGGCCGGGTTGGCCGCTGAGCTGGCGTTGTACATGGGCGTCCTCTGCTTGTACTGACCCGGGAGTGTGGCGGCGGGGGCGCCCGCGCCCGCCGTCGCTGACTCTTCCGGTTGGCGAGCCGATTGCAGCGCGTCCCAGCCGGACCCGCCTGCGTTTGCTGGAAGGGAGATAAGATGAAGTGTACTAACGACTGAAAGTTCCCCATTTTGACAATCGAGGAGGATCCCTGACCTGGCTGCGCCTCGGAGCTGGGAATGTAGGAGGAGGAAGGAACCATGCTGGGCGTGGCCGGTAGGTAGCTGGTTGACGGCAGCGGGTTCTCGTTCAGCGCGCCAAGTTTCTGCAACAGAAAACAATCTTCAACCGGGCAATCTGCAAATTGACATTAGTTGCCTTCAAGGACATACTGCAAAAAATTTATTTAGATCAACTGAACTCCCAGGCTTTGGTAAGTTATGTTAAAATTTAGAACACATTAAGCAACAAAGTCGAGTGTGTCGCCAAAACAAATGTTTTTTTCCAGCGGTTCAGCAAATCTCCATTCCTCTCCAATTATAAATATAAATATGTGTAAAAGTCAGCTCTGAAATGACAAACAACAGTACAGTGTTCCCCCGTTTTTACAGCGTGCTTTTTTTTTCTTTTCTTTGGTTGGTTTATTTATTTTTTGTCTTTGCACGGCCGACTGGGGAAATGCGGGAATCCTCGGGCTTGTCTTGACAAGACCTTTTCAACGGTGTCTGTCCCGTCGCTGCACGACATTGCATTACAGAGATAGAAAATATTTACTGTGCAGTATAACAAGTAAATTAATGACTGTAAATTAAAAAATAAATAAATTATGCCGGTTTGTTCACAAATCAGAGACAAGAGTTCTTTGCACTGACCACAGGCACACCGTACAACTGGTGAGACAAATGGCGTACAATGAAATAAACTTAGCTTTACAAATTATAGAAAAACAAAGACCAAACAAAACATACGTACCACTTTGGCCTGCTAGCGAACACACAGGGGTACTTGTGAGACTTAATTAGCTTCACTTAAGCGTGAGGTCGAGCTGCCCCGAGCTGCATCTGATCACTGCCTTGCTACGCTAGCGAAAACAGGAAGTGACCTAATTGTGCTCAAAAAAGTTAAACAAATTTTATCCGATCCTAATTTCATCCTTTAGCTCAATTTACTTGCAAACTAATTATTATTAACTACAAAGTCCCACTAATTACACAAATATAATAGGAAAATAAAAACAATACACATAAACACCATAGTTTGCGCACCATAGTAACCTTACAATTACAATTACTGAAACAACAGCTCCTCCTACTGGCGAAACACAAAACCGCAACTGCTTCAACCATGACACAAACTACTGTGATAAAAAAGCATTCATAAGACACTAAATCACACCAAAATGAAAAAACATATAAAAAATGAAAATAATATATCCTGTGCTGTATACTGTAACAAATAAAAAAAAAAACAGCATATCTTTAATGGAAAAATTAATGCAAATGAAAAAACATATTATGAAAGAAAAAGCATTTATAATAAAGTAAAAATCATACCAAAACAAAAAAACAAATGAAAAAAATATATATACTGTGCTATATACTATAATAAATAAAAAACAAAACAAAACATACTTTAGTGGAAAAAATAATGTAAATGAAAAAAAGAACATAATATTAATAATAAAGTAAAAATCATTCCAAAACCAAAAAAACATAATAAATGAAAAACATATACAATTAACAGATTTTTATTTTTTAATTAACGCAGATTTCCATTATCACGGGTCGATTTTGGACCGTAACACCCGCGATAAACGAGGGAACACTGTACATCTATATTGACGCACCTGTGCAGAGACGAGGCCTGCGGCATAATCCGGTGTGGTGTTCTCCACCACCGCTTCTTCTTTGGCTGCTTTTTCGTCCGCTTCTGTGTCTACAAAAACAAATACGTGCCCACCATAAATTCAAGTTTCATGATATTTACTTTACAGTCAAGTCGCATGGTCGGACTGTAGGGTGCTGGTGAAAACGTAGTTACCCAAAGTTTTTCGACGCCGTTTTGCCTCTCTTCCGGCTCCGACCATGTTCAACTCTTTGATATCCAACAGCTGCCAGAAGATGGAAAACAATGATTTGTCACTCAAGATGACGCTTTGCACTCCAGAACTCGTCTTGACATATAAACTTGAATTGATCGAAACACGTGTTTGTGTGTTGCGCCAACACTCGAGACGTACCTTGACCCCGCGCTCCTTGCGCAGGGGCGTGCGCACTGGGGCAATGGGAGTCCGGTTGCTGGGGGGGCTGAACATGCTTGGAGCTGTGGGGCTGCGAAACGGAGCCTTGGGAATCCCCTTGAGAGGGGCTTAAAACAATAAACATTGTTAAATGAATGTATCAACCATGTGCCCAAGTTATGGCCATTCCGTTTGTTTTTTTTTGTGTTTTTTTTTTAAATAATAATAGTGAAAAGACCTCAAAGTGAAATTTAAGGTACAATTTAGCGTAACACATGCTGATGACCGTAGAAGTTCCATACAATTTATGTTAAAAAAGTTAATTAAACAAAGCTGTCTATTGTTTATATGTTTAAAATTTAAAGTTTTTTCTAACACCATTATTTTCTCTTTTACTGCAAATGAATATCGGCTTGAAATATCGGTTATTGGCCTCCTTGACGACTAATAATCGGTATCGGCCTATCACTAGTCTAAATGGTGTCCACTGTGAATGCGCAATTTTGTTTTTCCCCCCTGCCAACCAATCCGCAGATCGTAAGCGATCCGAACCAACCACGGATCAATTCTGATCCGTTGCACCACTACTAACAAGGAGCTGAGCATCCAATTTCCCAAGTGTTTGATCCGAATCATCCAAAGTAACTTTATGAGCGGTGTCGTTCAGCATGGTACTCACTGGTCGTATCAATCTTTTTGACTAAACCTCTCCCTTTGGCGTGAAAAGGCACTCCGGCAGTCTTCTTCAACTGCTGTGCAGTCTCTGTGGCTAGAATACAAAACCGGTACGTTTTAGCAAAGCGCACCACAACGATTTGTCAAAATGAAAAGGAAAAGGTGTTACATTTCTGCAACAGCTCAGCTCTGAGGGTGGCACTCTTAGGCTTCCTCTTCAGCTGGAAATGTTTCACAGGAGGCGTGAGGGGTCCCACCAGTGTGGTCAACGCGCTCTTGTTCAGGTACTGGCACTCCAAAGGAAGCATGGCGGACGCCTCACACTCTGCCACTACGCGGGCGTGCCAAATTCAGATTCAACCATAAAATGACCTTACACACCAAAAAGTCCAATTCAAACTGCTTACCTTTCTCCCTAAGCTCGCCGAGGATGTCCTGCACGTTTGGATTCTGCTCCTCCAAGTCCAGATTGAGAGAGCCCGTCTCTGGGAAGGACTTGAGGATGTCTGCGACCATAAGCACCCACGGCTCAGAGTCCACCGTGGCCAGCTGGATTATCTCTGAAAGGGCCTCTTTCATCTGGTAAAGAGAAAAACTTTTAGCATTAACTTTTCAGACATAATGTTCATCAATTAACAAGGTAACAGGTCAGTGCACAACAATAATTGACAGCTCGTATTAGGTGTTCTTTACTCTAATTTGGAGGTATTTTTGGAGTAGATTTTCTAAAGTCGATATCACACAAAAAATATTCAACGAAAAGCCAATTTGATTCTCATCACAAACCATCCAATTATCAATGTTCCTTGTGCGTTGTACTCAGGTGAAGTGTCCATTCCAACCGGACTGTAATTGTAGGCCATACATGTCACGTTCCTAGTCTTAAAACGTAAAAAGGTGACAAGCCTATTTTCAAAAATGAGTAGAAAGTACAACTGTTTTTCAAAATAAGGAGGGAAAGCAAAAAGCGTAAAGAAAAAAAATACAGTACACCCCACGACTGTATTTCCGACAATACACTTTTTACTACATTTGGTAGTGACGTGACATTTTACTAATATAAAAATGGGTGCGTAGGCTCAACACAGATTGGGAAACAAGATTGTGAGGACGGTACCGCCCCCTCTGTTCTATTTCCCAGTCAGTCACAATGTCTTTGCGAGAACCGCAGACGTTCGGTGATGAGTGCCAACAAACCGGTAGTTTAGGCCGTGTCGAAGTTAAGGTTACGGGAAGGAATAGTTCAGTGATGGGGGGAAATATGGCGTGTTTTCATCTTAATTCCTTTCGTTGATATCTCGTCATCGTTTGTGTCGGAAGCTATCGTGCTAATGCTAATGTAGCTGACTAGTGTTTTTGTAGTGCCGCGATATAACGATGCGTTGGAAAGAAGTGAGTAAAAGTAAAGCATTTTGTTCTTATTTTAAGACCACCTGGTTGAGCATAAGGGAAGGCAAACGACACAAGGTGTTGGAGGGCGCCTGCCTACCTCGTCCACAGTCCGCCGGGGGAGATGCAGCATCCCGAGGAGCAACTTGAGCTTGACGGGCGGCGACAAGCTCGAGAAGCACAGGCGTATGTTGTCGATCACGGACACGGTGAGGAGCGAGGCGATGCTCGGCGGCGTCCACAGTTCGTCCGTGCAGCCCAGTTTGTTGTGAAGCCACAGGCCAGTGTCGCTGTCCTTCATCGACGCCATCTTGGAAAAAGAAGTGTTTTGAGTTCGGGCATTTTAATGGACTACTAAAAAAACGACAGTCAGGACCCCGCCCACGTCTTGTTGAGGCCATTGAACAACACAAAGTATTTTTGCACTATTTCGTATTATTATGCCACAAGGTATCAGGAAACGTCACTTTATTTAATTAATTACATACTCACCCCCAAAATCCCAAATAAATAAAAGATAATCTAAGGTGCAGTTTTATTTTTTTTTAAATGGCCAGTCGTGCGCATGCGCAACTACTTTTTTTTTTTCAACTTTCAAACTTTATTTAACATGCCAGTAACATAAATAATTACTGTTTAAGCATCTTTAACATTAAGACAGCGTCTATGGTAATTTGTTAAACAAACAAATCAGGTTTTCAAAAGACCAGAAATTGACTTCCACATATTTAAAAAAAAAAGTTCACGTTTAAAAAAAACAAAAAAACAAGTGGGTGCTTTTTGCAAATATTATCTACATCTCAGTAAACTCCCTATATTTGAGGGGGGGGGGGGGGGGGGGAAATGGTCAAGTTTAGAATTCAGATCGAAAAATGAACGACATAAAAGTTGAAATTCCAGGTTTATTTCACGCTATTTTTATCTAGATAACTCAGGAAAGATCACTTTTTGTTTAAACCTACCCACTTTTCAAGTGAGCAAAAGACTTGCACCAGACAATTAAGTAACATTTCATATTTGTTGGCATAAACCTTACTTGCAATAACAGCATCAAGCCTGTGTCCCATTGACTTCACCAGATTCTTGCATACTTGCTTTTCCGGGCCTGCACGGCACTCCTTTTGATCTGAAACCCAAATGCCTTCAATGTACAACAAAAACAAAGGAATTGAACTTGCCGTTCCAATAGGGGGCTGTATTTAAACACCAAAATGTTCAACAAAACCACATTATTTCATGAAATGAAAGTCAGCTATTCTAACATACACAATGCTAGACAGCATATTATATAATCTTCAACTATATAACATTATCCAATACTCAGCATACAACAATTACTACTACTGTCTAACATCATAGTCTATGTGTATATAAGTACCTAAGATTCAATAATAACAACAATAATAATAATAATAGTCATCACATACCAGTGGCATGACCGAGCCTCTTCACCTTGGCATGCATCATTTCAGCAGACCTACACCGCTGTCTATTCCAAATGATTTCTGTTTGTGCTAGGTCAGCTGCAGTATTTATGTGGATGATTAGTTCTTTAATCCTTTACTCAACTGATTTTTCAAAGCTAACAAAGCTTGTTACATCATTTGTTTAGCAAAAGGATCATTTTAAAGAACTTACTAACAACATCCTGCGATTGGCTGGCAACCAGTCCAGGGTGTCCCCCGCCTACTGCTCAGAGCCAGCTGAGATAGGCGCCACTACCCCCCGCGACCCTTGTGAGGAATAAGCGGTCAAGAAAATGGATGGATGGATGGATGGGTGGATGGATGGATGGATGGACTAACAACATCATTACTGAGATACCAGCCTTTTTGTTTGTTCTTTTATTATTATTATTATCATTATCATCATTATTATTATTATTTTGGTATAAACAATCCACTTACTATTATTCTTATTCTTATTAACAACGTTTTCTGGATGACTGTGTGTACTACTCACAGTTCCATAATCTCAAATTTTTATTGTGAGGTCAGGGTTTTAACCATCAAGGAACATGGTGAGTCGTGCGCATGCGCAACCTCTACATTTAAAAACATCTCCACAGGCATTTCCTCGCTGACCTGGTGTTCCGAATAACATACCGGCGTCGACAGATTCGGGGTAAGTAAACGGACCCCGCCTTGTTAATACAACGCATTGTTGCATCCGTGCAAATAATAACAGAAATCCACACGCCTAGGTATTTGATTATGGCATCCGGAGGTACGATGCAGGCAGCGATGCTCCTCCTGCTGGCGGCCCAGCTCGTCCTGTGCCGTGGTGGTGCTGCGGATGTGGACCGGGAGACCGGGACCGTCATCCCCGCGGAAAGTAGGTGATCTTTTGGGTCACAATGGCGAGCCAGTTCCGATATTAATATAACCGATGGGGGAGGGAGGAGTTGTCGCTTTACGACGGGATTTCCGTCCCTACGTCGGCGAACCCGATTTTTTATTTTTATTTTTTTTTACGTAGCGTAAGTGGGAAAGCGTCGCACTTTACATCACTAATGTACGTTCACAACAAAATATTTTAAGTGTTTTCTTGTGCTAACCTATACCAACACAGTAGTTCAGCAAGTCCACTTATGAATATTCAGGATGAGCTAAATATAGTAATAATAAAGCAATGCTGTCTCTTTTTCCAGGTCGCCCATGCGTCGACTGTCATGCATTTGAGTTCATGCAGAGGGCCCTGCAGGACCTAAAAAAGACTGCTTTCAACTTAGATGCCAGGGTTTGGATGACCATTTTCATTCATTTCATGAAAATATTGCTTTTGAATACAGTATTCTGTAGGTATCACGAGTGTACAGTAGGCGTTTTTTTTTTTAAACGCTCTTAAAGGTATCATTTGGTTGAAGGTGAACTACAGAGGCAGAGATGTAAAATGTATTCTGAAACTGCACTTAAATAAAAGCAATTATAGGCTACTTATGTAAACAGAATGGTAAAAGTAGATTCAACTTTAAAGCCACACACATTCATAGTCACAGATGCTATAATGTAGAACATGCGGATGGTGGCCCCAACTGGACAAAAATTGTACCTGCACCTAACATGCACATTTTGTATTGATATTGTTTAATTTAAAAAAAAAAAACAATTGCTAGAATATTCAAATTTAAATATATTCATAGGTGTAATCCTACAACACTTTATATACAGTAACTGTTTTGATCACATTACATGTGATGTTATTTAAGCACTAGCTAGTGTTATCTTGATTTTTATGCTATCGCAACAATGAGATTTCACAAAGCTATGTTCCCATTATTTATCTTACTGTGTTTTGTGACGCAGACGGAGACGCTGGTGCTGAGGGCGGAGAGGAGGGCTCTTTGCGACTGCATGCCCAGCTCGCTGCGCTGAATCCTCAGAATGCAGACAGCTCTTCCAAAATACTCATGTACAGCGATTGTTGACTCCCAACGCAGCGGACACTTTATTATAAGCTCTTGTCATGTCCGTAGACCAGGAAATGGTTATTTAAAACACAAAGCACGGAACTGAATGACATGTTTTTTGGTTGGTTGTTTGGAACAAGAAAACTTGAGACTTAACTGATATTTGTTGGGCTTTCCTTAGCACAGCACTGTAGCATGAATTCGCAGCACCTTTTTGTAAACGTAGAGTGTATGTATAGATTTTGAGGTGACATATTGATATGTAACAACTATTTATCCACAATGTACTGTAACTTTCATTTAAAGAGATTGTAATGGAGACAAATGTGACAAGTATGTGTTACTGTCACCGTTATTATATGTCAGTGTTCAAATCAAATAACGTGAATAGTTTGTTCTTGCGATGGTTTCTGTGTATGGCTGGGGATGGTCAAATAAAATGTGCGTACTAACTTTTTCATTTAGTAATTTTTTTTGCGCTGGCATAGGTTACGGGGCCGTAATTATGCCGTTAAGTTAGTGATTTCTATCGCCTCAAAATGTTTTTCTTTCAGATATTTGTTACTGTAAAAAAAAAAAAAAAAAATGTTGACGCAAGGCACAAGAACACTCGCTCGGTTACCCAAATTGCAATGCCTCAAGTCCACCACTAAAAGGCGCCAGTGGACAATTCAGAGAGGCGGCTGTGTCGCAGCGATGCGCCAATTCTCCCTCCTTGCTGGTTGCAAAGCCTTCTGAAGGGAAATACTGTATAAATAGAGCCACCAAGTAGAAACGCAAGCTCCACCTGCAGTGGCGTGAAAGCAATCGCGTCACATATGCCTGGGAATGTGATGCACACTGCAAAAGCCACCTGATAGGTCCGACGTCAACACAGCAATGGCTTAACCCTCCCCCAGTTTCGTTCGATTTCCAGGAACAGCAACAATGTTCCTTGGGTCAATTTGACCCGGGCCGGGGCGTATCATTAAAAACAAACAAATCCCAATAATTGTTTATATGTCCAAATTAACCCAATTACTATTTCTTTGCAAATATGTGAAATGAACCATTTCACATGGGGCAATTTGACCCATTGCATAACAAAAGTGCTTGTCCAGCCACACATTTGGCCGTTTTTAGCTATTTAATATAGCCACTGTATTATGCACATTTTGTATATTAACACAGTGAATAGGGGGCGGAAAACTGTCAGTTAAAATGTATTTGACATAAAAGATAAATTGTACTGAAAAGTTAAACAGGACAGAACTGATTAATACTTTGGCGCCATCTTGGTGTCAATTAACTATGCTGAAGGAGAAATGAGGAGCTTCATTTCGTTTGTTAATATCTCATCAAACTTTAAATGACATACCAGTGTCAGAAGGGCGAGTCTGCAGAGTCACACGGGGGGCTGCAGAAAAAGTCAAAGGTCACATTCAAGATTATTAGAACAACATGTGTGGAATGGTTGGGCTTTACACTTCTGACTTACATTTCCAAAGTGGGTTCGAATTGTAGCTAGGTTAGTTTATCGATGGCTCTAAATTGTCTGTGTGAAATTAAGCGTGCATGGTTGTTAATTTGTGAGTCTAGAAGTGCCATGCTAACTTGTGTGACCAGTCCAATCCAGTCTGAGCGCTTTGTCCACTAGGAGGCAGCAGTGGTGACAAGCATGTAAGGGCTGGAATTCCAGTGGGAAATTAGTGTTGCATTGTAATGTGTTGTAAAACTTACTGTGATATAATGATGAAAGGTTATAGTGTGCTTGTCGTCACTGTTACGTATTTGCCGCTTTTAGGGGGCAGTGTCGCGGGGGCGTGGAATCACTGCAGTGCACCAGTCATCAGTTAGCAGAGGATGCGCAAGCGGGAACCACCTGAGAGCATTAAAAAAATAAATAAATAAATAAATATATATATATATATATATATATATATATAAATCCAAAGTTCCGTTTGACGCATCACCACGGATGTAGATTTTGCAGCAACACTACCCCTCCCTTCATATCGACCCAAATACGCGCACATGGGCTGTGGTACGGATGCGATACAAAAGCGACAGGGGGGCCCCGCGTGTCTCTCCTCCTCCATCAGCATCTCACGGCTTCCACCAATCGCGGCAACGAGCGGACCTCCATCCACACGCCCTGCCCCGCCTATAAATACAGCTGGTGGCAAACCGGCGAGCCTCGGTCGCCAGAATCGCTCAGGGTTGCAGCAGAACCCCCCTTCCTCCTCCTCCTTCGTCTTCTCCCCATCCATCGTCTCTTCTTTTCATCCCCCCATTCCCAGATTTAATTTGAAAGGAAAAGCTGCGCCGTATAAGAAGGGGTCTAACTCGGCGGCCACTTGCATGCATTGTTCGTCTCCCAAAATGGTTTGCGAGACTAAAATAGTTGCGGACGAACACGATGCTATACCCGGGAGCAAAAAGGAGCCTATGATGTGGAGCGCCGCCTCGTCTGCGTCCGGCGAGGCCAAGGACGTGAGGCGAGAGGCGGTGTTCATCCGCGAGTTCGAGCGCGGCGATCAGGAGGAGGTGCGGCGCATCTTCTACGAGGGCATCATGGAGAGGATACCCAACACGGCGTTTCGGGGGCTCGGGCAGCAACCCCAAACCCAGTTTTTGTACGCGCTTCTCACAGGTATGTAAAGCCCTCAACCATGTTCGTCCTTTTTACGCATGCGCGCGCTATTCGAACCCGAATCATTCCACAGGTGTTTGACGCACTGACTGGAAATTTGTTGCAACGCCGGCAACAAAAGGCATGGGCGGCCGCACTGCGCATGCGCGGTAACCGGCGGGCAGCCCTGCAGTTCAGGCGACGACACGGGCCTCGCCTGGAATGAATGAGCGAATTTGGACCCCCCCCCCCCAAAAAAAAGTCAGCCCAGTACCCCTTTCTTCCAAAAGGTTTGGAATTCACAGCTCCAAAACTGCTCGTGCTCCTTTGGGCCCCCTAGCATCAAACCTGCGCACTTACTCCAACATGGCTTCCTCAATTTCACAAGCCATCTTACACAGAAAATGGACATTCTGAGCAAAATTGAACATTGGGTTAGACCATGTGTCAAGGGAGGCAGGGGTGTGTGAGTGGGATAGAGGTATTTTTTTCATCACTGGTATGTTCTCAATATTTCATAATTTAAAATATTTATGCATAGATAAAAAATATGGATTGGTGGACAGCCTAAGCAAAAGTGACCCATGTGTTGAGTAATAGTAAAAAAAAAAATAAATAAATAAATAATTTGTATGCATTAGACTTATGTTCATCATTCAAGGTGAAAGTTCACCTTGAAAAGGACAAGTGTTCTAGATGGCTTTGCTAACTTTTTGTGTCTCACACTTGTGATTCTCTCTTCTGACAGGTTTGGTTTGTTTTCTTCCCATTTCTCTGCAGTCATGTGCTTTTTTGTGACCAAATCGCTGGCGCTGACCTGCTGCGCGCCGCTGGCACTCATGGGCGCTCGCTACTACTACAGCGGGAAAGTCATCCACAGTTACCTGGATCATGCCTTGCACACGGACATGGCCGACATAGAGGCTTATTACATGAAGCCCGCAGGTAAGACTTGAGGGGGGAGCTGTTTTGGGGTCCAGATTTTTAGAATGAAGGGGAGGGGGTGTTGCACTGACACTGGTGTGTGTATGTGCGTGGGGCCAATATGTTTCCCCTCCTCCCAGCATTTTTCCATTTCCTTCCCCCCACTTTCCTTCACTCTTGAAGACCTAGCTCAGTATTCAGGCATCAGTGCACAATGTAAAGTGAACTGGTGTGGAGGGAGCACTTTTATTCACACTTGTTAGGATGATTTTAAGTTGACGACCTTAAAATAAAATCTCATATCTGCTTTGAATTTTAACCAAAGCAAATGACAATTCTCTGAATAGCAAACGAGCTTTTTTTCCTCTGTCAGGTGGAAAACTTTCAAAGCACATACCTCGGGTCAAAAGTTTCCAACATGTTGATAAACAGCGCGTTTGGTGACCAGACTCCTTCCTTGTCCTAATGTGAAAAAAATAGATTTTACTAATGTTGCCCGATCTTATTGGAATTTAAAAGTTGTGAGTCACTTTCTTGGAAAACAAAAGTGAGAGTTGTCTGTGCTTTTGTAAACGAGATCCATTAAGACGGCCCAAATATCTTAATCTCTGTCTCGATGTTGTGGGAGCAATAAAGCCAGAATGGGTTGATCACGCAATCAATGTTTGTCAAGCAATGGGTGAGTTAATAAACGTTGGCCACAAATAGCCCGAAGCTTTCTCATCACTCGGGAGGGGCTCAGTGCGGAGAAGGTGGATATAATAGAATGAGCTAAAGTCTTAATGGCTGTGTGTGATACACGCTCACTCTGTTTAATGGGTTCATTTGAAGGCCCCAAGTGCGACTGCTTTAAGCGAGACAGCAAGAAAGTTCAACAAGTGCTGGATAAATGAAAATCTGCAACATTCGATTATGTTAACCGCTGTATCGGAATAGCCTGAACATTTTGAGGGTGTCGCATGTGAAGGCCTTTCGAAATCTGAAAAAGCATACAAAATGAGAAAGTTCAAGTGGAGTAGGAAAAGGGGGGGGAAATCAGCAAAACAAGAGAAGGAGAAAGAGAAAAGAGTAGGATGTGAACAATGGAAAAATATAATGGGGGAAGATAAAGGAGAAAAAGAAAAAACAAAAAAAAAGGTTCAAGTAAAGTAAGAGAGAAAAAAGGCCAAAAGAAAGAAAAAGAAAGGGAAAAGCAGACGAAAAGAAATAAGTATAAAAAAGATGTAAGGAAAGAAGAGAAACAAGAAAAAATGGGGGGAAGTTTGGAGAGAAAAGGGGAAAAAAGAGGAAACAGGAAAATGGGAAACAAATGTGAAAAGGAAAAGGGAAAAATTTTAAAAAGGAAAGAAAGAGGACAAAACGAGGAAAACAGAAAAAGATTTAAGTGAAATAAGGGAAAAAATAAAATAAAAGTTCGAGTAAGGTGAGAGAAAAAGGAGAAATAAGGGAAAGATGAGGATAAAGGGATAAAAGTGACAAAAAAGACAGAAGGAGAAAAACAGAAAAAAGAAAATGAGAAACAAATAAAATAAAAGAGCAATGAACAAAGTTAAACACAAATACAATAATGAAAAAATTAAAAAGGAAAGTGGAAAAACAGTGAACAAAGGCACCATAAAAAGAATAACATTGAAATCAGAACAGAAACATTTTAGAAGAGAGGAAAAAAAATAGAAAAAGACTAGTTGAAGAAGGCATGTGGATGTGGAATCGCCATGGCAACCTCAGAGATGCTAGTCCTAATAAGTCTGGTATATATGTTCATGTTGCGACACGTCCACCTTGTTGCTTTATTCCTCCACTTGGTTTTAATCAAAGCTGCTTTTACAAACAGTAAAGTGTATCATGTGTGTAAAATAGAAGCCATGATAGGCGGGAAAAGATGGAAAGGGGGCACGGTGACATGTGAGGGACAGACAGAGAGATGCTGTCTTTGTTTTTCGTCACTCACCGTCTTCCTCCCTCTGATTTATTTCTCGCTCAGAGATCATCAGTATTCACAACGTCCCCTCCCCCTCTCCTCTCGTCTCCATCCTCCCCTCCCTTGCTCAGGATGTACGCCCTCGCAGCCATAATGGATCCTTTCAAGACTCCAGAACCTTCCATTTGTCTTGTAACAGTAGACATAAAATAGGAGAAAATGGCATGGAGAAGCTTTGAGGGACAGTGGATTAGTGTTGCGTTCAAGAACAGGCAGTTGGTTCAAACGGTGGCTTTCTTAAAAGCTGTGATGTCAGGGAGCTTTGAGGTGATGACACCCTTCAACTGAAGTGGCAGAGTGTGTGCGTGTGTGTTACCCACTCTGAGAGACAAGAGGACGCATGCTTTTTCCTGCCTGTTCCCATTCCTGGCATTGGTTGCGGCCAGACAGATGGTCAGGAGGGCATTATTGGAGCAACCCTCTCTTTGGCTTCAACGCACACAAAAAAGCGCAGCATCATTCCTTGTCAAAAAAAAGTAACAGGAAAAAAAAGGGGGCGGGGGGTTAATAGATTAACAGAAAAAGGTGTGGAAAAAGGTTCAAGAGGAATAAGAGACAAAAAGGACACAAAGGCAGAAAAATCAAGAATTTTGGAATAAATAAAGAACATGGAAAATAAAAGATTCAAGAAGAGATGGTGAGAGTGGATAAAATTGGAAAAGAATAAAGGAGGGACAAGTAAAACTGCAAGAAAAAGCAAAAAGAAAAGAATAGAGTAGCAAGAGAAAAAATAAAAAAGGAAAACTAGAAGAAATTAATTCATTAAAAGAGAGAAAACAGAAAAGAGGGGGGAGAGCAGAGAAAATTGGGGAACAGAAAGAAAAAAGAGCAAGACAATAATGCAAAGCGAAAAGCGATAAAAGGAAAAGAGGAAACAGAAAAGGAAAGTCCGCTTAGCTTAATGCTAACAAACAATGCAAAACACCATAGACAGGCTAACAAACAATAGCATTGGTGTCTTAGTGTTCCAACCCTAAAGCATCTGATACTTGTACACAATATTATGGAGTGTTATTTTTTAGAGCTGTCAAATGATTACCTTTTTTTAATCAGATCAATCATATCTTAGAATTTTGATTAATCGCTTAATTAGAAAGGCTTTTTTTTTAATCAACGTTTTTTACCCGCCAAATTTAAAGAGCACCTGTTATGTTCTTTTGACATTTAATGTTATGAGGACGTCTTCAAAAATTTTGTATCCTCCTCTTTTTTCTAATCAGTTGCATAATTTAAAATGTGTGTGTGTGTGTTTGGGGGGGGGGGGGACCCCAATATTTTGACATGAGCAAATATTCTGAATGTCATATGCAAACATTTATTAAAGGGATACTTTACTTAATGTGTTTCACTTAACGTGAAAAATAATGAAAGTATCATATTGATTATAGACAAAATATTAACTTTTTTATTGCTATAATGGGCTAAATAAGTGAAGTATCCCTTTAAATGCATGTAGCGGTGTTTATTGCTCAAACACAACTTGTGCTACCTTTAACTATCAGTTAAAGGATCATCTGTGGTCAAAATTAATAGTGTGATTAATCTGTGTTAATACATGATTAATGAGAACACTTTAACTTTGACAGCACTAGTTTAATTTTTTTTGTGAGGCTTGAACGCATTAACAGCATTTTTCCACATCCACCTCCCAGGCTCCTGTTTCTGGGTAGCAGTGCTGGAGGGCCGTGTGGTGGGCATCGTGGCGGCGCAGGGCCGCGAGGACGACAACACGGTGGAGCTCCGGCGCATGTCGGTGGATTCTCGCTACCGCGGCAAAGGCATCGCCAAGGCCCTGGGCCGCCGCGTTCTGGAGTTCGCCGTGCGCAACAACTACGCGGCGGTGGTCCTGGGCACCACGGCGGTCAAGATGGCCGCCCACAAGCTGTACGAGTCGCTGGGCTTCCGCCGAATGGGCCAGAGCGAGGACTACAGGCTGCCCGGGATGAGCCGCTCGGCGCCCGAGCGGCTGTTCTTCCAGATCCGGCACAGCCGGTACCGCCTGCAGCTCCGTGAGGAGTGAGAGGTAGCAAGAGATGGAGAGAGGGACAGAGAGAGAGAGAGCGACCGCCCCCCCCTCCTCTCCTCTGACAGCTTTTATTTATTTGATTTGACATAATCACTTACGTTCAAGTCACTAACATTTATCATCGCTTCGTACTTCTGTTTTTTTGTTGGCATTTCCACATTTTTTTTCTCTCCATTTTTGATATCTGTTTTGTTCCGAATGGAAATTAGTGGCAGCACTTCGATGGCCCTTTTGCTGTCAGGACCCCAGCATGATCAATAGCCCCATTCATCACTGGGACTGGGTGGGGATGGGGCCTATGTGGCATCTTGGATTGTGTTTGCCATGTGCATTATCCACGCACATACACAAGATGCCACGTTGTAGCACAGCCAACAAGAAAAAGGCACTATAAAACTAACAATAATAATACCTAAAAAAGGAACCTAGGGGTATTTATACCCAGCGCATTGGGTTTCTTACAGTATTATTTCACTGTGGCCCCACATTGCTTCTTCCCACCCGTCCCACATTTTTGTTTTCTGTCCCTTGAGCCGTGCTCTCTGCGATAGGTCGAGGTAACAGGAAGGGTCGAGTCTCACGCAGTTTGAACCGAAAATACCGCACACCTTCTATATGACAGATACATTTAGTACGCAAAAGCAACAAAGCTAAGTTCCACCCAAATTTGTCAAGAGGTGGTGCAGGTGATGAGAATTTAAAGGTACAGGATTTATATTTGATACATTTTTTTTTTAAATTTATTTTACCAGCAGTAATGTGAGGTAATGGTTAGCCCGTCTGCTTCACAGCGTTGAGTTAGCATGTTGGCTGGCAAGCTGAACTCGGAGTACCTGGAGCCAGAGAACTGTGAGGCAGACGTGCTAACCTAAAATGGAAAAAAAAAAAAAAATCACACTGACAAGATACCTGTTGGGTAATGAAGTGACAACTAGCAATACCTATGAATCTTCAGCACAAGAAAAGCCGATTTTCTTCTTTGTATATACAAAGCCAGCAACGTTCATTCCAAAAAAACAGTATCATCATATCTTTTGTAAAAGTCAAATAAGGGGGGTAAAATACACATAAACCTCATAACATGACCTTCCTTGTCTTCCCACCTCTCCCTTCCTTCCTCCCGTTTAATGAGTCTGTCTGCAACCCTGGGCCGAGACCCGACGCCCTCCCCCGACAACCTTTGACCTTCCTTGTTCTTGGCCGCAGCAATTTCTCACCATTTCTGCATGAGCCACAGAGCCTTGCTGCACTGCTTTGATGATGTCAAGCTTGTCGGGGCCCCCTAGAACCTTAACCCTCTCTCTCTCGCCCCCCTTTGAGCTCTCCACACATACACAGTCACACATTCAACCCTTATTTGCGTGTGAGACAAACCCAATGCAACACTGCCCCGGATGACATCTCACCTGCCAGCCAACCAAAACGCAGAATGCAAAAGCAATGCAATGCGGCATGCCTGTGTACCGGGTGTGCCCTGGGGGAAAACAAAAAAAAAAAGTATAGAAACAAATAATTCATATATATTTATATATGCCTGCTATATATAATTATATAGAGACATATATATGAAAATGTATTGCGCTACTTTTTTTTAGATAAAAGATAATGTGAAACAATTGCATGGAATGTCTTTCTCAAATTAAGGGGATTTTCTTGAAGCGCACAATTTAGATTGAAAGCTGTTTCGATAACGAGTGTAAAGCAGGACAAATCGGAGGTTGTTTGCATGGCATGTTTCACCCAAGCTCCAGCTAAATACTTTAACGTATACTCTATCTAAGCTCATTATGGTGACCTATTGGATGATAGCTTCAAAACCGCGCCACGCTACGTGGCGTACAAAGTCTCGTTATCACCATCACGTGCAGTATGAATGTTTCGAATAAGAGAGAGGTTTCTCGGCTTGCGCCGATTGTGCTACATGCATGATGATGACATGGAGTGAAATCAGTAACTGAAAGGCCGAAGTAGCTTAAAGGTGATTTGGAATTGTAATGTGCACTATTTTTTTTTTTTAATGTTTGTTTACTACTTCAACCAGTTCTTATAGAATGCAGTAAAGGTTCTATATGCAACTTCTGTCAGAGTGTGTACAAGCTCACCTTTCTTGGAGAGGATTTTTGGTTCAGAAATTATGCTGCGTCAAGACCCCTGCTGTACGAGGGGGCCCGTTTACTTGAGTGCTTTAGGCCCCGCAGATCAGAACTACTAGCAGGCACAAAGGCACAAATTGCCAAAGTTAGAACTCCACAATCAAATCCAACTGTTAAAATAAATGAAGATCAGTTTAAGACAGCACAAATGTACATACGGATGCTGTGTGTTTTTACTCTGATGATGTCAAGGGGATGAGCACCCATAGGCATGAATGTAAAGTGCTTACATTAAATTGTTTCTTTCATTTGATTTTCTTTGGGGGGGGGGTGGCAAAAAGTGATGAACTTAATGTTGTATATAGCTCTATGGTCACCATTTTGTGTTTACGTTTGAGCGACCTGTCATTTGAATCAGTTGCGTCTTAAAAGAAGACCGTGACGTGGAATGTTCCACCTCCTGAAGAGGGCGAAGGAGCAGTTAAAAGAAAAAAAGTGTTTGGGGGGGGGGGTTGCTGCAACAAGGAGGACATGGACTCCCTCTTTCTCTCCACCTCCTGTGAGGAGCTCACTCCACTGTGGCCGACACAAAAAGGACTCGCTGGACTGAGGCCACAGGTGCCAAGAACACTTCAGCACTTGTAGCACAACCGTGTCTTGTATTACAGTACAGGTTTTGATTGCTATTTTTTTTTTTCTGTGAGGAATACAGATAATGTTTGTATTCCAGACAGTCATCAGCATTTACTCAAGACGTCATTGCATGATGTATTACCATACTGACCAATGGCTATTTTTAGAAGTGGAAATCCAATGCCAAATGTGACAGTGATTGCTGCCTTTTTATTCCTTATGTGGCGATATTTTGTCGAAAACGCAATTATTTCGGAAAAAAATCCTGCCCACGTGCCATCGAACTGAGCAATAAATACAAGTAGGCAAAAGTACAACATACTTTCCACATGTATTTTGTCATAATAATGCTGCAATCATGTGACACAATATCGCTCACGTTTAAGAGGTGTTTGATTGTACTTTTTTTTTTTTTTTTACTTTTATGTTAGGATATGCACAGATGTACCTCTGCATATTTGTACAAATGTGAATAAGAAGCATTGGAATGGAAATATGAGTCCAAGCAGACAGGAAAGAAGTTGGCGTGTCAGCATCCTGAAGGTGGAACGTCGTTTTACTCTGACCACTTTGGTCACACTACTGACGATAAAACGAGCCAAAATGCAATTTATAATAACTTTGGAAATTCAAAGCTTTGAACCTCTAAGATTGTAACTGTAAAACTGTGTAATACATTACCTGTAAATAGCATCTGCTGGTCATTTTTATTCACTTTGTAACAGAAACTGTACATTTTAAGACATACAAATAATGTTTTAAAGTATCTAGGGCACTGATTATTCAATAACTCCGGCTGGGCAATGTAGAAAAATATGGTACCGTAATTGTGATCCCCACATGCCTCAATAGTACAAATTGCCTGCTATGACATTGCAGGGTTGATTTGAACTTGATTAATTGTTCAGCCCTAGTTCAAACCCAGCCTTCCTTTTTCTGCCTGTCTGCTTGAACTCTGGAGATGCCCAAAGTGAGCTTAGTGCAGTCTCAAAAAGCACTGTCCAGCAGCATGCCCTGTCATGACCGCCGGGTAACGGCCTCACGCGCGGCACTGCGGGGAACTGATATGCAGCCACGGCTTTCGGAGACAGGGCAGGCGGGTCAACCAGATGGCCGTGATAGAGGACTGGAAGGAGGGAATAGCTGATGGATGGTGGGATGTGAAGGCTTTGGGGGATGGGACTGAGGGAACTTTGTAATTGAGGTTAGCGGGAGAAGCTGACTGGGGTGGGGGAAGCGTTTATGCCAGTGTGGAATTTGAGGAAAGGGGCCTGTCGTCACTGGAGGCAATGAGTAAATACTGTAGCACCTGAGGCCAACTGACTGGCATAGTATGAAAGATGAGTTGGGAAGAAAATGCAAAGCACATTTGAGATCAAATGGTTGCAGTGAACGCTGACCATTTTTTTGTTGTTGTTGTTACATCAGTTCCGTCTGTCTGTCTCTCATGCTGCACCACCACACTTGGAGCACTATCTGTGACAATGAACCCATTTTTAAAAGAAATATATTTGCAACTGGAACGCTGTACATGTGTAAAGGTGGGATTCCCTGCATTATGATGAACGTGGCTGTACATATATTGTACCAATTAAAAATGCATTAAGCTTGAACACATGTAGAACAGGGTAATGTTTGTCATTTGGAAATCTGCATGACACAATATGCAATTATATCTAAGTACTCACAAATCTTCCGGTTGCCATGGCAGCCTCGGGGGTTGCGCAAACTGTTGCTGTTGCCAATGGACCCATCTAACTCCTGCCATAATAGGTCACTATAAAAGATAAATGAGGTGACGTGATTAGGAAGCATAATGTCAGTCATTCTGAAGGCTGGATTTGTGTGTGCTTGTTCTACCTGTCTGACTTTGGACACCCCTTCTCCAAAAATGCAGAGAGCCCTGAAGAATGTGCACATGCCGGTCTCACACTTCGCTCTGCGGGGGAGGAGAGTGGTGGTGGTGTTTGGGGGTGGTGGGAGTCCACTCTTAAACCAACAGAACAATGAGAGGATAGACGGTGAGATTTCCATAACACTGTCCAGTATGAGGCTGAGCTTTGCTCAGTGAGAGTTTGTTCCAGAAAAAAGGAGTTGATGATAAAAGACGTTTTACAAATTGTAGTCACATTGGGGTGGACACATGGGCCTGCAGTAGATTTAAAAAAAAAAAAAAAGTCTACACACCCCTTTTCAAATGCTAGGAGTTTGATGGGAGGTGCTAACATGTAAACAGAGAATGGAGACAGATTCAAATGATATATCTTGATCTTTTTTTTAAATATTACAAAAAGCTGGCATATGGCAATGCTTGGACGAGTCACGTAGATTCTGAGTATAAAAAGGGAATGTGTCTGTCCGAGATAGAAACTCGGTCACTGTGCCTGTACGGCTGTGCGAATGTATTCATGGTGCCCTGGTGGTGGATACAGTGCAAAATGTGTGCGAGTATTTCTGGATGAATGTGTTTGTGTGAGTCAAAAGGGAGTTGAGCCAAGTGAGTAGCCTAATGTTGGAAGGAGAAATAAAGGGATGGGCTCAAGGTAGAATCGTATGCATGTATTATGCAAGAACGTGAACGCTTTATGCAACTAACGTGCAAAACAATTATCTTGGAGAACTATCTTCTATGCTATATAAACACTGA
Organism: Festucalex cinctus; assembly: GCF_051991245.1. NCBI lineage: Eukaryota > Metazoa > Chordata > Actinopteri > Syngnathiformes > Syngnathidae > Festucalex > Festucalex cinctus. The sequence goes on from NC_135426.1 coordinate 14,751,309, forward strand.
AACCAATATATTAAGTTACACAAGAACATGCATGCTTCATAGAACAAAGCATACAAGTGCAGAATAATTCTCTTCTCTAGTATATGAACACTGAAACAAATAAATTGAGTTATGAATAACAAGCAGTTTAACAATTAACGCACGTATAAGAGAGGGACGGCAAGAGATCTCTTTTGAAGAATTCAGTGAGTATAGTATTAACCGTGCGTGCTTCACACTCCTAAGCATGACTCAACCGAGCCGAACCAAATACTGTATATAAACAATATCACTCTTCTAAGTATGTAACGTGAGCGCGAGACAGAGAAACAGTGTGTGAACGAGAGAGGAAGAACTGGTGCAATCCAGTCTGCGGCTCCTGCCGTTGCCCCCGGATACGGATGGAGTGAAAACGAGCGCTGGGAGCAGCTGCCGGGTTTCCATGGCGATACGGATGCTGGACAAATGAACCGAGACATGAAAGAACGAGCGATGAAGACACACACGCACTCAAACATAAGAATGCAGAGAGAGTGAGATAAGATAGGAAAATGGTCTAAGCTGGAGGCATGTGAAGTGCAGACATGGAACCCCAGGACTTGCCACAAGAGACCGCCACCTTCAGGGGGACCTGTGAAACACACAATCTCATTTAACGTACAATAGCAATACAGTGATTTGTATATGTACAGTATTAACTACTCACATTTCTATAATGAATAAATACAGCCAGGAAATACCCTGAACTAATAGTATGCTGGTCTTCGTTTCCCTGCACTTACATTAATATGAACTCCCAAATGGTCAATGTGGCTCAAGGACTCCATGGTGCGCTTCACCACAGCTGCACATAGACACACTTTTCAGTTTGAAGTCTTATAAAAAGGAAATGCAATCCCTACGAAATCAGAGGCAGTCACCGGCAAACTCTTCCACATGCAAATCCTCCACTTCAAACAGGAGTTCTTCATTGAACTGAGCAATCAGCCTATACAGCACAAGAAAAATATTTACCACAATATTAAGCTTCCTGCTATACAAAAAGCACATTTTGGATTTTGTGAACATTTAAATGGCTTAGGACAATGACTTTAGGTTTAAATGACTTTAGACAGTGTTCCCCTGCTATACTGCGGTATTTTTGTTTGCAGCCCAGCCACAGAAAATTCTGTTGAATAAATTTGACTCTATTTAAAGTAAATTTGACTCTATTTAGAGTGGGACCAAATAGACTCACGACCTTCATCTTAGTAGACTGCCACACTACCACCTGAGTTATTCCCCTCCTACTGTTTGCTTATATCCATGAGGGGACCAAAACATTTTCTTGGAGTTACGAAGATTCCAGCTGACACGGATGATACACTAACAGACAGCAGGAGCTGCATGGCTCAGGGAGGAGATCATCTGTCTCCCAAGCAGGACGTGTTTGTTCCTCAACCCTTGAGTGGCTTTTATTCATTTTTTTCAATTCTTGATTTTACTCTCTTCCAAGTGTAAACAAGACTCTAAGGTGCTCGCCACATGGGAGGCGACGTCGCTCGCTCTCCATTCATTTCCTATGGAAGCAAGGCGACAAGGCGAAAATCGCCTTCCCCTCTCCCCCTCGGCAACACGCGACATTCGTGCATGTGAAAAATCGCACTCGTACACGTAGACGTGCACGCGTAGGTCCGCGACGCGATACTAGAAAGAAAAACAAGATACTTGAAACATGTTCAACTTTTGTCACGTCGCCGAGGCTTAAACCAATCAGTAAAAAGTGTGTATGACGTTTATAAGTTTTTGGGGTGGATTAAGCTATAAAAAAAGTTTGTTTTTCCAATAAGGTCTCGACACTCTTAAAAATGTGGTTTAGTTTTTAAGCATTTTCATTTTATTTTTTTTAGTGTATGTCCATGCAATAACCGGGTGTTCACTTTATAGCGTACCTGGCAGAGAGTGTATCAGAGGTGGAGAGCATCTCTGAGATTTGGATCATTGCCATCTTACAGAGGTCGGCCATGGAACCTGCACAGAAGTACACCATCAACAACATTTAAAAATTATTTAGTTTTCTCGATTGGAAGCAAAATGTGACAACGATTGAAAGGAAGCATTTTACTGACCTTTGAGCACAAAGCCAATCGCCTGCTTCTCAGCTTGCATGCGTGGGGTTCGGTCTTCACAAGTGATATGTCGCACAGCGCGCTGGCGGCCCAGGATGGAACATGCGAAACCTAAACAAAATGTAGATGTAATTATTGGGAAGATGTTTTAAAAGGGTTTTTTTCCCCCTGTAATGGCATTTTTTCTTTTCAAAACCACCACTGTATTTGACTTTGTTAATTGTGCAGAAGTTAACACGGCGTACTAGTGGGCAGAATATCACCCTCACAGTTCTGAGGTTTGGGCTGTCCCGTTTGTACCCGCCTCTCCTGCTCAAAGTCACCTGGGATAGGTTCCAACTCATCCGCGACACTAATGAGTACCAGCTGTATAGAAAATGATGGATGGATGAATTGTGCAAGAGTAACGTGGTGGCCGAATGCAACTGGCATCTATAATTCTGTGTACAATATCAGTGTACTTTAGTCTCCAAAAATGTGAACTGCCACACAGATAACAGTAAACCATGATCACATGCAGGTATGCGTCAATTTGGACACACACACACTCCCACACACAGCAGACCAGTACATTCCAATAGTGGGACAATGGCCGCGGCTTTACAACTAAATCCCTCCAGTATCCCTTACTGTGAGGAAAGTCAACCAGGGCATGGAACCTGAATGGACCTCTTCCCATTTATGTGCACGTGCACACGCGCACACACACTTTCACGGCCAAATACGTAGGAAGTGAGCTCACAACAGTTACCGGCGAACACAAAACCCCTCCGCTGACCCGTGACAACCTGCATGGGCCTTTTTGCAGAGGTCATGACCTTAGTACTGGGCAACAGCGGCACACTTTGAGGCCGCGAATTTTGCTTCCATGTGTGCAGTGGTATGGCTGTGAGTGACGCTGGAATGTGCTTGCTGTCACTGTATTATCCTGTATGTTTATGTATGGAAGTGCATCTGTGTGAACGAAAGGGATTTCCAGAATCTCCCTGAGTCACACACAGCGGAGATAAAACTCCTAGCAAATACGTACACACTCGCTTCTTCTGCTAAGTGCAGACTTAACAGCATTTTGGGGTGTGAGTTGGAATGTTTTGGACTCATAGTCTACATTTCTTTCTATCACTCTCATTTACGCATAATGGTCAAAAAGTCACAATTTAACCCAAGAATTTGGAAGGAAGACAAAATTCGTATCCAGGATGTCTCAAATGTGATGCAGATGCGTTAACCACCCCATGCAACATGTTGCCCACTTCTATTCATTATGCAATTAAAATGACAGATTGTTGACACACTTCTGTTAAGTGCAGCCTTAACAGTATTTTGTGAGTCGAGTGTGTTCAAGTCTCAGGTGTGCTGTGTTGGCAGTTCAAGTCCAATATGCAGTAAACAGTATTGACCTGCGGCAGTTTATCTTTCGGCTGCCAATATGTGTGCATCTACTTCCTCAGCCAAGAACATTGCAAAGTGTTGGTCGAAACCTGGGTCCTAAACAAGCTCAACCTTGGGGGAGAAAACAAACGCACCTTGTTTACGGCACTGCTGGATAAGTGCCAGCGTGAAGGACTTCACTTTTGGGAATTTCAGGAAAAAGTTGTCTTGGAATCTGCGGGCACGCAGTGATTTCACCCCTAAGGTGGTAGCTAGGCAAGCACGACCTGCAGAAGGGAAAATAAGTATGAGCAATACGTTTTTGACAACTCTGTGCTTCCAACTACGTTGAAGACAATTTTGAGAAAGATCAGATATTCTATTTGGATGCAATGATTAGGGCCCCACCAATCAATTCGAATCAAGTACTGAATATTGTTCCATATTTAAAAAGGCAACTGTGAAAGCGCTACTGTGGAACCAGTAATATGCCAACGGTGCTTTTCATTATTTGTTAGCTTTAAGCTAAGAGGACTTTTTTGAGGCAAAGCTATATGTACCTGTAATTCTTTGTTTAGCATGACAGTAAACTAGAAATGGCATTAAACAGCTTGAAGCCTTTTTTTTTTTTTTTGATGAAGTGGTCAATATTTACTAAACCGCTGCGTATTGTGAGGCGAGTGGAATGAAGGTCACTGTCACCATATAGTGCTTGAATGAATGACAGCTTGTATCTAAAAATAATAATAATAATTAAGTCAGGTCACTCGTATCTCAGGGCATGACTGGTTGTAGTTGACTCTGTGTGTAGCACAGATCTGCCCCTCCTCCCTGGCCTGATTAGTGTCCTGCAGAGAATGCTTCATCTTAGTATTCTGTCTCCACGGCAACACATCCCTCCACCAGGAGCTGTCTGTCTATGCTGATCAGGAGCTCCAACTATTTATCTTCTGTTAACCCAAATCCCCCTCCCCACGTTCACTGGGCACCATAACCCCTCTCCCTTACAATCACCCTCATCTTCTTCCTTCTGCAGTCCTTCATGTTTTGCAGAAGCAGCATTGTAACCTCGTTCATCATAGAACCTGTGTCTGGCCAGAGTTATAGCAATTACACGCGGCAACATCAACACGGCTGTTGCATGTCACCGAGATGTCATGAACAAGAGTCCATGTGCACTCATAAGAAAAAGCACGTGTGAGGACCATAAATAGGTCACTGGTGAGACACACACACACACAAAATTCTATACAGACCACGAGGGCCCATTATCCGTTCATCCTTATTTACACAATATGAAAGAAACATACTTGTGTAACATGTGCACAAAGTGCAATTATATTTTCACTATGATGGGATGGGTTTGTGCTAAAATGGAAGCATGGTCAGGTCGAGGCTTGAACCTTCATGCAAACCTTTGTGGAGTTTTTCAGGGTGTACCTCCTCTTTTACCCAAAACTCAGCTGGTACAGGCTCCAGCTCACCCATGGCCTTAATTAATCCAAGCTCTATAAAAAATAGATATCATTTGTACTAACCGGTCCCATATAAAATGGAGGACATGACGCGCTTGACTTCCTCTACGTCCTCTGACGTCACCTCAAGCAGGAGCTTTTCCTTCCTGAAACAGACAACTGAAATGAATATCAATGATATCACACGGGGAATCAAACGTTCATGTGATTGAAATTATATGTTTACAATGAAGGAAAGTAGATTAGGACCTAGAATAGGGAAGGTCATCAGGATAGGGAATGAACATGTAGTAGTCAGGAAAGGACAGAGACAGCAATGAGTTGTGATGTGAGGAAGCATCTGACAGGGTGAGATGACATGACACCTCTCCAAAGTGGCGTTTCTGGAGTGCTGACGGGGTGCTGCCACCGCTCATCAGTGTATCAATGTCAGGCTGCATTTCCTCAAGCTTTGTCCTATAAACACATGCTTGTGTATCTGTTAGTACTGCTTGCCCCTGAATTTTTTTATCCTATGGTTCGAAGAAGAACTGTATGCAAGAAACCTACTGGTACATTGACATGAGTTTGACACCTGTGGTATGTACTAAAAGACTCTGGGGGAAAGTTCTTAAAAGGTTTCCAAAATGTAATGCTAAAGGATCTGTAAAGGCTGAGAACAAGTGACCTTTAAACTTTGACACCAGGCTCAGGCTCTTAGGATCAAGGATTCCGCTGTTAAATAGTATTGGATGTATACTGCCTCCTGCTGGATGAGCAACAGCACAGGCGCCTATCACAGTTGGAAGCTCAGTTTGCATAATCATGCTAAATTTTAAAGAAACAGTCTACGTCATAGTGAAATAGTCAAATTGGCTGTTGCACATCACTTCGGCACTGATTTATCCCACATAGAGATGCGAGATTTAAAAAAATATATATATATAACCTTTCATTTATGTTAAACCCACCATTCAGAGGCTAAAACAGCATAGACATCAGCCTCAGGGTCAGTAACAAGGCGGAGCAGTTCGACGTCACCGGAGAAGTGAGCCAGAAGTCGCGGCTCCAGTTGGCAGAAGCCTGAAAATATCACACGTTAATGCATTATATGACTCTTCTTTTGTCAGAAGAATGATTCAAATAATAAATACGCAGTGAATCAACCGCCTGGTGCTAGGGTTAAATATCGTCATTGTAAATTCTCCCTGAACAAAGCAATGTAAATCAGAATATAGAAGCACTCGTAGTGTGTCTTTGCATAACATTCTGACACGCGTTATAACTTTTGACGTGCCTCTGAGTTGAACCTTTCCTCAGGACACTGGCAATTGGATAGTGCTTTCTCATAAGTTAGTGAAGGACACGGAGAGGATGGCCAAGTGAGGGCTTCCCTGAAGGAGTTGTTTCCATGGCAACTTGGCCTCTGACTCCACAATGTGTGAGTACGCTTGTTTGGGTTGCAAAACTGTGTGCACCCTACCGTGGCTTTATATCTTTGCTTTTGTAATTGTGTGAAACGTTGTCACTCTTGTTGGTGTATCTAACACTGTGTCATTACATTACCTGCGACAACAAATGTCCAGTCTTTTTCAGGGATGTATATGGCCCGAGGATTAACCCTCTTCACATCTGGCTCGCTTCCTGTGGAGAATAAAGTCAGAAATGAAAAGCGGGAATACTTTGTTGATGTACTGAAGTATATTTTTTCTGGTATCTATACTTTTTTTCAGGCAATGTTTTGATTTTGCACCTTACATTTGAAAACATATCAATACTTTCGACAATATACGGTAGGCTCTTTATTTCTCGAAACCTTTAGCAATGTAAAAAAAAAAAAAAAAAAAAAAAAGACAAATAGAGAAAGGTAAAATCGAGCATGGTTGATTGATCGATGAATCTTGGGGATGGAATAAACAGGGGCTATAAGATCAAAACATTTATGTATAATAATTCTGGTGTTTTTTGTAATACAGTACAGATTTTATTCTTGTGTTTGTTAAAAAAAATACAAGGGAAGAGGATCTTGAGAAAAAAAAGCATATTAACTCGTAATCACAACACTGAGGAAAAATAATTGTAATTCATCCCTTGTGAACACTGCTTGCATCTCCTCTGCTGGCCTTGGTGCTGATGATGCTACATTAACATGACAACACAACATCAAGGTTTACTGACAGTGGAGGAAATCGGACGTGAGGATGCCGGGGTGCTGATGGAGGGAAAGGAGGGATAGGAGGAGGATTGAGGGGGAAATGAGAAGAACGATTTGATGACAAGCAGCTTTCGGCGGCGAGCAGAGGTGCTGATGTTAGCGCCTATGAATCACTACGCACACATCCACATCCAGAAAAAGAGCTGAGCGTGGCCCTGCGTGTCAAATAACGTGGCCTGGCCATGCCGACAGATGGAGGAAACGGAATGGATGCTTTATTCCTGCACAAACAGGTCAATTAAGCGTTTGCCACGTGGATACGGACAAAAAAGATACATAGTCACTCATCTTTACTACCAGCAAAACAAGCAGATTTTAAGACTGCGTGAGTGCGGCAATAACATTTGTGCGCAATGCATTCATTTTGTTATAATTAACGAACCTCATGTAATCAAATACATAATAAGAGTTACATTATTCTATTATTTGTAATAAATCAATGAACCAGAGCCGTATTAAAGAATGGAGTGAGCACCCCTAAGACATACATTGTGCTCCTTACCTTTGACCTGAGGCATCAAGGTGATCTTAAGCGTCTCTCCTGGAATGGTTTCGAAATTCTAGTGTGGGGTAAACAAACAGAAATTATGTTTAAAAAAAAAAAAAAAAGGCAAAAAAGCAGATACAGTCGACTCTCCAATAGTCTTCTGATTGGATTGACAGATATTTGAAGTCATGTCAGCTTTACAGTGCCAACTCACCACAAATGTGGAAAGACAAACAAGAACCCAACCATAGGGATAATTAGGGAGAGGAGGGGGAGGGGATGGGTATGAGCGCCCACAAAGACAATACAGTAAAGGCATTTTCACTTATGGACTTCATGCACTACATTTTAGTTCAAACTCTAAATACTGTATAGACGAACTGTGATTCCAACACTTCACATGATTCCTGCCCTTAAAAATAAATGGAGTACAATTGATGAGATTAAAATGTGATATTATACTCTAAATATTAAAGTGAATTTTTTCATGTCGAATTATTTGGGACACCATGTCTTTGTAATTAAATTGGATTTTTGAGACTCTACAAGCAGGAAGTGTAAGATGATACATTGCACTGGATATTTTATTATTCAAGACTTTCGGACGCATCTTTAAATAGCAACGGTGCTCTAATCATTAGCCCAGTCCGGAGTAATCTGAGAAAAATGCTGCAGGTACAAACAGTTACATGGGCAGCTTTTTTTTTTCTGCAAAGCAAGCTCAACAGAAAAGTGATCAGTTACACTGCACGCGCTCTGATGTAAAAAGGTGGACTCAGCAATTTCATTTCAATCACCAATCTCCCTGCATCCACCTTTAGAAACATGGATGTTGTGCTAAGGAAAGGGACACACCTACATGCGCTCGCTTTGACCCTTAATGTGTTAGCCGGAGAAGGGGGAAATACTCTGCTTCCGCACCTCATTTATTATTCAGCAGACATAGGGAGGGAGTGACAGAGGCAAGGGTCGGTGAGGAAGGACTGCAGAGGCAGGGTGTGGACACACAACAAACAACAATGCAAATGTGCAACAGTGGCAACAATACAAACCAGTAGTCTCGGGGATAAGAGGCAGTCAGAGAAAGTAAATAAATGGAAATTTGACTAAACAGATGGAGCTGAAGTACTTCTGGAGGGCAGTGTTGGCAATTTAGTCCCTTTTTCGATTAAATGACTCTTCATAGGACATATGCACATAAAAAAAAAACACACACACACACACATTTGTATTTGCTTCACGTTGCAATTACAAAGGCTAAGGCTCCCTCTGCGCCACATTAGCAGTTAGATTGGTGCTGACCTAGCAATAAAAAAAAATGGAGTTGGGTGGGAGGTAGTGGGCATTATGACTCAGTAGTAACAGTTAAACTTTGACTTCCAGGAGATCTAAAAACAGATCAAGTAGGGGAGGGTGGAGGTTAGGAAATCTTTCCTCAGCAAAACAACCCCGAAGAACACTTTAAACATGAATTCAGAGATTTCTTTCAAAAGATAATTGCTGAAAACATGCACAAAGACTGATAACTATGCATGCCATGGCAAAAGTACATCAATATCTAAAATGCCCAGCAGAAAATACGCCATTAAGACAAACGCAATGAACCCCCATTCATTGAGTTCTATCAGCCATGCAGAAGGTCATCTTAACACACAAAATGAGTTAGCAGTTAAATATATAAATTTTGCTAGTAACACACTGAAAATACACTCTAACCATGAATATAACCATAAATCTTATCAACATATATTAGGATATAATGCACACAGGATAACATTCTGTTAGCCATGCATATCATTTACTTCTTGCTGACATCAAATGAACAGCATTTACTGTTTATTGATGAAGTAGGATAATATTGATGTTTAATCGGTCAAACACCATCTGATTTTTACAATTTTGAAAAGGCATATCATCAGCTGATATAACCAACCTGGCTGATTAATTGGTTGTGCACTAGTAAAACGCAATGAATGACAATTTTTGCAATGCAGTGGAGATTTCAACAACAGACAAGACAAGGCAGATTCATTCCACACAAAAAAATCAGAAATATATTGGGGTTGTATTGCGGTGGATAAACTCTAACTGCTGCAATTCAGCCTCATAGAATTCAGCACTTACTGGCTTTGATGAGACGATTTTGCCCGTCACCACACTCGTCTGCGACCAACTTGGGGAGATGTAGCCCTGCGGAGTTTTCAAGAGTGAACAAGGAGGGATTCTGCTTGTTTACATACAAGATGTGCCACATCAAACGGGCTCACCTGAGTAATCACGTACATGTAAGTAGAGTCGACAAAGTTCAGCTTGACTTGATTAATCTGACGGAAACAATGCAGACGTTAGTAACTAGCAGAGGAATCAAAGTCAAGTTTATCCTCAAACTATTAAGATTAGGATAGTGACACCCAACCATGACATACTTTTCTGTGCTCTAAAATAATGTCTGGTAGAGGATGCAGGCCCCGGTACATCTGCAACTGCAACAAAGACAGAGGATTAGTCTTTTAAAAAAGATTTCATTCTTTTTTTTTTTTTTTTTTTTTTTTTTTTGTTAACAAATGTAGAGTTGTACTGTACTGTTTTATTTGATGCAGTATCCTCCCGTGTGGCGATGTTACAGGGAAGCGTCATCCTGTTCAAGCGCTCATGTAGGCGCAGTTTCTCAAAGAGAACCTTTTACATTGAGAAGGAAAATAAAAACAACACTAGGGCCTGACGACTGATACAGATTTTTTTTTTAGGCTGATGCTGATATATGACAGAATGAAATTCCCATGATTAATTTAAAAAAAATGAAGAAAATATCTTTTTTTGGGTGCCATAATCATACAACAATGAGAATATAAATATGGATTACAGGCAGAACATTTTACTTTAAAAATTAAACAATACTTTGCTCTTAAGTTTTTGTTTAGCTTTACAGTAGAGAGAAAACTGGACAAAAATCGCCTGATTTCAGATTTTTTTTTTTTTCACCTTTGTCATATGTTGGAATTTGTTTTATGATGGAGCGTGTTAATGCATTTGAAAAGAAAACTTAAACAACTTAAGACAATTAAATCAGCTGCAGATGAATCAAACAACAGTCAAAATTATTTGCGCTATGAGTGTTCAAACCCACTCCGACACATCGAGTTACTGACTTCTCGGATCTGGATAGTGCTGGTGAGCAGGAAATGTTCTCCAGCAGCTAGATGGGCGTCATGCTCCAACTGGCTCATCTTAGTCTGTTAGAGACAACAGCATAAAATAAAAACAACAACAGGAGTGGCAACCACGCAGCAGAAAAGTGTGATTCTGACTGAAGTGGAACACAAACAAACCAAAATGCCCGACTTTTTTGTGCATCCTCTTATGATAGACATCTTCCTCTAATTTGATGTCGATTGGTGGAAACTGTCTCGGCGCCGGAGAGCTAATTTTTTTCTTTTCATGATATCTGATACCCGAGTGGCTGCGTCACACCAAAATGGTGACTGCCTGTTGTTTTTCATGCATGGGTCTTTGAGATTTTTTTTTTTTTTTTTGCGCATCCTATTAATATGCACATGTACAGGGAACACAACTAAATGAGATTTGGTATATAGTGTTGGAAGAACTCTAAAACATAAACACGCACCCCATGGAGACTTTTCAGACTTGAGGCCAAAATCTAAAACCTCTTTTTCACCCCACAGCAAGTTCCAGATTGCCTCATCAATATTAAATACGAGGCCTTCGGCAATGGATTCAACGCACACAAACACGAACACACAGAAAGAAGCAGGCTTCATAGGATCAGAGATGACCTTGAAAGCCCTGCTGCAAACAACACCCGGATGCTCGTGTAAACACATCTGACTCAGCACTTTGGCCAAGGCAGACAGTGATGCTCCTTCTTGACCCCCACACACACACACAAACTTGAGAATTTTCATCCTATTTATAGAAACGCAACACAAGACCTGTTCCCTCTAAAGTCACATCCATGTCGTGACTCACAAGATGTGATGAAGTGAATGATCACGGCCATCTTTTGTCTGTGTCGCACAACTGTGGAAAAATAGCGATGACATAACGCTTGTTGCTTTTGTCTGCTTACATTCAGCAAGTGTGACATATTGTCCAACGCATCTTTGTCCATCTGGATGCAATGGCTCTCCATGGCTGAAAAAAATACACGCGCATTAAACACAAGCATGGCACATTCACAACTGTGAAATAATTTGAGAGCCGAGCAATGAACCCAAAGGACAAGTGATCACCAATCACCTGCTAGAATTGGAATCATTTTCAGCTCAATGTCTGCGTACATCTTCCAAAGGCCCTGGCACTGAAAACACACATGAACATAATACATGAGTATATGTGAGTGAAATTCAAAGAGAACGACAACGAGAAAGAATTTTTTTTTTTTTTACCCATATTTCAGCACAAAGCTTCTTGTTCAGGTAGTAGAGGGAATAGAGCTCTGAGAAGACCTGGGATGGAAGCATGAAGTTGTTCTGTGGGTCACGATGACAACATGAATTTAAAGAGGCTTACATTGGCAGTGGATTCAGGAGACAGGCTTTTGCATTTGTATTTCTGAAGGAGGCACTCGAAGCAGGTGCAAGGATCTTCAGGGTCCAGTAGCCACCCTGCCAACTGAGGGTCCTGGATAAGGCAGCCTGACACTAGAGGTGACACAAATACTAAGGTACATGTTACTTCACAAGCACAACAAATTGTGGTGAGATTCAATAAAGATATGAAATAATTCGTGTCAAACGGTCTAGATCATTGCTTCTCAAACTGGGGCACTTTGGCCCTCGAGGGTCCGCAAGCTGTATCTTGGGGGTGCGCAAAACAATTTCACGTTTAATTGTTATTAGGATTATAAGGGGTCTCTGGACCCAAAAAGTTTGAGAGCCCCCAGTTTAGATGCGTGTTTGCTATGCCTTGTTTCCAGCTGAGGTGTTGTCTGCACAACTGCAGAGCCGCGGTAAGCAAATCCTTGGCTCCGTAGCACACTGTGACGGCGTCTCGTGACAGTATCAGTAGCAGCAGGTCTCTGAGGATGTACAAAAAGCAAAAATATACTTCTACAAGCACATGGGACAGCGCACTAACATACCTTGTGAAAATCTGCTGTTGGGCTTGTGTCTGACAGCAGGCCAGTTTATGGTACAGCAGGAGGTCGTTTTGGCTGAGCGACTTCATCTTATGGCTGCTGTCCACATCATTCATGAGAAGTAGAAGGAGGCCACACACTGGCCGGTCAAAATCCTGCGGAGTGTAGCAGAAGCACAGATCACATTTAAAAACAGTCAATTTCTGTCAGAACAAATTAGGACTGGGTGATTTGACAATGATGACACAGATGATTGAATTTTTTTTTTTTTTTTTTGGGGGGGGGGGGGGGGGGCACAACAATTTTACAGTCGTAACTACCATTAATGGCCAATGGAATCTTAGAAATTGCTTTTCTACAAGCAAATTGATTGAGATTGTAATTCTAAGATGGCTAGCCTAAAAAAAAAAATGCACCCTGCTTACCTCTTCTGACTGCAACTGTGTGGTGCCATCCTCGTACACCAAAGTTAGCACTAGTGCGTTAGCCTGCTTAACATTCTGCATCATCTGCATTTTCTCATTTTGGTTCAGCACCTCAGTGCTCTTCACTTTAGGGTCCCTTTTCAAAATTTCGACCAGCCAGTCAAGGTTGGAGGCACTGGTGGAGGCACCGTCGCTGTAAGTAAACATCATTTGTCGTTGAGTGTGAGTAGCTGGTTTGGAGACTGGTGATGAATGGATGGGCCTCTGCCAAGTGTCATCGTGTGACATTGCTGGAGAATTTTTTGACTGGAGCAACTTGCGTTTTCGCTTCGAGGAGGAGCTTTTCTGGCCCTAAACAAAAAAAGAAAACCACAGTGTTATTATTACACTACTAACATTTTTTTTTAACTTGAGTAAAGCAGTCAAATTAATACTTCTACTTTTCAGTATTTGCAAACAAGTATGTACTTTGTACACTGGGAGCCTTGCTAATCTTGCATTGATTTATGTGTGCATCATGGAAATAAAACCCTAATCCCTTTCAAAGCAAACATTTTGAATCTCAGGTCTTGTAATACTGTAATGTGAGATTCCAAATCGACACTCACTTTCAGCAATCCTTTTGAGCAGGATTTTCTCAATGACTTCCCTGAAAAAGAGAAAGTCAGAGCATTTTTCAAATTATGTTTGTTGCTAAACAGATTTATTGCATATGTGAAAGGAAATGACTCATGCTAACCTGTGTTGGTATGGGATTTAGTTTCCATCAAGTTGGTGCGGTCTACCAGTGGTTTACGAGTGGGGCATTTCACGTCTGTTTTGGAACTGCCACTATTAAGTTGTGCATCCGTAATCTTGAGACTACAGTCAAGGTCGCTCTCTGCCTTACACTTATATGCACTCGCTGGAGACAGCTGCTTATATTTGTCAGTTCTTGGAAGCAGGTGGGGTTTTATCGCAGCATCTTCCCAGTTGTAATTTGTCCATGTTGAATTCTCAGAAAGATTTTTCTCAAATCTATCTTCCGGCGAAGTTATGTCCATGTCTGCAGAAGGGATTCCAAAATCGAGTGTGACCTGCTTAACAAAGGTGGAAACCTTAACCATAGGAGGAGGACTACTGCTAATTTTGTCACACCGCATAGGGTCGTTCCCTCCCACATCCACACTTAGTTTATGTGGACCCTTATTTAAGTCAGTATGTGGAGGTGAGAGGTTTTCTCTCTCATTATCTTCCATGTTGTCAGTTAGCCATGTTACAATTTCAAAATGCTCATTGAAGATTTCATCCAGCCATGGGAGTCCTAAATCCATCTCCATATCCTCTGAATCCATCACTGCATTATATTGTGTCTGATTGACCTCAATATCATAGCCGGTATCGATTGGAGAAGGATTACTGTCCAGGACCCCTGGCCCAGTTGCACTGCTGGGAGGCAATGACAATTTTTTTTTTTAACTGCTGTCTTTTTGACCCACAAAAATATGTTTGACTGATTTCATTTACTGTACCATTGTGTGTCCATCCTTTCTTCCATGGTCTCCTTCAAAGTGCTGGAAGCCTCGGTGTCCATTTGGTTGCTCGGATTGACTCCCACAGGTATTGTTGCCAAGGCAAAGTCAGGATCTAAGCGCAATAAATAAATAATCATAATTAAAGTCATTTTACTTTGGATTTCTCTCCATAGTACAAGCAGTGTACAGCACAGTGGAAACATTTGCCTTCTTCTAATTCTTTTTTTTTTTTTGCATAGTTTCCCAGGGTGTAACCAATACTGATTCAAATTGGAAAATTCTGTTTTGATTTGACAAACGAAATTGTTACATTTTAGAATTGTTGCATCCTTGAATTGTTTTGCAGCCAATGCATCGTGATATGTACCAAATTGTCTTTTATGAGAGATGTACACCAGTTGTAAATCAGTTTGACGTTGCTCATAATTGTTTCTTTGAATTTAATTAACTTGGATATAGTTTGGGCTTTGGAGAGCTTTTACATGTAGTTGCATATTAACCCTTGGGCTGTATGCTAGCCATTTGTGTCCACTGTCCAACCTTCTTTTCTGAACCAATAACACAAACATCTCAGGTAATTTCCTAAGGTTGGGGATTTTGGTCTTATTGAGTAATTACCAAAATCATCTATTTGATTAAATCATATCAAGTTTTGGGCAAAGAAGCAATTTCATGCTATACAGTATTTCAAGTTTCCGAAATGGATGTTTTGACAACTCCAAAAGATACTTATAACGCTGCCTTCCCATAGTAGTAGGTTTTATCTTTTCCTTAAATGATTTCCACAAGACTAGTAGATACGTTTCACAAAAAGGAAAAAAAATCTGCAATACAGCAGGTAGATGAAGTTTTTGTGATATGTATGACAAAGAACCAACTATGTCTTCAAATCCCACTGACTTGGGTCAATTTCTTCCAAGTCAGTCAGCAGACCATCCCGGAACTTCTGCTCAGTGATGGAAAGACTTTTGGTGCTGGGTTTCTCCATCTTGATTGTGCCGTTGTATTCTTATATCTACAACAGAATGCACAATTATCTTTATTTGCTACATGCAAAAAAAAAAACAGAAGGAATCTGTCTATTGAGTTGTCTATCACTCCATAGCAAAAAAATAAAACAGTTGTACAGTACTTGAAAGCTTACATACCCTTGGGGATATGTAAACCTGTGAGCACTGCATGGTGAGAAAAAGGCTGAATGCCCATAGAATCCAAAATGCTGTGGTTATCGTTTTGATATTTTCAGAGGCTGAAGGTGACATGAGTAGAGATGTGCATGTGAATTTTGGTGATGATTCAAAACATTTTGTTTTTAAGGGACATCTAACTTTTGCACAATTGGATGTGAAAGTTTATCAACACTTTTGGTGTGTAAACTTATGAGAACAATTGTACACTTATTAATTAAAAAAAAAAGAAAAAAAGATGTTTGGCTAGTGAGTATATGCGGTTCAGCGAATGGATGAAATATATAATACAAGATTTCAGCTTATAAATGAAATTGCAAAGTAATTTATTTCCAATCCATCAACGAGAAAACAATAACAAGTGCTTTATTTACCATAAGACTTAGACATTTCAAACCCACGAACAATCACACTCATATAAAGGTTAACAGTTATCTTAACAGAATTTATTTTAACGCAAAAGCAGAATGTCAAAATCAACATGGTGGCCATGCATTCATTTCCCTTGACAACTCTATGGGTTTCCTCTTGTCAGGTTCATTTGTCGCTCCAGGTCTTCAACAACTTTCTGCAGGAGTTTGACATCCAAGTGGAAGCAGATGTAGAGCTCCCTCTCTCGTCTGAGGAGAGAACTGTGCTCCAGCTGGGAACGCTTCGTTTTGACCTTGCCTGTGATTTCCTGGATGGCCTTTTGTAAATGCTGCAGCAACAATTCGGCTTCTTTGAGTTTTTCCATCACCTCCTGTGGACAGCGGATGGGAAATAAGATGCAAAATCAGAGATCATAAGTCAACTTTCATGCTATAACCCCACTGTGACATACTGACTATCAGCGCTGATTTTGTCTGATCAAAAGCCTGATTGTCAGATGATGTCTTCGTAAAATTATCCTGAGTGATTATCCTGCGGTGTGGTGTGTGTTACACGTGATTTGTCCTCTGTTATCTGCTTAGAAAATGGTTCAATGTTTATTGGAGCAAACACATACTGATAATCAGATCTACAGTAAACTGATTAAAGTCAGAAAAAGCCTGATTGTCGGATGTCTCTGGACGACTATCATGAATGACTGTGGGGTTTGTTATGAGTGATCCTCGAAAAACATGTTTGTCAGACAACTGTAAATGGTGAACCTGTTCAATATTTACAATACTACAACTCCCCTTTGTGTGTGGTCTATAGTAGTCTAGATACACTGTGGCCCCAGATTGCCTCTCACAGGCCAATACACCAAACACTGTTAAGACCATTAAGTGCACAGTGCACCCCCCCACTATGTGTGGGGTATTTCACATTATAAAATTAAGATGGCAAAAATACGTGTGTTCCCTTCTTTACATTTGTGTCTCGACTGGACATACTTGTTGGTACGGTGAAAGTGCCTCAAAAAAGGGAACATTGTGCCACCAGCTTCCCACACCAAGAGTCATTTAAAAGTCTAACTTACATTCGGGATTTCTTCTGAAAAGTATTGTAGTTTGGTGGAAAGGAAGAGAATGTGCATAACAAAACAAAAACCAACCCACCTGTGCATTAGGACAGAGGAGCTCCTGGTCAGCAGCGGCTGTAGGACATACCTGTGGCCCTAAGACCAGCTGCCGGAACTCAGTGGTAACAGCCCCGTGAAGGGCCTCACAGTGGCCTTGAAGTTGAGCCACTGTGAAGTACTGGTCCCGGCCGGTCGCTGCCAGCGCTTCATGTGACACCTTAAGGTTGTTTGCCAGGCCACAAGCAGCCTGGTCCAATGCCTCGTATGTCTGAAAAGGCTCTATTCTCCCATGGGAGGAATCCTGTTGAAGGATCTGCAGGAGTCTAGGGGAGAAGAGTGGTTATACAAGTGAGAAAACTATCTTGTTGCACCACCTAATGGTTGGTAAATTACAGAAGCATTGCTGTAAATGTGTTGCCAGGCAAATAACTGTGGATCTAAGCTCGGGACCAAAATCTTGAGGAGTATCATTTAGCAAAAATAGTGCTTTTCACATCATCAAATCTGGGTGTCAGGGAACTATGATGGGAGTTGAAAAGTTTAATTTCAACAAAAACAGTGCTTTGCTGCCATCTTGTGGAATTCATATACAAATATAAACCTTATTAACCTTGAATTAAAACCCTTCTTTAACATTTATGACAAACAATATAGTAAGCCACACAGCAGTATTTTTGTAATCCTGCTCATAGTCAACACTCTGCAAAATCTCTGAAACATGTACAACTTGAATTTGCTGAGTGTCTACATGATGTCACCAAAGCCCTGGCTAATAGTATGCTATTAACTAATTCACTCCCAGTCATTTTCACGGAAGCAATCCCCTTCTCTCCCGGCTGTTTTACTGGATTTTGACTACTTTTGCAAGGTCAACAGAATATTGTGTTCTATTGCTATCACAACATGGAACCTACCAAAAGAAAGATTAGAGTCTCTTCTTTCATCAGGAAATAAAAGGTCAATTTCTATCGGTTTCTGTTTTGCAGCAATTAGCATGGGAATATAGCTAAGTTTCACCATTATTCGCAAATCTGCTTAAAACAGTGGGGGAAAGAGTTACTTGCAACACGGCCCTGTTGATCTGTTATGCTCTGCTGCCATCCGCAGGCTGTTTTTGTAATAACTACAATTGCTTCAAGCATTCCCTTCAGTTCAGAGGCTGCATCAAAGCCTTTTGTAAGCTCTAGCCTAAAAATAATAATAATAATCAATAAATAAAAAAACGTTTAAATACATCTTTGGGAGCATGATAATATTTAAAATAGAACATATACGTTTTGGGGAGCAAATGAGTTAATTGGTGTCAAGAAAGGTAATGTTGAAGTGATATTTATCAACTGAGATGTTCGGTGTATCTGCCACGAGTACAATATATATAATATATAATCACCTTACCTTCTGAAAGTGGTGTCCTTGCAAGTGATGAGTGGGTTGGGCTTCATGCTTAATGCTAGCTCGGGATGTGCCAGAGCCTCAAATCTGAGGGACGTGGCTTCACGTTCCTTGACAAGCCTGCTGTTCACATTGGTTAAATGGCTCAGGCAGCCTCCCCACTTTCTTAACTCAATCTGCTGAGCCAAGTGGAGGACATCGAAGGAGGCCTTCTGGCGGAGGAGATGATCACATACCTGGTAGGAAAATTTGACACCAATTTTATTATTTCATTTTCTTTTTCATACTGTTAGTGGGTATATGCACAAGTTACAGTAACTAAAGACAAAGAGACATCTGCGATACACAGTACACTGCATATTTTTAAAAAATTTGAATATGCATCACTGAGCCAAAAGCATTATAAAATGGGGAGTAAAAAAGAAGTAATTAATTCTTACATTAATGGGTTGAAAATCGGGACCATACATGCCAGCATCCTTGCTCAGTATTTTTTAAGAATACACAAGAGGCCATTTCGCTAACAAACCTCATCCTGTCGGGTTGTAAGATAGTTCTGCCTGGCCAGTTGCAGGGCCAGGTCTCCCTTCACCACTGGCACATTGAGCAGCCGGGCAGACTCCCGAAGGGCAGGGGGAACCGGTCCGTGGAGCAGAGTTTGGATTTCCATCTCCACGGCTTGCAATTCCATCCTAGAGGCTGCCTCACGCATGTGAAGCGAGGCTGAGTTGGAAATGCTCTGGTAGGGCAAAAAGGTCAACCAAAAGAAGTGACGCTGATGCACTGAACTGTCCAATACATTCTAGTCGTGGTGTTTACCTTGATGCTTGAGGACTTTTCAGACAACCAGTCCAGCCCGGCCTTGACGCTTTTCTCTTCTGCGGTGGCTTGCATCAGCTGGTGCTGGGCAACGATGTGCGCTCGCTGAAGTCTGCCCATTTCAGTTCTCCTTTGTTCCACTTCACTCTTTTCTTTGTCCTCCTTTTCCTCTTTACCCTCACAAGAGCTGAGATCCAACACCTGGAAGTGCTCTGAGCAAGAGGTCTCAACAAGGTCTGCGAAGAAGTGCTTCCTAGTGAAAGCGGAGAGCGTCTTGGTGTTGCGCTCCTCTTGTTGTAGATACGGATTCAGAGAGAGCTGAGAAAGAAGAGGCTCGTGCCTTCTGCTGGCGGATGCGTGTGCGGCCTCCGGCTGAACGGAAAGGTGCGATACCAGCTCGCCCACCTCGTCTGCAAAGCTTTGGAGCTCTGCATTAGTATTCGCATTCTCAGCTCTGAGAAACGCATTAGCCTCCTTTAGTTGGGATGCAGCGCTCTCAAGTTCGGCGACGAATCGGAGGTCGACATCCACGCGAGAAGCAGCCATGGCCTGCAGCCTCTTGCAACGCTGCTGCTTCAGCGCTTTTTCCTTAATTAGTGCTTGGAGCTCTGCTTCTAAATCTTTTACGGTCACACCCTCCTCAGCTGCACTGCTTTCTTCGGATGGTCCAATGGTTTTTAGGACCTTGACTAAGGCTGCCTCGTCCAGGATGGGCTTGCCACTCTTCTGGAGTTCCTCATAAGCCCGTACATCCTCTGTGGTCAAAACATTACTCTGGTTCAGGCTCTGACAGACAAAACGTAAGAAGTGAAGGGTTTCCGGGGAACTGTTGAAAAGCCAGTCAAATTCAGAAGCCTCTAGTGAAGATGCGTCGGGATAGTCCAGGCGAGCCATGGCCTCCACAAACTGTTCACCGTTTAACATGGCACATATGTTGTTGTTGCACAGCTGGATGGGAGGTTCCTAACAATAAGGATGTTACAAACAGTGTTAACGTCTGTTTTCGTTCCAATCCAATTTATTTATAAAAACATTTAAAGAAACAAAACAAAAAAACAACAACAACAGAGCTGACCAAACTGCTGTAACACCTCAAGACATGTCCAATTTTATGGTTGTATTTTGTGCAATTGTGATCATTTGACTATACTGTATTCATCGTTGTGCATGCAGGCTCATTTTCAGTTTATGAGGGAGGCACTTCAAACATGGGTGTTTATGTTCAAGAACATTACGGTTCT
Organism: Festucalex cinctus; assembly: GCF_051991245.1. NCBI lineage: Eukaryota > Metazoa > Chordata > Actinopteri > Syngnathiformes > Syngnathidae > Festucalex > Festucalex cinctus. The sequence goes on from NC_135426.1 coordinate 14,772,088, forward strand.
TTTGTTTTGTTCCCCCCATTGTGCTTAGTGACAACTGGCAGCAGTTGAGAAGCACTACCCAAAGAAAGCGGTGCATTCCACCCATTAAACTACAGTAAAAATAAACAAGTAACGAAATGACAAAACTAATTAACATTGCTCCTGACGGTAACGTCGAAGGGACGCTGTTTTGCGCGTGACATTCTTTCATTTCAAGTCTATGAACACTACAGTAACAGTACTCACAATTTATTCCACGGACTCAAGTTAGCAGCTAGCAAGTCACCAGTCACCACTTGAAGCGCGCGCCAAATTCATGCACCATACGTCATCAACAGGAGACGACGTCGACGGATGACGTGCACTGCTTTCGACCAACCGCGTGCGAACTAACCATTTATTTTTCCGCTCGTGTTTCGCCCCTTTTAACTCCCTCAAATAGAAATCGCCACAATCCTCAAATCAGAACTCCCATCGTCCTCGCACTACAGTCGACAATAACTGGTAAGGAAAAACAAGATTACTCGGGGAAAGTGGAACGTTTAAGTTTTTTGATGATTTCTCGGTGTAATTTTATGAGGACCCTGTTAAATCGCATTTTCTATGTAACCCTGCTAAATCGCATTTTCTATGTATTGTTTAAAACGCGCCCGCTAAACATCTCACGTTTTTTTTTTTTTTTGTTTGTTTTTTTTTTTTACTGTACATGCCATTAGTTTAACCCAGGAATGTTCAGATTTGTTCTCAAGAACCACATGGGATTTTTAAGCGGAGAAATGAGCCAGTATGCCAGTTCATAAGCATGTGGATCTGTAAACTTTTATTTTTTAGTATTGGCTTCTAAGCCAACCAGGTGAAGGTTGTTTGCGAGGTGTTTATTTTCTTATTTCAATAACTACTTATTTAATAATAATTACTCCATCTTTATATGAAATAAAATACATGCACATTTCTGTATTGTAGTAGGTGAACTATTTTATTAATAATCAAATTCATGTTTACTTAAAATTGTTATCATTTGCAATTTCACGATAATTAACAAATTATTTAATAAAAGAAAATTAATGTTTTAGATTTTTTTTAAACAATGTTTTCTTTACAGAACAAAAGAGGGAGATAATGACATTCAAACACCCCAAACCAAATAACAACCAGCAAAAATAAATAAATTAAACATTACTGGTTTTTTTTCTCTCTACTGTCAAACTAAACAAATGCTAAAGGATAAAGTATTGTAAAGCAGTCAAATATTATGTCTGGAATTAATATCTTTATTGTTTTATGTGTTAAGGGACCAAAGAAGTCAGCTATTGGAATTTTATTCTGCAAAATACTTGGCATCGGTCTCAAAAAATCCATATCGGTCAAGCCTTATTATTTACGATAAACCGCAAATTGAATAATACATTTTAATGTTCCAATGCAGTTTAAAAAACTGCTACATTATTGCAAGAAATAGAAGACTGGATTAAAGAATTGAGTGGGCCATACTTTGTCCATCCCTGGTTAAACCTGTGGAATTCCTCTCTCGTTAGTATCATATTTTTGGCATTGCATTATAAAGTGTTACTTAATACTAGTGCGGGGTCCATCTTGTTATCCTCCAGGTGCTGACCCAAACACTGAAACATGGTTCGAGCTAAGACATGGATCCTGACCAAACATTTCGACGGCTTCCCCAAGCAAAGCGACTTCCAGCTCAAAGAGGAGGAGCTCCCAGAACCTAAAGATGGACGTACGACTTTTTTTTATTTTATTTGACTTTAAAATATTAAACTGACGTCCTTGTGTCGATTTGACATCGCAGTTCTCTGTTTGCTTTATTTCAGAGGTACTTTTGGAGGCGTTGTTTCTGAGTGTTGACCCTTACATGAGGTGGGTGAAAAGAAGTTGATTCTAAATGCTGTTGCCTTTAGAATTCATTTTTAAACATTTCTAAATCTCTATATCTAAAGCTGATATTGTTTATTAATACATATTTATTTATTGCTTGTATTTGTTTAAAAATACATAGGAAGAGGATCTTGAAAAAAATAATTTCTTATTCAATTGCAATCGCAACAACAGATGCAGTTATATAATTTTTCAAAATTGTTGTATCCTATTTTAAAGTGATTAATAATGTGAGTTGAAAGTCTGTGTCGCCAAATGTATCAACGCCATTTTTGTCTCCTTAGGCCGTTTAGCCGCGTTCGCATGAAAGAAGGAGATGTGATGATCGGAACCCAAGTGGCCAAGTAAGGAGCACAACATTTGGGGGAGAGCACATCTTGCACATATGGTTTAGAGCAGATGCAGAGAAACAAACAGGCTGACTCATTGGGATGGAATTAGAATGTTTTGAATTACTCACTCACATTTTTCCAGAAAGCTTCAAAGTTCTTTTCCGCTTTGTTGTTCTGTAGAGTGGTCCAGAGCAAAAACACAGCGTTTCCCGTAGGGGCCCACGTCGTCGGGCGTGGTGGATGGAGGACACACACTGTGTCGGACGGGTCCGACCTCGTCCCAGTCATGACCGAATGGCCACGGGACGTTTCGTTGTCCTTGGCGCTGGGCACTGTCGGCATGCCTGGGTAAGGAAGGTGTTGTAAAGTGGTTCAGAAACATCTTACACCAAGCACAAAAAAATAAAACAAATAATGATTTCATTCTAATGTATTGAACAAAGAATTAGAAAATCTAAACTCAATAAACCCACAAAGATAAAAGGTGCAATTCTTACCGCACCAGGTTGACGGCTCTGTACGGAATCGAGGAAGTCCTGGAGCTGAAATCGGGCGAAACCTTGCTGGTGAACGCGGCGGCCGGGGCGGTGGGCTCGGTGGTGGGGCAGATCGCCAAACTGAAGGGCTGCAGGGTGGTCGGTTCAGCGGGGTCCGATGCCAAGGTGGCCTTCCTCAAAGAGCTGGGCTTCGACGAGGCCTTCAACTACAAAACGGTTGCCTCCCTGGAGGAAGCTCTGAGGAAGGCGGCCCCCGACGGATATGACTGCTTTTTTGAAAATGTGAGTCAATGCTCATCATAGCTTTCGAATGACTTTTTTTTTTTTTTTTTTGCGCTAATTTCGATTTATTACTCTTCAGGTGGGAGGCCCTTTTTCAAGTGCTGCCATATCACAGATGAAAGAGTTTGGAAGAATAGCCGTGTGTGGAAGTATAGCCACATACAATGACACTGAGGCTCAGACAGGTATGTACTCCTCTTTCAATTGAGTGACTTCATTACAAGAACAACTGTCTATTTTGCATCTGACAGTATGTCACCGCTTTGCAATTTTCTTTTCAGTAGGGGGCGACATTGTGCTTCTGATAAAGTAAGGCAGAGGTGGACAAACAAGTTTTTAAATTACATATAAATAAGAGCAATATCATTCATAGATGAGGTTAAATTAACAATGTGTATGTAAAGTAGTTTAATTCAAGTTTTTAATTGCATTATTTTGTTGGGAAAATAAAAAGGTAAATGTAAAATTATGGTTAATAAAATTATCATTAATTTTTTCACATGTAATTTTAATTATTTCACAATTACAGTGGAATTAGTTCACTTATGTATTTAAAAAGAAATGTGTAATTTTTTTGAGCCAACGACCTTTTTTTGTGGAAATTAGAGGTTTATTGTTGAGGATCTAAAAAAAATAAAAAAGTATATTGACTGAATTAATCCAACAAATATGATGGGAATACAATGCAGTTGAAAGAAAGTGTAAATTTGTATGCAAAATTTATTTTTTGAGTAATTAAATTTCATGGTTAATATACTTTTTTTTTTACTATAATTACTTACAGACTTAATTAAATAAGTCTGTTTTTTTTGTTTTTTTTACCATTTTTATTAGTGACAATAAATGAATTATTTTATGAGGTAAATGAATATATGATTGAACTAACCTAATTGAAGAAAAACAGCTAAATTAATGAAAAACTAAGAGAGGAACCTATCAGGAGCCATTTTGTATTTGTCATTTTGACAGGCTCGTATCCTCAGATGACCATGATCGTCAAGCAGCTCAAGATGGAGGGCTTCTTGCAAAGCAGATGGGAACGAAAGCACCCGGAGTCCATCAGGAGGCTCATGGGCTGGTTGAAAGAGGTTTGTCACTGAAAAACATGTTGCTGTTCGATTTCCTGGTGTTCTTCCCACCTCGTAAATAATTATAGTTTTTTTGTTTCCGCCTCACAGGGTAAACTGCACAGCCGCGAGCACGTCACCAAAGGCTTTGAAAACATGCCGGCGGCATTCATGGGAATGCTGCGAGGAGAAAACACCGGCAAGGCAATTGTGGCTGTCTGATGTGAAATCCAACTTTCGAAACCACAGAAGAGCAATAATAATAATAACCCAAGGTTTTTGTTGCTGTTGACATTTTTGAAAATGTATTGAAAATTTACAAAACTAATAAATCACGTTGAACTTTTCACAGCCTTTGCGCAATACTATGATGATGCAATTGCCAGCAATTATAGCCTTAAGTCTTTTTGGATATGATGTCACAAGCTTGGCACACCTACAGTGGAAATAAGAAGTAATACTCACCCAAATTGTTGTCCAGATGCAAGGTTTTTGTTCCATATATTTAAAAAAAAATTGACACTACGACAAATTCCAAACTTTTTCCACCATTGTGAGGGATCTCATTCAAAAGTATCAGTTAGAAATGTACAAAAGAAGTTCCAAGGTATTAAATATCCAATGGAAGTCAGTAAAAACAGTCACCATGAAGTACAGAAACAATGGCACAATTTCTAACAACTGGACATTGCTCTAAAATTGACAAAAGATGAGAGGAATATTAGTCAGGCAGGCTGTCAACAAGCCAACATAATGTGTCTGGGCAGTGGTAGGCTAGCAAGACAGAAACCATATTTTATTTAAACAAAACAAACAAACTTCCGGTTACATTTAGCAAAAATACAGTTGAAACCAAATCACTTTTTGGCCATAATTCCTAAAGGTGTGTAACACAGTATTGCTGTCTTAATTATTTGTATTTGCTTCTAAATCGCCTTACTTGGATAAATAAAGGATATGTCAAATACATAATATACCACAGATTACAACCATCATTAATGATTAAAGCCTCCTGCTAAAGTGGACCATCGTTGTGTTGCCTGTCATTTTAGGCTGATTTCAATCTCAGCAGGGGGTGATGAGAGGCTCGTCACCACGGTTACCAAAGATGCTGTTCATTTATTATAGTTAATTGAACCACTTGGTTGTGTGGTTGTTGGGGCAGAGCTGATGTGTGTAAACTTGTCCTTTCATATGCTGGGAAATCAAATGTGATTCATTTGGAATATTATGCAATAAAATATAGGTTCTGAGCTTGTATGACATTAACAAAACTCAAATGACTAAAACAAAAAAAAGTGTAGATGGCACCCTGTGTAATTAGACCTATGTGTGGGGAAAAAACTAACCTGTGAGGTATGCATGTGCATGTAGTTACATTTCAGTGTTTATTATTCGTTGGCCTTCAGGTTGCAACCACGTGTTGAACTCTTCTAGAGGAGCCAGCAAAGTAATGGCAAAAGAAAAAAAACTGGATTTTTTAAAAAAACAAGATTTTTTTTTTTTTTAAGTATGTGCTGGCTGTATACCCTTCATTAAAAGGCACTGAGCATACACATAGCAATAACCGATGGTTGGAATTGACTATTGATACTTGCCGTAGTTCACTTTTATTTTGGAACGTAGCACGACTTCCTCCTGTAGCTGTGTTGAACTTGAAGCAGGGAGGAGTGTCTTGCAAAGGAGCAGTCGAGCCTGCGCAGAAACTGAGTCATTTTCCATTTCGCTGTTAAGCGTTTTGCAGAAACGAGGTGTATTTTCCCCCGCCAACAGTCGCCATGGTTTTTGTCTGCATTGAATCCTTGGTAAGTTAGTTTTTCGTCAATCTATTTTGAATCCTTGCTTTTGTTTATACTCACCCAAAATAGCCTAATTTCGCATGTCTTCACGATTTCTCCCACTTCCCACCCTTTGCAACAATTTATTGTAAGTAGTGGACTTTCAGCTGTCACGTTAACTACGGGAGTAATGGTTCAGACCTCGAAGCGAAGTAATTACATAAAAGTAATTATTAGAGTAGATTGAACATATATAAAAGGCGCAAAGTGTGTCGTTAATATTAAAAACGGAATTAATAAAAGCAGCTCAGCAGAGTTAAGGGAGATAACTCAGGAGGCATTGGATAGACTCGAGCACATTGGGGCCGTGTCCGGTTATGGGAGCTAACAGTAATGCTAATGCTAACGCTAAAGCTAACGCTGACGCTTTCGTCACCGGCACACGCAGGTGGCACTGGCTTCACCCTAACTTTTCCAGACACACGGCAATTCTAATCCAAATAATGTTAACGACGACAATAAAAGTTAATTTTAACTAGTTTTGACCCGTGAAAGTCAGAATTTAATATCTATATGTATTTAAAAAAAAAAAAAAAAAAATGTCGACCTGTTGAGGCGGCAAAACGGGATACAGTACTTTAATTTTTCCCCTTTAAAAACAAAAACTTGATTAGTCAACTACAATATGCTGCTAAATATGTCATTCAAATGTTTTTTCTTCTTTTAAAAACTCACCCTAATCAATTTGCTTGCGGTTCATCTCGCTCAGTGCGTGTCTAGGATCGACTTAAGTTATTAGAAGCGAGATGGCCGTCATCCAAATGATGATGAATTACCTCAAAATGGAGATCGAACCTGGTCATCACCTCGTGCTGACGTCACGTTGCGTTCGTGGTCAGCCGGAGAAATCGGCTATCCAAGTTTTGACAAATTATGTGGACTGTTTTATTATTTATTTTTTAATTGACTATACAATTTTGGGCAAAATATGTAAACGGCTTTTTATTTATTTATTTATTATAATGTTGTAGAATGACTTTTACAATGCTTTCATAGCGTTTTGGCATCTTTAGTTTGTGCTGCATTTATTTGTTCATCCTCTTACTATATCCCATTTCTTGATTCCAGGAAGAGTTTGAGGGTTACCTGAAAAACAGTGGAGACAAGCTCATTGTGGTGGACTTCACAGCCGTGTGGTGTGGACCCTGTAAAATGATCGGCCCAGTTTTTGAAGTGAGTTGATGATGGCGCCCGCCAAATTTTTGATGAAGTTGCATTTATTCTCCGTCGAATATGTAAAGATGGCAAAACAAAAGCTCATATGTTGGTTTCTCTTGTAGGCAGCGTCAAAACAGTCGGAGTACGCAGACGTGATTTTCCTTAAAGTCGATGTGGATAAGTGTGACGTAAGCTATCTATTGCTTAGAAGCTGGAGTGTTCATAAAATGTTAAGAATCTTAATGTAAATGTAATGAAAGTTTTTCCAAGGTGGAGGTTTTCATTTGGTTTTTATTTCCAACTTGAGCTCTTTATACTGTTTACATCCATTTGTATCTCTAGGCTCTGTTATTGTGGTCACTGTTAGTTAATTGAAACCCATGTATTATCAATTTTTGGATAAGGGAGCAATTCCTCTGTAATATTAGTTTCTGAAAATAGATTAAACAAATTACTGTTCTATGGAGTATGAATGACACAATTTTGATTTTTAGTTGTGGAGATTCCCTCTGACCACAGAGAATATATATATATATATATATATATATATATATATATTTTTTTTTAAATCTAGGAAGTGGAAGTTGAATAAAACATTTTCATAAAATACCTAATTAAAAAACAAAACAAAAAACTTTGTTTTCTTGCAGCAGCAAATTTCTGCCACATCAGGAAAAAAAGACAAGTTAAGTTTAATGTTTTAACATGAGTTATCACTTTAAAACATGAAATTGATCAAGTTTTTTTTCTGGTGTGGCAGCAATATGTTTTTTTTCCAACCTGTGCTTTGTACAAACAAAGTTGATTTGAAGTTACAAAATTATAATAATCATCAGAACTAATGTTCAAAACTTTATTTAGCAAAAGAAATAAAAAATAAACATTCCCCCACAATTACAGTCGCAGCCAAAAATTACCAACCATATTGGATGGTACAACTGAACAAGTCCAGAGGGTTAACCAGTGACGTAAACTTCAACTGTAGTCGCAAGAGTTTGTTTAGGACTGGGAAAAAAAAAGTGACAGTTGCACCTTGACTGATTTCCACATGTACTTTCCAGGAAATCACTGCTAAATTTGACATCAGCTGCATGCCCACATTCCACTTTTATAGGAATGGAGAGAGGGTAAGCATAACATGTTTGTGTCAACTTGTCAAGAGTTGTTGTGTTTATCATTTTGTATTTCATATTTGTTTGTTATTTTTACAGATCGAGTTGTTCTCTGGGGCCAACGCAGACAAATTAAAGGACTTAATCGCAAAACACAGTAAACCACAATAACAATCTTAATTCCACCCAGCATCCATCCTGTTGATTCAGTGCATGTCTTGTGTTTGAACAACTGACAAAGTCAGTTCAATGAAACACTTGCTCAAATATGATATTCTGTGTGGTGTTTCCATCTTTGCAGAGTTAATAAATGGTAGCTTGAGAACCTTCATACTTTTTTTTTCTTTTTTTTTCTCATCATGAATGCACAACAGCCACCAAGTGTCAAAAGCATGTAATTAACAGCCATTTATGCTTTAATTAAAAAAAAGTTAGTTTACATACACTGGACAAACACATCCATCATTTTTACAAGTATATAGCAGCATATGTTCAATACTGTTATTTCTTTATATGAAAAAATACAGCTTTATTTTACAAATTGTTTCTTGCTTTGCTGGAGATGCTTTGTGAGGGGGTCCTATTCCAAATGGGGTTCGGGTTGAACAATTAGAAGTGATAGTATCCCGACCGCCGTTTCCTTCAATGACAAAGGGGAATATTTTAGGATCTGACTGTGCTCGATCCATAAACGGAGTAATACAATTCCTGCTTCAATCACAACCAACTTTGTGTGAATTTAAAAGCGTTACCTGGAGCAGTCGTGTCCACTCCAACCTGGACTACAGTGACACCTGTTTGGCCTGATGCATCTGCCTCCATTCAGACAAGGTGATGAACACACAGCTGTCAACGCACACAATATAAGTCAAAACACATTGCTTTAAGCGTCGGGCGTCACCGACCTCCCGTTGACGATCGCTCACCACTGTGACAGCGCGTTCCCGTCCACCCGGTGGGACAGTCGCACTGGTAGGGAGCCACGCAGCGCCCTCCGTTCAAGCACGGCAGGATGCAGATAGCTGTTGAAAGAGGGAGAAAGATGTTGCGCTCCAATTCCTAAAGCAATTTAACATGCAATTATTTTTCCCCAAGTACCTCTTTCCATCTATTTTAACGTACGAGCAATAAATTAATCTTCCCTAGTGAGGATAAGCAGCACATAATGTTTTACACTAAATAATATACAACCCCTAGCAAAAAGTATGGAATCAGCAGTCTTGGACGAGCACTCGGACGTTTTATTCAAACCCAGATAAAAAGCATGAAACAGTCGTAAGGTCATTCCAAAGTGCAACATCTGGGCTTTCAGAAACACTAAAAGAAGTGAAGAAAAAAAATTGTGCATTTATTGAAGATTTAACCACAGCCATCTCACCAGTGCCTTTGCCTGACAAGCAGCCCCATATCATCAAGGACTGTGGGAATTTGGATGTTTTCTTTAGGCAGTCCTCTTCACTGGAACGGCACCAAACAAAAGTTCCAGCATCATCACCTTGTCCAATGCAGATTCGTGACTCATCACTGAAGATAACCTTCATCCACAGTCCATGATTGCCTCTCCTTAGCCCATTGCAGTCTTGTTCTTTTTTTGTTTAAACGTCAATGATGGTTTACTTTTAGCTTTCCTGTATGCAAATCCCATTTCCTTCTGTCATATACATTGACTCCAGCTTCCTCCCATTTCTTCTTCATTTGTCTTGTTGTGCATTTTCTGTTTTCAAGACATGGCCTTTAGTTGTTTGTCTTGACACTTAGATGTCTTACTTGGTCTACCAGTACACTTGACTTTTAACAACCTTCCCATGCTGTTTGTACTTGGTCCAGATCTTCGATACAGCTGACTGTGAACAGCCCACATCTTTGGCAACAATACGTGTAGAGTTACCTTCTTCAAGAAGTTTGATAATCCTGTCTTTGGTCTCAAGAGACATCTCCCTTGTTGGAGCCATGATTCTTGCCAATCCACTTGGTCCAGCAGCCCTCTAAGGTGTGATAACTGCACTGTTTTTAACTGCTGACTAATGAGCAGAACGTAATTTGAGGCAGGTGCCCAATTAAGAAAAGGATATTGACTGGTTGTTTTCTTATTTTCTTCTCAAAATGGAGTGATTCCATATTTTTTTCCTAAGAATGGAGTGATTCCATATTTATTTCCCAGCACTTGCTCTATAAACGTAACATTTACTGACCAGCACAATATTTTTTCTTCATTTCATTTAGTGTTTCTGAAAGTCAAGATGTTGCACTTTGGAATGACCTTATGACTGTTTCATGCTTTTAATCTGAGTTTGATCGACGAGTGCTCGTCCAAAACTGGCAATTCCATACTATTTGCTAGGGTTGTACATAAAAATGTTTTGTTTTGATACACTACACCAAACCGGCCTTATCGTGAATGACTAAGCTACTCACGCTCCTCGCAGAGCCGGCCCATCCAGCCCTCTGGGCAGGCGCAGGTGTTTGGCCGTTGACACACGCCTCCGTTCTGGCAGGGCAGCCAACACACAGCTGAGACACACATACCAAGTCCAGGTAAGAATGCATGTATGAACTCCACCTGTTCTCATACTTGAAGTTGACATGATGTTCTTTTTCCATTTGTTAGTTTGCAAATGAGTCATTCTTGCAAAATAGGAACTTCAAAGGCAGAAACTGAACTGTCATGCTGACTACCCAGCGCCGATTCCAACAATACAGTACAGTGAACCCTCGCCAATCGCCATATTGTGATTTAGAGTATGTTGTTTACTGTAATACAGATTAATTTGTTGCTTACGTTTGTTAAAATATATGTTGGAAGAGGAGCTTGAAAAAAATAGTCGCAATTTAGTTGCTGTTTTTTATGGAGGACCAAAACTGCCAAAATTCAAAATAAATAAATGACTAAATAAATAAATAAATGACTAAAAGTGAAAATAAAAATGAATCTAAAAAAAATATATAATTATTTAATTATTATAATTATATTAAAAAAAATATATATAAATGGAAATAAATCAGTTTTTATTTTCACTTTTAGTCAATTTTTGTATTTATTTAGTTATTTATCTATTTAGTCATTTATTTATTTATGTATTTATTTATCAATTTATTTAGTAATTTATTTATTTATTTAGTCGTTTATTTATTTAGTCATTTATTTATTTTGAATTTTGGCAGTTTTAGGCCGTACTGCCAAGTCGAAATGTTATTCAAATGAGGGGGCGGTCCTAAGCGTGTCTTGGGTTGGACTCCACCGTTGCAAACTGCCTGTCATTGGTCGAGTCATTGCTCAGCGAACAAAAAGTTTCGCTGGCTTAGGACCACCCCCTCATTTGAATAACATTTCGACTTGGCAGTACGGACCCGAACTGCCAAAATTCAAAATAAATGACTAAATAAAAAAATAAATCAATGACTAAAAGTGAAAATAAAAACGGATTTATTTCCATTTACAATTTTTTTTTTTTTAGATATAATTTTCGAATTATATTGTTTTTATATTCATTTTTTTTTTCACTTTTAGTCATTTATTTATTTCGAATTTTGGCAGTTTTGGTCCTCCATAGTTTTTATGACGCTACTATGCTAATTTCCGTAACCCGTCTATGCGGTTTCACGTTATGTGTTAGCATTCAGCTAACAGACGGACAAAATTACATGGTTTGTTTGAACATTTTGTTTGTTTTGATGTGTCAATTTCATCCATTATTGTCTCCCATTTCTTGACAGTGAAAGGATTACATTTAAAAAAAAAAATAAAAAAGTCTTTTGCTAAGTTAAAATGTATTAAAAGCATGTGGAAGGGATGAAATCACGTATTAAAAAGGTTTTTACAATCTCCCTATTTGGATTTTCACCTCAGGAACATACCCTCGTGATAAACGAGGGATCACTGTACATGCAAATCAAAGAGACTAACAGAGGACAGAAACAGGCATCATGTTGGAAAGGGGAGGAGGGGGAAAATGAGACAGACGTCGCCATCAAAACCGGGCTGGAGTGCGAGTCCCGTCTCCACCCTGGCGTGGGGCTCTCTACCTCTGCACGTGGGAGGCGGCGTCCAGCTGCCGTTCTCCAAACACCGGCTCCTTCCGAGGCCCTCCATGGCGTAGCCGCCAAAACACGAGTACACGGCCACGTCCCCGAACTGGAACACCGCCCCCCGCACCACCCCGTGGGCCACGTGGAGGGGGGGGCCACAGGAGACCCCTGTACAACAGCCCAGATGGAACGACCCACCAGTTACTCAACTACAGCGGAGAAATGTTTTCTAAAGACCCTCTCGTAACCAAACATTTATTTTATTTTATTATTATTTTTTTTAATTAATGATTCGTCATGATTTAAATTTATTTTGCGGATACCGTTTTGAGTACTACTGGCATATCTGGGAGTAAATTAGCTTGGAACCTAATTGAGAATTCAAAGGATGACGTCATATGCGCAAGGGAGAATACAAGCAAGCTGACCACACTTGAGCTAGACCAGAGGGTTATGAGACAATGGTTGCTATGGAAGCGCATAATTAGACACGGTGACAGTGTTTGATGCAGACTCAATTGGTTGGGATCAAAGCTTAGGTGAAAACCTCAAAAACGAGATAAGAGAGCATATGAAATATAGTAGAAGCCCTTTTTGAATTTCCTTTGGGCAGTTGTAACAAAAAATCGTTTTTAAAAAGATGACCCTTCATGATTAAAAACAACAACTTAGTTCTTTGCCAAAGTAATACTTTTATTGTGATGGCCAAACTGCGACGGGGGTTCACTGTATTTGGTTCGTTAATGTGCTTTCCTGATTGGTCGAGCTGGTAGTTAAACGGCACAATCAAAAATAAATGAAGCACACTATTTCAACACGTAAACATTATGATTTGTACCAGACTCCCTCTAGTGGGACGTGAGGAGACACTGAATTAAATTCTTAAAGAAGAAGTCAACCCCCCCCAAATTACTTGACAATATGTTCTATGCAGCCCCACGAGTCTAAATATGTTTTTTGGTTAATATTGCATTAGTGCAATATCAGGTAAGCAGCAAAATCCATCCCGTTTTATCAATATCATAAGTCGGCCATTTTGCCAATTGCTGTCGAGTGAAAATGACATCACTGCTGCTCAGGTGTCCGTAACAACCAATCACAGCCCTGAGCAACTGTGATGTCACCTTCAGTCAACAGTAAGTGGCAAAATGGCCGCCCCCTGAGATGGATAAAAACAGCTGGATTTTGCTTCATAATTCATATTCCACAAAAGTAATATTAATCAGAATGTCATGTTTAGACTAGTGAGGTCATATATAACATATTATGGTCAAGAAATGTTTAAGGTTGAGTTCCCCTTTGAGCACAATTCCGTTTTCAGCTAAATTAGGTAGAAATGATGGACGTACTCTCGCACACAGAGCTGACGGGGCTCCAGGTCTGGTCCGGCCTGCATGTGATGCTGCCGGCCGCTCTCACTTGCTGCCCTTTAGGGCAGCCCACCCGCACCGACTGACCCACGTAAAACTTGCGGGCCTCGGTCCTGCCGTCCTTCAAGCCCGGAGGAGTGGGGCAGATTTTGGCTGTGCGTGGGGGAAACAAATGAGAGATTAGCATTGCTAGTTGGAATGTAGCCATCGGCTGCCTGTTTTCTCACGTTGGCAGGTGGGGAAGGTGGAGCTCCAGGTGTTGCCCCCCATGCAAATCACCAGGGCATCTCCCACCAGGCTGTAGCCTTTGTCGCAGTTGAATTCCACAGCGCGTCCAGTAGTTAGGTTGTGTTCTTGAATCTTTCCGTGCAGCATCTGCTTGGGGCTTTGGCAGCCTTGAGTCACTGAAATGACACAATTAGATCATCATTGGCATTATACCAGTGATTTTGCAAAATCTTGTCTGCTAATCTGTCAGTGTGATACTGTCATGTGACGCAGTGTCATGTGAGACCCCCTTTCAAATTTGCAGCTAGCGAGTGGAACATGCACAAACACAAGGTTGAAAAAAAAAAGAAATTATAGTTAAAACGTAACATTAATCCAACAGCTATAACGTTCCAACAATATTGTTAATTCGACCGCTAGCTAATGCTGGCTAACTTAATAGCGCATAGCATCGGGCCATAGTAGCCACTTGTTGATATACTGTAATTGTGTATGAAGTTGTTTTTCATCAAAAAAAGATGAGTGAAAATTATGTGAAATAGTTTTAAATCCGAAATGTTCAACATAATCTGCTGACAACAACATCATCTGATTGTCCTGACTAAAACGTTGACAGTTTTTGTTGACTAAAACAAATACAATTATGTTTTCTTGGACTAAAATAAAGATTAAAATGCTAGACTTATAGTCGACTAAAGATTGACTAAATAAAAACAATTTGAGGTTGACTACAAGTATAATAAAAACTAACAAGCGTGATTGAAACTGGACTAAAACTGAGACGAAATTTAAAAATGGCAGATAAAATTAATACTACTTGACAGTAGGGGTCGGAACCTCTGGCTACCTCACGATACATGAAAATCCTGATTTTCAAAGGCAATTTGGCAGACCAGGAACAAAAGCCGTTAAAAGTCGTTATCCGACTGATTGTTTCACATTTTTTCCATAAAAGTAATTATTTAGAAAACCCACATACCACCACACTTCGAAGAACTTAAGTGAAATTGGATAAATGTGCCCAGGGTTTTGGTGGTTACCGTCACAGGAAGGTACGGGCAGGCTCCATGTGCCATTAACCAGACAGACAAGCGTCGTCGGGCCAACCAGCTGCAGGCCGGCGTGGCACGTGTAGCTGGCATTGTGCAGGTACGTTTCTCCCGTCGCCTGCACCGTTGCGTTCTTGACTGTCGGGGGAGGCCCGCAGGACTGTGCTAGGGAGACGACGCACGCCCGCATGAACAAAGCGTTGGGCGACACCACTTTGTCGCCTGCCTGAACAGACTTACCAAGACAGGCCGGTTGCGTGCCACTCCAAGTTCTGTCTGCCTGGCAGGTCTGGACAGAGTCACCCTGTGGGAAAGAAAATGAAAACGATACAAAAACAACTTATGGGATATGTATGAAAAGTATGCATGTACAACTACATGCTCCTGAATGAGGTAAAATTGTGCACTAGCAGGGAATAGTTGGGTTTCTTCCACTATAACTACGGGCTTGCTTGAAATTTGAGACTTATGACTTGCACATTAAGGTTTTAACCACATCACTGGTTCGTTGTAATAATAAAAAAAAACATTTTATGGTAATGGCATGGCCATAACTACAGTCATTACTTCAGTCCTGTCTTTTATACAGTTCATGTTGCAAAAAGTCTGTGCTTCCTCGGTGGATCAATACAGCATAATAGCCTCACTTTCCTATCAAGGAAGTATCTTATCTCTCTGTGTGCTCAGCAGAACAATGAGCATTACAGAGAAATCACGTGACTTTCTGTAACTGGACTCTTAGCTATTACATCCGCGTGGTGGACTAAGAGTGAAACTGCTCAGGTATTACAGAGAATGACTCATGTAGAAAAAACAAAAAATGGCAAACTGTTCACTAGGCACTTATTTTAAACCGTCAATACTAAGCAAAAACGCAGTATAACAGCACACAACTGAGTCACTTATAATGAATATCAAGCCTTAAAGATGTAAAAACATAAATGATGAATGAACAATTGGTTTTCTTTTTCTAGGATTAATAGTTTTTGTATCTTAAATTCACATCGTGTATAGCATCAAACTATTTTTGTTGACGAGAAGGAAAGCTAAATACTCACAAGCAGTGTTCATTATTAAATGTATCAATGTGTGTGGATCGCGACAGACTCGTTTTTCTAGTTGAATATGACTCGTTCTAACAAACCAATCAGAATAATCTGACGCTAATGTGGGCCAGCGAGCTGCGCTCTCTAAGAACAAACGTGAAATCTGTTTGGTTAATTTAAAGAAACAGTCCCATTGCAAATATAGCTTAAGTAACATGGGGCAACATTTCTGATTTTGAAGGCACCTCTGTGGATTAGATTGACACGGCAACACAGAGGGTGAAATTTGATTGGACAAAAAAAAAAAAAAACAGCATCCATAAACAGTTCAGCCAAGAAGAATGCTTTAATTGAAGAGAATAGATTTTTTATTTCAATTCCATGGAACAAATATTTGAATTTAGGTTGTAAATGTAGGGCAGTGCTCACGATAGTGTTGTTTCAGCTTTGTTTGGGTTGGGTTTTGTTTTATTTTGGTAAGGGGGTTGTGTTTGTCTGGTGTTCTTGTGTGTTCCCCTGTCTCGTTATGTCTGAGTAGGTCCACCTGTGTGTCATTCCCCTTCCCAGTGTGTGTTGACCAACCAGGGCCCTTTCCCTATTTTGTTCCCCAGATATTTCCCATTAATGTTGGTGTATTTAGGCTGTTGGTTTTGTCTTGTCTGTGTGGGATCATTGTCTATGTTAGGGGTCCATGCTAAAGTTTGTTTTGAAGAGTCGGTCAGTTGTTTTTTTTTGTGTCTGTTCCAAGTTATGTGTTTAGTAGGTTTACCAGTGTTGCCAAATACTAGTTTACCCTCGTAACCACGGAGAAGTTTTTCCACGTCTGGTCAAGTTTCTCCACGTCTGGTCAAGTTTCTCCACGCCAAGTGTCTCCCTCACGTCCATGCCAAGTCTGTCCACGTCATGCATGCCCAGTCTGTCCACGTCATGCCCAGCCTTCTCACGTTCCATCCCATCCCTTATTTAGTCAATAAAGTTATCTCATTCCTGTTTGTCTCCCAGCCTTGTTTCTCCGCCTTTGGGTCCATCTCCCCACAACCACTCGCTCCACATATGACAGATAGTGTTTTTTTTTAAATCACATCTGAGAATAAATTGAGCAACTCAACTAATATGAAATAAAATCTTGTGTTAACCACAAACCTTAATCTCAAAGCCAGGCAGGCATGAGTACGTGACAAAGTCTCCATAGTTGTAGCTGTCCCCCTCACGCACACCGTTCACAAGAGGAGGGGGTTTATCACACACCACCGGCTCACACGAGACCGATGCGATGCTCGGAGCCCAGCTTCCACCCAGCTTATGACACAACAGAAAAACAGAAGAGATTTGGTCTCTCGTTGGAGCAACTTCCCGTTTTTACTTGCATGTTTCATACCTGACATTCAGCTAGCGCTGAGCCTTGCAGGTAGAACCCGGCGGGGCAGGAAAGGGTGACCGTGCTCCCGACAGGAGTGACCTCCTTTCCGATGATCACCAGGTGAGGGATGGAGTAATTAGCAGGTAGAGCACAGGGAACGGGGCGGCAACGGATGCTGTACTTGGACCAAGTGCCATCACTGAGGCAAGAGAGAGTCGCTGTTTGTGTTGCCAGCTCATAGCCATCCTCACATCTAGAAGAAGAGAGTGAAAACGTTTAGTTTGGATATGAATACAGAGAAGCCCCATGCATCATTGAGGATACGTTCCAGATGCACCAGCTATGGATTTGAAAACATTTTCTGCCACTTTTACAATTTGCTACACACAGGCTCACTTAGCTAAAGATTTTATTATTATTATTATTTTTATTTTTTTTTAGAACCTAGGCTGTTATTCGTGTACTTGAGCCGAAGCCCTGGCTTGATAGAAAAGTAGTGCTTCGGTTCCATCCGTAGCATCTTAATGCCGAGGAGTAGCATCTTAATGCCAAGGAGCAATGTTGACGTGACGGAAGAAGCTCCTGTCTAGGTGTTTTCCTGCCACCTTGTGGCATCTACAGGAAATTATGAACATTTATGGCATCAGATTTTCGGTATTTGCAATTGGGCTCCATCCCTACAGACTTACTCTACTGTAAAACTCACAAAATTAAACTGCTGTGAGTATTGTTGTCACTGCTAATATCCTTTAGCCTGTCTATCATATGTTAGCATTAAGCTAGAAGATTTGTAGACACAATTATATGGTGTGGTTGAACAAGTTTGTTTTAAAAGAGTGTATACTATGTTTAAATATTGTATTGTATGTGCCCCACTAGTCTAAACATGGTATTCTGGAATACGAGTTAAGCAGCAAAATCAACTTGTTTTTATCCATCTTAGGGGGCGGCCATTTTGCCATTTGCTGTTGACAGTGAAGTGCCAAAAAGGCCGCCACTGTGTCATTCCTATTCCACAAAGCAATATTAATCAGATAGTCAGCGACTTCCTCGGCTTGTGGGAGGAGTACAAATACGTATTATTTTTTTTTATATATATAGTTTGGTCTGGAATGTATCCACCACGATTAACTGGGGTTCACTGTACAATCTCGTAAAATGCAATTCCAACTAATCCCTTGGCAGCAGTTTACCTGTATGTGACATGGTTTGGGAAGGTGTAGGTGTCTCCTTCCACTTGGGAATGGGCAACAGCAGGAGGTTGTCCACAATTCACAGGCACACAGCTGATCCTCGGCTGACCCCATCTGCCATCTCTCCCACAGGAGAGGTGTGGGTAACCCCTTGGCTGGTAGCCGGGCCTGCACCTGTATATAATGGTGTCTGGGAAGGTGGCGCTGCCGCCCTGCAATACAGTATTTGGAACTGTAGGCGGGGCAACAGTGCACCTCCCGCGGCCACACACAGGTACGCCGGGGTTCCACACCCCTCCCTTCTCGCAGAAGGCGTGAGCCGGACCGAGCAGCCTGTATCCCTCGTCGCACTGGAAGTGAACTTGGTCGCCGCAGGCGCGGTCGCGCCCCAGAACGGCCCCAAATTTCAAAAGTGGGAGGGGGCAGACGCAGGGTCGACACTGGGGAACGGTGCCGATCCAGAGTCCTTGAGCCGAGCACCGCAAGACGGGGTCGCCGACGACCACGTACCCTTCAAAGCAGACGTACTCCACGACGTCGTCGTGGTTGAAACTGGAGCCGTTCAAAAAGCCGTGGCTTATGTCCTCGGGCGGATCGCAGCTGATAATATCGCATCGTGGCACTGGTTTGTCCCAGAGTCCGTCAGACTGACAACGACGCGTCGGCTCGCCGTGGATAGCGTAGCCTTCGTCACATTCGTACTTCACCTTGCTGTTGACGCCAAACTCGGACCCCAATATTCGCCCATGGGGTATGGGAGTGGGCTTCTCGCAGTGGGCAGACACGCAGGTAACAGACTCATGACTCCAGGTGCCATCAGCCTGACAAACACTGACTGACTTGCCTTTAATGAGGAAACCAGGCTTACAACTGAGTTCAATCTCCTCATTATATACAAAGTCTTTGCCTTTGAAAGTGATATCAGCGGGGAGTTTGGGAGGCCCACATGACACCAACTCACAATGAGGTTTTTGTCCATTCCATTTTCCATCAGCCTGACACGTAATACTATCACCACCCTTGAGGACAAACCCCGGATTACACGTATAGTGTAGGATTTCAGGGTACACGAAGGCACCACCGTTAGCTGTGCCATTAGCCACAGGCCCTGGGTCCCCACAGGAAACTGGACGACACACTGGGGCCTCATTGGTCCACATTTGCCCCGATAAGCACTGCCTCACTGCTTCTCCCTCCAGCTCATATCCGTCCTCACAGGTGTATGTGACCATACTGCCTTGGGATGTGTCCGTTACGTTCACGCGGCCATGCTCAGGGCTCGGGGGCGTCACACACTCAGCCGGGACACAGGAGGGCGCCGTTCCGTTCCAGCTCCCGTCTTCCTGGCACGCCAACCGTGTCGGGTTCGTGAGGTCGTAACCTTTGTGACACCGGTACTCGATGGTAGTCCCGTGGAGGAAGCTCAGATCTCTCGGGGATCCCCCGCCCAACTCCGCGGCCCTAACGTAATCCCCGAAGTCGATGTGAGGAGGCAGGCCGCAGTCAGAGGGCACACAGACGGGAACGGCACTTGACCAGCCGAACTCCTCGCATGTGAGGTGGTCCTGGCCAATTAGCTGGAAGCCAGGGAAACAGCTGTAGAATATGGTGACACCGAAGCCGTGATCCTGACCTTCCACGAAACCATTTTCAATGGGCTGTGGAGGGGTGCAGGATATCTGCACGCAAACAGATGGCTCAGCACTCCATTCACCACTTGCTAGGCACTTGAGAGTCTCCGGGCCTTGAAGGCGGTAACCGCGGCGGCAGGAGTAGGTAACACTGTGACCAAATTGAAGTTTTGTGAAGGACACTTTTCCGTTGGCAATCTGTTTGGGAGGTGAGCATTCGATTGGGCGACAAGAAGGCACCCCTCCAATCCAAAGTCCCTTCTCTCCGCACAGGACAGTTGCGTTCCCCACTAATTGATACCCAGTCTTGCAACTGTACAGTGCCTTGCTGAGGTACATCAGACCCTGAACGTCAACAATGCCATTGGAAATCTCCACAGGTTGAGGACATTCAACGGGAATACACTCTGGGTATGGGTGACTCCACTTCCCATTGGAGAGACAGGAAACAGAGTCTTCTTTGCTTAAAGTGAAGCCGTCCACGCATTTGTAGGTCACCACGGAGTTGAATGGAAAAGGCGGAGAAGGTGAGGAAGGGCCACCGAATGATACATCAGGCAGAGGCCCGCAAAGCACCTGCTTGCACACAGGGAAGGTGCCATTCCACTCCTGGGAGGGCAAACAGCGAAGGATCTGCGGCCCCTCGAGGATGTAGCCGTCCTCGCAGGATAATTCCACAGTTCCCGTTTCAAAGTCCAGGCCTTTCAGAACAAGATGGTTCTCCTCCAGCTGCGGCTCTGGACACTGCACGGGTGAGCACCGCGGACGCCTCGACTTGTCCCACCGGCCGTACTTGAGACAGGTCCAGACGGCTTCGCCGACGAGCTCGTAGCCCTCGTCGCAGAAATACTCCACTTTACGACCCACTTGGAAGTCCGAGCCCTTGTAGTGTCCGCGCGCAATTTTAGGAGGCGGGTCACAGGTTAAAAGCACGCAGGTGGGCGGCTCGTTGTCGGACCACTGGCGGTTGGCCTGGCAAACTCGCTCTGGGCGACCCACCAGTCTGTAGCCCGCGTTACAGGCATAGATCACCTTGCTGTTGAAGGTGAATCGACCTCGGACCTTTTGGGGAGAGAGAGAAATGTGTCATTAGATGTGCGCATTTGTCCATGTATGATGTCATGTTAGGGTTAGTGTGCTATTTATGCTAGTACGCTCACCAGTACTATTGATGAGCCTCATGAAACTTTAACTCAATTAAATTTGATAAACCCTATGTATGAAATCTGGTGTGTGCTCTGATGCTAACCTGAATGTAGCCATTTTTGAGTGGCGGAGGTGAGGAGCAGGACACAGGAACGCAGGCCGGCAAAACTCCGCCCCACTCTCCATTGGCTTTACAGGTCCGCCTCTTCTCCCCCCGGATCAGGAAACCTTTATCGCAGCTGTATGCCACGACGGCTCCGAAATTATAGTCACTTCCGCTCACATAGCCCCGATCGATGCTGTCCGGTTTGGAGCACCTCACCGGCACGCAGCTGATATCATATGGTCGAGGGTCCCACTCCCCTCCCAGAATGCATCGCAACGTCGCCGTGGTGTTGAGCACAAAGCCCTCCTCGCATTTGTAGCTGACTTCCGAGTTGCTCGTGTATTTGGGTTTGCCGAGCGAGTCCAAAATGGCGTGGGGGAGTTCTGGAGGGCGTAGGCAGAAGTTGGCGATGCAGTGTGGGGCCTCCTCTCCATCAGGGGGCGCCCAAACGCCCTGAGCGTTGCACACCATCTTGGAGTTGTTTCCCGCCGTGTAGCCGTCGGTGCAGTAATAATTGGCGGTGTCTCCGAAAAGCTGGTGGCTCTCGTAAGGCTCGGCGTGGTCAATGGCTGGCGGGGGTCCGCAGGACCGAGGCACGCACTGAGCGGAGCTGTCGCTCCACTCGCCGCTCGGCAGGCACTCCCTGGTCTCGGAGCCAATCATAGTGTAGCTGTCAAGGAGACCGAGGGAAGAGGGTGTTATTTTAGAATTTGGCAAAGCCAGCCCAAGCCTACATGAGGCCCTAAATTAAAATTGATTTGGGGGTCCTCCAGTTCTGTCAATAACATTGATTTACAAAGAGTACATTGTAATTGGTTTATAATTGCTTATACACTTCAACATAGTTCCTTGGCACCAAGACGATACAAACCGGCGGCAAAGCACTATTTGGTTTAAAGTGAAACTCGTCACCTCATTTCAAATTAGTGGCAGGTACTTAATTCACTTAAGCCTTGGGCCGGCTGTGAATAAAGGCGTTGGCATGTTCACATTTTTTTTTTTTTAAGCAAAGCTGTATAATGGAATTTACCCTTCCTTGCAGACATAGTGCACCTTATCCCCCAGTTCATAGCTCTCTCCTCGAATCACAGCATCTCTCAGGGCCGGGGGGTCGCCACACAGGATGTTGACACAGCGGGGATAGGGCCTGCTCCACTCCCCTGTATCTTCACAAACCACTTCCACGGGGCCCTGTGGTCTTTACATAAACAAACACTTGCAATTACATCACTCGAGTTGTGACATCAAAGCTGATTAAAACCAAAAAAAACTGTATGGCCACAGAGTACGTACGAGACACCCTGAACAAAATGTTTTTGTGCTTGAGGTATCGTTGGATAATCATATGTTTAAAGTTTAATAGAAGCATTTACCCATACCTGTACCCTTCCACACAGCTGTACGAGACAGTCGACTTGTACGTGTCTGTGGTGAGGGTGTAGTAAGCGTTCCGAACAATCGGCGGTCCCCCGCAGGACACTGGATGGCAGACAGGTGGCGTGCCGCTCCACCTCAGACTAGAAAGACACTGGAACTCGTAGGGGATTTGAGGAAGGAAACCTTTCATACAGCTGCAAACAAAGTTGAGTCATGCATGTCAAAATTCGGAAATCCTGTCAAGGCTATTAGTTCATAATGTGCCGAATGACTTTTGATCATAAGCCTCTTGTAATAGTTAACTCATTCACTCCTAGCCATTTTCACTGAAGCAACCCCCTTCGCTCCCAGCTGTTTTACTGGATTTTGACTGATTTTGCAAGGCCCACAGAATATTGTGTTCTATTGCTATAAAAACATGGAACCTACCAAAAGAAAGATTAGAGTCTCTTCTTTCTTCTATCTGTGTCCATTTTGCAGTAATTAGGATTAGAATATAGCTAAGTTTCATCATTATTCACAAATCAGTTTAAAACTGTGGGGAAATCAGCTTGTTTGCAACATGGTCCTGGTTGATCTCTTATACTCTGCTGCAACCTGCTGGTCATTTTTGTAATAACTACCATTGCTCCAACCGTTCTCTGCAGTTCAGAGGCTTTATTACAGTCTTCTGTATGCTCTAGCATGAAAAAAAAAACATTAAAAAAAAAACGCAGAAATATGTCTTTGGGACACATAAAATAGAATGTATTTATACGTTTTTGGGAGCAAATGAGTTAAGAATCACAAACGGGGGGAAAAAACAACATGGTGGTTTAAAAGGTACCTGAAAGTCACCTTGCTTCCATAGGTGAAGTTGTTTCCTTTCATGACGGAATTCTCTGGAACAGATGGCGTTGGGCAAGATTGGGCTGTTGTGCAAACACAGAGGAATGGTTAAACATTTGCAAAAGTAAACATCAGATAAACCACAACTCGTTGAGCGCCCATTGCTGTGATTTGCCAGTGTGTCCGCCATATTGGATGTGGCAGATGTGCACCTAAACAAATTTTAGCAAATATACTAAAGTTCTGCTAATCACCTCTGCAGTACGGAACGGGCTCGTCC
The DNA here is from genome assembly GCF_051991245.1 of Festucalex cinctus. Lineage (NCBI taxonomy): Eukaryota > Metazoa > Chordata > Actinopteri > Syngnathiformes > Syngnathidae > Festucalex > Festucalex cinctus. The sequence continues at coordinate 14,795,886 of NC_135426.1, forward strand.
CAGCTTCCCGTCTCTAGGCACTGCAGTTGAGCCGCTCCGATTAATTCGTAGCCATTCTCGCAGTGGAAGACCACTTTACTGCCCATCAGGAAGTTGCTGCCGTCTCTGTGGCCGAAATCGGGTTCTCCTGGTAGGTCGCACTTGACGGGCTCTGCTCAAACAACAAATAGATATTGCCTTCTTCCTCTCCAAGAGAAAAACATGTTTATGTGGATAGTTTGCCCGGTGGTGTGAAGTAAGAGTAAAGTCATTTTTAACGTTTTACCTTTTATGAAACTCTTTTGCTGCTAAGTACTTCTACTTTAACTAGACTTGTTTTTTTTTGTTTTTTTTAACACAAGTATAGTGTATTCTACTTAAGTACAATGCGTGAGTACCTGCCACCTCTGCATTTACCTGTGCAGTTTTTGCCATCGCCACTATAAGGGTAGATACAGGTGCACGTGTAAGAGCCGTCAGTGTTCCGACAGCTCGCGTGAGTGTCGCAGTCCGATCCCAGGGCGCACTCGTCCACATCTGAAATACACACAAAGGATCACATAACACGTACTTCCATCTGCGTGGATTCAAACATAATGTAACGTGAAGTACCGAGACAAGCCGGTGGATTTCCTCCCCACTTGCCGCTGTTGGAGCAGTGCACCTTGGCGTCACCCAGCAGGTAAAAGCCGTTGTTGCACTGGTAGACGACCGAGCCGCCGGCGTGGAAGTCGTCCACTTGAAACTCGCCGTTGTCCAGGGGTCGCGGAGGCCCGCAGGATACACCTGTTAGTGAAAGTTGCAATTCATCCCACAAATGCACAATTTAAAAGGGACATAAACAGGCTTTTCAACAAGAAGCCAAACATTTATTTACGTTCACAGCTGGGAAGAGGGTGGCTCCACTCTCCTTGATTTTGGCACTGGAGAACTGGCTCCCCCACCAGGTAAAAGCCGGGATCGCACGACAGCTGAACCTGTGTGCCAGGACTCGCCTCCACCGTGGAGGCATGAAGGTGAGGCGCAGCATTCTCCAGCTGTGGGCAGTCTGCAAAACAAACAATGACCAGGTCACACTGATGGCAATTGCCTAATTGCCTAATGGTTGCCATAATTGACCGGGATAGACTCCATGCACGCTTACCTGCGCAGAAAATGCTGCTGAGGTTCACCTTGACTCGGCCTAGACCTCCACTGAGAAAGTCTGGCCAGGCGAGAACATTCCCTCTGTGAGGGACGTGGGAGTCGGGGCAGCTGCTAGCGAGGACCTTGATCTGCACAATAGCATAGTGCTTTAAAATTCTTAGCCCGTGTCCTACTATCATGACCAGTACTTGTACTTGAAAGTTAAATACAACTGAAGTACTGTGCGTTAGGCAGTGATCACTCTCTGTTTTTTTTTGTTTTTTGTTTTTTAATGAATAATAAATCAATGAGATTTCATAAATACCTGTTGGGGTGTTAAGACGCGATCCCAGATGTTGAGCTGGCTGATGGAGCCAACAAAGGATTCCACAGGGTTGAAGCCTTCACCTCTCTGGTCTTGGTCCTGACCCAATACCAGCGCCCCTCCACCTACAGGACAAGGGTCAAGCCTTAACCATTAACAATCATAGCAACAAAAGAGATTCTGATAAGTCCTTGCAAATTCATGGATCAACTTCCGATTTTTTGTGCTCTGTCCGAAACCACCTGCAAAGCCACAAAATGGCACCAAAGCCATGTTGAAATAGGACCGTAGTAAAGCATGTTGCTCAGTCTCTATCCCCACAAACAGAAAAGGTTTACTGTACTTATACACTAAAATTGCAATGGCTGCATGTGAAGTGAGTGGGCAGAGGATAGCACTACACCTGGGATACTGGTGCCGACTGACAGGCCTTTGCCTCCATCTGAGGGCTTGCCGTTGATGTAAATCCTCCAGTCGCCATCCCAGCTCCTCCAGGACACTCCGATGTGGTACCAGCTGCCGGTGTTCACCGCCGGGCAGTCGGTAATTCGCTCCTTACCGTTCACGTACAACACCCACCTGTACAGACATCACCGGGGAGTGTTATTTCCAAGGACTCCCCAACGTTCAACATAACTACTATGTCGGGATAACAAGTTACAATCTTATGAGAATGCAGCTGTAATATTATGATATTGAAGTAAATGTTTAAGAAGGGAAAAAAGTCTTTTTTCTTTATCTTTTTACTTGAATAAAAGAAAAAAACAATAATATTACAATTAGAAATTTATAAGTCTTTTATTCTGGAAAAATTCTTATATAAAAAGCATTCAATTTACATATAGAGTGAACCCCGCACATTCAAAATATGGCTTTTGGAAATTCACCGTTATTTTTAACCTATCCTCCATTTTTTTGCTGAAAATATTTTTGTAGTATTTTCTAGGGTTGTAACGATAACGGCAATATCATGATATTGTGATGTTAAAACTACCATATTATATTGTCGTCGTCATGTCAAGATATTAAAAGCAGCACATCTGTTCAAAAAGTCAGGTTGATTTCCATTTGTGCAGTTCTAGCACCCTCAGGTGGCTAGTTTTTTAGTGCAGTTTAATTTTCACAAGGCCTGTTTTGGCCCTTCTGTGTTTATAAACCGAGTCAATATGTGGAGGAATTCAATGTGTGCTTGCATTAGCAAGTAAGTGCCTCAATATTAAGTGTTATTAGAGATTGTAGGTTGTTTATAAGCATTGCTGCAACGCACAAAAGCACAATACTGTATTGTCTTTATTATTATTATTATTTTTTTAGTATGAGCTCTTTTTTTTTCCTTTTTTTTTTTAACAATATTGTGACCTTTTTTTGTATCGCCCACCTCCCCACAATATCGTGATAATTATCGTATTGTGACCTTCATATCGCGATAATATCGTATCGTGATGTGTTTGGATATCGTTACATCCGTAGTATTTTCCAGATTCCACAAGTAGTGGGAGTTCACTATATCCTCAAAAATAAAAAATAAAAAATCATGCAAGGCTGTCAGATTTTTGTGATTCGAAATCAAAATCCTTTTTTGCCCCAAGGTTTTTAACCCTATGTCAAATGTAAGTATGAGTAACAGGTTTAGTATGTTTATTTTATTGACGGTCCCCATGTGTAGGTTTACACTTACTTTAAATATGATATAATAATAGATTACAAATTACTTTGTGGACTCCAAGCTATGGCTTTTGGTCCCTAATTTAACAACTACTGTACTACTACGTGTATTACTGACCCGTTGTAGTCTATGAGAAGAAAAGCGTTATCGCTGCCCTCCACGGCATAGGAGATTGGCGTGCCATAATTTGTGGTGTCCGATGACCTCATCCAGAAGGTGCACGTGATTTCCATAAGTGCCGGCATCACTCCATCCATCAACACGTAACCATGGATACCTGACACCTCAAAGTCCAGATTGAAGGCGGAAGACATTTCTGGCAGTGGGGGAAAAAAACATTTTTAACCAGAATGATAACATTTCAATTTCAAATCTTCCTCCTCTCATGGGCACCGAAAACATTTGTGCATGATCTGTCCTATAGTACCTGTCTCACACCTGGTTCCGTTGAACCCAGGGAGGCAGCGGCAAGTGTAGGACCCGAGACCATCCAGGCAGCTGGCCCCGTTCACACAGGGGTTGGGGTCACACTCGTCCACATCCACCTCACAAAGTGGACCCGTGTAGCCCTCCACACACTCACACCTGCAAATTAAGAACATTTATGAGAAAACTCCCCATATATAACTATGACAGTCACTAGTGACTTACTGCTCCAGGTCATTCACCTGTGAAAAAATTAAATGAATTCACTAGAACCTTTTCAGGTGATCTAAGACAGAGCAGAGAGTATTGTTGTCTGTTTGTATGTGTTGCTGCTCCATGTGTGTTCAGTAGCAATTGGAAGGTTTATAATTATTGGTAACAACAATGCTAATTTCCGTGAACCTGTTTATGGTGCTTTGCATTATATGCTAGCATTAAGCTAATAGACAGTTGGTAGACAAAATTATGGTTTGGTTGAACATTCTGAAAATTGCTTAATGTTTCTGTACCAAGGGCATCCACATCTTATTCCTTTCAGTGACTCTTCCAGTCTCTCCTTTGCAACACTCAAGTAAACGAGACTAAGTGCAATTTCTGGAGAAATTGCGTGGGAATGCTGAAAGCTGAATGCCAATACCTGACTGCTAAGATTTGAATGCATGTGGAATGCTTATGATGTAAATTGAGAGATAAATTCTGAAATTATGACCTCTTGGTTACTGGACAATGCGCTTTACCAACTGTGCCACCGAGCAGTGGAAGACACCTGGTAATGATGATAAGTTATATGTATGGAAGTGGGTGTGGAAAGCGATACTTAGAAAAAGTTAAATGTCTGTTCCATTGAAAATTAATCGAGAATAGGTCATATTACAAGTTAAATTGTGCAAATACTGTAAGTAATGTGGAATCAGACGAAATATATCCCGGGAGGCGTGAATTTTTGAAGCTAGTTGAAATTTGAACATTGTAAATTGGATGTATTATGTGGGAGTTGTTACACGGCAAAAAAGTGAGGAGAATAAAAATCACAATAACATATGTGGGAATGCTTCAGCATTCCCACAATAAACCAAATGGAATGGAATTGAATGTATAAATCACCTGAAATCATTCATGCCATCCAGACAGGAGGCGCCATTAAGACAGGGGGCGCTGCTACATTCGTCGACGTTGACCTCGCAGCGGTCCCCCGAGAAACCGACGACGCAGTTGCAAGCGAAACCGCCCGTCAAGTCCTCGCACACGCCGCCGTTCTCGCACGGCTCGGAAAGACACTCGTTGATTTCCATTTCGCAGCGAGGTCCTGAGGAAGTCGGGGCGCAGGAAAAAAAAAAAAAAAACATGCAAAACTTGTGTTTTCAGAAAAAAAAAAAACTAAAACTATTTCGAACCTGTGAAGCCGCCGGTACAGCTGCATGTGAATCTGTTGACCTCATCCACGCACACGCCTTCGTTCAGGCAAGGGTTCGAAAGACATTCGTTCACCTCCGCCTCACACAAAGAGCCTGAAAACAAAGGGTAAAGTTGAATTTGTGTTGAAGTTGCCATGTAGAGCTGGGTGATTCGTCCATTTTGATCGAAGAAAGTCAGCACTGCCAACAAGTAAAAAAATATAAGTAACTCGACAACATGTGTAGAATCATGATCACATAGTTTACCCTAGGACACTTATTTTCACATTGTCAATTAATTAGAGCTCATTGCGAAGGACAACAACTTGATGGAAAAACATTTGAAGATTATATTGGAGGCCGCATCACCCAGCCCTATTGATATGTAATTTTGTCTGAATTCTGACCTAAATATCCCGCCTTGCACTGACACTGGAATTCTCCCATGCCGTCTTTACACAGGCCTCCATTCTGGCATGGAGCCGAGTCACACTCATCGACGTCGACCTCACACTTGGCACCTGTTGGGGAGAGACTTTTTAATTCCGATGGCCTTTAGTAGTAGCTTCACATCGTAGTTTAGAAGATTTTCTGGTCTAATCGAGTCCATCTCTATGTTTACCTGTGAATCCAGGCATGCACGTACAGACGTAGCCAGCGCCGACCTCTTCACACGTTCCTTTATTCTGACAGGGATTTAGGAAACACTCGTGGAAAACCTGCTGGAATGGATCGGGATGAAGCACACCTCACGGCATTGTTGGAATGATAAAAAAAATGTATATTGTGGCGAACCTGGCTGCTAGCTTGGTAGTCATCGATGACCTCGACCTCTGGAGCGGCAGTCACACTCTCCTCTTTGGGAAGAAAGCTGGAGCCAAAACCTGAGAATAACACCAGAGAATTATTTCTGTAGAAATTACATGTGAATGTTGAGGAGATGGTGCTCAACTGAAATGTGACTTTAAATGGATTGTTGAAATGCCAGCAGAAGGTAAACATGCAGAATATTATTTAATCTGGGAATTTTAGTGTTGAAAATGTCACAATTTTGAAACAACAATTTGAGTCTGAACTGGTTGAGAAATGTGGGAGGAGGAAGGATCTTTGTAAAACCTGCCTTAATTTGTGAATTTTATTGTAAAAAAATGTGTGAATTTGGGAAATCTGATAAATAAGTCCTTGTATGTCATGAATGAGCTGAGCAGCTTGAAGTTGAAATTATTTGAACTATTTGAGAAATGTGGAAGAAGGTAAATATGTCAAATCTGTTAATTTGGGAATTCGATTGTGTTGTGCATTTTGGGAATGTAATAAATAGGTCAATTTATGTCGAGAAAGCTCTCAAGAGCTTGAAATCAGAATCGTTTGAGTCAGTTAACTCATTTCTCCCAAAAACGTATAAATACGTTCTATTGTCAATGTTTTAAGTGTCCCAAAGACGTATTTAGGTTTTTTTTAATGCTAGAGCATACAGAAGGATTTGATGCAGCCTTTCAATTGCACAGAACAGTTGAAGAAATGGTAGTTATTACACAAACGGCCACCAAGTGGCAGCAGAGCAAAGGAGATCAACCAGGGCCATGTTGAAAAAAAGCTCAAATACAATTTGAATTAGATTTGTGAATAATGATGAAACTTAGCTATATTCTAATGCTAATTGCTGCAAAACGAAAACAGATAGAAACATACTTTTTCTTCCCTGATTAAAGACGAGACTTTAATCTTTCTTTTGGTAGGTTCCATGTTTTTATAGCAATAGAACACAATATTCTCTGGGCCTTGCAAAATCAGTCAAATCCAGTAAAACAAACGAGAGTGAAGGGGGTTGCTTCTGTGAAAATGGCTGGGAGCGAATGAGTTCAGAAACGTCGATTAAGGAGGTCAATATCACTGTTGAACTGGAATGGAACTCTTACTTGAACAATGCTGGATAGTGGTTGCCCCGGTAACCGTGGTGGTTCCATAGAAGGGGCACGACAAGCAATAAGAGCGCCCGTGATCCGGCTGGTAGTAATCTCTGGGGCAAGCGTAGCACGGAACCAGGCCGGTACGGGAGAAGTGACCTGCCGAACATGGAACTGCGGAGGAGATAAAGGCAAGAAATAAAGCAATTCTACTTAAACTGAGTTTTTTTTACACAAGTATTGGTACATCTATTGGCTGATAATGAAAAGCGCGCTGTCACCTCCACACTCCATCTCGTCCACTGCTCCCCGGGTGACAGTGGACGTCTCGTCAGGACAGACCAGACACTCCCTGGCGCCGTACCCGGGCTGGAAGTGACCCAGCGGGCACGATTCACATATCTCCAACCCATTCAGAGAGTGACTGCCTGGCTTACACTGCCCTGAAAACACATTTTCGCACAAAGATGGCTGCTTTATACACATTTATTTCCACCCGAATTCAGGAAGCAGGAAGATTTCAAAATGATCGTTGTGTACCTTTGCATTCGGCCATGTTGCGAGAATGCAGGTAGGCAGTTGAAGTCCCCGCTGGGCAGGATTTACACTCCAGCTGACCCTCCTGGTCCTGGTAGGACCCCAGCCAGCAACTCTCACATTCATTATACTCCAGGGAGAAATACGTTCCCACTGGACACTGGACTGTAAATAGTGAACACAATCAGCGTCAAAGTGGACAGCAAATAACGGAGGCGTTCCTTTCCGGCCCACCTACCGCACATCCTTCCTTTGAGCACCGAGCCAGGTCTGCAGAACAGCGAAGCCTTTCTGCTCTCCAGCGACTTGGCGTCAGCTACGATCATCTCCGAGGACACGTGGAAACTGGACAGCGGCTGCCTGGCCAGCGTTCGCTTCAGGCGATTGGTCAGCTGCTCCAGGGTTCGCAGGAGCCTCCTCTGATTGGCCACCTCGATCGAGTCGTTCCTCGACAGCGGGAGGGGGACGCTTGCTGGGAGAAATGAGTTCAGAAGCTTTTCTGGTCATGTGGAATGATTTTGAAAAATAATGAAAACAGATTTTTTTTTTCCCAACATAGTATCAAGATGGCAATTTAATATGCAATTTTATTTTTCTAGGTCCTTTTCCTATGTATTTTTTAACAAACACAAGCAATAAATTCATCTGGATTATAATCAACAATATAAGATTTAAGAATTAACACGAAAAACGTCATCCATCTACTTCAATTCGGGTTTTTTTAAACTTACTACACATCTTGCCTTGCAGTCACGTTTACAACTTCACAAAATGCACTGCAAAAACGACAGTAGAAAATTTAAGAAAAAATATAGTAAAATAAGAAAATTATTACTTCAAATTATAAAAATTATCTGCCAACAGAACAAGAAAAATGTATTTAAATTTACTGGTAAGATTTAGAAAAATAAAGAAAATAATACTATTCTCATTTCAACCGCAGCGGTCTTGAAAATAGTATTTTTATACAAAAAAAACAAGTTATGTTGACTTTTTCCAAACTGTAATAAATAGAACTATTTTCTTAAAATACATGTGTATTATTTTTTTTTTACTCTTGGATAACTGGCTGTTAACACTCAAGGCTAAGGTAGACTCAAATAAGATAATTAAGTAAAAAGTATCTAAAAATAAGCACAATGATCTGACAATTTCATTTTAAGTAAAAATAACTTGTCAAAGCAAAAATAAGCAAATTTAGGTTAAATTTAGGAAATTATATCTTAGTTAAGATTTCGGTTTTTGCAACGTGCCAGCTACCAAGTGTAACACAAACCAAAGCCAGAAAGTATGTCATTAGTCAGATTACAATAACAATGCAAACAAATCATGACGCAATTATATCCAACTGTAGACTAAACTTCTTAAAAACCGTATCTAGACACTATATAAACAAATATACATTTTGAGCATATAAAAAATTTGAAAATCTCAATATTTCTACCTGTGATGTTGAAAAAGATCTGGATCTTCTGGTCCCGGGTTGGGCCCCGGATCTTTCGGTGCCTCTTGCTGCGATGGCGACTTTGCTGTATCCCGGCGGGTTGGCGGGCGCCTGTGGCAAAGCCCGACTCAAAATAGGCATAGTCTTGCGCTCCCTGAGGACCCCAGCCGCCTGGTACTGAGGGATAGTAGACATGAAGACAGATCGAATCTTTGTTCTAAATGTAGGTTTAATACGTATTTGTGGAAGTTACCGATTGCGAATCCGTTCTCATAGTCGTAGTTATATTCCAGACAGTTGCCTTGTGGTATCACCTCCAGTTTGCAGGTGACGTCGTCGCCGCTACAAATATTTGGGAGCTGCAAAGAAAGGAAACGTAAAAATTTAAATTGGGGGTGAGGTGGGGAACATTGTAAAAGTAGCTGCTTCTCACCATGCTCCCCAGTTTGGATTTCAACTCCCCTGTGAATGACTTGACTAATTCTAAGTCATCACAGCGTGAGGCTTTAAACAGCATCTCAAACGGCTTCAGCCCATTGTTAGCCACTCGGTTCACTGAAGAAAAAAAAAAAAAAAGGTTTCAACAAGGGAGTTGACTTACAGCAATTTAAGCACCTTGTGTCGTGCTCACCAGAGCAGTCGGGTCTGTCCGGGGAGTAGGGTGGCTCCCACAAACCGTTGTTGGCGCAGAAGTAGCTGTGCACTGCGTCTTGAGTCAAACTGTAACCCTGCTTACAGTGTAGCGTACAATTGACGCCTTGCTCTTCCTCCAAGCAGATGAACTCTCCGTTAATTGGGACGTACGGTTGCTCGCAAGTAGTGCCTGGGCACATAAAAATATAGTCACGAAAGGCAATACTTTGCTGATGTGTTGACGTAATGATTTACCTCGCACAGTGATGGTGATGTTGCAAGTACGGCTGTTTCCTGCCGCGTCCGTGGCAGTGTACTGGACCAGCGTCTCCCCTACTGGGAACAGTGAGCCTGGAGAATGGCTACTGGTCACCGACAGGCGGCCGCCTTCAAGAAACACAGGTAGAGAGCTAAGCTGACATGTTAAGGTGTTATCCTGCAGGGGGCAGTCTTCGTCTCGGTTTACTTTTCAGGGCAAAATGCATTTAAGAAGCATTGAAGCTGGCGTAGGTAGACAATTAAAGATACATTTGTATGAGGAAGGTGCTCAATAGTGTCTTTTCGCCCACACACACAATTGAAATAATCTCACACATACTACTCTCACATTCAACTGAGATGCTCACACACGCTACTGAGATTCTTTTCACCTCCATACTAAATGAAACACTGTCAGACAACTGAAATGCTCTCTCTTTCTCTCACATACACGCAACTACTGAAACACCCTTACTTTTGATTTTTATCATCCACACAACTGAAACAATCTCTATACTCACCACTGAAACTTGTACACAGCAAAAATACTCTCAAACACTACTGAAACTGTTTTGTTTTCACTCTCACATATACTACTTAGTGGGCAGCTCACACACACAACTGAAATAAATCTTGCCCACACAGACAACTGAAGCACTAACACATATCAATGAAATGCTCTCATAGACACAACTGAAGCTCCTGAATTACAGTATGTTCCTGACCATTCCTCGTAGAGAAGCGGAAAAACCTGACTGTCGATTCATCTGCCCCATTACAGCACTTAGAGTAACAAGCAGCTGGGCAGACACACGTCTGGGGTCTCCCTTTCCAGACTATATAAATATATACGTATCGAATGTTTGCATGTCTGGCGAGTGTCGGCTATATTTAGATCTGGCATCAGGGAGTGGGCCTGGAAAAACAAAACAGTGACGTCGAAAACGGAGCTGGGCTGCGTTGTGGGGCCCCCGTGGAAAGCCAGGGCAGACAGTTATTACATATGGGTGGTGGTCGCCAAAGGCCTTGTGAGAGCGTTTGTCTGTCGCGTGCAATGGTGTTCAGTTGTGTACAGTAGCAGTAGTGTGTATCAGAGCATTTCAGTAGACTGTGAGAGGCAATCCTTTAGATAGTTCCCATCTATGGCATCGTAAAGAAACAATCTACTTTTTTACTTTTACTCACGTAAAGTTGTTGAATCAGTAGTTCTACTTTTTACCAGAATCTTTTTCTAAACATCTCTGACCTTCTACTTAAGTCAAGAGTCTGAGTAATGTTGCCACCTTTACCACACAAGCAGCAAGACGGTAAATGACACCCGTCCGAAATACGGTTTGTCATCTTTCACCGCAACGCCTCACGAAAACAAGGCAGCTCTAGAGCAGTTAGTCAATGTGGCGGCGGAGCAGCAGGATCCGGACAGGAAGCCGAGGATGCAAATTAAGGCCTCTGCTGGCCACAGATGCGTGCGTGAGAGTGTGACCTCCTCCAATGTGAAGGGAATGTCATTTGAGGCATGTTTTCCCCCAAAAAATGCATAAAGATTTAGAGCAGGGGCTGTGAAGATTTTGTCGATTTTGGTACATTTTTTTTGTTTATTTTATGTTTTAGCAATTCATTTATTATTCATTTTTCGTTTGAATAATATTCAAAGTATGATAAATGAATGAAAATACAAATGAATAAATACTACTCATCAATTATTTAACAAATACTTCAAATGAATAGTTTTTAATTTATGCATAATTTATTATCACAAATGTATTAACCAATAAGTCAAGTCAAGTCATCTTAAAATAAAGAAATGTATTTAATGTATCAGACAATTGTTTATTTTAGTGATTTTTTTTATTTTTATTTACAAACAACTTACCAACTATCTGATGGGAGTATTTTATTTTTTGTTTTAAAAAAACTCTAACGAATAAATAGTCCTAATCGGGGCCCAACTGATTAATCGGCGGGCCAAATTAATCGGCCAATTTTTTGCGTTGTTTTGTTTGTATGTATTTCACAAGACAAAGATATTGACATTCAAACATCACCCCCTGAAAAAAAATAAAAAATCTATTTTTGCCAATTTTGCTCCCTGTTTACAACAGTACATCAAAGTATATATTAATTGTACATGTGTGAAAACTCAATGAAATAAATTTCCCCCAAGTGAGCATCTGTTTTTGGCATTGTGACAAATTCACTTCAAAACTATTTGTCTCTCTTTGAAACAATTACAATCCATCTTTCGTCCAGTGTCTCAAAAAAACAAAACAAAAAATGCACACAAACCAACCCCCTTTTTTCCAGTCACTCACTGGAAAAGATCTTGTTTATCCATCACGAGAGGAGAAAAGGGGGTGGTGGCAGAGAAGAAACCACTGGAGAGCGGTCGCCAGACATACCTGAGTTATCGGAAAACTGCGGCTCCTCCCAAACCGCTGCCGTCTCCGCGTCCGTGGCCTGAACCGTGGGCGGGGACCTGCACCTGTCAATCACCGGGGGCTCCGTATCTAGAGACGACAGTCGCACATGAAAATGAATGTCAAAAGGGTGCTGTCACGTTTCCCATGAAAAAACACTTACTGTAGCTCCACCCCCCTTAGTAACATATGGAAATGTTCATGTAGTTTTTTCCCGCCTGCCTACTGGGATTACAGACATGTTTTTTAACTTTTTTTTTTTCTTTGCACCTGCTGAGATGAATGAGTAGCCTGAGTGACTAAGATGGGAAGAGGTTTCCTGTAAATGTAAGCCTACTATTACACTTACTAGGCTCACTGGACTGGTTGCCAGCCCATCGTAGGGCAGAATGAACCCCCACAAATATTGAAATGCTGCTGAGTAATTGACCTAAACGGCCCCTAAAAGCCCATATAATTGTCAACCGACGTCACAAGTTGACAGCAAAGCACTACTTCTACACAAGATGAAGGCATAGGCAGAATATTTTTCTAAATGAAACTCCTCAAACCATTTCAACATAGTTCCTTGGCACCAAGATGTTACAAGAAGGTCCCAAAGTTAGACTTTCATTTCACTGGCCTGAGAACAAAATCCGGCAAGGTTATTTTAGGTTAACGAAAAAACTAAAACTAAAATTCAAAAAACAATTTCGTTAATAAAATAAGATGAAAACGAAAATGCTTTTAAAAAAAAAAAAAAAAAAAAAAACCTAACTGAAACTAGACTAAGTGCAATTTCTGGAGAAATTGTGTGGGAATGCTGAAAGAATCCTGAAAGCTGAATGCTAAGATTTGAATGCGTATGGAATGCTTATGAAGTAATTTGAGAGATAAATTATGAAACAATGACCTCATTGTTACTGGACAATGCACTTTACAAACTGTACCAACAAGCAGTATCAAACACCTGGTAATGATGATAAATTATATGTATGGTAGTGGGCGTGGAAAGTGACAGGTCAATGTCTAGCCCATTGAAATGAATGGCGAAAAGTTGATATTTAACGTGAAATTGTGTGACTACTGTAAGTAATGTGGAATCAGACAATATATACCCCGGGAGGCGAGAATTTATGAAGCTAGTTGAAATTTGAACAGTGTAAATCAGAAGTATTATGTGGGAGTTGCTTCAGCATTCCCACAACTACTACTACTAATTATAGAAAAAATGTCCTTCGTTTTAGTCTTTGGTAATTAACTCATTCACTCCCAGCCATTTTCATGTTCTATTGCTATCAAAACATGGAATCTACCAAAAAAAAAAAAAAAGTGTCTCTTCTTTCATCAGGGAAAAAAAAAAAAAAAGTACCGTATATTTTTTTACCTGTTTTTATGTTTTGTAGCAATTAGCATTACAATTAGCTAAGTTTCATCATTATTCACAAACCTGTTGAAAATACTGGGGAAAAAGAGCTTGTTTCAACATGGACCTGGTTGATCTCTTATACTTTGCTGCCACCTGCTGGCCGTTTTTTTTTCTTTTTTCTTATTGTAATAAGTACCATCTCTTTAACCACCCGCTTCAGGTCAGAAACTGCATCAAAGCCTTCATACAAAAACTCTAGCATACAAAAACCTAAAAAACATATAAATACGTTTTTGGGAGTGAATGAGTTAATTTAATGCATGAGCCTTTGGAGATGATTTTAAATATGATTTTAAGTAGATTTATTTGGATATTAACCAGAATAAGGACGTTTGAAAGTGTGTCACACAGAAGCAACGTCATCTATCAGCAGCCAATAGAAAAGCACTGAAAGATGATGTCGCTCAGATGGTGTTTTTTTAAATATTGCGCACAAGTAATTCACATAAAAAAACTAAAACTAATACTGAAACTAACTAAAACTAAACCAAAATAAAAAAAACTAGCAGAACCACCAGGAAAACTAATTAAAACTAACAAAATTTAAAAAAACAAAACTCAAAACAATAAAAAAAATGAAAAATTCCAAATAATATCTCTGGCCTTGGGCTCAATAAAGGTTGTGAAAACTGTTACCAATAACCGTGACGGTGAAAGAACAGTTAGCCTGGTTCCCGGAGCGGTCGGCCGCAATGTAGGTGATGGTCTCTGTTCCAATGGGGAGCAGTTGCGGGGGAGTGTACACCGGTTTCACCTGGACCGCCACCTACAGGTAGAGTGACATACTATCAGGAAAAAAAAAAAAACACCCAAAATAAGCATTCTCACATCTTTCATGTTTTTGCAAGGGGTCAAACCTCCTCTTTGGAGTTGTCAGTGGCAATTGGAGCATTCCAGACGACGTGAGCGGTGCTGCGCCGGTCATCCGTCTCTGCGACGATCCTCTCGGGGCACTCGATCCACGGTGGTTCGACATCTGAGGAATTACACAAAAATGTCTCTCTGTCCAGTCGCCGAGACGTCGTGCTTACGATGGGATACCTTTGCAGACCGCCTTCTGGACATTGGCGGTCCAGTTCCCCGAGCCGAGACACACCGCCTTTCTGTTTCCATGGAGATTGTAACCTTGGCGACAGGTGAGCATGCAGGCGGAGCCCGGGGACGCCACCCTCTTCGTGCAGGCGGGGGGCGACACCAGGATGTTTTTCAGGGGCCCAATCGGGGGACAGCGCGCCTCTGGGAGGAAAACGGCCAGGTAGTGAGATGTATTTGGCACGTGAACACAGTTTGTCGCTCAAGATTATGCAAAACAATTAGGAAGAAGCCTTCAGCCGCAATCACATTTAAACACATTTTTTAAACACATTTAAACACAATTTTTTTATGTTGCCAGAAAAAAACCTTCCTTAAAATAAATAAATAAATAATAATAGAATACAGCGTTACCCGCAAAATCACGGTATAATTTTTGCAGAGCAATAATTTTCTAAAATTATTCGTAAGGATAAAAAAAAAAACGCAAGTAATTAACACCCCCAAAACGGTTTATAATTGCCTAGAGATGCCACAGACTTCTCATTCAGTTCAACATATTTCTTTGACACCAAGAAGGCGACAAAACACTATTTTTGTCTAAATGAAACTCCTTAACTCACTTTGACATAGTTACTGGACAAAAATATGCCACTACATAGCGCCAAAGCACTACTTTTGTCTACAGGAAAGTCAACAACTCACTTCAACAGTTTCTCAAATGCTAAACGCCAAAATACGGTGGCAAAGCACTATTTTAGTCTAAATATAACTCCTGAATAAAGTTCGACATATTTCCTTGACCCCAAGATAGTATAAAAGATGGTGACTACTTTTGTCTGAATAAAACCCCTCAACCCAGTTCGACGTGTGTCCTTGGCACCAAGATGAAAAAAAAAATATGGCAAAACACTGTCTAAATGAAACTCTTCAACTCACTTTGACATAGTTATTTGGCACAAGACCTTCAACATGGCACAAAATGCCCAAAAAAATGTGTGAAGCACTATTTTTGTCCAAACAGAACTCCCTAACTTAACTATTTTATTAAAAAATGATAAGGGTATCTTTATATCAACATATCATAGTTTAGGGGTTACACTAGTAGTACCGTATAGTCGATTAAAAAATGTTTTGGGGGGGTATCTATTATTTGCGAACTGGAATGTTCACTTATCAGATATTCAAGGGAGCGTTCCCAACTGATGTGTGCGTTTTCAGGAGCCATAAAGAGAACTGGAGGCCTTTTATTTCATTTCTGGGACGCAAGCCTCCCCTCTAACTCATCTGCTACAGTTCATGAATGGGGGCTTCACCGACATCTCGGCATGCTCTCTGGGAAGTTGAGGTGATCGTCTTACTGCGCTGTGCAAACAAAACGACTCTGAGCCCAGCTCGGAGATTTAAGACGGAAGCGTGGAGATGGACAAACAAACAAGCCAGGACTCAGACGTGTTTAGGGGAGCGCTGTCAGGAAGCGAACCATAAAATCTCATGCTGTTCGTTATTTTGCAACTACTAAATAACCTGAGTCTGGCTCCAATTAAAGTTTATGATTCTAAATTGGACATTCAGGATTGTGTTTGCATATATGTTTTGACAGAAAGATATATATTTTCGACCAGAAATTGGTCGAATAGTTTGTGCATGAATTGGTAACTTTACCGCTAGAATTGTTTTTTTGTAGTTTTTCCTTTTAGTAATAAGCTACACAAAAAACTACGAGGAAAAAATACATCAAAACTATAAGTTTCTTCATTAGCTAAACTGCATAAAACGTCAACCCTCTTAAATATTTTAGTTTAAAAGTAATCTTGCTCGCCACACATCTGTTTGAGTAATGTCATTGCCATTTGTGCAAACGGGAACAAAATTAAGCATGGTGCCTTGTTGACTAGAGGGAAAAGGCTTACCCACACACCGAGGTAGGGGTCCACTCCACTGGGAATTAGCCAGGCAAGTGATCCTGGGGTCCCCCTCCACTCGGTGGCCTCGGTTGCAGTCCACCTGGCACTCCGCCCTGTAGGAGGCGCCCCCGTTGCTACACTTCAGCGTGCCGTGCGGGGGCTTGGTGAGGGGTGGGCAGGAGCGTGCTGCACAGAGATTTCAACAAATATAAAATGTGCAATACAAATATAACCCAACAGGGGTGATAACTTCCACACATTTTCCAATACTACGTGGCAACACAAAGACGTAACTAATAATGATTAATAGCGACAAAAGACTCTTGTTTGTTTTTCAGCAGGCAAATGTTGCGGGTACTATTTTTGTGGCTTGGTGACATTACAATGAGCAGTAAAGTAGTTTGTTGAACACTGAACAATTCAAAAGAGGCTACAAGCTGTTAATGTCGCACAAACAAAGAATCCAACAACATAGTTTTGCCTTGGTAAAGTCTGGTTAGCTTGATGCCAACAATGCAAAAATACTATTGACATGCTCCATGCATCAATAGTTACAGTTTTAGAACAATACTAATACTAATACCAATAGTAATAGAACAATACTCCCAAGTATGCATTCTTTATTCTCTATGAAAAATTACTATTTTTAAATGCCTTTATTGCAATTTACATAACAAACATGGCAACAGTAAAGTTTGTCTTTGCATGTATCAAAACAACATAGGGAGATTGTCAGAAGGAACATCAATGCAAATATGCTTTAACATCACATAAACGAAAGGATCTATCAATAATAGAATTACAAAAGCATCACTAATAAAGAATTATGAATTACCGAAATATGAAAACAACACCCCGCAGCCAAAAAAAAAAAAAAAAGTACACAAGGGAGGAGAAACAATTCGATCTTAGACATTACACAATTCAGTAGGGAATTCTTTTAAATACTATTTTTTTTTGTGGCGAAAAATGACTAATATTAAAGTGTCTTAGTCACTTCTAGTAGTAGAAGAAGAAGTCTATTCTTCTTTGGTTGTGTCAGCATGACTGTACACTGCCCCCCAGTGGCTAGGGTGGTTACACTAGAAGGAGTAGCACAATCACTTTGATTGCAGCATAATGCACAAACTGCCTTTTTTTCCAGCTAGAACGGATTAATGACATTTCCATTCATTTCAGTAGAAAAAGAGGTGCAATCAGTAATCAGATTACTTATTCAAGATTTGCCCATAGGTGTGAATGTGAATGGTTGCTTGTATGTGGCTTGTGATTGGCTGCTTCGCAGCAGGTAGACAAAATGGAAGAATCGGATATGTTGACAAAGACTGAGACGGATGAAGACTACATTTTTTTTTTTTTGGTCTTTCTGTTTCACAGATGTTCCGGGGGAAGAAGAGGTAGGCAGGGTCCAATTAAAGAGGGGGTTCAGGAAGGAGGAAGGACACAGCAACAGGAAGGAATGTTATAGGGGAGGGGAAGTTCGGTACAGATGAGCGTCTGGGAGTTCAACAAGTCAGCTATAGAAGGGATGGAAAGGAAGCAAGGAGGTATTTCATGTGGAAAAGGTCTACATGACTCAGAAGACATTAAAACATCGGAGGGTGTGTTGATCGTTTCTAGTATGTGACACAGGTTTCCTGAATGGAGAGCTCTACTTGTAAGTCATTTTGTAGGACCTCCCAGATTTTTAGGCCCGAGGGAGGGAGTCTCCAAGGAACCGTCTGTCTGCTGCTAGTGAAATTAACACGTAACACATGACATGCCCCACCCGCTTTTTTTTAAGACTTCCTCGTAACTTTTATGAGAGAGGTGTAATGTTCAATTTTGGCATTTTCAGATATTTTATTGCACAAAAATGTGAGGTGACACGTTCACGTGGGCAAGAAAAAAAAACATTTTTTTAAATTATCAACAGGTACTATACTATAACTAGACAAAGTACAATTTCTGCAGAAATTCCGTGAGAATGCTGAACGCTGAATGCTAATAAAATATTTCCCAAGCGAGAGTTGAACCAATGCACTTGCATGTCTCCGTAACGCTGGGCAAGTATTTAACGTGAGCCAGGCTTGTTGAAAATCATGTCTAATGGCCTATTTATATGTACAAGTGTTATCTGAACGTACTCTCCATTTATTTAAATGGAAAAATTGAAGTAATGATATCCCATGGAAAAATGCAAAAAAAAATAAAATAAGATTCAGGCAATAGCGCCACCTAGGCATGCAGTACATGCCATTCATTTAGATGGAAAAGTGGAACTAAGGTAGTTGGTATACATGTAATCACTTAGCATAATTGCCATGGATACATTTGCAATGTACAGTCAGAGATGGAATTCAAACCCGTGACCTCCTGGTTACTGGACAATGCATTTTACCAAGTGCGCCACTAAGCAGTATCACAGTGCTGGTAATGATGATCAGTTGTATGTATGAAAGTGAGCGTGGAAAAGTGGGATGTCAGTCCCATTGAAAAGTGGAAAAGTTCGACGTCAGTCCCATTGAAAATGAATGGGGAAAAGTTATTTATCATTATATCGTGCGAATACTGTAAGTACTGTGAAATCAGACGATATATTCCCAAGATGGCGTGAATTTTTGAAGCAAGTTGAAATTTGAACAGTGTAAACCGGAAGTATTATGTGGGAGTTATTACACGGCAAAAAAGTGCGGAGAATAAAAAGCCAATTATTTGTACCGAAGCATTTAAAGCAATATCAAATCATATAACAACCTTACAAAAATCAAACTCGAGTTCATACTTACGTTTACAAGAGGCGGGCGAGCCCGACCAGGTGCCGTCGGCCTGGCAGAGCCGGATGCCGGTCCCGTGGAGGTCGAACCCCGGCTGGCATTTGACGCCGCAGGCCGCGTCGTAGTGGTTGTTGCATACGTTTTGAATGAAGAAGCCATTTTGCGGAGGTGATAGCTGAGGGCAGTGAACAACTGGAATGGAAAAAATAAAAAGAACAACAACTTATGAGAGAATGTGTGAATTTTGGGGACTTAGGTTGACAAATGATCCTTCAGATTACCCTGACAGGTCAAGTCCACTCGCTGGTAACCCGGTTTGCAGACGCAGTCGCCAAGTGAGGTGCTGCCGGGCCTGGAGGTGTGCTGCTGGTCAGGGCATGGCAGGCAGGTGCTTGAACCTCCGGGCATTCCCTCCGGTTTGTAGGTGCCGGGTGGGCATGCTTTAAAAAAAAAAAAAAAAAAGACACCAGACATACTGATAAATACAATAAACCTAAAACAAAAAAATATTTAATGTCAATTAGAAACGTTTATTGGTTTAAAATGCTATTCCACTCGTCCACTATGCTGCCTGGTCTTAAATCTTTTTGGGCGATAATACTTGATTAAAAACAGGAAGCAGAGGCTCCCCTTTTTTTTTTTTTTTGGACAATTTAATATCGTCAGTCATAAACTCTGCGAGTCCACACCCACGCACATATTTAAACATGCTCGAGAGATGGAAAATACGCAGGGAAAAAAAACCTCTCCACAGGGGTTATTAGATGGGATTTGTAGGCCTTAAGCAATGAGACATATTATGCGTTTTCCTTCCAAACCCATTTCGAATTCACAGTAGTTGCAATGTCCGCACATTAAAGCTTATGTGAAGCATGGAGAGTAAATAGTCAACATGCTGGTTTTATGACAACTCATTTAGTGGCGGTCAAGTCAAAAGGCCTTGTGTGAATTTAACCATCACCATGAAATTTTGTGGACAGTTTCAGCCATTACGGGAATTGAACAGGAAGTCAGCCATTTTGGTTTGAAGCAGCCTTTTTTGGTCCAAATTACATCATAAAGTGGACATGTAAAGTTGGAACATATTAGCACCTGACACCAGTTTCATGAAAAGTTGCATGAAAAAGTCTCAAGGACCCATGCCTGAAATTAAACGTGAAATTGGCCATTTTAGCTTGAAGCAGACATTTTTGACCCACATTGCATGAAAACGGTGGCCTGGATAGGTAGAAATAAATTAGCCCCAGACACCAGTTACTAGGGATGTAACGATAACGGCAATATGTTATGCGTCGTCGTCATGTCACGATATTAAAAGCAGCACATCTGTTTAAAAAGTCAGGTGTCGATTTCCATTTGTGCAGTTCTAGCACCCTCTGGTGGCTAGTTTTTTTTAGTGCCGTTTAATTTTCACAAGGCATGTTTTGGCAGTTCTGTTTCAAATCCACGCTAATGCTCAGATGAAGGGGAACGTAATATGCTTGTGAACCGAGTCAATATGTGGAGGAACTCAATGTGTGCTTGAATTAAGCAAATAAATGTTCAATATTAAGTGTTATTAGAGATTGGAGGTTGTTTATATGCATTGTTGTTATGTACAAAAGCACAATGTATTTTATTTTATTTTTTTTTACAATATTGTGACTTATTTGTATCGACAACATCCCCACAATTACGTGATAAGTATCGAATCGTGATCCTCATATCGTGATATCGTATTATGATGTTTGGATATCGTTACACCTCTACCAGTTACTAGGGATGTAACGATAACGACAATGTCGTGATATTAAAACTGACACAATATATCGTTGTCGTCATGTCACGAATCGCGATATCAAACAGCACATCTGTTAAAAAAAAAAAAAACATGTTGATTTCCATTTATGCATTTCTAGCACCCTCTGGTGGCTAGTTTTTTAGTGCCCTTTAATTTTCACAAGGCATGTTTTGGCCCTTCTATGTTTAAAATCCACGCTAATGGTCAGATGAAGAATGTAATACGCTTGTGAAATGAGTCAATATGTGGAGGAACTCAATGTGTGCTTGCATTAGCAAGTAAGTGACTTAATATTCATTGTTATTAGAGATTATAGGTTGTTTATATGCATTTCTGTAATGTACAAAAGCACAATATTGTGTTGTTTTTTTTAGCATGAGCTTTTTTTTTATTATTATTATTATTTTTACAATATATATATTGCCAACCTTCCCACAATATTGTGATAATTATCGTATCGTGATGTTTGGATATCGTTACATCCCTACCAGTTACACCAATCACCCTGAAATTCAGGTAGACATATCTGTTACAATACGAGGCACAGAAAAGTCTAAAGGTCCTATGCCTGAATTTTAACAGGAAGTCTGCTATTTTAGTTTAAATCACCCATTTGGGGCCCAAACTCCCGAAAGGTTGCATGTTTTGGCTTAACGTGCACACAACAGATGGATTCACACACACAAATACACACGCAGTTCCGTAAGAAGCAGACTTTCTGGCTTGTTCCACCAGGAATTGAGCCAAATTGGGAGGGATGCGCAGGAAGTGATGAACGACGAAAGAATGAACTTCCTTTTGAAATGTATCAGCACGCCACAGGCCACATAATGAATCTGCAGCCATTGTGTTTGGACGCTGCGGCGCTCAGAATTACACAGCAGCCAGACGTCGGCGCCTTTATTTAGAGAGGAAGTGGGGCATCAATGGGCAGATGAGCAGAAAGCAGAAATTCTTTTTGCTTTGATTGGCTCTCATTCTTTCATTAAAGGTCCCCTGAAATGAAATGTGCACTTTTTTAGGTTTTTGATCATAAATATTCCTCACCATAGCCTGACTAAGTCCCCAAAGCTGTGAGATAAATGACCCATGTTTCCCTTTCCTATGGGCGTTTGTATCAAAGTAGCTCAAAAAGCACTCTCAAACGGGCTCTTTCAGCAGGTCGATTTTATACGTCACTAACCCCACTGTTTTTGGTTTTACACGTCACTAGCTCGGGGCGAACTCCACCCTCACAATTTTCGACCCCTCTTCCCACCAGGGAGATTTCAAACCCACGAACAAACAGCAGCAGCAGAACAGCATAGCAGCAAAACTCAAATCAATTCAATTTAACACAAAAACAGAAAATGTTTTATTCAATAGACCCTTCCAGTGTGACGTCACGTTTAAGTGCGCCACTTGCAGTGGAGGGCAGGGCGTCAATTTGTTTGTTAGCAGCTAGCAAGCTAAGATAGCTTGAAAACTTCGATATACAGCAAGACAAGTATATCCGGACACAAACGATTTAATGAATGACAATTTACACCATGAAAGTAGTGATCGATGTGCTGTTTCAAAGCAAAAACAACATACCTTAAGGTTCCGCTTCCACTTTGCCTTCCAACAAACACCTTTTTTGTAGCTACCGGCTCCAAATGGCTGGTTTCAATGAGTCGCAGTAAAGTAGTGTCCTACTCGGGAAGTTTTTTGTGACACTTGACACATTTCCCACCTTTTAACGAAAACACTCGCCAAAAATCAAGCTCTCTACATTCATTTGTTATGGGATGTTTGCCCTCCGTGAGGCGCAGCGGAAGCTAAGCAGTGACGTCAGCTGGGCGGGGTCTATTCTGTAAAATTCAGAGACAATTCATAGACAGTCAGCAAAGTAAACTAAAGCTAAACTCTAGCAGTTCTAGTTGTTCCCAGAGAGCAGTAAGAATACATGCACGTTGATGCTAAAGAGTCATTTTGACAATTTCAAATATTGCTAATTTCCATTAGCCCATATATGGAGATTCCCATTGTATGTTAGCATTAAGCTTACAGATTTACAGTATGTTATTAATCAAAAAGGAAACAAACAAGTGGAAACAACAAAAAGAAAGACAGAATAATGCTAGTGCTACAATAAAAAACATCTTTAAGCCACAGGGGTTTAAGCTGTTCGAAACAAACTTTACGGTAAGCCTCAGGGATACGCAACTCCAGCTTCCCAAACTAACCCAGACTCGATTTCAGGGCTAGAGCGGGGTAATTACTCTCAGAGGAAGAACTGGGGAGTGAAAAAAAAAAAAAAAAGTAAAACGCAAACAAAGTGCAGGCCAGTTCATAAGCAAGGAGCCAACGCTACAATCACACGAGAACGTTTCGATTAGACCGGCCTAAAAAAAGATTGGGCCGAACACGAAAGGTTTATCCAGAGGGACCACAGTGACCAACATAGAGAGGGCGGTTTCAACTCCGTGGGTCATATTCGTAGGTCTCCGTGTACATTCATAGGCCCGTTCCCACAAAATCCACAAACACATGCTCGAGAACGCACGGCCATCCGCACGGTACAATTACAAACGCGGCTTCCCACCTCTTATCTTCGACACAAATTATCTAATTGCAAGGCAGCAAATCTCACAATTTGATGTTACCGACGGAAATATGTCTGCACATCTGGTCCGAGTCATCATCTGGTTTATTTTATTCTGCAACCGAAGCCAGCAGAATCCAGATGGGGGATCGAAATTCTGCCATTTCACCGTTGAAGAGTCGATGGCTAATCTGAGAGTTTCCCAGAAGTAGGCCATGGATCAAAACACGTTTGAGTTGTTCTAGGTGCTCTTACATGTTGTTGATCATTATGACTACAAGTATCAACATACACATACTACATATACAATGAATCACACTTTATCACGGCAGATAAGTTACAGTCTCTCCAATAATAAGTAAGCAAATTCAAAAGTATTTTCACAGATCGCCACGAAATTCCGTGGATTGGAACAGGACTCATGAAAGTCTCAATGAGGCATGAATGAGTGGATGAGTGGATCTCACTCTGCTTCATCTATCCATCCCTCCTTCCTCTCTTCAGTTTTGCTTCTGGTCTCTTGAGATTTCCCTAATCTGTTGGAATTTAGAGGTTTCTGGGGTTGGGGTAAGATTCTGGTTTTGTAACCATGTGGGTGGCAGGTGGTGTTTAGTTGGTGCTGGATTTCACTTTGATTCATCTTTCTTTCCTTTGACCTTTCCTCTGGTCTCCTGACCTTCTGAACTTCACGACTCTGGCGAGACTCTGAAGTATCCGGTTAAGGTGAAGGGTAATGGGATTTGTATTAGTTTTAAGTGAATTAATAAGTACAAATTCACATGAATTCACACACAAGCACATTCACACGCACTTACATTTGTCTTTGTATCATCATGGGGACTTCTCATTGACATAATGCCTTTCCCTAACCTCAACCATAAAAAATGATTGCCTAACCCCATTCGTTACCCTAATCTCAACCATAATCCAATTCAAACCTAAACTCTAAAACCAAGTCTTTACCCTCAAAAAGAGGTCTGAACTTGTGGGGACCACCAAAATGTCCCCACAATTTCAAGTCGGTCCCCACAACGGTAGTTAAACCTGGAAAAACACTAGTCTATGGGCCCCACAATGTAGCAAAGACCTAAGGCACAAATGCACACATGCACACATGATGATATGTTGAATCGGTAAGACTGCCGAATGAACAATTCTGAATGCTCTCTTAAAAAAAAAAAAAAGGAGTAATAAATGAAATTGAACAGGAAGTTTTGGTTTGAAGCAGGCATTTTCAATTTTGCTGCTACAAAAGTGGTTAATGATATACTTGTTGCTCTTGATAAAAAGCAATACTGTGCTGCACTTTTTATTGATCCGTCAAAGGCATTTGACACTGTGGACCACACAGTTTTAAAGCAAAGGCTCATCAGTCTTGGTCTGTCAGATGATGTAGTCTCGTGGTTCACAAATTATTTGAGTGACAGGACCCAATGTATTAAACATGATGGTTTATGTTCTGAATTCTTGAGTGTTCACAAAGGGGTGCCGCAGGGCTCTGTGCTCGGACCCCTCCTGTTCATTATGTACATTAATGATCTGGAACAAAGCGTGTTGGACGCCAATATGCATTTTTATGCTGATGACACAATAATTTACTCCTTTGGCTCATGCTCAGCTGCTGCTGTTGCTTCGTTGCAGAAAGCTTTTAATGTTGTGCAGCACACACTTCTGCAACTAAAACTAGTCCTTAATGCGGACAAAACTAAACTGATGTTGTTTTCAAATTCCAGGAAAAGCCCACAATTTCCCCCCAAAGTGTCCACTCTGGAGGGAAATGAAATAGAGGTGGTTCATACATATAAGTATCTTGGTATTTTGCTTGACGACACTTTGACTTTTAAACCCCATGTTGAGAACCTCGTGAAGAAACTCAAACTAAAACTGGGTTTCTTATTTCGGAATAAATGTTGTTTTTCTTTTGAGGTCAAAAAGCGTCTTGTCACTGCAACTTTTTTATCTGTTTTAGATTATGGGGATGTGTTGTATATGAATGCTTCAGCTCAGTGTTTGAGTAATATTGACTCTGTATATCATGCTGCTTTGAGGTTTGTTACAAATTGTAGAGCCTTGACCCATCACTGTGAACTGTACTCTCGAACTGTACTCGCCTCCTTTGTCCACCAGGAGGTTGACTCACTGGTACATTTTTATTTACAAGGCTATGCTTGGACTGCTGCCCTCTTATATTTGTAATTTAATCACATTGAAAAGTGTTGATTCTTATGCTTTGCGTTCCAATGATCTTTTGTCGCTCTCTGTTCCATTTGCCCGCACTGAGCTGGGGAAAAAGGCTTTTGTTTTCTCTGCCCCTTCTGCATGGAACATGTTGCAAAAGGACTGGAAACTAACGGAACTTGTTTCATTGAACGATTTTAGATCCAGATTAAGAGCACTTGAGACGGCCTCATTGATTTGTAACTGTTTTATATAATTTTTATGTGATTGTAAGTGAAACTTTTATTTGTAACTGTAATGAAAACTGTTTTGCTGCCTCTTGGCCAGGACTCCCTTGAAAAAGAGGTTCTTAATCTCAATGGGACTATCCTGGTTAAATAAAGGTTAAATAAAAAAAATAAAAAAAATAAAATAAAATTTTGGAGGCCAAATTCCATGAAAAGGCCTGAAATGCTATGAAAAAAAGTTTTACTAATCAACACAAAATTTGGTGGATACGTCTATCATGAGATGATGCACAAAAAAGTCTGAAGGACTCATACTCACAATTGAACAGAAAGCCAGCCATTTTGGTTTGAAGCAAGTTCAAGCAACTATTTTTGTAAAAAGAAACCTGGACTGTTCGGAAAAAAAATTGCCAAAGACAAAAGTTTCACCAATCATCATGAAATTTTGTGGACATGTCGATCAAAGCTGCACGAAAAAGTCTCAAGTACCTAGAATTGAAATTGAAGGGCATGTCGGCAATTTTGTGCCTAAGCAGCCACTTTGAGGCCAATTGTTAGTAACAATTTTCTCTCGATACCAATTTCATCATGAAATTTGGACACGTTAAAAAGTGTTAAGGACTTGTGAATGGAATTGAACAGGGGGTCGTAACAGTACTTTTGGGCTTGTCCTTTGCCAAACTCCTAACCAGCCACTTTTGATCCATTTGGTCTTTTCGACTACCTTGGCATGCTCATTCTGCTCACTTGTGGTCTAAGGCCCTCTCACGGCAGACATTCTATCAAGCCAACTCCTAAATTCCAGAGTGTTGCGAGAGAGGGAGAGGCGTTCCACTCGCAACGGAGACTTAACATGTGCATAAATAGACACTGGAAATAGACAATTAAAGTGTATAGTCTGGCCTGCAAAACGCATTCAAGCCAGGGTCTGACTGGGGGAAAGAAGAAAATGGTGGTTTTATTTTGTGTTAACACAGCCTGTATATACATTCGGTCTGGCGCAGCACACATCATCTGATGTGATTTGACATGTTGGACCTCCTAGAAAGGCATCCAGTAAGAATGAGCGTTTTCTATTCACCCCCCACAATATAATAATTTCAAGAAGGAAGTCAAGTCATCCCCAGCTCATCAGAAGAGCGACGATATCTCTCGCAGACTCCCAAGGACAAAGTGCACATCCCGCTGGCTTATTACAGACTACGGGAAGACTGGGCTTCGGCGGGGAGAGTGAGGCGAACCGCTAAACAACTGTACAAACACGGGCAGCTCTCCAGTCTGGTGAGCTTGATTATAGATGGCAGTGTGCTGGGAAATAAGTGACAAAAAAGGCCCGCAGTGCGCGTGAGGTACGGTGTAAATAAACTAGGGATACGCGATAATAATTATCGGCAGTTATCGACCAATTTGACGTCGTGCAGATAAACCAGATAATAAAGAAATCTGCCGAATTTTTTCATCTTAGTTAGTTTTGATTTCGTTTTGAGTTTTGTTTTTTAAATTTATTTTTTTTTATTAGTTTTCAGGGTGGTTCTGTTAGTTTTTATTAGTTCTAGTTATTTAAGAAATACTTTTTTAGTTAGTTTCAGTATTAGTTTTTTTGTTAGTTTTTTAAATGTGTATTACTTGTGTGCAATTTTTAAATGATACTTTATTTGTTTATCCATATTTGGCAGTCAAACATTAATATTTTGCCTATAATACATTTGATATTTTCATTATTTTTCATGTACAATTAGCACCTTTAATAACACATTTAACAACTTACTGTCGACTGAAAATGACATCACAAGGGCTCTGGTAACCAATCACAGCTCAGTTTGTGAATGTCACATGACCAAACCTAGAAAACAGGTGAGCTGGTGATTGGTTATCTGAGCCCTTGTGATGTCATTTTCAGTCGACAGCAAGTTGCAAAATGTGTTCTTAAAGGTACTATTTGTACGTGAAAAATAATGGAAGTACCAAATTAGTTAACGACAAAATATTAACTTTTTATTGCTATAATGGGCTAAATAAGTGAAGTATCCCTTTAAAAAACATCATGACAGTGATGTCACCTGAAGGTGCTTTTCTATTGGCCGCTGCTAGATGACGTCGCTTCTGTGGGACACACTTTCAAACATCCTTTTTCCAGTTAATATAAAAATTAATCTACTTAAAATCACATTTAAAATCATCCCCAAAAGCTCATGCATTAAATGAATTACCAAAGACTAAAACGAAGGACATTTTTGCTTATAATTATAGTTTTAATTTGTTTTGTAAACATAAAATGTAGTTCTTGTTTTTTTAAAAAGCATTTTCGTTTTTATTTTATTTCATTAATGAAATTGTTTTTTGAATTTTAGTTTAATTGTTTTCGTTAGTTTTAGTTGACTAAAATAACCTTGATGCCACGTTGGTCCATCAGTTGTGGTTGTGGCTCAAGTTGTGCCCAATTTCTCAACCCCTCCCCTCTCTTATGGTAGCATCGCATATTTGTGATGTTATAACCTCGTGGTCGCAGAAGATGCATCTTTTTTTTTTTTTTTTTGTTTGTTACAAACTCAAAATGAGTTACTGGTTGTCTCTGAAACAGCGATATCAATAAAATTCAGCTTCATGCTGCTTGCCACAATGTTTCAATGTATTTGTACATGTTAGCCTTATAGTAGGACTCAGTTCATTTTGCCATAAATTAGCGGCTTAGCTTTCAGTTATCGACATCGGCATTTTCAAATTTATTGGTTTATCAGTATCGGTTGAAAACAGCATTATCGTGCATCCCAAAAATAAATACTTTGAAAAAGGAAAAGTTCAGTCATTCCGCTGTGAAAAAGTGGATAGTTGACTTGGAAATAGACATTGCAAGTGAAAAAATATCCTATAACTCATTCACTGCCATTGATGGAAAAAGACGTCAAATGATGCATTTTTGCTGGACTGGCAGCTAAAAGATACAAAAATGTACTTTTACTGAGATTTCATGACATAACGCTTCATCTCTTGGTTACATCTCTGTTCTCAAGTTTGTAGCTAAACATGGAGGTGATGTGTGTTTTCGCTCCCACACAAGAACAGCACCGGATCTGCAAATGAGGCTTTCGTTTTGGCAACCGAAGACGTTGGAAGGAGACAAGCACGCTGTCCAGACGGTTTACAGTTATTGATGCTGTGGGGGGAATTTTAAGGTTTCCACAGGCGGGGAGGTAACAGAGCGTCCTTACTGTTTATGTAACAGGTCCACTCCTTAGGTGCAGAATCCTGACTTATTACAGCATCCAGCTGTAAATTACTGAAAATAAAAGGCCACTTTTATCCGTGTGCTGGCAGCGGTGAACTTGGGGGCGTGTGGGTTAGAGGGGGTTTCCAGCAGTTTAGGGCGAGATCTGGTATCAGGGGCTAATTATTTTTCTAAATGGAAACCAAAATCTTCAATTTCTGGCATGCGTCTTTCAGACTTTTTCTCGCGTTCTGTTACAACAGACATGGCCACCGAAA
This sequence comes from Festucalex cinctus, assembly GCF_051991245.1. Lineage (NCBI taxonomy): Eukaryota > Metazoa > Chordata > Actinopteri > Syngnathiformes > Syngnathidae > Festucalex > Festucalex cinctus. The sequence goes on from NC_135426.1 coordinate 14,825,334, forward strand.
AACAGGGGCTGTCAATGTGTGGAAAATCAAGCTCAACTTTCCAGGGGGTGCTACTGAGTGAGTTTAACGACACCGCAAGAACACAATCCAGAGCTGCTGTCATTCCAACCCAGACTTCAGAAGAGGTCACAGACCCCGTTTGACTCTCAGCCCACAGAACCACTTCGCCAGTCCTCTCCATCACAGATCCCACAAAGTCCCGTTTGTCAACTGTGTCGGAAGGGAGCCTCGCCTTTTGTCTTTATCAGCTGGAATTCCACTCGAATTTTTTTGGAAGAGATTGTTTCTCTTGGCTCGGATTGGTCTATAAACAATACCGCTGTACACAGTGGAGATTTGGATAAGGTTTCCAACCAAATTGCTCAGTCAATAATAATAACAGCCCCACTGACAGCACCGAAGTTCTTGTATGTTTTTGAAAAAGGGGAGCCAAAAAAAAAAAGAAAACGCAAACCTCAGAGTCTAGACAGCTAACCCACCTGAAGCCACTCAGACACACATACATACTCGCGCACACACTGTGGAGAGGGAGGCTTGCCTCTGGCAGCAGTGTTTTGCTGCGCCTGTCAAAAAAGCTGACCAGTGACGCACACGAACGTACCAAGAATCCACACAACAGCTCCGCTTCATTCAGCCAGGCCTCCTTAAGGTAAACAGTGGCTCAATCTCGACTACAAGAAGTCAAAAAGTTACGTGAGGTGAATTTTTTCCACGGTTACCATAAGCATTTTTGTTACTCACAGCATTATTTTATTCATTTTGGGGATTTTTTATATTATTTAAATAATTGGTTGTCAGAATTTGAATTTTATACTGCCAAATACTGGAATTACAAAAACCATATCAGTTGGGACTAGGTTTAATTTCTAAACGTTTTGTGACATTGAACCAAAATCTGACGAACCCTGACGAGACATCAACATTCACTACTGGCTTTGCGATGGAGGGAATCCCCAACACGTTGGAAGTTGGAGAAGTTTAGGCACATGACAGTCAAACAGCATGCATATGTATGGCACAAAGAGTACTTGTTTTAGTAGGTAGTAGAAAGTATGTGAATTACAAACGCCATGTAAAAGAGTCACTGACTTTCAAGTCGAGCCATGCGGTGAGTCAGTGTTTCATAATTGTCTGTAAATAATTATTTTGCCATCAAACACTTTCTGAGTCTTGCTTTTGTTGTTTTTAAATTAGAAGTGTCACAACAGCAAAGACTTTTCGGCTTGGTTCTTTTCACAGAAAGCTCATTTTCTCTGCTTTTTGGTCAGAAACTGACCCGGCACTCACGATGCATCTGCAATTGGCGAGCCACGATATAGTAGGGGATTACGTCGTAGTAGTATATATCCTTTTTGTGACATTTTTGTTTGGTGGCGTGCCGCAAGATTTTTCTTATGTCAGATATATGTCTCCGCTCAATAAACGTTAGAAAACACCGGCCTTTTAAGTGTCTGTCTGTATCAAAGCAAGCAAAAACGAAACAGTTACTCAATCACTCACTTTGGAGCCAGTGCATCTGTTAGTCATTGTGTTGCAATCACACACACACACAAATACACGCAGAGTTTGATTCTCCCAAACGCAATGAACATGATGTAACCTTTAACACGACGGGACCACCTGCCCGCGTGGAGTTGCAGTGCGGCCGACGACGCCACGGAAACGCAAAACAGGGCTTTAAAGAGGCGACGTAAATAAAGCGAGATGAGGGAATCTGTCATGACTCCTTGCACTTCATCATCGCAATCGCTGGATCGAGTTGAAGCGACGCAATCGGGGCCAATGAGGGAATACATGCGGGGAAAGTTCATCCGCTGTATCACTTGTGACAGGGATGAGAATGATGGCTCTGAAAGCAGGGGTTCTCCAAATGTGGCCTTTTAAATTCACTTGTCAAAATAGGGCTTTTAATCCCTCATTAAATTTGGATTTGAATATGTGGAAGATTACGGCTTTTTATCTTGAGCGAATACGTCTTTATATATATTAAATCTGACATCCATTCTTTTTTTTTCTCTCATACTTGAAGTATATATTGCAACTTTAGCTTGGAAAAATGTGACTATTCTCATAAAATGATGATAAAATAGATCTTTGTTCTTTTAAAGAATACAATTTTTTATCGGAAAATTGCAATTTTATTTTGTTAGAAAAATATGGATAAATATTAATTCTATCTCCACTATTCTTCAGACCAATACCAGTACTAAACTGGACCAAGTCCCGGTATCACAAATATTTTTGATACATAAAATTCAACCCCACACCAAAAAAATAAAAAATAAAAAATCTGATAATTTTTAATAATGACCTATATATCCCAATTAAGCATTTTTCCTTGAAATTACATTAAATTAATGGCAATTTTCTATTCTCCTAATTTTTAATTTCCTGTTCCTGAACATAAAAAGGCCACAAGAGGGCAGCCTATTGTATGGAATAGGGCCAGTGAAGAGACAAAAAAAAAGTATTCTGACTTTATTCTCAGAATTTTGAGAATAAAGTCAGAATTCTCACTTTAATTAGGGCCCGAGCAGCGACCGCTGCGAGGTCCCTATTGTTTTTCAAGGAATTCTTATTATTCTTCTTCTTTTTATTTGTTATTATTCTTTTCCGCAAACAATCACATTTTTGAGACACTAAACGTGAACGAAAACTCACCAAACTTTACACACACGTCAGGCCTGGCGAAAAATTTGATATTTTAAAGTCGCCATAGGTGATAACAGAAAAATGGCTCCATAGCGCCACCTACATAGGTTAAACAGATCCCTGGCCCGCTACGATTGTCCGACGGCTATGAAAATTGTGTGGCACCTGTAGCACATCCAGATGAACAAAAACCTCTTTGATGTGTGTACCCTAAAATAGACAGGAAGTGAGATATGAGTATTTAAATGTCCAATTTTGGCCAATTTTTGCACATTTACAGGGGTCATACTTTTGCCTGCTTCTCCTACACGGTTAATCCAATTGACTTCAAACTTGGGATGTACCATCTCAAGACCTGGGACAACACCATGGTACAAAATCTAAAGTTTTCGACATACTATATGACGGCGGTGGGGCATCAAATTTAGAGTTTCAAAACTCTTACTAAACGTAGTATTGCCGGTTGTATGTTTAACCTAGAGCTACGAAAATTGGTACACATATGTAACAGACTATGACCTACAAAAAAGTCTGTTGGTGCCATATGCTAAACCCAACAGGAAGTCCGCCAGAGGCGGGGCATCAAATTTTGAGTTTCAAAATTCTTACTTAATGAAGCATTCCCGGCTGTACGTTTCACCTAGAGTTACCAAAATTTAAAGACATATGTAACAGCCCTCAAGGTACAAAAAACTCTTTTTGAACCATATGCTAAACCTAACAGAAAGTCCACCATTTTGATTTACTTTGGAACGTGTTCCCATTTTTTTGGCCATTTCATAGGGGTCCTATTTTAACGAACTCCTCTTACAGAGTTTATCCGATCATCTTCAAACTTGGTGTGATTCATCTTAAGATGTTGAAGATGAAAAGTTATTGAAAGCTTTTTATTTCGCTGCACGCTGTTGTCGTGGCATGCACTTGTTTGCAAAGGCAAAAAATTCTTCTTAATGAAGAATTCTCAGTTGTACGAAGCAGCTAGAGCTACGAAAATTTGTAGACATATGTAACAGCCCACGATGTACAAAAAAGTCTCTTGCTGCTTTGTGCTAAACCCAACAGGAAGTCCCGCAAGGGCCGGGCATCACTTTTTGAGCTAAAAAACTCCTCTTTAACGAAGCATTCCCGGTTGTACCTTTCACCTAGCGCTATGATAATTTGGAGGCATACATAAGAGCCCACGATGTACAAAAAAGTCTTTTAGAACCATATGCTAAACCTAACAGGAAGTCCGGCATTTTGATTTACTTTGGAACATGTTGCCATTTTTTTGGCCATTTCATAGGGGTCTTATTTTAACGAACTCCTCCTACAGTGTTTATCCGATCATCTTCAAACTTGGTGTGATTCATCTTAAGATGTTGACGATGAAAAGTTATTGAAAGCTTTTTATTTCGTCGCACGCTGTTGTCGTGGCATGCACTGTTGGCAAAGGAAAAAAAAATCCTTCTTAATGCAGCGTTCCCAGTTGGACGAAGCAGCTCGAGCTACAAAAATTTGTAGACATATGTACACATTTGTCCACATATATATATTTACATATGCATGTAAAAAAATTATGTCAGGCTAAACTAAATGGTTGATTTGGCCCCACACATTTTCACCTTACCATACCCGGCCCTCTTTGCAAAAGGTTTGAACACTCCTGGCCTAAACCTAGGTGTATACTCAAACTATGCACGCACATAAAGCCTGGAACAAAATGTGTAATTTAGAGGGTTCTTGTTTTGTTTTTTGTATTCCTTATATTTCATGTCATTATACTTGACACACTATTTTTACTACTCACTGAATCAATTATAAGAACATTTAATTGATACAATCCAATCACATCCTAGAGAATTGAAAACACATTCAATCATGAGGTTGTTAAGACACATTTACTTCTGTAGCACTTAACCACAAACAAGTTGCGACATCCCCTGATCTAACCCTCCAACCGGGCAAGGAAAAACTTTCAGGGGTCATATTTTAACGAACCCCTCCTACAAAATTTATCCGACTGTCTTCAAACTTGGTGTGTTTCATCTTAAGATGTTTAAGATGCTAAGTAATCGAAAGTTTTTTATTTTGTAACACGCTGTTGCCATAGCAATGCATTGTTTGTCAAGTGCTGCTTTTTTTTTTTTATACACATGAAAACTCATGGAACTTTGCAAACACATCAGACTTGTCATGAACATGAATTTTCAGAGATTTATTGTGCAATTTGCAATAAATAGCGCCCTCTAGACCTTTTTATGAAGCATTTCCGATTGTATGATTATGCTAGACCTACAAAAAAGTATTATGTAGCCATTTGCCAAACCAAAGAGGAAGTCCGCTATTTTGATTTTATTTTGGGAATTATACATCATTTTTGGCCTTTTTCATTCAACTTTGCACAGACAAGGCATGGAAAAAAACTAACATTTTAAATGGTCCTTGTTCCATGTAACAGTTGTCAAGTGCTGCTTTTTTTTTTTATATATACACATGAAAACTCATGAAACTTTGCAAACACATCAGACTTGTCATGAACATGAATTTTCAGAGATTTATTGTGCAATTTGCAATAAATAGCGCCCTCTAGACATTTTTATGAAGCATTTCCGATTGTATGATTATGCTAGACCTACAAAAAAGTATTATGTAGCCATTTGCCAAACCAAAGAGGAAGTCCGCTATTTTGATTTTATTTTGGGAATTATACATAATTTTTGGCCTTCTTCATTAAACTTTGCACAGACAAGGCATGGAAAAAACTAACATTTTAAATGGTCCTTGTTCCATGTAACAGTACCCCAACGTGCCAGTACCCTGACGTGCAAGTAACCCAACGTTGTGCTCAATAGCGCCCTCTATGCATTTTTATGGAGCATTTCCAATTGTATGATTCAAGCGATACACAACTAAAGATGACTTGACCTAGATTTGTGAAAACTGGGAGGCATACCTATTAGCTTAAGACCTACAAAAAGTATTCTGTAGCCGTATGCTAAACCTAAAAGGAAGTCCGCCATTTTGAATTTATTTTGGGAATTGAGCACCATATTTTGCGTTTTGATTAAACTTTGCACACACAAGGCTTGTCAAAAACATTTTAGATGGTCCTTGTCCTATTTGACAGTACCCCAACGTGCCAGTACCCCGACGTGCAAGTACCCCAACGTGGCACGCCTTTGCTGTAGCGATGCATTGTTTGCAAAGAATTTTTTTTTTATATGATTCAGCTAGATGTGTGAATATTGGGAGGCATACCTATCAGCCGAATACCTCGACAAAGCATTCCATAGCAATGTGAACAAACACAAAAAGCATGGCAAAACATTTACAATTTAGACGGTTTCTTATGAAACAGTACCCTAACGTGCCAGTACCCCGACGTGCAAATACCCCAACGTGGCACGGGTTGCGAGGGCCCATTATAGCTGCTCGCAGCTCTAGTCTTAGAATTGTGATTTTAAGTGAGAATTTTGACTTTAATCTCGTAATTCTCACTTTAATTCTGAGAATAAAGTCAGAATTCTCGACTTTAAAGTCAGAAAGGGCCAGTAAAGCGAGAAAAAAAAAAGAGAGTTTGGCAGGATTCTTACTTTATTTTCAGAATTCTCACTTTAATCTTAGAATTCCGACTTTAAAGTGAGAATTCTGACTTTATTCTCATAATTCTGTCTATGATTAAAGTGAGAATTTTGAGAATAAATTCTCACTTTAATTCTGAAAATAAACATCACAAGTACCACAAGTACCTTGAAATAAGGCCGGGTATCAACTCGGTACTCGCCTATCTCTATTCTCTACTAATGAAAATAAAGTTGTATTGGTGTTTCCTAATTAAGTTTTAATATTAATACCATAATAATTGTTTTTAACTAATACCCTTGCATGACAATTTGCCAATTTTGGTGCTACCTACCCGTGCACTCATGCTGCAGGCCCTTTCCATAGTATCCCTTCTCACAGATGCAGTCGTAGCGTCCGGTGTGCGTGCCACACTTGCAGCTGGCCATCACGTCGCAGCAGTCCCGGCCGGCCTCGCACAAGGACGAGCATCGGGACAGATCCTCCTGGATGTAGCTGCCCGTGGGGAGGTCTTGGGAAATGAGGCAGAAGTGTTAAAACATATCAAACATAATGAAGTCTCATTCCTACAAATGTGAGGAGTGAACAAGCATGTGACTGAAAGCCTCTAAGTGCGATTTGAGGATTCCTGGCTGACTTCACGGCAAAGTCCGGAGCTGCTTTCTCGGTTCTCACGGCCTTATCCGTGTGTGCTTCTGATCTTTTACGACCGCGTCTCCCTACTCTGGGGCTTCAGCAAGCCTGCAAGTCTGTGCTCATGATTTAGAGTTTTTCCACATTTTTTACAGTAATGTCACAGCCTTTTCTCTAAATGTATTAAATTCCTTTTTCCCCCCTCAAAATTTTGTAAAAAAATTTCCCATGATGACAATGTGACAAATTTTTGTTATGAACTTAAGGGGGTGATGAAAGTCACAAAAAAGCAGCAGTATTATAACTTGGGAGTGTGACGATATATCGATATCACGATAAATGGTGATACTTTGGATTATCGATACGCCTACGCAAGTATCGCGATATTTGTAGTTAATATTCAGGCACTATTATGGCTCGATTGTTCATGACTTATTGAGCAATTACTTGGCGGGCCACTAGGGGGAGCGCCTCATAAGAGTGGTGGGGAAATGGACGCAAGTCTTCAGGCAAAGAAGACTCATGAGCTTAGTTTTTTTTTTTATAATTATTTTCATTATTATTATTTACATCATTATTATATATATATATATATATATATATATATATATATATATATATATAATATTGTGATTTAGATTATATTTATATTTTATGTATTTATATTATTTTTATTATTATTTATTATTTATATTTATTTATTATTATTTATGCATTTTATTAAACTGATAATAATTATTATTATTATTTAAAAAAAAAATAAAAATAAGTTCATGAGTCTATAAAATACTACTACTACTACTGTCGCACAGCACGAAGAATTTATGCCGGTGAGTATTGCTTTTATCATCTTTCTGTACATTTCAAATATTTCTTATTTAATAGTTTATACTTGGACAACGATGCATCTATGGCGTTTTGAGTTATGTGTTAGCATTACGCTAGCGCAAGTGAACTTTTGCAACTTTTGTGTGTTTGTTTATAATATAAATAATATATAATATATATAATATAATATAAGTGTACCGTTCTTTATTTTGTGTCAGTTTTAACTGTAAACTGAACCTGGGAGTGGCAATTAACAGCACATGTTGACTTTTTGAAGAACTCTTTTTCTATCTGCCAAATATCCAATTATGGGAAATCCCACTCAACGGCAGGGAGAAAAATGGAATTTACTAAATAGCTGCTGACGTTCTAATCATTTAAAATGTAAAAAGATTCTCATTATGTGATGTCAGCAGACCTATGAAGTGACCTTATACAACTTAAATAAGTAAATGGAAAGAGGGGTGCAATCCGATCCTAAAGTCCGTCAAGTGGTTTAACAGATGTTTTTTAAGTTGGTTGGTCAGCTCATCCTAAGAATTCTATCATAAAAAGATGGAAAATGTGTTTTTTTTGGTCCATCCTACCAACCCCCCCAACAAAAAAAAATCACCAGTGGCTAAACTTGGCCAATCTCTTACCTTCGTGCAGCGCACGACGAGCCAGGGCTTCGAACTCGGCAAAGTTGTGCAGCAGGTAGCAGTGCTGGTCCTTGGGGTGAGAGGCCATGTCGTGCAACTCTCGGATGTTGCCCTGCCAGATTCCCAGTGTGAAAATTTCCACGCCGCGCTCCCTCAGGGCGGCCGCCACGGGTCGAGGATCTCCGCCGTTGGAGTAGCCGTCGGTGATCAGGAAGATGACCTTGCTGGCATTCGCACGGGAATGACGCAGGATTTGCTTTTGGGAGACAAAAGAAACTCATTAGCTGGACAATCCATTTTCTATGAGGTACCCAAATGAGACATCTCTCACACAGTGGAAGCAGGGTTCAAGGTTATTTAAGTATAGTAGTTAATACAATTAACAAAAATATCTAAACAATTGAGGGGGAAACACAAAAACTGAAACATTTACAACAAAGCTAACAAACTAGCTATAATCATAGCGAAAACATCTTTTGTTTTCATCTTTGTCAATATCATACATTAGTTTTCGGGGCTCATTTTAAATGAGTTTACTTTGGTATTGTTGTACATCCGTACAGAAAGAAGAAGGTCAAATAGTTGTATGAGAATTGTAGTTTACTTTACTCTATTACACAATAATTAGTGAAGTTTTTTAAAAATATTTATTTATTTATTTTTAATGATTATGCTGTTTTGTAATTATGGAGTGTAATAATTGAAATTGTAATTGAATATAGTGCGCTATATAAATAAAGATGACTTGACTGTATAATAAGTAAATAAAAAAAATTAAAAAAAAAACACTTAATGGGAAAAAATTAAAAAAAAAAAACACAAGGGAAAAAATGACTGTAAATGAAAAAAAACATAAATGATGATTGAAAAGCCTTCATAATAAACTAAAAATCATACCAAAACAACAACAACAACAAAATATAATAAATGAAAAAAATATATACTGTTCCCTGCGATTGGCTGGCAACCAGTCCAGGGTGTGCCCCGCCTACTGCCCAGAGCCAGCTGAGATAGGCGCCAGCACCCCCCGCGACCCTTGTGAGGAATAAACGGTCAAGAAAATGGATGGATGGATATATACTGTGCTGTATAATAAGTGAATAAAAAAATACTTTTAATGGAAAAAATGAATGTAAATGAAAAAAGAACATAAATGATGAATGAAAAAGCATTTATAATAAAGTAAAAATGATACCAAACTGAAAAAAAACATAAACAAACAAAAATATATAATTAACGGGATTTCTTCTTCTTTTTTTTTTTAGCGAGATTTACATTATCGCGGGTAGTTTTTGGAACGAAACACCAGCGATAAACGAGGGAACACTGTATTTAAGAAAAATACTAATAGTAATAAATCTAATACTAAAACCAATAGAACCTAAACAAAAATAAAGCATTTTTGAAAAAATAAAAACTAACAAACTTGCTCTAAAAACTACTTAAAAGTAACTGAATTAAAAAAAAAAAAAAAAAAAAAAAAAAAAGTCAAAATAAATTGAAAACTAGCTATAATAATAAATCATTACCCTGGCTGGGATGGCTAGAGTGTATACACAAACTGCTCACGTAGGCCAGGCTGTAACGATACGGCATGCGACTCGAGTGAATATCGACCAACGTCACACATAACCACTAAAAGCAACCCTCAATTCTAGGCCGCTTCAAATCCCTACCTCAGCAGGAGCAAGGGGTGAGAGAAAATGAGAGAATGGCCCAAAACTGTCGGGATTTCTCCGACAGACAAGCCAGCTGCTACCCAGTGGTCGAAAACTGCCAAAAAACACTGGGCAGACGCAGATACGGTTCCCAAACCAACTTTAGCCCCACATTTACAATCCACCACATACAATTAGGCAGGATGTCCAACTCGGTGAGACATTCATTTTCAAGGGTCCGACGAGCTCAAATTCTCTCGGAACCGCCAGATGTCCTGACGGTCGGGTGGACAGATATTCAGTTGGGCTGTTTACTTTAAAGTTACACAACTGACTATGACTGATCTTGGTGCCAAACAACTTTGTTTAAGTGAGTTGAGGAGCTTCATTTGAACCAAAAAAGCTATTTGCCTCCATCTTGTGGTATCTTCAAGGAACCAATTCTCGGGTCCAAAGAAGGACACAAAGGGTGTGACGGGGTGAAGGAGAGAAAGCTCTGGTCTTTATTGTCTAATTGGCCAAACATCAAGCGGCCTCTGGCAGCAGGAGCGTAATTACAGAGGCGAGGGAACGAGGGAAGAGAAGGAGGACGGCTGCCTTTAACTGCATTCAGGAGAACCAGGCCCTGCGTGGCACTGCTCACTTGGCGTAGCTGGGTGGTAGCTGTGCGTAAAATGTAAAAATAGTGCTGTTAAACATGAAAAAAATGTTGGTATAATACTAAATAGGTAACACACAAAAGTGCTTAACACAGCTTGTGCTTTTTTTTCTTATTTTTTTTTTGTTTTTACCCACAGAAGAAATGTGAAGAAAATGAGCACATTATAAGTGAAAGCCATTCGTTGTAGTGACGCCAGCTGGAGTTTAATTGCTATTGTATGTGCCAAATAGAAGAATAGCAATAAACTAAGGAATTCTTGTGTCTTCGAAAAAAGTGTCTGAGATGAGGCAGAAAAGCTCATGTTTAAACACTTTGGGCCCTATTTTCGGTTAAAAATGGGAGCTTCTTAATTTTTGTGCTGGGGGCAAGCCTCGCCGAGTGTTTTGGTAAAAAAAAAAAAAAAAAAAAAAAAAAGTAGACTACATTTTAGATTTGAAAAGAGCAGGTCCAAATGGTGGTGCAGGTGACGCAACGCATGGGAGCATGGGAGCATGGGACAATCCATCTGAATCATTGTAGAAATAAATCAATTGAACAAATTATTATAATTTAAATGTTAAAAATGTTTTATTTTTTACACACTGGAATTGGTATTCTCCGATTGCCCACGCCATCATCAACAAGGAGATTTTTTTTAAATACTTAAAAAGACAACAAAATGAAAAAAAAAAAAAATCAACTTTTCAAAAATTAAGAATATTCTCAAAAAAAATACAGAACATTTCTTCAGACTTTTTTTTTTTTTTAAACGATTCTGTAATAACAACTACAGGAAGTAATCTAAAAAGTACATGCAAGAAATAACCTGCATGGCTTTTGGTTGTTAATAATGTTTTTCGCTGCAACAAGGCTTCCTGTGCATTTCTTGAGATGATGCATTGGGCCAACTAACACTGCTGGCCATGTTGGCACAAGTCCAAGCTAGCGATAACAAGCCGTCAACAACGGGCGCTTATCAGTGTGTGTGATTTGGAGACAATGATACACTATGTGTTAGAGGAGCGTTGATAGCCTGGAGGGTTTAACAGTAAAAACATCAACAGACTCCCATGACTTACATCCAGCGTGACCATAGACGTGGTCATTTTATTTTTTTCGCATCCATATAATCCACCATCCAAAAACAACAACAAAAGCCCGCAATAGTAATCTAACCACATCCGTTCAGAAACGCCCCCCCCCCACACACACACACATTCATTTCGGAAGTGAGAGTGCTTATTTTGACAGGCTATCTGCTCTGCTCTATGCTTTCGCGAAGACAAACATCAACATGCAACACTCCGCCGGCGGTGCTTTTGAGAAATATTGGACTCAATCTTATTTTCACATTCCGTGGAGTCTGACTGAGTTGCTATGCTACGCTAATATTTTGCTTGAATCACAATAATTACAGTTGCAAGCTGTGTGGAAATGGCTTCAAGAGATTGTTATCAGGTCTTTGGGAGTGAACGGTGAAGGTACTCTCGAGCATTCACTGCATTTCCCTGAATGACAGTGATCATGAATGCCACGCATAATTAAAAGTGGCAGCCCACGCCGCAAAAGCCACTGACAGCCACTTCCTCTGGAGACCCCGTGACCCTGCCAACAAAGTATTTGCCTTCAAATCCTCCACAACCGTTCGCACCGTGTATACGCCAGACTCCTCGTCTCAACACCTTTGCTGGCTTTCATTTATCAGCTCCCCGCATATGCGTCGAGCGTCCGACAAGACTGGCAGAGCGATTGTAAAGAGCTATTTTAAGCCTCGGGTGGCTGATGTGCTAAAGTGGACTCGGTGGAACGGCTTTGGGTAAGTGACACCGTGTCTGGACTCTAGGTTGGCCGACTCCTGACTGCAAAATTCCATAACACATGAATCTCCAGTAATTTACAGGCTTCCTTCAGACATACTTCTAAAGACTTTTTTTTTTTTTTTTTAAAACCAGCATTGCTTCTACTTTTGAAATTCTCTAACCTCACAAGCCAGATTGATATTATGGGAGTTCTTAACATTATTAATCTGATCCGCTCAGGAAAGGCGGGACATTCTGGACAATACTTGGAGCTGATTGGAAGATGCGGCATCTTTGCACGTTTGTTTTGACGAAGGTGATTTTAGTTAACGAAAAAACTAAAACTAGAATTCTGTTGTTATATGCTGAGGTTGGATCCCAAAAGCGCAGACACAAATAAGATTTTAACTCTTTATTCGAATAACATCGAGAAGCGTTTAGCAAACGACTCGACAAGAAACAATGAGATTGCATTGGGAATCACGAGACGTCAAGCCCCGTAGGGCTGCGGAGCTGCACAGAGGACAGTGGTAACAGAAGCAATAATCCGACAAACATACACTTCTCGGTTTGGCTTAAATAGACAATGAATTGATCGGATTGGCTGTGGCTAGACATGTGGGTAACAGGACTGACATGGAATTATCTGATTGGCTGTTGACCAGAAAAAGAGCTTAAAGATTCTTGACATCACATAGCTCATGACATCACATAGCTAAAACCAGTTCAAACTAGATGCCGATTACATCAGTTCAAAACACAGTTGACAACAGACATGACCTCACGGTCATGACCCAAACCTGACCCTTGCACGACCCAAACTTAACCCTGGCGTGACGAAGTCATGACAAATTCAAAAAACGATTTCGTTAAAATGCACCAAGCGCCTTTCGCTGTTTAAATTCAACAAAGAAGCTGTGAGTAATTCTGCAAGAACAAAATTAATTGCAGCGTCCATTTGCCTGTTAGGTTTGTTTGTTCCCCTGCCGCCATCTGAGCCTATTGGTTTCATCCCGCCCTAAACAACGCCCGATTGGTACGACCTGAAAAAGGTCGGCTACAAACGTATTAGTGGCAGCAATACAAGATGCATTCTCCGGAGTTGGTGAACTCACAAATACCGCGAGAATTCAGCTTGCTAGCAAGGTTTTGATATTCTCCACAAATCACCTCTGACTTCTCGCAGACAGTCTGACACAGATAAATGTGCTTTCGTTTCCCCAGGTCGAAGGTCGTCACAACCATTGAACTCGGCTGACCTCGCAGTGCGCATATCTGCATCTTACCTGGCCGTCTGTCAGCACATCACCGCAGATATGTGCTTGGTAAATTTAAAAAACGGAAACTACATACCTGAAAAATCTATTACTCCCACCATCCAATACATACTACTATATCCATTTTGTACCACTTATATGATGTCACGGGTGACCGAGGTGACGGTAGGGTTTCCAGGAAAAAAAAAAAAACACATGGCAATGTAATGTCTGAAATGATGGAAACTATCTGCGCAGTCATGAATGAGGAGGCCTCGGGGTCTTGCGTTCGAGACGCTCAGAGGCTGGAAAGTAGGCCCAAATTTCTGGAAAATATTGCGCAGCCATTTCAGAAAAGAGGGCGGGAGCAGGGGGAGTCCCGTGAAGTAACAATCATTTGTCAAACAATTAGATGGAGTGGATCGTCGCGGCTAGTGAGATCATTTTCACCCACAATGACCTACTTGCCTCTGCAGACATTTGACTCTCCGTCTTATCGCGGCGAGGTGAAGCATCCCTGAACCCGAAGACCAGACTGAGGGGCTCGAGGAGGCCAGCGGCAGACGCACCGTGAGTGGGAGGAAATGATTAAGGCCGAGATGGCGGGGAAGTGGTGGTTGCCGAGACAGGAAGCAGAGACTAGTCTTATCGTTTTATCGCGGTCTGGCCTCACACCCTTGGGAGCTGGATCAAAGACTTGCACCTTGCTTTCATTTAGTGCTAAGGATGCTCTTCAGCTACGTTTCTTTTTTCTTTTTTTCAGGCTAATGTGCTATGTGGTCACCATTGACCACTCTATGGCTCAGGGTTTTTCCTGTGTATAAAATTTAGAGGCGGCCACCTCCACCTGAGCCACTGAAATTGCTCAACACAGCGCTCCAGCTGTGTTGATCGAGCTCGGCAGAAACGCAGTTTAACTGCAGCCGCAGTGTTGCGCCATCATGGAGGCGCTATATCAACAGCAGTCCACCGGAAAGACCTGAACCAGCAACCGAAGAAGAAACAGCTTTCTTTTTTTTTTGTACTCAAAAGTTTACCTAATTCAGGTATTTAAACTTATAAGCACGGCTATCCATAGCTCTGTGCATAGCTATACAAGCGGCCGAAATGAGTTTCCTCTGCAGGGTGTCCGGGCTCTCCCTTAGAGATAGGGTGAGAAGCTCGGTCATCCGGGAGGGACTCAGAGTCGAGCCGCTGCTCCTCCGTGTTGAGAGGAGCCAGTTGAGGTGGCTCGGGTATCTGGTCCGGATGCCTCCTGCAGTATGCGCAGTATTTGGGACAGGACGGCCTTTTTCTTGCCCATTACGTCAGCAAACTCCCATCCAAGTGAACGACGCACAGGATACGTCATCGCGATCACATGACCAGGATAATGGCGTTTACCGTTCACCAAGGTATATTCTTATTTTGATACTTAATCGGTTTAAAAGAAAATTCAGGGAATAAGATGCCAGAGCACTTTTATTCTTTATACACAATGCCTAATCCAATACTGGAAAATGAGTTATAAGTCTTGTATCCATTTAGCCCAAAACTTTGCCCGACCCTGACTTTCTACACATATAGTATCTGTCCTTCAACTAAGTACAGATTGTGTGTACTTTCGCCACCTCTGCTGGCTGCGCACTTGCAAATATTATGACCATGGGTCTCATTTAACCTTGCAGACAGTGTTTGAAGCGGTCTTCAGTTCGGACGGAAAACACAGAAATGGGAGGAATGGGAGACATTGTGCTGACTCACTGGAATGAGAGTCACGTTATTTGTTTGGCCTGCTGCGGCTTGGCAAGGCCCACGATGGCCATTTGTATTTTTAGCGCCGGTTAGGAGTTATTGAAGCGATTACATGACACAGACGCGCTCGTGTCTGTTTTAAACGTGCACACATGTTCACGCGTTGCCACTCAGACCGCTCTAATGTACTCTTAATTACATTCGATGATAAACATGGAGCGATGTGCAAGCCGGCCCCTAAACATTTTGATGTGATTAGTGAGCCCAGAGGCTTTCCAGGTGAGTTTGGAAGCGTTCAATACAGGAAGGAGGAAAAATTGAAATTGCCCACCTGCAAGTTTAAACGCTGGCTGGCAAAGCAGAGTGGAATCATGCCAATAAAGAATTCCAAGATCTGCTTTGACCTAGATTTACGCACCACCTTGCCATCAGTTACTTTAAAAGAAAAGAAAAAGCTCTTCAGGCCTTTTCCTCACATTCTTCCGTGCCCTCTCCCGCTCAATTTTCCCCCTATCAACTTTCCTTGTGTGCTGCCCAAGTCGTTCAAAAATCAGAACCGAAGCCCACCTGCAGCGAGAAGGCGACACGGCACTGCCTTGTGAAAACTCATAAGGTCGATATAGATAAAAGAAGACAAACTACTGAGGTCGCACTTTGTTAAAAAGCAGACAACCTATTGATGATGCGCTGTTTGAAAGAGAAAACAATCTATTGATGGTACACTTTCCTAAAATGAAGACAAATTATACAGGTCATACTTTCCTAAAGACTAACAATCAAACTTCATGTTCACAGCTATTTCCTAAAGAAAACAAACTATTGATCTTACACAAGACAAACTATTACTGCAATTTTCTAAAAAGAAGACGAACTGTTCATGTTACATTCACCTAAATAAGATAAACTAATTATATTGCACTTTGCTAAAAAGAAAATAAATAATTGACAGTGAACTTTCCTAAAAAGAAGACAATCTATAAATGTTTCACTTTCCTAAAGAATAATGTTGCTCTACTGATGCTGCACTTTCCCAAAAGGAAGAAAACTATTGATGTTGCACTTTCGCACTTAGACAAGAGCAGCTTTTAATGAGGAAAAATGTCAAAGTTTCCTCAAGTGGAGAAAAAAAATGAATTCTCTATATTGTCCCCTAATTTTCTGTCTAAATTCTTTCCACAAGAATGCAAAAAAAAAAAAAAAGGCAAAAATGAGACATCACCACGACACATGCTGACGACGCTCGACTCCTATGCCGAGACCGAGACATGAGACAGATGGAGACCAAAGAGTCGTGTCTCTACATACAAGCCTGGTGGAAAAATGTCTCCCTCTCTTAATGGATCCCAGCCTCCTCGAGCCGCTGAGGGAATAAAACATGGCCCTGTTATTATTATTACGCAATTATCAATTATCGTCATCCCTGTCCCAAAAGAACACCAAACTCTCACCTCGCGAAAAATGAGAGTCTTGCTCAACAAAATGACCTTACATGATTATTGAATCTATTATGTAAGCAGCAAGGGGGACCTTATCCATGAGGTAGAGTTTTCAAATCTATGCACACATTACTAGATAAATCACTTAAGAAGAACTTGGGAATACTGTTAAAATGCTTGAGGACCCACCCCCTAGAGGGATTATATTTTTTCTTGGTGCTGTTGTAGTTTTTAGAAGCTGGGACCTGGCCAGGAGTCTCCTTATCAGCATTTAACTTAAGGAGGTTGAGTTGAGAAACTGTCCTGAGGGCCAAATCGTTACCAATGGATATGGTCCATTGCCGAGCGCTGGGAACACTGGGAAGAATCCAGTAAAAAGATGACGAGATGTAAAATGTATTGCTTTTAGTATTTGTGTGTATGCATCAACCGTCGCAGGCACAATTCGCGCAAATTATATATTAAGTGTTGTACGGGACAAGTGGACTGAAGGCAGACTCGATGTATGAAGTGCTTGTACAGAACCAACCTCATACCACCAACATGGCTGGCTTACTCAGCTGGGCTGCGTGGACTTGACAGATGAACCGGGCCATATATCCTCCTCCATGCATGTACGAGTGTATGTGTGCGCACGGTCGGGTGTCAGGCGACTCAAATCAACAAACCATAAACAAGCTAACCTTTGAGCTGAACTGTTCTAAGATAGCCAACTCACGAGAAGTACAAAAAAAGGCAGACTGATAACAGTTTTATATCACTCCCTGTATACACGTACCATTTCTAATGAGACTGATCAAAGGCTAACACTCTTAATAGTTGCTATGCTAACACATAGCATGATAAAAACCTGTAGTTGGTATGCTAGCTAACAAAGTATAATAGCAACTATAATAGAGAAACTTCTGATGCCAACTGACAAGTGTTTGAAAGCACATCTCTCTCTTTATTCTGCTACCTATTCAAATGAGAATTTAGCAAATGCTAACACGCAACCAGTTCATATGCCAACAAACAGCCTGCTCACAATTTGTATGCTAAAATGGCAACATGAATAGAGAAAGTGGTTCGCATGAATCGCATCACTTCCTGTTACCTAGTACCATTTCGAATTAGAAATTATCAAATGCTAACATGCTAGCAGTTGCTATGCTAACACATAACAAGAAAGCAACTTTCTCGCATAATGTAGTGTAGCAACTTTTTCTGCCAAGTGTGGTTGGAATGGGAAATTCTAATTCTGAAAATCGGATGACCAGTGCCACCTGGAATGAAACTTTTTTTTTTATCCGTCTGGGGAAAAAAAAAAAAAAAAAAGCCTTTTTGGGCAGCGGTTTTGTGCGAAATTTCATGTACAAAATCTGGTCCAAAAATGCCTCCAAAGTAAAACAGTGCATTGTTCCTCAACCACCACTAATTTGTGGTTTGGCAATCTTGGTGCTAAGGACCACTGTTGAAGTGAGTTGAGGAGTTTCATTCAAACAAAAGTAGTGATTTGCCGCCATCTTGTGGAACCTACAAGCAGTCATAAATTATTGTAGTGGTGGGGGTCAATTACTTGAAAATGTTCACTATTCCACAGGGCTCTGTGCCTGTCCCTGTGACACTGTGTTTCTAATGAGAACCGATCAAATGCTAACCACATCATCTTCCATCACTCATTTTTCGACTCACCGCAGCTCGCTGGAAGGCTCCTTTGGTGTAAGTGCCCCCTCCTCTATAATTGATAGCCGGGATCTCCTTGTTGAAGAGGGAGCACTTGTGCTGGTGCGGCTTGGGGGCCGTGATGTGGTCCACCCTCGTCACCACGTGGGTCTTGGACGAGAACGTGACGAGGGCCACGCGCGTGTTCTCCGCCGTCACGGGGAAGTCGGAGAGCATCTTGCGCACGAAGCGCAGCTCGCTGCCAAAGTTTCCGGCGCCCACGCTGGACGACTCATCCACCAGGAAGACCAGGTCCAGGCAGGCGCTTTTGTCGCGGAGCTGGCGGACGTTGCGCTTGAACGCCACGCCGAGGCGCGCCACTTTCCTCTCGGCGGTCTCCGAAAGGTTCCCAGCCCACGAGGAAGACGCCATTTGGCGGGAGGTGCGAGGCTGCCCTTGGCCCACGGTCCATATGTCCAGCACGCACAGGGCTAGGAAGCAACAAGTCCACGACAGCGTGGACCTTTGCCACCACATAGTGAAGAGCACTGTGGAAGGTCTCTGCGGAGGTCAAGGAGGACTTACGGGAGATCAATGCGTCCTATGCACATGAAAAAATTCACAAATTCATGCTTGAACTCATATAGCTTTTACCTATTCTATAAATAAAGACTTGACTTGAATTGACTTCACCTTACCTGACCTGACTTGATTTGACTTGACCTGACTTGACCTGACTTGACTATTCTTTCCGCATTTCTCAAATGATCTCAATCATCCTATCGTCAAACTGTTTTGCTGATTCGGGACATCTTCTCGATTATTGGAGAATATATTTCACATTCCCAAAATTTTTAAACCAGCTCTTCCACATCTTTTGTCCAATTGAAAGCATCACAATGTAAAGCAGCCCATTTCAAAACATTTTTTTTCCCCCAAATTCCCCAAATTCTCCAGTTTGCAGTTATTCCACATTTTTGGGGAAAAAATTCACAAATCAATGCAGACATTTTAAAATTTGGCCTAATGGTTCGACATTTATCCACAGATTGAAACCATTACAACTGCAAACTGTTCAGTTCATTCTCGGAACTATTTTCCACATTCCCGAAAATCCCACATAATGAAAATTTTTACCTAATCTTTCCACATCTCTTGGCCGATTCAAACCGCCGGAATTTGCGTCCTCGAAGCTCAGTGCAACGTTCCTTAAAAGCATCGCTTCTTCCTCAATCCAGTGCTTTCTTGGTGTCTCCCCCACAGACAGAAACCTCATGCCCCTTTTTTTTCTTCAAAAATCTAAACAAACCTGTCCACAAACCCCATCCTTTTCAGTCCAGACGCTTCCCTTCAGTCCCAGTGTGCCGACCCTCTCCGATGTGAAGCTCTCCGCTCTGAATGCTCCTTCACTCTCTTCCAGAACCATTTAGGAGGAGGGAGGGATAAAAAGTTGGGAGACAGAGAGAGGCTGAGGGGGGAAAAGGGGGCAGTCCAGCCATGGCGGTGAAGTCATTTTTTTTTCTCTCACCTCCCCCCTTCCATCGTCTTCAATCTCTCTCCCGACATGTGCGGACTGTCAACATTCCCAAAGAGAACACCGGGGCCAGCGCCGCCAACCACCAGAATGGGATGAGGCTAAGGATGCAGTCATACCTTCCTAAAAGATGGGAGTCTCTTGTCTTTGTTTTTCCTCTCCCCCCCAGATTTTTATCTGCAAGCAAAACAAAGACAGAGGCAAGGGAATTACAAAGGAAAATGAGCAGCGGCAGACGCTCAACGGGTGGTCGAAATTAGAAACAGTCCAATTTTACCAATTTGTGCTTTTCAATGGAACATACTGGATTTTATTCCTTACCGATAATGTCTACATTTCAAATCAAACTACTCCGACAATCAAAACAGGGCCACCATTCTCCTCAAATTCCCACTTTTCACACAATTTCACATTTTTCATGTGAAAGAAATGCCATGGACATGAAGACCTTTTCCAAATGCAAATTATCCTTCGATATTTCATTCCGACTTCAAAATGTTAAGCATTCCACATCTCCCAAGACAAAATTTCCACATCAATGTCGAAATGTTATAATTTTAACCAAATTCTTCCTTCTCAAACTGATTCAAACCATTCCAACATAAAACTGGACGTCATTTCATTTTCATTTATTTATTTTTTGAGTGTTCCACATTTTCTAACCCAAATTTCCTTTAGTTTAATGCAGAAATTCTACAATTTTTACCTAATCAAATCACATTTCTGAAGTGATTCAAACCATTACACCTTCAAACTGTGAAGCTCATTCAGGACATCATGAGAAATATTTTTCATATTTCCCAAATTCTACATCCAAATTCCCATCCCTTTATTATACAAAAACAGGACATTATTACAAATTGGCAGCGCATAAAATGCTCAAACCTATATTATGATTTTGCTTATTTAGTCTGTAACATGTACAGTGTTAAGGAAAGTGGGAGGACACGCTACACTGCACAAAGGCCGGTCTCTAGTTGGATGCAGGCTGCACGAGCTACAGATGATCGGTTTTTGTGATCGGCAATGACAGGCATTGATCACAATCGATCGGCGCACCGCTCATATTAACTTCCCAATTCTACAATACATTTCTCAAGCATTTCAAACCATTCCAACTTCAAGTTGTTCAGCCCATTCGGGACATTTGCTTTCCATTACATTCATTCTCTGGTTTCCAATGTTGAACATTTTTAAGTCATCAGTGCCATTGTCTCACAGGGTTACGTTCCTTTGTTTGAGTCAAGTGTCTTCAGTTTGAACCCAAATGGGAGTCGGGCAATGGGTTTATATGGCCACATTATAAGGAACACACAGACCCAAACAGACATGCACACACAATTCCTCTCCATTCCACAATCCCCCGTCTCCCTTGGGACGATCACCAAGTCTGATGAGGTCTGCAGTGCCAAAAAGCAGGAAGTCACAGCTGTGTGTGCATGTGCAAGTGCCTTTGGATTAGGCAATCAGTTGTAATGGTTAAGGTTAGGGTAAGGGTAAGGGGCTAGGAAATGCATTATGTCCCCACTACGACACGTGTGTGCCTGCGTGAATGAATGTACACACCTTCCAAAAATGTTCCAAGTTTTTCTCAAGTAGCTTACCTGGGTACAATAAGGGATGTAAACAAAAACACTGTAAAGTAGCCTAAGCACTTTCTCTATTCAGGTTGCTATGTGTGTTAGCATAGGCACTTTTAGCATAGTAGCATTTTTTATCACATTCTATGTGGAAAAGTACCTGAGCACGGGGAGGGTTGTAAAATTGGTAAGTGGCCTAAGAACTTTCTCTACTCAATTATCTTACTCTGCGTTAGCATAGTTAGCATTTTAAGTTGTCATTAGCTTTAGAATTTAATGTAAAAGTAGCGTCTTAACTTCTTTCTTTCTTCCAGATTGGCAGTGCTCTCCTTGGATAGGTGAAATGCAGGGAACGAATTTCACCCCACTTGTTTGGGCGTGATAATCAGAGATACTTTTTAACCTTTTTTTTTTTTTTTAAGTCATCATCACCCATTTGTCATTGAAGAGTTATGTTAGGCTGCCCCCTCTCGGTAGTTGAACGCCATTACAACAGCATGTCGGTAGAAGTTGTTATGCCTTATTATAGATGGCAGTATAGCACAGGAGTCGGATTGAAAATGACACCTCAATTTTGATACACAAATAGGGCAAACAAAAATATATATATAAAACGTGAAATAGTTTAAGTAATAAATATGTTTCATTATGATTTAAAATGACTTTAATTAAAATTAATTTAAAAAATATTTATTTATACAGAAACAGATTTTAAATAATATTTATCCATCCATTCTACTGACAAATTTTGGGGAAAAAAATAAAATAAATGGCTAAATAATGCAACAAATAATACAAAACTCACACCAGAACTACTCAGTATCAAGCATGTGTTTTCCAAAAGGAGAAGTGTATGACCTCATTAATTTCCTCTTGGGGTTTATAACTTCTGCAAAGCAACGAAACAGCTAAGCTGGCTTGCTTTTTTTTCCCTTTTGCACCATGGACTCCTTGTTAGTCAGTTGCAAGGCACATATAGACGCACAACTAAACTCACTATAGGAAATTTCCCCAAAAATTGCATTAGTTGATGTTCTTACTTCTTAGTTCAGGGATCACCACCTTTATTTATTTATTTTCAAACTGAGAGCTACTTCTTGGCCAATTTTATACACACACCTAGCAAAAAATCTGTAAGTAATTGGCACGCCCCTATCAACATTTATACTGGAAATCCATATAGATGCCACAAGATGGTGGCAAAGCACTACATGAAGCTCCTCAATACACTTCAACATGGTTCTTTGGCATGATGCAATATATGTATATGAGACAGGGCTTTGGCCTGAGCACAACAGTATGGCACTAATAGACACTATCACTCCCCCCCCCCCCATGTTATGTTTGGTGGTCTGGAGAAATTAGAGATGAGCAAATAGAATGTAAATCAAATCGACATTGACATGTCCTAGAAATACATTTAAATTTTAAAGAACAGACTTGTAAACACACTTGGGATTCTGCAATGTGTGGAAAGGTGTCAGCCAGAATATCAATATCCACATGATTAGAATACAGTGCACATGCAGCATGCTGATAAAGCAGCAACCGTCTGGCCATATAAATTCCTGCTTTCATGTTTCGATGCTATATATAACCCCTGAGTTGCACTCTTGTAAATATTTAATAGGTCTAAGCAGCCTGTAAGAGAGTGAAGGGTGCACGTGCACTTGCAGATCCATCACAAAAACCATCCCATTAAATAAACTCCGAATAAGTGTGTTTGACGAGTCAATACACAAACTGGATGTCATTTTGAAATGGCAATCATTCATCAAGCATTTGACATTTGCATTTGCAGAATACATCCGGGTCTTTAAATCAGGAAGGCTGGCAAAATGACAGAAAATGCTGGTGGATTACAGTCACGCAAAGGTGAATTTTTGGGAGCGCCGTTGTGGAATTGGTCCACACGGGAGGACGGTGTGACATTCAACAACTTCACTGTACACTGTTTCTTTTCAGTTATAGACTGAATAGCAAACACAAATACATGAAAAAAAACACTATACAATATATTTGATCCTTATGGCCTTCAGATTGGCTGGTGCCCGTGTGGCAATACTCCTGATATACAATTGGAATGAACATTGCAATGTAGTAGAATGTTATATCCATTCATCCATCCATCCATCCATCCATTTTCTTAACCGCTTGCACCTCACAAGGGTCACGGGGGTGCTGGAGCCTATCCCAGCTGGCTTCGGGCAGTAGGCTGGGTACACCCTGAACTGGTTGCCAGCCAATCGCAGTAGAATGCAATATTCATTCTCAAAGACTGCAATTTTTTTTTATTTTTTTACCGCTTCATTTCGGTTAGTCAGTGGGCTTTTATAACCTAACCTACCCTATAAGACCAAAATTTTATGAATAATAAAATTAAAATTAATATATTTCTTTTTTTAAATTAAAAAAATACATGGGAAGAGGATGGTGTAAAAACTATTTTAATTTTAATTAAATTATTCACAAATTAAATCGCTAACGCAATATTGCAGAAAAAAAATGCAGTTTTCAAAATATGGTTCAGCCCAACCCAATAGTCACCAAAAACAAACAAACAAACAAAGTCTCAAACTGACAAGTCTTCGAGTCTGAAACTGATGACCATCTTGGGAGAAAATAATTTGCAACAAATTATGTGGTGAATATATATATATATATATATATATATATTTTTTTTTTTTTTTTTTTTTTTAATTGAAACTTTGCTTTTAACATTCACAACATAATAAAAAACATAAATTCGAAGTTTCCATCTTATTTACATCCATAGTATTGAGAACAGAAATCAATTAACAATTTTACATTAAAAAAATAAATAAATAAACAGTAAAAACAAACAAAATTACATAAGTTACACAAAAAAAATTCAATCAAGGTCAATACAAGATAATTCACCAAGAGTTTTCACTGTATACGTACTCTTCTTGTTTCTTGTCAACTTTAAAGAATTAATATATGACACGACGAGGAGAGGTAGGACTCAGACGCAGGATAAAGGTAGGCCACAAAGGCAGCAGGTTTATTTCCGGCCAACAGCTGTCTACTCTCAACTTGAGAGTAGAAAGGGGAATCAAAAAGTGGAGAACTAAAAACGCTCCACTGGGGAGGAAAAAACAGGCAAAAGGTACAGGGGACAACAAAAGGCGCTCCGCTAGGGAGGAAACAAGGCTCAAGGCACAAGGGGTAACTAAGGGCGCTCCGCTGTGGAGAATAAGGCACAAAAATAAGGCAAAACAACAAGGCAACAGGAACAAGGACTCGAGGACTGTGGGACGCTTCCATGCACTGACTGTGACACTTCGGCACTGAGGGTAGAATGTGGGTGGCTTTTATTGTCAGTCTGATTGGTGGCAGGTGTTCGTAATCATGGGCGGGGACCGGTGATTATGGAGCGGCAGGAAGGGTAAGTGACCTGGAGTGATAGGAGAGTAAGGATTTTCACAATAATACAGGAAACATGGATAACAAAATAAAAGCATGGCCTGTCACGCAGGTGGCGGCGTGACAATATATAAATTAAATTCCACCAGAAAAATATGAAACTTAGGAAGGGATTTGGAAATTCTTGTTTTATGCAAAGAAAATTTGCCGAATAGGAGCATAAGATTGATCCCAAAGGCAAGAGATTTGTTATCATGCGTGAAAATTGTAATTGCAGCTTTTGGCTCAACTGTAATGATATGACCATTTTTCTCACATACATACTTTTCAAAATCTCTCCAAAATGATGATACAGTTTAATTACAAAATAAATGCAAAACAGTTTCAGATACATTTCTACAGAAGGTGCATTCATCATCTATGTCAGTAAATTTTGAAAGTACAAATTATGTAGTATACTTACAATTACTCAAGGCACTGTGACATCATCTTCACTCGACAGCAAGTGGCAAAATGGCCGCCTCCTGACATGGATAACAACAAATGGATTTCGCTGCTTAAATCACATTCCACAAACACAATATTATCACAACGCCGTGTTTAGACTATTGCGGCAGCATATTGTTAAGAACATTTCTGACAAGGCTAGGAAAAAAGCGCTGTGGTCAAACTTACACATTTCCCAATGTAAAACTCTTTTAAAAGTGCAACAACTCAAGTCAAATGATCACAAATACCAAGAGTCATGTTTTGCCTTTGCTTCCATATTCCTGCTTATGGGGGCAAAGGGAGCGGAGAGGGGGGAACTTCCTGTCACGAGAGAGTCTCATTAAAGTTTCAGCACAAACACTCAAGGACAAAGCAAGAGAAGGAATAAAGTGCTGTACAGAGAAATCAAAAAGGAGATTTAAAAAAAAAAAAAAAAAAAGCAAGACAAGGCAGGCCTATCTTGGGGCAGTGAGAACTGGATTCAACCAGACTCGTGAAAACAGACTCATCGTCTGCTCCAGCCAAGTGGGAGGAAATGATGAATATGAGCATCACAATACGTGCATGCAGTTGGTGGGGAAGGGGGAAATGTTGTCTCTGGTGACGTTGTTTGATGTTGTTCAAAAGAGTCTGGTTTTCTGCGTCTGTTAAGAAGTAAACAGCGAAGTGAACGGGCCTGGGAGTGGAACACAGACGAGTTCCGACAGGCAATGACTCATCAGTCCAAAGTCAGATCCATGTCCTATAGTGGTGTGCATCACTTTTATAATAATGTGTTGTTGTTGTTTTTTTTATAATTAGAAACATACAAAAAAGTGCCTTTTTTTTTTAGAGAGAGAGGCTGGAACGGATTATTGACATTTCAATTCATTTCAATGGGGGCAAATTGATTCGATATGAGAGTCAATTGAGTTACAAATGAAGTTCCTAAATCAAGGTACCCCTGTACTTCTTGGCTGGTCTGAGTGCAGTTTCAGGAGAAAAACAACCTTTTATTATTAGGGTTGTGTGTTACAGCGGTGTAGAGTTGCGTCGCGTCAAGTCTGGAGACGCTTATCATTAGAAGTTGGCTGTCAAATTTAGCGACACCACTGAGCCAAAATATTAGAAACGGCTCCCTAAGGTATGACGCCATGCATGTTTTGGAACTCGGCACGTGTTTTGGAACACATTGCCCCCGGGGCAGGACCTCATGCGTTTCTGGGTGCATGGTAAACACACGGCTCTGATTACCAACGCACGCCCCCTTCGCGTCTCCTCCTCCAAGCCCCGACCCACTTTCTCCTTGCTTCACTGTAAATTCACACATTCCTCTTCTGTGTCTTAAAAATGTTCAAACGTTTTTTACCTCCTCTCCTCCTGACGCAGTGTTTACAAACATTCACAGAACCGGCACCCAGGCTTGTGAGTCATGCAGACTTCGAGGAAAACATAATACTGAAAGCAGGCATACACTCATTTCACTTGTACTATTTATTACAATAACAGTTTCCTTCTTTCCTTTGTCACTTTCAACCTTCCTTAATTCTCATCTCCCATCTCTCAATCCTTGATTTCCGACCGTCATTCCTTTTTCATCCATGCTTTCCTTTGTACTTCCATTTTTCTTTCATTCCACCCGTCCTTCCTTATTCCTTCCTTGACGAAATACTAGAATCACTATTTGAACACGCACTTGCTTTTTGTTTACATATTTTTGAAATGTTGAAACTTAGAATGTTACACCCTATATGTGTCACGGTTCGCCGTAAATGTGGACGCAAGTTCAGGGAAGGAAGGCAGCAGGGAAGTTGAGGTGCTCAAGCAAACAAAACAAAGGGCCAAACAAGGTATTTGGCAACTTAAATCAAAACAACAAATTATAGATACTAACAAAAAACTTTAACAACTAACAATAACCTGACGGGGCAAAACGAGGGATGACAACAGCATGAGAGGAGGAAAAAAAACAAACATGAATCGACGAGTACAGCAGGGAGACAAGAAACTAAACAACGAGACTGTCATGACTGGGTCATGCCAGGGTTAAGTTTGGCTCATGCAAGGGTTGTTTTTGGGTCATGACCGTGAGGTCAAGTGTCTGTTTTGAACTGATGTAACCGACATCGAGTTTCAACTGGTCTTAACCTATGTGAGGTCAGGAGCTATGTGATGTCAACAGTCAATCTCTTTATCTGATCAACAGCCAATCAGATAATTCCATGTCAGTCCTGTTACCCACATGTCCAGCCACAACCAATCAGATCGAGTCACTGTCTATATAAACTGTCGGAGAAATGTGCGTGTTTGCGGATTATTACCACTGTTCCTCTGTGCATCCGTCTCGTGATTCCCGATCCATTCTTTTTGTTTCTGGTCATGTCAAGTTAGTTTCACGCCTTTTGATGTGATGCAAATAAAGTGTTAAAACTCTTATTTGTTTCTGCGTTTTGTGATGCAACCTCAGAACGTAACAGAGACACAGTTGGGCAAGACACAAGTGGCAGAGAGTTCTGATAGGTTGACACACGAGGAAGTCAGGTAAACACAGGTGGGCATTACAGACAATGGGAGACACACAAGGAAAGCAGAACATAACAGATCACAACAGAAATTTCAAGGAACATGATGACAAACTCAAAACTAGAACCCCACAAAAAGCAAAAAACAAACCAAAACCCAACACAAACCATGACAATATGAGTTAGAAGCTGATGGAACTTCCTCTTCCAAAGGCACCGCCCAAAACTTTTGTCCGTTTAAAAGAGCGCTTTGGCATTAGAAGGCCTCGTGATCATCGGACGGGCTCAGGCTACAAGGCCCTTTGTTCTCCCGCCACCTCGGGATAGTCATGTTACAGACGGGATCGCTTTTCAGTAGGCAGCCATGCCAAACTCCCACTAACAGACTTTTGAAGCACTTCATCCTCACCAGACCGCCGATTTCGAGTAGTCAGTCACTGCAGCTCTGCTTATCTTTTGGTGTTGACATGATCGTGCTTGCCCTCATGAGGATGAATTGCGATTTTCTTCCTATAATATTAATTGCACTTATATGGTGATCGCATGCAAAAGATACGGTCCACTTGTGATGGCAGAGGCCTACATCTCCAGGTTGCCCGTGTTTGTATGTCATTGGTCTAATTTTCCATCCGTTGCACAGCAAACAACGTGAAACAGGAGGGGGGCTTACTTATTAACAGCCGTATCTGGAGAATCTCCAGGCCTTTCACTACTCAAATCTGTCACCTACCAGAGTGTGTGCGTGTGCCCGATAATTACGTCAGCATCCACGCGACGGAAAGGTATGCGCGTTTTGTGCAGATCATGCAAAAGCATGCAGGGAAAAGTCATCGTTTCAGCTTTGATAAGTCACAGTTGCACGCCGCTGAGTCAGGACATACCAGCGAAGTTCAAACCACTCCCGCCTTTCCTCCTGAACAACTCTGATAATCCTTTTCAATCCCTCGGAGTTTCCTTGCCCTACATTACCAATGGCTATAAAACACTTGGAAGCATACAGTAAATTTTTGTTATTTTCTTTTTTTTAATCAAGACCATTTGTCAGTTTGTCATTCAAAAGGGTTACTCGCAACCTAACCTATTTTATCTCTCCTCTTTATATATGGTCTAACTCAGGGGTGTCCAAACATTTTCATTTGAGGGCCACATACAGAAAATCAGAAGAACACAAGGGCCACATAATCTTATGAAAAAAAAATTGTGTTAAGTCCTAAAAATTGTACAAAAAATGTATTTGTACTTTTGCACATTTAGAAAACTGCTACAGTATATAAACCAATTTATTTGTAATATAACAGTAGGGTTATTATAGTTTTGGAATTTTTCACTTTAGTTAGTTTTTATTAGTTTTCATGATGGTTCTGTTAGTTTTTATTAGTTTAGTTCTTTAAAAATGCTTAGTTTTAGTTTAGTTTGTTAGTTTCAGTATTAGTATTATTTTTTTTGTTTTTAATGTGTATTAATTGTGAGCAATATTTTAAAAAACACCATGGGCGCGACATCATCTAAAGGTGCTTTTCTATTGGCTGCTGCTAGATGACGTCACTTCTGTGTGACACTTTCAAACGTCATTATTACGGTTTATATCAAAATAAATCTGCTAAAAATCACATTTAAAGTAATCCCCAAAGGCTCATGCATTAAATTAATTACCAAAGACTAAAACGCTATAGTTATAGTTAGTTTTGTAAACATAAAATGTAGTTTCAGTTCATTTTCGTTTTTTTAAAAAGCATTTTCGTTTTTATTTTATTTCGGCAACAATATTGTTTTTTTGAATTTTAGTTTTTTCATTAGTTTTAATTAATTAAAATAACCTTTAATGGCACCTGTTTTTCGATACCTTCCCTTCTTACTTTGACCATCTCCAAACATTTTTGTTTTGTTTATTTTATTTGAACTGAGTCAAATGCCATTTTTAACATATGTCGGGGGCCACTGAAAAATGGACGGTGGGCCGCAAATGGCCCCCGGGCTGTAGTTTGGACACCAATGGTCTAAATCATGGGTCAATTTTGCTCAGATTTTATTATATTTCATTAGCTTTCAGCTCATCTAATATGCAAATTTGTGGAATGTGGGAGGAAGCCAGAGTCCCCCCAAAACACTTATGAGCCGTTCTGCCAGTCAATTAACATTATTTGCTTCTTTTGTCTTTCATTGGAAACTGTTGCTCCTTTTCTACCCATTTTGCCCATGTCTCCACTCTCCAGAGCCTGTTGGCTTTTCGCAGATGGTCCTCTCTTATCAAACACACACACACACTTATCCAATTGGCCTTCAGGGAGCTCAGCAAATACAAAGCGCTCCCTGAGGATGTTAAGTGGTGCAGGTCACATGACAAATGCACTCAACAAGACATTTCATTTGCACATTGCTGATGTCATCTACAAAAAGGATTGTTAATCCAATCAAGTCAACAGTGACAAATCAGGAGTGTTTCATGTTTACAGCCAAAAAGGTCACCGAGTGCCATTGTGACTGATAACGTCAAACAAACAATGTGAAGGCGATAATGAATTCAAGCTATTATATATGCTAGTTTTGCAGTTTACTTCTGTTTTCTGTGCATGCATGTGAATTTGCAGAGTCAGCGACAAAAAATGCTCAGTTTTGCAGCCCTGCGGTTACGTAAGTAGTTTGTTTGCAGGCTATCACGAGTGGACAGGAAGCACTGCTGTCTCTCAGGTGAATGGGGGTTGAAGTTGGGGCGGGGCCAAACGTACTGTCGACCTCCAGGTTTGTGATCTTTGTGTGAATAATGCATAGATGGCAACGTTGAAATTGTCACCAAAAAAAGTGTGTGGGATGGTTTTCATAGCTTAGCTTGAGTCACGGGGAGTGACATGACACTCAATCTTGCCGAATAAGCATGTGTATGCGATGAACAATTTCAATAGTTCAAACAAAATAAAGCTCATTCTTATATTGTATTATTTATTATAGTCACCCAATTATTTAATTATGTATAATGCACAATGGAGCATGACTTTTTTGTTTTTTTACAGAAATAAACTGAAATCACATCATTAGATAAATTTTAAAAATAGATTTGGAAAAATGTTAGTAATTATTTATTAAACAAAAAAATAAACAAAGTATTATGGCTTTTTTTCATGATATGTTCCTTTATAAAATAAAATTGTTCATTAAATTAAACTTTATTTTTTTAAAGTTATTTAAAAGAAATGATTCACCAATAATTTCACTAGATAGCTGAATAAAAAAATAAATAAAAATTATTCCTTCTCATTTCTTACCATTTTTCATATGGGATTCATTTTTATTATAATTAGCCAATCATTTAATAAAATACTTTTAAGTGTCAAATGCACCTGTAAAATTGTTCATTACACTAATTACATCCATACATTATATGATGTAAAATTGAATTACTACGTCGTTTTATACAGGTCCCATCCCTGGTGTCGACAGAAAATAGGGGAGGGGTCCAAAAAGAGGAAAAACAAGGCCGGCTTTAGGCGGGGCTAACGTACGCCTCCGTGCATATTTAAACACTTGACTTACAAAACCCCACGGCGGATGTTTACGACGCGCAACTGACTCAACATGCTCGTTTGTCCCCTCGGAACCAAAGACAAGATTTTCTCGTGACGGACAGAGTTTGCGCACGCTGTGCCATTTGGAATATGCGCGTCTGGCACGACAGGCGGACTTTACGTGCGTGCCACTGAGAGCACCGGTGGATGTTGGGGGTACTTTCCTGTCACACTTGGACCTATATTTCCATGTGTGCGTTTGCGCGCGTTACAGGTTGCTGACAGCGCAGATAAGCGCGTTTTTTTGTTTTGTTTTGTTTTTGCGCGCTGACATTAGACGCAAGGCCGGTTAGAGGAGAGGTGAGGAAGGAAACTAACCAGGAAGACGCGCAATCTTTTTCGACATGTCGGACGGTCCCAGACAGCGGGGCGCTTCTTCCAAGGATGCTGCCGGTGAGGAGTCCGGAGACGGAGGAGGAGGAGCAGTTGCACTGAAGAAGGAAATCGGCCTTGTGAGCGCCTGTGGTATTATAGTTGGTAAGTTCTCCACAAAAATAGCCATGCATTTTCTATACACTTTGTCGTCAGATTTCCACCTCAAATGACAAACATCGTGTTACAAAAACAACCTTGACACGTGGTCTAACTACCCCATGTGCATGCCAGTTTCAATCCATCCATTTTTTTAATACACTTTAACTCCTTCGGGTAAATGCACACCCGTGTTGACAAACCTCTATATCTATTTATCAATTTTACTTCTGCATTCATCCCTTTCCAATAGCGCTTGTCCTTATAGAGTAAAACTATGACGTTGAAAAACAACCTCTACTATTCCACCATCTTGGCTCATGGGTCACTTTTGCTCCAGAGCCCATCTCGGCTAACTTTGGAGAGGTGGGATAGACGCCGGACTGGTCGTCGACCAATTGCAGGGCACTAAAAACCATTCACACCTACAAGCCAGGTAGAGATGAGATTCAATCACCTCGGTATTGTTTAATCAAAGGGGGGCGTGACAGAGTACAACCTTGACAGGTGGAAGGGGAGTGGAAGAATGACTCAGTCAGCCATGCGTCTCCACGGTAACCGGAGGAAAGATGAGCGAGAGTGCACGGAAGTCCCGAGAGGAAGACGATGGGATGGAGGGAGAACAGAAGGGAAACATTGGCAACACGTCTAAAATCTGCAATGTGTGCAGCCCATCACTATTAGAGCTTAAACACATTTAAACTTACTAAAACACATTCTAAACATATCTATGCAGTGTATAATTAAACAGCAAAATGTTCAATCAAATCATTTTACTAGCTTAATGCTAACATATTATGTCAAACTCCATTAGTGGGCTAATGGAAATTAGCATCGATGTTTGACTACTGTTCAAATGCCATTTTTTCAAAGTAAGAAAATTAGACTAAGAAATTATTTCAAAACTTTTTCCACCCTTAATGTGAATAAGCAAATTAAACTGAGAAAACTGTGTACATAATTTTACAAATGGAGATGTGTTCAGAATAAACAATTACATTATATTCAAAGTTGTTAAATAGGAGTCAGCAGGCACCTGCTACCATTTAAAGTGCCTCTCGTTAACACCAAATAAAGTTCATCTGTTCCAGTAGTCTTTTGTTGACATTTTGTGTTTTCTAACAGCAACCTGGAGGTTTTAGGGTAACGCATTTGAAACCGTTCATGTCACTGCTGTGCAACATATTCTCCACTTGATGATGATATTCATATTTTTTCCCTACTGTTTGAGTGCAGTGTTTTATGGCCCTTCCACAGTCCGGACTTTCACGTCACGTGTGCCCGGCGTGATTCGTCTCAGCCGCGAGCGGTCCTTGTTTCCAAGGACATCAAACAGTCGCATAGCCCCATTGTGTTGGCACGCACGCACTAACTTACAACAGGGATTACAAGTGAACTCTTGGCCACTTGCAACAAGGCCCCCACCCTGATAACTCAGTTGTATTAGCATAACCTCTTGAGCTCCTTATTTAGTGGATTTTATTTTTTATTTTATTCTTTTTTTTTGTGACACCTCAGAAATGAAATGCAGGACTGACTGGCTATTAAACTTATTCATGTGTAACGATTACAATTTGCAACAGTCGTGTTTCGCTAGTTGAGTAGTTTTGCTGTAACCGACCAGTCAGAGAACATATAAATGCTGATATTGTGTGAACTCGTACAGGAAGAGAGAGTCCTATTGCTAATATTGCTGAAGTTACGTGTGCCTGCACTCATGATTCTGTCATATAAGCAGATTATACACAAAGCATACGTGAAAAAAAAAAATGTTTTCATCTATTTCATAAAAGAACAAGACATTATTTCAAATTGACAGTGCAGAGAATGCAAAAATGTAAATTTATTACATTATTTCATTACCGGTTTGGTCTTTAACGTAATAAAATGTTGGGCATAGTTTTCTAAATAAAAAGCAGATGTTTGCAAATTGATTATTTTAAAGAAAGAAAGAAAGAAAATCTTTTGTCATGGAAGACAAGAGGAATTGGAGAATATTCAATGTTGAGAAATTCAAAAAGAATATAAAAAAAGAAGGCAATTAATTTGATAATCGCTTTATTGTTGATTAAATCGATTATTATTGCTCAATTCACATAAATGAACAAAAAAATCAGGGTCCCAGAACCAGGACTTTTTGAGGCCATGGAGCCATATTGGGTTCCACTAATGTGTTCAAACCATGTTTCCTTGGTTCATTTGTGAGAGGAATTGAAGTGACGTTTGGGCTTCTGCCCAAACAGTCGAACAGGAATAGAAATCTGCTCATCGAGCATGTCTGAGAGCAAATCTCTTCCTTTATGAAACAAGTAGTCACAGAGACACGACCATTCCGTATTTGGCAGTGTGTCACGAACCCAACGCACTGGCTATAAAATACACATCATTGTTCATTGTGCGGAGAGATTGCGACTACCTTGGACTTTTGTACTGTACTGACTATCATGCAAGGTGGTAATGATTCAACGCGACCTTTGACATCAGCTCCTTTTTATGATCCACCCAACCACTGACTTTTGCTTCATCAAGGCTTTATGTCGAGCCTTGTATCCTGATGCCACCCGCCTCGTCCTTAATCTATTTGCTACATCAGCAGTTTACCACTTCCCATTTGGCCTGACTGGGCCACCATATCACAGTGACGCATCCTCCCCCACACCTCACGCACATCTGTCGCTCACATTTTCATGCAACCGTGTTATTTTTCTTCTACTGTTTGCCCACAAAGCCATTTAAAAAAATGCACTCTCTCGAAATGTAAGTCACGTGTGGAGAAACCACACGTCAGGTTAGAAAGTAGAACACAATTGCTTGCGCGATTAATAAGTAGAAGTATTTGGCCCACATTATACTTCTACAATCGAAAATTAAGTACAAAACATTGTTTATTCGTAACTTTTATGATTTTTTTTTTTAATTATGTCTGCAGCGCATGATTTAGGTTTGGCATTTTTCTCCCATAATGCCACATAGTATTACTTGGGCACGTAATAGCCTGTGGCATTATGGGAAATTATGCTGTGTTTGTAGCCCAAAAAATTTAGCTTACAAGAAAGTATTCCTTCCTTAGTAGTATTACCACTGTATCAACTAGGGATACAAAAAATAATGGCAATATCATGATATCACGATATTAAAACTGCCACAATATATTGTCGTTTTCATGTCACAATATTAAAAGAAGCACATTTAAAAAAATAAAAATAAAAAAAAAGTTCTAGCACCCTCTGGTGTCTAGTTTTGTGCAGTTTAATGTTTTGTCCCTTCTATGGTCAAAATCCACGCTAATCAGATGAATGGGAGCGTAATATGCTTGTGAACCAAGTCAGTATGTGGAGGAACTCAATATGTGCTTGAATTAGCAAGTAAGTGCCTCAATATTAAGTGTCATTAGAGACTTTAGGTTGTTTATATGCGTTACTGTTATGTACAAAAGCACAATATTGTGTTTTGTTTTGGTTTTTAGTTTGAGCTCTTTTTTTTTTTACAATATTGTGACCTTTTTTTGTATCGCCAACCTCCCCACAATATTGTATCGTGACCTTCATATCGTGATATCGTATCGTGATGTTTGAATGTCGTTACATCCATAGTATCATCCTATGGATCCTATGGACGTCCTATGGCTATCCTATGGATATGGATGGATATCAACCTCTCATTTTGTAAACCGACACATGAAACAAACGATTAAAAGATTGTACATTTCAAACACCAAAATGTTCAAACAAACCAGATATTAACCCAAGTACGCTAGCTTAATGCTAACCTATAATGCAGAATGCTATAGACGGGCTAACGGAAATTAGTGTAAAGGTTTCCGTGATTACCGTATATCACACTCAGAATAGCAGTAAAGACAACAAAAGTAAATGCATCTTTTTTTTTTTAACCTATTTTAGTTTTAAATAATTTCAAACTCATCCTACAACACAGGACTAATTGGACAAACTCCGCCTGAGCCTTGTTTTTCTTCTCCTTTTAGGTAACATCATTGGCTCTGGAATTTTCGTCAGTCCAAAGGGCGTGTTGGAGAACGCCAGCTCTGTGGGCGTGGCCCTCGTCGTATGGATCATCACGGGCCTCATCACCGCCATCGGGGCGCTGTGCTACGCCGAGCTGGGCGTCACCATCCCCAAGTCGGGGGGTGACTACTCTTACGTGAAGGACATTTTCGGAGGCTTGGCTGGGTGAGCGAACTCTCGACGGTTCGACGGGGTCCAAGTGAAGTGAAGTGGTGCTGACCACTACTATAATACAGCGTTCCCTCACTTTTCGCGACGGGTGATATTAATACTGTCTGTCACCTTAATGAGCTGCTCTTCTTGCGAGTTGTGCAAATGACTGCTTCTTCTGCAGTGCATGGAGAAGTAGAGTCAAATATTACAAGAGGACAAAAATAGCAGCATAAAGGGACCAAGATAAATAAATTAAAACTCAAATTGTTGGCAGTGTTGGGTCACTTACATTTGGAAATGCAGAGAAAAACATTATACGGAGCTTTAGTAGATTTGCTAAAATGCAAAACTATTTGCAGGTGAAATCGAGCCACAATTTTTATTGATAATAACCTGATGAATGAAAAGATAATTTTCAGTTACAGTTGCTCTTGTTTTGGTTCTCAATGTGGAGATATCATTCTGCTTCTGCTCAATTAAAAGTAAAGAATTTCAAAGTGGCTTTGAAGGAAAAAGTTTAGGCAGCTCTCAAGTTTAATAAAGCAAGGTCAGGTGTTCTCTTTCCGACATATGACATTGATTAATAAACTTAGATGGGAGCTGAACCATATTAAAATTAATAAAACATGGATTGCTGGATGAGCCTGCAGATCAGACACAATGGATCTGGAGGGGGTTGTAAATAGGTAGGCTTATAAACCACTGCGGGGGGTTTCAAGTGTAGGCTCACATTCGCCTTCCGCTCATTCATTCACGTTGATGTTGCCGTTCAGTGCTTGGGAACTGCGTGACAACTTCCCACAAAACAGTAAAAACATACTGTACTTTTATCCAGACAATAAACACAGATGAGACCATTGTATGGGGCCAGTGGGCCACCCCCCACCCCCACCCCAGCCACTTCAGTTACCACCAGGGTACTTGCAATGGGGATGTATTCTGGGAGAGGAATTCAATCAGACAAAGCGGCCAAGGATTGTTTTTTTGTCACTTTGTACTGTTTCTGTCAATATACATCAATGACCTTTACCTCCTGAGACAACTTCGACTCGGGTTGAAGTGCCCTCTATCTTAGATAAATATACCATGTTTGTTTGTGTCAACCCTGCTCCTTTTGTCCCCCATGTCCGCAAAACACAACTTCAATGGACAAACAACAAAGGCTGCTTGTTACATCAATGAGGGGGGCGCTTATTTAATCTATAGTGGGTGTACTCGATAAGCTGCTATATAGTCGGCGCGTCCTGACGAAATATTTTTTCACGTCAAACACACACATTCCTGTGGGATGATCCTCCATAAGCCTCTGTTAAACCCTTGTCCGAACAAAGGTTGTTATTTGGCCGAGCGGCAAAAAAATTCCAAGAAGTCATCTGTGTCCTAATCCCCGAAAACCGCCTTTTCGCGCAGGTTCCTGCGTCTGTGGATTGCCGTGCTGGTGATCTACCCGACCAACCAGGCCGTGATCGCGCTGACCTTCTCCAACTACGTCCTGCAGCCCCTGTTCCCCACCTGCTTACCGCCGGACACCGGGCTGCGCCTGCTAGCTGCAATTTGTCTCCGTAAGTTATGAAAAAAAAAAAAAAAACGTACACACAATTTCCATTCTTTCAGTTTGCCATGAGACAGCTAGTTGTGCTGGTGTAGAACTGCTCAACTTGGCATTGCAAATTATACAGTTAGGACACTGACTCCAATCACGCAACTATATATTTATTAGGGATGTAACGATAAGGGCAATATCGTGATATTGTGATATTAAAACTTCCACAATATCATCGTCGTCATGTTCACAATATTTAAAAGGAACACATCTGTTAAAAAAGTCAGGTTGATTTAATTTTCAGGCAATTTAATTTTCATTAGGGATGTTTTGGCAGTTTTTGTGGACTAAAACTAGATGAATAAGACTAAAATGCTAGATTTATAACTGACCAAAATCGACTAAATAAAAACAGGATGAGGTTGACTAACTATGGTTAAAAACTAACAAGCGTGATTGAAACTGAGACTAAATTTAAAAATGGCAGATAAAATTAACACTAGATGGAACCCAGTGGTGAGCAGATACAATGAAAACAACAGAAGCCTCAGAATTGAACCCTGTGGAACCACTTTCTTTTTAGCTAGTATGACATGATAAAAATAACAAAGAAATCACACGATATACCATCACAACAGTCAGAAGTCGACTACTAAATTCAACTACACCAAATTCCCTGCTGCACAGATAGGCCTAGCAGTGTAGTGTGATCACTTGAATTCTATTACAATGTTTTGGGATCATAGTTTGTGATCCCTACTACAGGTGAAAATCTGAAACATAGACACCGCTATTAAAAAAAAATAAAAAAATCTTACAGTTTTACCCCTCCAACAGCTATAAAACAGCTATAAAAAGTAAAGAGATGCCCGTCACTGACTGCACATTAGACTGTAAATGGATCTAACCCGACTCGTTTACGCCACCCCTCCTCTTTTTGTTTTCAAATACAAACTCCACGGCTCTGACAGTAGTTGATCCGCATCCTTCTAAAAACTTAACACAAGCTGGGCAAATACTGCACGCAGACATCAAACAGCCAGCGAGACGCGGCGGCCTGACTGCGAGCTTTGTTGCGCTGTTTGTTTAAGCAAACCTCTCTGAGAAGTTTGCGTTTTGTGTGAAGATTCTGTAAGACAACTGTCGAGCTGCACCCTTCTCGTATTCCTCGAAAGGGGCGCCAAGAAAATGGTACATGGTGTTGGGGGGGGTTGAAAGGTGAGCAGAGAGTGCCTAAAATTACCTCTAAAACAGTATGAATGAATGTAGCCTTACTTAAATTAGGGATGTATCCAGAGTCACCGGCCCATTAACGGTGGGTCTTCTGTTACAAAAACATAGTGGGAGGAGCCTCGCTTTGAGGCCGCAACACAGTCGTGTTTGCACTCGCACATGCATAACATTTGATGTTGTATACTCATCTTACCGACAGCTGAGCAGCCTTGCAAATAGAGTGCTGCAGTTGTTGACATTTAGGCTGTTTTCACTGAAAGTCAAAGGTGGCAAAAGAACTCACATTTTATGGCCTGAAGAAGGAAGTGAATTTCTGTACTGAAGGAAAAGTAAAGTCCAGACTCTGAAATGTCACTGTAAAGTAAAAATAAATGTCTTGTAAATTTAACACGCCACATACAAAAGTGTTGTTAACCCTGTCAAAGTTGAATAACATTTCGTTTTGAAAAACTGCCAAGTTTATAAAACAAGACTATAAAAAAAAAAAAATAAGAGGTGCTGGCCGCCTGCTAGCTTACAAGCTAACAGGTTCACAGTGCTTGTCTCAGCGTATGTTGTAGTGGTTGAAATGGACCTGAAGGCGCTGAAGACCGTTAAGTTCTTCAAGAGTGGGGAGCAAGGTGAACTCCAAATTAAAAACTGCTGTTAATGTTTTATGTTACGTTTGTTTTGTTGTGTTTCTGTAAAGCGCTTTGTGACAGCTAAGGCTGTTTGAAAGGGCTATAGAAATAAAGATGACTTCGCTTGACTTGACTTAATCACAAAAGAGTCTCAAAACGCCCACAGTAGACAAATATGACATCGCCTAATCTAAAAGAGGGGAAGGAAAAAAGGAAAAAATAAATAAATAAAAAAACACGAGGAAAAACGAAGAAATTGGTGGAATTTTTAAACGTGTATATGATGTATTTGGAAACAAAACTGAATTCACTTTACTTGGTGTTTAAGTCCATGACTTCCTATCACTGCTGAAAGGAGGATCTCTAATCTAAAAAAAATAAAATAAATCCATATTCCTACCAAATGGTATGTCAAAGAGGCCATTTTTAATGGCACC
This sequence comes from Festucalex cinctus, assembly GCF_051991245.1. Classification (NCBI taxonomy): domain Eukaryota; kingdom Metazoa; phylum Chordata; class Actinopteri; order Syngnathiformes; family Syngnathidae; genus Festucalex; species Festucalex cinctus. The sequence goes on from NC_135426.1 coordinate 14,865,352, forward strand.
CTATTGGCCTGAATCTTTTGGCCCTGTTGTGCAAGCTAGTGCAGAAGTTCAATGCACATCAGCCACGTCAAAGGTCCATGTGCAGCCTGTCCAGCATCTGACCTGGACCAAATGGTGTCACATGACAACTTGAAGTCCCCCACTAGGTTTGTGCAGCTGTAAAAAGTCACATTCATGATGCATATACATGATTTCATGCATTCTATTTTGTTTTTGTGTGCCCAGTGCTCTTGACATGGGTGAACTGCTCCAGCGTGCGGTGGGCAACCAGAGTGCAGGACATATTCACGGCGGGCAAGCTGCTGGCCCTTGCTCTCATCATCATCATGGGCATCGTGCAGATTTGCAAGGGTTAGTATCTTCCTAGGGTCACCGGGGACATACCAGGAGCACTGTGGGGGTTAGCGGATGGCGCAGCATTAATATTAGTGTGCGTTTGTAGCTTTAGTAGTCACAACATGGCAGGGCGCCAGCTGTTTTAGGAAGATGAGGCCTCTGAACAAAAACAATGGGAGTGTTTGAAGACAAAGCATTAGGTGGCTTATGTCAGTGGTCTCCAACCACTGGGCCGTGAGGCATTTGGAAATGAAGTATAAAGACTTTATCTTGTCCATGCAGGGAAGTACTACTGGTTGGAGCCAGCCAATGCCTTCGAGCCTTTCCAGGACTATGACGTGGGGTTGATAGCTTTGTCCTTCCTACAAGGCTCGTTCGCTTACGGGGGATGGAACTTCCTCAACTATGTCACAGAGGAGCTGGTGGATCCTTACGTGTGAGACTTCTCTTGCTTTCCCACAGTAGAGAACGGCCGTCCTTGCCATTCAAACCCCTAATCTTCTTTTTTTGAATATCCAATTTGGAATCTCTTTAATCCCATACAGGAACCTCCCCCGTGCCATCTATATCTCCATCCCACTCGTGACATTCGTCTACGTCTTCGCCAACATTGCCTACGTGACGGCCATGAGTCCGCAGGAGCTTCTGGCCTCCAATGCCGTCGCTGTGGTGAGTTGCTCAGACGAGCACTTTCCACCTGGCAATTCCATCATCATCAATTTTGACAGCTCTAGTCTAAAGATAAAGTACAGGAGTCCTCGAGTTAAGTAAGGCGCACTCGACCTAAGGCGTTTCGACTTTACAACGGTTACGCGCGTTCCGCCATTTTTCGTCAGCTACTTAGCCCTTAGCTAGTGCTAGCGCTTGTGTACTTGTGGGAGTTTTTCGCCCTCTTTTTTTTTTCCACATCATGGCCCCAAAGAAGAAGAAAGCTACGTTTTCTATCAATGTTGGTCCAGCCAAAAGAAAAGCAATTACTATGGAAACTAAGCTAAAGATTGCAGAAAGGAGAGACACGGACAAACATCGGCAAAATTTGGGCTTCAGTCGGACAGCATCTTATTTTAGATTTTTTTTTTTTTTTAATGCAAATTATTTTGATGTAAATATTGACTTTAATGGGGAAATTCGACTTGAGTTGAAATTCGGGTTACATCGCTAGTATAGGAACGGAATTCCGACGTAACTAGAAGGACTCCCTGTATTTTTAATTTGTTACTCCCGCCACTAGAGAGTTAAATTCTTTCTTGTCCATGCCAGACGTTTGGAGAGAAACTTCTGGGCGTGATGGCATGGATCATGCCCATCTCTGTTGCTCTGTCGACCTTTGGGGGAGTCAATGGTTCCCTCTTCACGTCGTCAAGGCAAGCCACTCATCTGACCACACCCTTTCAAAATGCTTCCCGCGGTAAGCTTTATAACGACGTTGCATTTTTTTCCCCATCCCTTCACAGGTTGTTTTTTGCTGGAGCTAGAGAGGGACACCTCCCGAGTCTACTGGCGATGATTCACGTCAAACGCTGCACTCCTATCCCAGCTCTGCTCTTCACTGTGAGTTCGCCTGCTCGACCCTCGAGGCCCATCTTGTTCTCGGAGTGACGCTCGAACCCTCCCCTTTTTCCGCAGTGCCTGTCCACCTTGCTGATGCTGTGCACCAGTGACATGTACACCCTCATCAACTACGTCGGATTCATCAACTACCTCTTCTACGGCGTCACTGTCGCCGGGCAGATCGTGCTGCGGATCAAACAGCCCAACATGCACAGGCCCATCAAGGTGCGCCTGACGAACATTTTCACTTTATGAGAGTGGTGCTAAAATGTTACTTTGACTTTCAGATTAACTTGATTTGGCCGGTGATTTACCTCCTGTTCTGGGCCTTCCTGCTCATCTTCTCGCTATACTCGGAGCCTGTGGTGTGCGGCATCGGCCTGGCCATCATGCTCACCGGCGTGCCCGTTTACTTCCTGGGTGTCTACTGGGACAAGAAGCCCAAGTGCTTTGACACATTTGTCGGTAGGTTTGTCCGATGGCAAGCTGTGGAATTAGTACTTCTAATGTGAAAGGGATACTTGACTCATTGAGCCATTTTCAGCAGTAAAAACTTTATATTTTGTCTATAATCAATGTGGTAACTTCATTATTTTTTTATGTACAATTAATACCTTTTAAACAGTAATTTTTCTACTTGCTGTCAACTGATGATGACATCACCTGTGCTAAGGAAGTAGGTAACGATCACTGACCTATATAAAGGACTGGATGGCCGATAGCCCATTCACTCCTATGCAGGCCAATGAGGTCACAGGGCGGCCATTTTACTACCACCGCGCGAACATATTCTATAGGCACTGCATGTGCAGATTAGATATAAAACGGCTCGTAGGCTCTTAGTACTGGGACCCTCGGGCGCGGTTAATATGTAGGGGAGTTCAATTAATCGAAATTCAATTATTACACTCCACAATTACAAAAATCGGCATAATCGTAAAAATAAATAAATAAATAAAAGACTAACAAAAAATATTTAAAAAAATAGTTTTTGAGTTTAAAATTTTTATAGTTGCACGTTTTTATTTTATTATATATATATATATATATATATATATATATATATAGAACTCATTTAAGGATCAAGGTCCACACACTACTTTACATGATCAGAATCATAGTCCAATGCATATATAGATGCCAATACTATAGATGACAATTTTAAAATTCACAACAGATAAAAAGATTGCCTTCATGTGGTATCATAAATATGGTAAATACCACGTCGAGTAGAACGACCCCTCGTGTCGTATTTTCTACTGGACAACTGGGAATTGATTTTGATACCCGAGTTTCCGAGTTGAGAGAAGTTTTCAAGTTTCAACATGACGAAGAGCACCCAAGGATTTGTGAATGGCAAGAAATATTAACACTTATAAGGGCGTTATCGTCCGCTAGCAGGTTGTTATTGAATCTACACAATTACACAGCATACACAATTCAATGTCCTGTCCTTTACAGCTCATTATTTGCTGTAATTGTTCGGTTTTACGAGCAAAGAGTACATCAGCTTCTCAGTGTAGTCTGTAGCTACAACAACAAAAGCACATGAACACAACTCGGTCGTAATTTTCCGACAGTCTTGGTATAACCACAATCAACAATGCTAGCAATCAAGCTACTAGCAACTAGCAATCATTTGTCCAACACAAAATACAATATGTGGGCACATACAATGGCAAAAAAAAAAGCCATATAATATACGTATATTTTCCAATATAAATCTACACTTTCCATTTCAATCATACTTGCCGGTGAAATGTTTGTCCACGGCCTTGGTACAGGCGATATGCGCAGCGTACTTGTACACACGTCGGCATTTCCGTACACAATGCGAAGTCCGAGAAAGGTTTCCTGGGAGGAGCAAGATGGCGGCCAAGCGACTTCAAGATTCTTGGCCTAGGAGCCATCCAGTCCTTTATATAGGTCAGTGGTAGCGATTGGTCGTTACCTACTCCCTCAGCACAGGTGATGTCAACAGCAAGAGGAAAAAACATAGTTTTTAAAGGTATTAATTGTACATGAAAAATAATAGTTATCAAATTAATTCTGGACAAAATATGAACTTTTCACTACTTAAAATTGTTCAGTGAGTCAACTCAGTCAAGTATCTCTTTATAAAGTGTTACCAGAAGGAAAAATTGAGATTTTCTTTTCTTTTGCACCTCTTCCTTCAGATAAGATGACATATTTGGGTCAGAAGTTTTGCATGGTGGTTTATCCCGCTCAGACGCCGAAAGATGGAGACGAGGGTGAGGGTGAGGAAATGAAGGAGGCCAGGTCCCCACTGTCCCAAGAGGATGCCGAAAACCACAAATCGGCGGACTGCTGAAGTGACGATGTGGAATTACTGATCAATACGCATACCCCCTCTTACTGTTTATCTTTAGTTGCATTTTTTTTTTATCTGTGCCAAATGCTGTGACGTTTTTGACAGCAATGTCACCCCCCATGAGCTTTCACCTCTTTTTTTTTTTTTTTTTTTAAGTGTGCAATAAGAGACAAGTTAGCTCATCATCTTCACACTCCTGTGAGAGAAACATCTAAGTATGTCTTATTATTGTTAAATGACTTCACTGTGAGGACTGAGGACGTCTTATTTTTTTTCTACTTTTGTTTTCAATCTTGTAAATTGTTGTTTTCCACATATTCAAAACACCAAAATTGATTGTCCAAACCTTTTATGTTGTGAAGTTTGTGAAGCGCAAAGATTCCAGAATGCATTTCTTGTCTTGTAATTGTTTCTTGGTAGATTTTTTTTTTTTTTTTTTTTTTTTTTTTTTTTTTTTTTTTTTTTTACATTATGTGTTGATTTTAGTTCCCAGCATCATATATTCATCTTCGTTTAATTTTTACTAATTTCTCCAGAGGCTTACAGTGAACCCCTGTATATCTGTTGTTGGTATTGCTTCGGCGCCATCTTGTGGCCCCTCCGTGTGAAGGAACTACGATGAAATAAGTTCAGGGGTTTCATTTTGTTTTGCCACCATCTTGTGGTATCTGTCGGCAATTCTAAACCGTTTTGAGAGTCGCGGGAATTCACTGTATTCCATGCAGATGATGCTTGAAATGTTCCGTTCATTTGATTTTGTTTCATTTCAAGGCACACTAAGACGGATGGGAAGATATTAGTCTTCATGCAGGATTTTCATGTAATACAAAATAAGTCATTTATATGTTTAGTATAGTGGATTGTGTTGTTGTTCACGCCATGCAGATAACAGCCTAAACATTTTTTTCTACCACTACATTTGAATTCTTTATGCAATCAATCCTAACACCGACACCTGAATGCCTGTGTGAATAACGTTGAATGGAAAAGAAATGTCATTGATTGTCTTGTCAAGTTTTTTTGTAGCCAACGATTTAGCTGTTTAGGTGTAGAAACATACATATATGTAGTGGTGATCCCTGCTGTTCACCTGAAGTTTTTTTTTTTTTAATGTTAATTAGGACCCAAGTAAGGATAAAATGAACATGCACGTTTGAATTGAACCAGTTGTATGATTCTTCTGCCCAAAAATGTTCATCATACTCCTATGTACTATGTTTTCATACCTGCTACAATAATCTTGGTTTCTCAGGTTTCTCTTTAACTATACTGCCAAAAAAAAAAAAAAAAAGACAACACTAAACATCTGCACAGGTGCTACTTTGAGATCTATTCCTCTCAGGAGTCCCCCCCCCCCCTACCCCGCCCCCAAAACACAATGACATGGAATTATAACCAATGCTGGGCCAGTTTTGTATCTGTTTCTCTTGTTTAAATTTTGTCTTTACAGTGACAACGCTGTGCTTATGTGCCTGTTAATATTGTGTACACGGTTGATTGTCTCCTAGCAAATAAAACACTGACAGATGTCTTTTGAAGGGGCTTCCTGTTCTTTTCAATGCATAATCCATTTGTTTGCAATTCAGATCTTCAGGCCTACTTCAGAAAATTTTGTTTACTAACCATGATAATGTGATTTGGCATTCAAACATTTTCCATAGCGCTTGCTCTCATTAAGATCGCAAGTCCTCCAGTTTACTGTTTTTATTGCTATATTTAATTTATGCTATTAAAGGAAGTTTCTTCCTCTTGAAATTATTACCTTTTAGCGTCATATTATTATAAGTTTTGCTGATGGCCAATTCTACTTTGTTCCCATACGCTGAAATGAAGAGGTATTTGGTTTATCTCGAAGTCAGGATTAGTCCAGATGGGAGAACATAACTGAGATTCTGTGGCCTTCACACTTTTGCACCTGCCAGATAAAGTTTGAAACGTTTCCAGCAGTTAAGGCCTGTGCCGATGAACGAGAGGTATAACAGTTTAGTTATGTTGCAGAGTCTGTTGATATTTGGGCCAAAAATGATGTACAGGTATTGATGTTTGTATTTGGCTAGCTAAAATTTAGCTAAAGTCACCCACTAGGTTTATTTTACTGAAGAGAGGATAGACTAATTCTGAGGGATTTGAAAGATTTTGACAATATTGTATTTTGACAATACATTTACAGAAAAAGAGTTGAGATGACTCACTTCACAGTTAATAATCCTCAAGAAGGATTTCAAGGACTTTATCAGGAAATTAGCCCCCCCCCTTCAAATTCACACTTTTTAGTTGCTGACATCCATCCATCCATCTTCTATACCGCTCATCCTCACTAGGGTACGCTGGAGCCTAACTATGAAGCCATCCTTCCTCTGGTTACTGAAAAATCAGTAAGAAGTTCCCAGGCCAGCAGAGAGACAAAACATTCAATATTATTATATTCTTCAATATTTCTATATTATATTTGTATTCCAAGTCAATTACTATCTCTAGTTTTTAATTTCTATATTTATGCATAATGTTAATGTTCCGACTATAACCAATGTTACAATGGTTTACAGTAATATTAACGGGGTTGGAGATTATGTAAATAAACAAACACAGGTCCAGAAAGTAAAAACCCTGAAACATATTGGCTTAAGCCCCAAGTGCTGCTCCTCAACAGGTGGAGGCGAGTCGTTTACCTGTCAGTTGAGTAGAAGCACCTGTTGCTTAAGCCAGTCTGTGACAAGGTTTCTACTTTCTGAGCCTGGGTCTCTCAACGATTCTCGTTCGAACGTGTAAAAATAATAATAATAATAAAATAAATAAATAAATAAATAAATAAATAAATAAATAAATAAATAAATAAATAAACTCCCTTTTTTTTTTTTTTTTTTTTTTTCTTTTTTTTTTTACTGGCGGGAATGGGCTTCCATAGTTTTATGGTTGCAATTCACTGTGATTATGTTTGTCATCAGATTGCAACAGTTGTTCAATAAAGTTTTTTTTTATTTTTTATTACGACAACCGGAACCATAAAAAAATATAAGTTCACCGTTTTGTTCTATTGTTAGAAATAAAGTTGTACATAAAAAAAAACTGTCTTCCGATTCGTCTTTTACGACACTACTTTTGATGTGCCGTAAAGTAATTTTCAAATGTGTAGTTCTAGTGGAAGACTCGTGGTACGCTCTGTCCGAGACAAAAAACTACAAGGCGTCTTTCTTGCTTTCCGCTCAGTCCACGCACACCTTTTGATACAGGAAGCTAATGCAACTCACGCATTGAAGGTTACAGAATTCCCGTTTGTAATATATGCAGTGAACCGGTAAGTTAACTATTGAAACTCTTGAGTCTATTCGATTTGTGACACCATAAAATGAATGCCATGAATTGTCGATGGTTAGTGTATGCTTACTGTATATGTAGTTACAATCCGGCAGGCATGCATGCAGTGCATGCTGCACTTTTTTGAAAGTGTGGAAACTGTTATTTTACTCCTATAAATCTGTTATTATAGTGCCACGGCGACTCTGTAAACGGTTAACCTGGATGCTTTAACATTCTAGTTACTTATCTGCAAAATAATAAGAACATAATTTTGGTCTGTCTTACAGTTTCCATAATGCCACGCATTGAGAGTGACATCAAGCTGGATTTTAAAGATGTGCTCCTCCGGCCCAAGCGCAGCACTCTCAAATCAAGGAGTGAGGTAGACATAATATCTATCTGTGTCAAATGATAAATTAATGATGATTAAATCATTGGAGATCATTGGTGACCCACTGTCTACCTAGGTGGACCTGCTGAGGAGCTTCACCTTCAGGAACTCAAAGGGCAGCTACACAGGAATCCCCATCATTGCAGCTAACATGGACACTGTGGGCACCTTTGAGATGGCGAGGGCTTTGAACAATGTAGGCAATGCGTCCTGATGGGAAAAAGAACCTCTTTGCACGACGAGCAATCAGTTCATCTGTTCTCTTCCGCTAGTTCACTGTCTTCACCGCGGTCCACAAGCATTATTCTGTGGACGACTGGCGGGAGTTTGCGGTCAGTTACCCAGAATGCCTTGAGGTACTTGTCACATTATTTATTTGCTCCTATAAAGGGATGGTAAATTGTCACGGGAAGTTAAGATGGGCGTGTTGTCTCGACTTTTTCCCTCTAGAACGTTGCAGTCAGCACGGGCACTGGCGAGGCCGACTTCCATAAGATATCCGCCATCTTGGCCGCTGTGCCGAAGCTGCGGTACATCTGCGTGGACGTGGCAAATGGCTACTCTGAGCATTTTGTGCACTTTGTCAAGGATGTGCGGCAGAAGTTCCCCTCACACACAATAATGGTCAGACTTTTATTTATTTACTTTTGAGCTAAACTTAATTCTAACCAGCAATGTTTTCCCGCATATTTTCAGGCAGGAAATGTGGTGACAGGAGAGATGGTGGAGGAGCTGATCTTGGCCGGTGCGGACATCATTAAAGTGGGCATCGGACCAGGTGATCTCAGCAAATGTCATTTTTCATTCAGCTTTTTACAACGAGTCCTTCCTATTGGCGTGGCTTTTGGACCTATACAGCCCAAAGCTATGTAGAATTGGAAAAAAACCCCATCTCAAATCAACTCCAAACAGCTTAATATTCTTTTCCAAAAGGCAGAGGTGACAAATCCAGGTCCAGAAAGTAAAAACCCTGACACAGTTTGGCTTTAGCCGCAGCTAGCTAGCGCCCTAACTAGCTCCCATGGTGCTTGTTACCTTTTAGGGAGCTAGCTAGCTAGCTAGCTAGCATCAGGGGCTAAAGCCAAACTGTGGGAAGGTTTATACTTTCTAGACAAACGGGTGTCTTTTTTTTCATTATGGTGAATAGGTTTAGTTCTGTTCTACAGAAAAAATTATGCGAATTAGCAAATTGGCGAGGGATGACTATATATTCGGTGTTAATTCATGATTTTTTATTTTTATTTTTACATACCATGTAGTTCTATTTTTTGTTGTTTTCAACAGGCTCCGTGTGCACTACTCGCAAGAAGACCGGCGTGGGGTACCCTCAGCTTAGCGCGGTGATCGAGTGTGCAGACGCGGCCCACGGACTGAATGGTCACATCATCTCTGTGAGCCTTGATTGTGAATTAATGCTTGACATTTTTTGTAGCGTGGGTTTGACAACATTTTTGGATTCAGGGAGGATTTTATTCATAGAGCCACTGATTATACTAACACCATTTAAAAATAGGTACAGTGTATACCCCAAAAATTTTCAGCAATGAAAAAGTTTCTCATTTTTTACAAAAAAGTCTGAGTTTTTTTTTTTTTTTTTTTTAATGCTATGAGACTAATGCTATTTTTCCAAGAAAAAAAGTAACCATAAGCAGAATAAAGACCATACCATTTTAGCAGTCATATTTTTCGAAGAAAAAAAAAAAAAAAAAAAAAGATTAAAAATCTAATTCACATTTCCCATTGTGATGTTTGACAATGATATTACAGTAAAATAACAAGAAGGAAATAAATTCATATTTGAACACATAAATAAAAAATACTTTATTCTTGTAATAATAATAAGTAATATTATTCTGTGGGGGAAAAAAACTATCTTGACTCAACTTTTTCTGGTGACTATTTTTTGTAAGACTGACTAGCAGCTAGGGCTGAACGATTCTGAAAAATATTTTAAGTGCCCCCCCCCCCCCTCAATATCGCAATTGCGATTTTAATATGTGTTTTGTTTTGTTTTTTTATGATAATACAGATTAATGTATTGTTTGTGTTTACAAAAAAAATACATGGAGGAAAATCACATAATAAATAGCAGGCACAATATTGAGGGGGAAAAAAAATTGCAATTAGATTATTTTTCTAAATCGAACCACTGGCTTATAGGAATGCTATTTCTCACACAGGACGGGGGATGCACTTGCCCAGGAGATGTCTCAAAGGCTTTCGGTGAGTCTGAAAATGGATGCGATGCATTGAAGAGTTCTTTATTTATTTGTTTATTTACGAATGTGATGTCTCTCTCTCAGGTGCCGGGGCGGACTTCGTGATGCTGGGCGGCATGCTGGCGGGCCACTCTGAAAGCGGTGGCGAGACCATCGAAAAGCAGGGCAAGAAGTACAAGCTGTTCTATGGCATGAGCTCCGAAGTGGCCATGAAAAAACACACCGGCATCCTGGCTGAGTACAGGTCAGTCCCAATCCGTTATCGGAATTTGATTCTGCCAAATGTCGGAATCGGCATCACACAGTACTAGTTTGTGTTCAAATTCTACATAAGTAGTGCGACAATGTATTTGTTACCTAAATTTCTTACTCCATTATTGCCTCTCTTTTAGAGCATCTGAGGGCAAGACTGTCGAGGTGCCTTTCAAAGGTCCTGTGGAGGCGACGATGCGAGACATCCTGGGCGGGGTGCGCTCCACGTGCACCTACGTGGGGGCGGCCAAGCTGAAGGAGCTGAGCCGCAGGACCACCTTCATCAGGGTCACCCAGCAGCTCAACACCGTCTTCGGCAACGACGGCTGAAACCCCGACAGAGCCTTCAACACTGCTTGTAGTACGCATGCAGTCACACAGCCATTCCTACTGTTACTCCTATGTGACGCAATAACGGTTCAATTTTTTACTTTTATTTTTTGGAGCTGAAGGTTAAGTTTTAACATCTTGTTTGTTAAAATAGTATTTCCCAACTTTTATTGAGATAAGGCACATATTTTACACTGGAAAAAAAATCTCATGGCACAACACCCGTCAAAAAAAATTATCCCCTGAAAATTACTTATCAGTGCCACGAGATGATGGTAAAACACTATTTTTGACTAAATGAAACTCCTTAACTCACTTCAATGTAGTTTATTGATACAGGACACCACAAGATGGCAGTAAAGCACTGTATTTTATTATTATTACTTTTTAATAAATTGAACTCCTCAACTCACTTCAACATAGTTCATTGACACCAAGCTGCTTCACAATGGTGGCAAAGTACTATTTTTGTCTGAGTAAAACTCCTTAACGCACTTCAATGTAGTTCATTGACACCATGACAACAAAAGTCATCAACTTACTTTAGCATAGGTCATTGACTCCAAGATGTCATAAAATGGGCGCCTAGCATGGTTTTCATCTAAATGAAACTCATTAATGCACTTCAACATCATTCCTTGACTCCAAGATGGCGCCAATGTAATACTTTTATTGCTTTGTATTGAGCACAAAACCAGAAAATGTTATTCACAAATTTAATTCAGTTGGAAGTCTGAGCTTCTCAAGTTGACCACAAAGCAAAAATTGGACCTGCTGCCATCTAGTGGATGAGTATGTAATTATACTTTCTGCCACTGTAGTATATGTCACTAGCATAGGTATAACAAAGTTATATTATTTATGGTGAATGAATTGTAATTTTTGGACCAATGACATGGTTAGGAATCACTGCATTTGAAAGCCTCGCTGTTATATGCAAGAAAACTGTTCTCTTCCGTTACAGAATGTTTATAATTATTATTATTATTATTTTTTGTAGTTTTTAACTGCGACCAATGCCAAAGTTTGATGTTTTTGTGATGTTCACTTTTAGGTCATGTTATTATACATTGTTGCCTTTAAAACAAGTGTCCCTTCACCATGTTTAAGTGAGGTCATGCAAGTGTCTGTTTTCACCCGTGTACAATTCAATACAGCTGTTCCACATCTGCGCGTGCCACTGTCTTTACTTGAGAGCGCTTGAAAACTTATGTTAGGTTCAGAGAAGATTACATACAGAAAATGGATGGACAATTGCTGATGATGCATATTTACAGAAATATTACAAAAAAAAAACGGCACAAGCTGCAACAAGAGTTTTGCACATGTACAAAATGCTCCTCCAACTATTCACTTAATTTAGATAACCCCTTTGCGGAGGTTGCCAAAGCTCCACACCCTCAATGACGCGGCGGATCAGAGAGGCGGAGGTGATGAGCAGGTGCCCGGCGGCATTGAGGAGAGCCGAAGCCACACGGAGAGCTTCTCTGCCAAAAAAAAGAACCAGAGGAACATCTGTAAATTATTTGTATTTTTCAAACACAAAATATATTTTCTTGTCTTATCTACCACTAATAAATTAACCTGGCGATAAATGTAAAAAAATAATAATAATAATAAGTTAATTTACCAATTAAATGGCTAAATGAGTTCAACAAATATTATAGGACTCCGCTTTTGGCTTTCTGCTCACCTGAGGACTTTCTTGGGGCCCAGACACTGGAAGTCGGCGCTCACCGAGTACAGGCCTTGAAAAGTAGCTTTCACACTCAGCGAGCCGAACAAATCCTTGGGGCTCATTTTGTAAAGGTCCACTGTGACGCTGGCAATGTCTTTTCCTGTCTTGGACTTGATCTTGTCTTGACATTGGGATGCAGCTGCACCCTGAAGTGATTTGAAACAGTTAGGAAGTGACATTCAAGATGAAAAGATACACAGTTGTATTATTACGATATAGCCACAGTGGCCAGGGCAATCTTCCTTGAAGAAATAATAATAATACAGCAAGTCAGGGCTTGAAATGAATTCAAATTGACATTGCAATGTAGTAAAATGTAATTTTCAAATCGCTATGGCTGCAATTTGGGTTAAAAAAAACAAAAACATTTAGGTTGCTCTACCGTATTATTAATTTAGATTAGTCCAATGCAAATACATCCACTTGTTCAGATATTGTTTCGTGAAACCTGAAAAGTCAAAGTGAGAGCAAACGTCACAAAAGCCAACCAGTGCGTCCACCCTCATTTCACATGGTTTTCCTTGTAAGAGAAGCATAATACCAGTTGGTGGCAGTAATGCACCATTAAGCTGGTTTGACAACCACATATGGTTGCTGTCTTGTCATATGCAAAAAAATGACATCGGAACTGAAGTCGCTTAACACTTTTCAGAAAAAAAAAGTGTCGCAACATAGATGCATCGCTTAATTGGCAGCACTGATTGTGCTTATGCCAGCTAGCTCCTGTGTTTGGACAGCCATTTTGTTAGTGCAAGCAACAAGTCAGTGAAGGTCCACCTAAAATATCTTAAAGCAGAAGACAACCCAAATATTTTCTTTACAATAATATGTTGTACGTGCCCTATTAGCCTAAACACAACATTCAGATTTATATTGTGTTTGTGGAATATGAGTTAAGCAGAAAAGTCCACCCGTTTTTTTTGTTTGTTTTTTTTCATCTTGGGGCTTGCGGTCATTTTGCCACTTGCTGCAGACTTAAGATGGAGTTATGTCGAATATTTATGAATGAAGAAGCTATCTAGTTTTATACTGAGTAAATTGTGTTTTGCCATTCAGAGTGACGTCACATTGTAGTCCACCGGCGAAGTCGGGGTCCTTTTTTTCTTCTGACTTCGCAAGTGGAATTTCCGAGTTCAAGGGGGCACACTTCCTGGTTTGAACTCGGAAAAGTCCGACTTCCGACCATCCTCGAACGCAGCATACGAACACAGGTGAGCTGTGATTGGTGGTTTTCAGCTTCAGAAAGCATGTGAGCCATGATTGGATGTTACCTGATCTATGAGCAACTGTGATGTCATCTTCAGTCGACAGCAAGTGGCAAAATGGCCGCCCCCTGACATGGATAAATATTTTGCTGCTCATATTCCACAAAGGCAATATTTATCAGAATACCGTGTTTAGGCTAGTGTGGCTACATAGAACATATTAATTACATTTTGGGGTTGATTTCTCTTAGCAGAAAAAATAAACAAAATTCACTAATCGTAAAATTCCAGTACTGATGGCGGTCGCCACGTCTGTCCGGGCTCAAGGGCCACGATGGCGGCGTTGTCCGGCAGAGTTGCCAGGAAGTCATCCGAGTCCACCTCCGTCCCGTCTTCCTCGCAGACCAGGGACACCAGGGAAACCAGCGACAGCGCCCGACAGACCTGGACCAAAACACAGAGTCACAAAAAAAAAACACAATGACACTGAAACTACCAGGAAAATCACCCTCTCTTTCAGTTCCTCCAAAGTCCCTGCTGTGATGCCCTTCTTGGCCTCCCGGTTGTGACTGCGCACCCTGAACGGACGCTGGGGCGGGGACCACACCCGCTTGGTTACTGACCTGAGGATAAAGAGAGAGAAAACAAAATCTTGAGCTCCATCACAAAGGGGTGGGATTTTTTTCCCCCCATAAATTTAGGAAAAGTTCTCAGTAAATTTTCCTGGTAAATTAAGTTGGAGAATTTTGAAAGCACCGCATTCAAAATTGGTAATGTGAAAATTCCTTGAATGTTGCAATTTCACCACAATTTTTTTTTTTTTTTTTTTTGACTTACTTGATCAATGACGACGTCGTGTCCATTCTGGCTGAATCTGTGACTAACAATAACAATGTCAGCTTTCCTTTGAGTAGGGCAGCCTGGACTTTGCTCCACAAGTGGTGACCATCCAGATACAGCAACATGAAGGCAAAGTTCATCCAGATTGTGTATGCAATGTAATGATATCAACAGACTCCCAGGAAAGCACTATTATTTTAAATCATCTTAAATACTTTGTCACTCTTTCAGGTATCTGAAGTTGGGTTTTTCTAACCACTTGCTACTTTTGCTCCCCACATTTGAAAACTGATCTGAACTTTTCTACTTTTTAGTTGTCAAAATGGGGTTCTTCCCCACCCTATTTAAAAACACAGAAAGCTGTAAATAGAGATAATTAACTAGAATTGCCTAAAAAACACCAGTAGGCCTATAGGTAAGTTTTTTTTTCCCAGGTGTTATCACTAGCTTGACCTTTTTTTTTTTTTTTTTTTTGGGTACTTTTTCAGTCTGTTCCTTTTTTTGTTTGTTTGTTTTGTTTTAGTTACATGTATTTTTATTTTTTTTTAACTCACTCACTTACACAAACTTACATCACGTAAGCTTTAGTGACATGGATTTAGCAGCTGTTAAAGTCGGAAACGTGCAACCATGCGTCACATCCGGAAAAGATGTAGGTGCGTTTGTTTATGAAAATGTATTTCTCGAGTGAGCGGGGCTCGTCAGGCGAACGATATTTCCATTCATCCGGTTTAAGCACCGCCTGCGCAGTATGTGCGGTAAGTCAAAGGTTGGTCACTTAACTGAAGGCGGGAGTGCAAGAAACGTCAGCGGAACTTTTTGGTACAAGTGTTGTCAGAATCGTGGCACAACTGGCAAATAAGCAACCCTAGATGCTCCTTGTGTTTGTTAAAAACAAAAACAAAAAACATCAGTTCGACATTTGGATGTTGCACAAGTAAGCGTGTTGTTTTTTTAACTTAAGGAGTGTTTGGGCAGTTGCTAAGCTAGCCGTTAACATACGTTGACTCGAATAATGGCGTCAAGAAAACCAAACGACATGTTTGTTGGTGAGTAACTTAACCTAGCTTTAAATGAATTCTGTTTTTATCTATCCCAGGGCAGCGGATGTTTCGCCATTTGCTCTCGGTTGAAAATGACATAACAGTTGCTCAGGGCTCAGATACCAACCAGTCACGGCTCAGGTTGCGATCGTCCCATGATCAAACTCAGGAAACAAGTGACCCAAGATTGGTCGTTAATAAAAACGTAAATCTTTTTTTGTTCCTAGACCTTTGTAGTGTGTTAGTGTTGTCCGAATTCGGTTCTCGAGGGCTGGATTCCTGCAGGTTTTGGATGTTTCTCTTCTCCAACACACCTGATGCTCATCAGCAAGCTCTGCATAAACCTGACAACGATCCTGTTCATTGGAAACAGGTACGTTAGAGCAGGGAAATGTCCAAAACTTGCAGGATGCGGACCGAGTTTGGAAACCACTGATGTACTATATCCGATGTGCATGGTATTGAGTACAAGATATGTAAGATTCTACTCTGGTTGTGGAGAAAGTTAAACTGACTGAACACCTTTTACATTTAAATTGGCACCATGTATTACTGTTATTTGCAGACAGTAAACAAATACTGAACCCCCAGTTGCTCCTGATGCTACATCATCAGTAGGTGAATGAGTAGTCGAATGTAAAGTGCTTTGAGGGCCTTGTAAGTAGGTGGAAAAGCTCGATATAAATGAAGTACCATTTACTTTACATATATATGTGTTGAGAACATGTAATCAGTCTTTAGGTTTCTCATTGCCATTCTGTTATCCCATCTACCCAGGTGTCAGTCTCCCCTTCGCCACCTTGCAGCAGCTGGCTCCGCCCATGCGCTTACTGTCTGCTGCCCTCTGGAAGGTCATGAAGCAGCGGGATGTGGCGCAATACGGGGTCCTGGCAGAATTTGTAGAGTCCACTTGTGACACGGTGCCGGGCTTGCTCACCTCGAGGCACCTGGCCAAGGTTTCATTGGGGCTGAGAGCGCGGGTGGGTATCTTTTTATGAGCTTGCATGTCAGTAGTTTATCTTCAGGAAAGTGCATCAGTTGTTTGTGTTTCTTTTAGCAAAACACAACCTAAATAGTTCATCTACATTTTAAGGAAGTGGTGTCTCTGAAACCCTGCCTGACTATAAATTCTATATCGCTTTGCCTCCTTTCTAGCTAATTTTAGAGCTCGTGCGCATCCCACAACCTGATGCTCGCCTCATCAGGACACACCTGAGAAAGTTCGGTATTCCTTCAGGCCCGTCCACCTCTTCAGCTCCTAATCTGGTGGGTGCACTCGTGTGATTTCTTTTGTCTGATCTAAGCTCAACCATAATTTGTCCCCGCAGAAGACGGACATCAAGGTGCAAGAATCAGTCAAGAGCTTCCACACATTAATCCACAATATACTCGCCGACCCAGTCGCCAAAGAGGATTTTTTCCAGGCGAGTACTTCTTGACCCTGTCACACATAAAACATATATATATATATATATTTTTAAATTTATTTAAAAAAAAACGTTTTATGTATGTAATCTTGCTATCCATATTTTCAGTTATAGTGGACTGGTCTATAATGCACAGTTTTACTGAATTTCTTACTGACAGGAAGAGTTTCTTGAAGACTTCGGTCCTTTGTATGAGCAGGCGTTGGAGAAGCTTTTGTGGGAATTTCTGGTTCGATTGGATCAACTGCTCCCAGTACCCAGCCTTTCCCAGGTAAGGGAGAGCAACTCTACAAAGCAGCCGACACAGTCGTCTGTATTGAAGAACGTCTGTGGGTCGCTACGCAGACAGTGTCCTGGCTCAGTGAGACCCCTGCTGTTTTGGAAGAGTGCGCCCATGCCGCCACCCAGCCCCAGCTCCTGAAAATTTTGCTCGACCATCAAGCTTGTCTCGGGCACCTCGATCCTGCAGGTAAACATTATTATTTGGTATTGTTTCAAGGAGAAATGTGAATTTGTGACATTTTCCAATAACGTCCTAAGGACCAAAAGTGCCAACCTTAAATAAATAAATACACCATTAAATAATTAAATAAGTGTAATTAATTAATTAAATGTGTCATTTATTAATTAAATGTGTCAATTAATTAAATCCCCTATGATTATTTCTTGATTTATTTATTTAATTATTTCTTGGTCACTGTGTTGCAGTGTTTCTTGAATTTATTTTATCTGTCTAACTCGCCCATCTAAGTTTGGTGGGCAGGTCCGAACACCTGATTGGTCTGGTGTTCTGCTCACCAAGTCAAGGCAAATCCATTTCAGAATAGTCCATTGATGCGGAGTGAGTAGCTAGTAAACACAATTGATAGGCTGGGTGGCGCTATTCGTTTCCATTAGACTCAGATTTAAGCTTTCATGAGGTGCTTTTTGAGACGTGTTGAAATGGAAGTACTTCGCAAAAGTGTAATGGAAACACTTTTTTTTTTTTTTTTTTTTGCCTTCGCATTTCCTGTAGTCATGTGACTCCGCCCCGGTCACGGAGAAAAGGAAGTAGGAAGTACAGGGTCACTCGTGTTGTGTTGTGACCTTTTTAAATATCGCCAACCTTCCCACAATATCGTGATAATAATCGTATTGTGAGCTTCATATTGTGATATCGTATCGTGACGTTTGGATATCGTTACATCCCTATTTAAATAGTTGCAAACTTTCTTGTTCTTGTTCCTTCGCATTGGTCAGACGGTTCATGGCGTCCCTTTCTGCAAAATGGGGCCCCCATGGTGGATGGATGGGGCCCTATTTACAGTGTTCTGCTTTTAGGACAGGTGGCTCTGATTGGAACTCGCTTAGGGTCTCATATTGACCAAAAAAGGGTATCAAACAGAAAAAGTGTTTTTTGGCAAAGGAAAAGGCACTCAATAAATTTGAACTTAATGCAAAATATAAATTAATATTTAAATGGAATGTGATGCTGCTCCTCCTGGTGTGGACACCTTGGCCACCAGCGGGAAATTTACAACAAATAAACATGGAGACGCATTTTGTCATTAAGCCACAATATTCTTCGCAGAGGATAAAGAATATATGCATGTGAGTATTTTATCATCCATTAAATTATCTTAAAATATCAGTTTCTTAAAGGGATACAATGCGGTGACACTGATGCTATTTGTTAGCATTTCACATTTTTTTTTGTTAGTGTTAAGCTAAATGGACTGTGGTGGTTATAAATAATGTATAAACAAGCTTGTACTGTATAAGCGTTGAAGCTGGAATTTCTGTCTAAGGTGCACCAACAAAGGATTAGAATATGGAATACATTTTCATTATGGAGTCGGTGGGGTGTAGTGTGTTCCATCTTGGAATAAGGCTTCTGATGTAACAAAATGCGGAAAAAGTAAAAATCACTGCCGATACCTTCTGGGTTCACTGTATTGTTTTTTTTTTTTTTTTTTTTTATTCTTTAACTCAGCATCCCTCCCACCAAACTTGGGAGACTCCATCTTGACGACCCTGTCTTTGCCCCTCTCCGGAAAAGTGTCCTCAAATCCGCAACAAGGTCCCAGTTCGCCCTCTTCCGGGAATCACACCAAGCGGAGGCGAGACAAAACGGCATCCGTCGCCCCCGCGATCACTCCGATAACCGACAATGATGATGCACCGGCAATGAAGAGATCCAAACACGATGGCGGCAGGCTAACAAGGCTGAAGGCGAGGAGCGGCCTCGCAGAGCCCGAGCAAGCAGACGGCAATCTGGAAACAATAAGGACGCAAAACTATTGCCCCGCCGTGGCGGCCTGTCTGCACCGCCAACCCAGAGTCGTGATCCGAAAACTGCAGAGGTCCGAGCTACGTCGAGGAGGAACGTCTTTCTACAGGCCGACGATTAACGACGATAAAGAGTAAGCAACCAGTATTGACGCATGTATTCCCGGTACAGGGGATCCGATTGATGTTCTGCATCTCGACTGACAGACTGTACTGTATGTAAAATATTTTGAAATAATATTACGGTTGAGTTGAAATAAGTGTTGTGGTGTATTATGGTTCAAAGCAGTTGTTCTCAAACTCCATGTAAAAAGTCCAATGCCACCTGAATGAGCAAATCTAAAATACAGTCGTGTAGTAGGTCATGAGAATAATATTGCAAGCATTAACAGTCAGCCTAAATATAGGAGGGAGAAAAAAAGTTAACTGAACTGTAGTTGGGCACTAGAACCACACTGTGAGAAGCACTGGTTTAAATGATTATTGTAATGTAGACAATTGTCACACAAACATTTTTTTAGACATGGTCATGGTCATTTTTAAAGGCTTACTGTTCTTTTTTTTTTTTTTTTTTTTTAAAAAGCCTGTGATATGTTTCCTTTTTTGTAAGCATTGTCTTTCTTTCAACCAGTGATGGGAAAACGAGGTCAAGAAAGTAAAAATCCTGCCAGTTTGGCTTTAGCCACGGGTGCTTCTCATGACGACCTCGTTTACCTGCCAGAATTTTTACTTTCTGGACCTGGAATTCCCATGTTTTTTTTTTTTTTTTTTTTTTTTTTTTTTAAAGTCTTAGTATACATCAACCTTTTTAAGCCTTGTTATAACTAAAAAAACAAAACAAAACAAAAAAGCCTAACTATACATATTTTTAAGCCTGACCACCATTGTTCTATCTTAAGTTTTTAAACCTTGCTAATGCTATATATATTTGCACAAACGATCTTTTTGGAGCACGATGCATCTTGGTCCCAAGCACAATTACTGTTTAAACAATAAATGCATAATTTCTTCCAGCTTTGTCCCCTTGCATCCATTTTTAACCTCCAGTTATGTCACCGGTCAACTGACTCATTTTAAAGCATGTTTTAGGCTTAAAACATACCTCCAACTATTAAATAATGATCGCAAAGGTAAGTCAGTAGTGAGACACAGTTTTATTTCGTTTCACACACTTGTGGCTGAGGAATTGATAAGTGATTGTATATGAGCGATATCTAGGATTAACAGGTGTATTTTGCTTTTTGTGACCACTTAACAGGAATCGTCCCGCCAGAATAAGTGGAGGTGCCTTGTCTCCACTCCAGCAAAGAAGCACAGGTATATCATTTTTAAAACATTTGTAGATGAGGTAAACGGAAGAAGAGTTTGATTTTAATAATGAAAGAATCGTTTTTCCAAATGTAATTGGAATTTATAAGACTGATGATCACGTAAGCAATACGTTGCTTTACTAATTTCTGATTGGGTTTTGTCTGCGCGTTTGAAGGGGTGGTGAGCCCCGCTGGCGAAGACTACGTCGCTGATTCCGAGGACGAAGCCACAAAGAAGTTCAAGGAGAGGGTAAATAAAAACTTTCTCCACCGCCATCAGGCATCTCCTCCACGTTGAACCCTGATTTCCCCCCTCAACCCCCATCTTGTCTCCCTCAGTTGTTTATGAAGCGTTACTCCAAAACCAAACATGGCACGTATATCCCCACCCTGCGTGAATTCTGGAAGCCGGGCAACCGCGCCATGCTGCGTGATGGCAGATGAGGAAAATGTCTCTGATCGCTTAATTGTCACATGATCAATAATTAAACTGTAATTCTACATTATGCTTCTGAATAAATTCTGTTTGTGTTGATTTGCATGTTTTGGTAATGGCAAATGGCACTTGATTTATATAGCGCTTTTCCACCTTCAAGGCCCTCAAAGCGCTTTACATTTTTGACTACCCATTCACCTACTGATGACGCAGCATCAGGAGCAATTGGGGGTTCAGTATCTTGCTCAAGGATACTTCGACGTGGTCACAATGGCCTGGGATCGAACCCACAACCTCTGGGTTGGGAGACGACCACCATACCAGTGAGCCATGCCGCCCCATGGCTCGTGCTTTTTGTCCTGTGCTATTGAGCTATTTTTCCACATTACAGCCTTACTCCAAAATTGAATTTTTTTTTTCCCTGGAAATACTACACAAATTATTAATTTTCACTTAATGAACAAATATAAGCACGTGCATTCACGAGCTGCTGAAACTCGCGCAATCATGCGACATGGCCAGCCGACGACACTCATTCGCTGGCACCCACGTCACTCACCAGGTCAGGCTCTAAAACCGTACACACTCAGGGGCATATTCACTAAAGGTTTGTGTCGCCTTTGTACGGCGCTAACCGTTAAAAATGGAGCAATCCAGGAGCGCCTAATTCACTAAACACGAGCAGATGAGAAATCAGTCACTAAGTGCGCTGCCAACCAGATTGCGCCCCGGTGTTATTTGCATGTATGTAAATTGCATACATTTGACGCAAACTATGCCCACCCCAATGCAATTGAGACTCATTGATATACCGCGTCTAATTCACTAACTCCAGCGCCTATAGCCACACGGCGTTATAGTTTTAAAAAACGATCGCACCAATAATTTGTACTTCATCAATGAATGATGTCGTCGTCCTCTCTGCTCTGTACAGCTTAATGGCTCTATAAACGCTTACTCTCTCGGTCCAACCTCGCTTTCTTATGTCATATTTGTCGCAACTGGTACTATAACAACCATGTTCTTGGCGCAAATCCATTGCCATGTGTGGTAAATTGGGTGCAAATTTGCTCCAAGCTGTCAGTTTTGTGGGCGTGTTTGCGCCGGTATATGATTAAAGCAATATTCTTAGTGAATAGGTGGGTAACTGGGCGCAGACTGCGGGTGCATTTGTGATGCAATATTTCGCGCTATTACCGGACGCAGCGCATTCTTAGTGAATATACCCCTCAGTCACTAAGTCGAAGGTGAGAATGATGACCCCTAGTAGTCAAAAATGCCTGCACCTCACATAAATGTTTTGCAAAATCAACTTTTACCCGCTTAATGGGATAATCTGTAGACTACTCGATTCTTAGAAAATTCCATAGCTGCAGCAATACTGTGGATATTGAAATTACAAACAGCCAGCAGAATCCGGAACATGGTGTAAATATGTTATGGTTTTGCTGCTCAATGAATCACAGCCGACAGCCGATCCCCCCCGTCGCTGCGATGGTCTCTCCCGTGATGTATGAAGCCTCCTCTGTGCACAGGAAGGCGACCACTCCTCCGATTTCATCCGGTTTGCCAACTCTGGAGAAAATGAGGGAAAACGTGCACGTTCATGTGTCGAGATTCAGGTTTAATACATGAATGAGAGGTGAACCGTACCTTTTGATGCACATCTGCTTTTTGAAGTAGTCCACTATGTCGTCATTTTGCCACAACTAGGAAAAAAATAAAAATAGAATGTAAATGATTAAACTTTTTTTTTTTCCCCCACTCAAATTCATTTTTACTTTTTTGTGCCACGTCTCACCGGGGCACTGAAGTCGGTTTTGATGATGCCGGGGGCCACGCAGTTCACCCTGATGTTGCTCTGAGCCAGTTCGGGGGCCAGCGCCCGGGTGAGACTCACCAAGGCGGTTTTACTCACGCTGTACGAACCCAAGCCCTGCAGAAACCGCAACACCCGAAAAAAAAAAAGTGAATGCAAACTTGCAAACGTTGCTTACCGTCATCGATGTTGATCGTCTGACCTGCATTGGTTGGTAGGCAGCCAAGGATGACACAAACACAACGTTGCCCCCTCTAAAAGAAGCATTCGCACATTAAAAAAAGATTATTATTTTAACACATTACAGCATAAGGCTAAGATAACATTCGAACATTCCCACATCTATTTTTTTTCTATGTTGTAAATTTAAAAATACTAAAGGACAAATTGTTGCAAAACGGTCAAATGTTCTGACTGTAATTACTGTAATATCTTTATTTTTGTAAGCAGGGATGTTCCAATCAGGATTTTATTCTGCTGATTCTAATAAGATCATCGATGAGATTGGCCGATACCAATCACATGGTTTAGCTGCACATTTTTCAATTTTACAGCTGTTATTTTCATGATTTTTTTTTTCTAATATATTTTCTGTTTGTAACTCACCCCCTCTTTGTCATATGTGGCACCACCAACTTTGTCAGGAGGAAGGCTGCTTTTACATTTACGGACATAACCTGAAAATTATGAAATGTTAGTTAATTGGAGATTCCTTTTTCTTTAAAAAAAAAAAAAAAAAAAAAAAAGTCCATTCTGGAAGGAACCTTGTCCCAAACTTCCTCCGTGGTGTCCATGAGGTTTCCAAAGAAAGGGTTCGCTGCCGCATTGGACACCAGGATGTCAACGCCGCCACACTGATCCAGAGTCTGAATAAAATGCATGATAAGATTTACAGTGCATGTGGAAATGATTCACAGCGCTACAGTTTTTCCACCGTCTGAAGCAGCCTCTGTCGATCGCCTTCGTTCCCGACGTTACAGGTGGTCCCGGTGACCTGGATGTTCTGGCTCTGCAGCAAGGCCACGGCCTTATCCACGCCCGCCTGCCGCCTGCTGCTCACCACCACGTGGGCCCCCCTCTTGCCCAGAGCCCGGGCTGCGGCCAAGCCGATGCTGTCGGAAACGAGTTATGACGTCTGAGATGTCTGGGCTATTTTCTTTTTAAAGGCAAAACAAGATTCTTACCCAGCCGTCGAGGCTGTGACGATCGCCACTTTCCCAGCAAGGCTGCTCTGAGACATGTTTCTTTGTCCTGAGACAGGAGAGGTCCAAAGGCACCTGAAGGCAATCCTCAACATCACCTGTGGGGTCACAAACAGGGCATAGATGTTAAATCAACAGTGCAAGAATTTGCAAATAACTCTGCTTTAAAAAAGGTTTATAATTGCCTATAGAGGCCACAAAATGGTGTCAAAGTACGGTACTTTATTATTTTATTTTATTTTTTTATTTTTTTTTTTTAATCCAACTCAAAGTCAACTCCAACATAATTTTGTGATGACAAGATAGTGCCAAAGCACAATTTTTTTTTTATTTGGAATAAATTCATACAATTTCATGGCACAAATATTACAAGTTAGGTTGTAGGTCAGAGCTTCTAATGGAGTTTAGGCATGACTTCACACAACTGAGTGTAACTTAGTTCAGCAGTGGTGAGCCAAAGGGGGTTGTTGCCCTCTCAGCTTTGGTCGCTATTTCTTCCAAAAGTGGCTAGTTGTGCACACAAAAAAAAATCAATAAATTGAAAGATAGCCTTGGCAGTTGAGATATCTTATGACAATTAAATATAAACTACATGAATTGTAATTTAAATAAAATTTAAACACATTAATTGGAATAGTTTTGAAAAATAAGACCTTTAGACTCCTCGCACTCCGTGAACTGGAACTACAGTTCTTTTTCCGGGTTAAAAAAAAAAAAAAAACTTCCAAAATAAAAGTCTATAGGAGCTATCTGCCACAACTATACAAAATTAGACTTTTTATAAATTTATGTCGCCCATATATTCTGTTTAAATTTTGTTGATTATATTTGCAGTTCCCGGTTGTCTGATTTCCATCTATTTTTAATCGACCATTCAACGCAACTTAGCGGCAAGGAGCCAATCAGAGAGCGAGCGAGTTGCCAGTTAGGCGATCTCAGAAGTAACTGGATTGAGGCGAGTAACTGGCGCTAACGCTTCCGGTTTGTTTATAGATCGGCGAAAGTACGTCATTTTAGGATAAGGCGGAGAGATCATTTTTGTTGTCATCGACCGAAAATGATTGAACGCGAATGGCCACTGGATTTTTACGCTTGAGATGCGCTTTCACCTCATCTCGTATTGAACGTCGATGTGAAGTTTACTCGCGAATTCGTATCATGAAGGTAATTTATATGTTTGGTTTTTATTTTTACGGCATCGCGAGCAACCCTCGGATGGTTTTGACCTCCTTTGTGTGGAAAATACTGAACAGAACCAGCGTTTTAGTACCGCTAATGTTAGCGACCTAGGCCGCGGTAATGAATTACATCCCATTGGAACGACATTTAACATTTACCCACCGCAGCAAACGACGAATTCGGATAGCATTTGAATGCAGAACCGGATGCTAAGCTAGGTTTAGCTTCTAACGTTACTGGGGCGTGGAATGACGGGACAGGTGGTGGACGGTCGCCTTCATGTCGGTTTTATTTCGCCTAATTTGGGCTGTAAGTAACGGGTCCGAACGACTCACACAGGCCCAGCGTTTGTGATTCACAAGGCGGAGACGATGTGAGCTGAATGGACCCCGTTGACCGACCGGAACACTCGAGTTCGACGTTCTCCGAGACCCAAAAACCCTGACAACTTTACAGCCATGTCTGTTTCTGTAAGTATCTTAAGCGTCTTTACATTGAGTAGTTGTCTGATTTTGTAGACGTAATATTTTGGCTGTGGGGTTCCACATGGCACTGTTCCACAGGGGGTTTGGCTTTAAAAATGTAAGGGGGGGCTATTGGGTTGACAATTAAGCCCGAAACAGCAAGGGACAGATGTGGCTCTCATCCACCCCGTATTGCTCTCACCGCTCATTACCATTAAGCTGATCTGTCCAGTGTCCATTTGACCATTGATCCTTATGTGGCATTTCATGAACATTGCATATTTTAATATTTTAACTTGAGTCCAAGCAGAATGATGGACAAGTGGTTAGCATACCTGCCATACTGTTCTGAGGTTTTGGCGATCAAATTTAGACTCTGGCCTTCTCTATCCTTCATGTGCTTGTGTGACTTTCTACAAATGGGAACACAAATTATAAAATGTATTTTATAATATAAAATAAATCGCTCTGGTGTAACACCATCCCTGACTGTGCAAAAAATAAATGGATAGACTGATGAATGTTTGTTTATGTGTCATAAAATTGATTGCCGACCAGTCCATGGTATGTCCTGCCCCTCCTCCAATGTCCGCTGGGACTCAACTGTGGATGTACCCTATAGAAAATGGATGGATGGAGTTTGAGTCTATTATTCCTCTCAAGTCGTGGACGACGTCGTTCCTCTTGTCTTGTATTCAAGCTCAGAAACAACCGAGCTGTTTAGCATTGCCATCAATGTCCTTATTGTTCGGGATGCACAAATGTTAGTTTGTCTTGCCCGTCTGAAATAAGACTATTAAAAACCAGTTTTGGGGTCTCATTTTCATATGTTTCCCCTCCCCGTCAGACGGTGTTGGCGAAGGCACTCTTTGACAACACAGCGGAGAGCCCAGAGGAACTGGCTTTCAGGAAGGGGGACATCCTGATGGTATTGGAGCAGGAGCAGAGTGGCGGGCCCGGCTGGTGGCTCTGCTCCCTGCACGGCCGGCAGGGCATCGCCCCGGCCAATCGTCTGCGCCTCCTTCAAACCGCCCCGGCCCCCAGCCCGGACTCTGTCTACTTGTCCCCTGGCCTGCCGCTGGCCCGCGGCAGCGTTGACGACGCGGATGCCGTGTACCGCTCCCCGCCGGCCGCAGGAGAAAGCCGAGCTGCCGGCGTGGCCTCGAGACCCGGCGAGCTTCGCAAGGCGGACGGCGGTCGTCCGCGCTCGCACTCCAGTTCTGGATCCCGGCCCAGGCCTGACTGGGATATAGGAATGGGGGGTCGGCCGCGCTCCCCTTCCCTAAGAGGACGGGGCACGGATGCGACGGGAGCTCTTTATCAGACTCCGGTGAGCCCCCTACCCTCATCAGCTCAGCATGCCCGGCAGCCAGGGGCTCCAGAATCTGTGTACCTCTCCCCCAGCGGAGTCGCAAGAGTTGGCGATGATTCCGAGGACACCACATATCTCGTTCCTCGGGAAACGCTAACCACAGGACCTTCTGACGACTGTTACTTGGTGCCGAAAGGAACACCACTCGCCGGTGAGGATGTTTACCAAACCCCAACTGGAGGAGTTCTGGCTGCCTGCCCTAATGGCCCCTCCTCTGTCAGCGCAACTCACCAGTCTAAAGTGGGTCAGGACATTCCTGGGATGTATCAAACCCCCTCTTCTGTGGCGGTAAACCTTCAAAGAACTTCATCGTCCCCTGCCCAAGCGCCTCCAGGGCCCCTCCTCAAAGGCCCATCACCCAACCCCGCTGCAGCCAGAGGCAAACCAGGTCTCGCCAGCCACCGGGGGTCCCCTTTGCTAGTACGAGCCGGCCATCCCCGAGTTCCCGGATCGCCGAATTTCACCCGAAAGCCCCCGCCGCCGGCTCCCCCGGTAAGGGGAGTCACGCGGAAAGACGGGCAGCAGACCGCAACTTTGTCAAGCGATTGCGCCGTGGCCCCCAATCCTGGATCTCAGGCACAGGAGGTGAGCAGGCAGACCAGTCAGGAACTGGAGAAAAGCAACGGCGTGCATAACGGCAAAGGAGAAAATCAAGATTATGCAGATCCTGTGGATGATCAGGTTTGTGAATTGAACACTTTATTTCTTGCTGTGGAACTCTGCTCATTAGGCATTACTGCCATCTAGGGGTATTCACAGCACAAATCACTTATCAATACTCGAGATCGACCGATATGTTTTTTGTTTTTTTTTAGGGCGGCCCGATACCGATTATTAGTGGTCAAGTTCGCCGATAACTGATATTTGGAGCCGATATTCATTTTCTAAAAAGGAAAATATCAGCATCAAATTTTGAAAAAATACAAACTCCAGCTCTTAATTTTTTGGAATTTTTAAGAATATGTTTATTGAATAACTCTTAAATATTGGCGTTAAAAAAAATTGTCAATTGACATCTTTGTTTTAAAAATCTAACAAGTACAGGGATGTCCCAGGGCAGTACAATGTTTTCAAAATTTAAATAAAAACTTAAGTAAATGGCTCCCTATTGTTTTCTACAGTAAATAAGGTTTTCCAAAATGTAAAATATCTGAAGTACTGTATTAAAATTTTACTTATCTTAGTTTTAATATAAAACAAAAACAGAAAGTGCAGGACCAACATTATCTCTTAAATAATTAGATCCCTGTAGTTAACACTTTAAAAAAAAAAAGGAAAAAAAAAGGCTCTATTATCAGGCATATGATTATTCAAAATGGCAGATGCCGATATTCCTATCAATACTGTACATTATTTTATATACATTTTATGCTTGCATATTTTTTTTTATATTCATACTATTCTATATTTATAATGTATTTACGAAGTTAAAATTTAATGGCTAAAATTATGTAGTTTAATTGTATTATATGGTATCAACACCTCGACATATTCACTTTAGCCAAATTGGAAATGGTCTTTTTTTTTTTTTTGTGTGTGTGTGTGGTTAATAGGTGTACGACACGCCACCCAGCGGCCGGTGGCAGTGCGCAGTGCCAACAGTCCTCTGCAATGGCGATGACGGCATCTATGACACGCCTCGCACTGTCCCCCCGCACGTCGGCTTGGAGACGGAGGTGATGACGTCTTTTTCGTTTGGCGTTCTCTGTTGAAGATGTAGCTGATTTTAGCACAGGTGGCCAGCATCCTGAGGCATTAATATTTTTGGTCTAATTATGACTTAAGAGGGTGACAATATTACAAAACTTTTGATGACAAGCCACAAAACAAAAATGTCCAAGTGATGTAAATACAGTATCTCGTATGAGGATCTAAAGTGAAGTGAGTTGAAGAGTTTAATTTGGTCAAAAAGTAGTGCTTGTGGTGAGTGTTTTTTTTTTCTTCTTTTGCTGTAAATTCGTCAGTACTTCAAAATGCCTTCAAACCACTTCCCCACCGCCCCCACCACTAGTCCCTGTTGCTTCCCTCTCACCCTCCCAAGGCAAAACCACACCTGTCTTGGTCTGCTGTGGTCGCCTGTCGATCCGGTCCAAGTGCTGCTGCTATTTTCTCCCGGTCACACCCATCTGTTAGGGCCGCACCAAGGCCACAGCACCAATGGTCTCCAATGTGCATGCCAGCTGTTGGATCGTTTTTGCTCCAGTTATTGCGTATACGTTGACACAGGGTTGTTCAACCGGATAAATATAACCCCGCCTTCATTTGGTGGTTAGGGACACTTTGATGCATCTGTGCGTGGGTTCCCTGAGGTTCTTCAATGAATGCTTGCACATGCATTGAAAAGTCCCGCCATTTCACTACTTCATTAACTGTAATGGTCCACTTGATACAGTAATCCTTGTCTGCTCGCGGGGCATAGTGACCGAGCCCTGCTGCAAACAGCGAAAAACTGTGTGTAGTTGTCTCCCAAAAATGTTCATAAATGCCTATTTTTACAGTTTAAACCACAAGTATACAACAAACTGTGATCACACTATTACTCCATTATTTTAAATTCACCTTACTTTACCCTTAAAAATAAATGGCTTAAAGATGATGTGATTAAAAAAAGGGGCCAAATTAAGAAATAAATGTGCTGACATTAATACATTCGTATTAAAGCTAATATGAAATATTTTGTGTTTTATCCACTGAAACTTAGCTATCGTCTGCTTGTTTTACCCCTGCTGTGCACATTCTATTGTCCTCATTCAATGTGCATTTTGTGCCAAGTACTCGGATGCATTTTGGCCACTGAATCACGCTTCACTATTTAATCCACAGGCTACATATCATCATAAATTTCATGAAGGATTCTTTTATTAAATCGGGGATATTCACTAAAGGTTTGCTTTGCACGGCGCTAACTGGTAAAAATGGAGCAATCGGTGGTGTAGAGGTTTAGGACATAATGTAACCCGGGCTTATCAGCAATGGCGGGGATGCATTTTACGATCATTTTTACGTGCCAGATGCATACTGTACGCCCACGCCATCCATCCATCCATCCATTTTCTTGACCGCTTATTCCTCACAAGGGTCGCGGGGGCTGCTGGCGCCTATCTCAGCTGGCTCTGGGCAGTAGGCGGGGGACACCCTGGACTGGTTGCCAACCAATCGCAGGGCACACAGAGACGAACAACCATCCACACTCACACGCACACCTAGGGACAATTCGGAGCGCCCAATTAACCTGCCATGCATGTCTTTGGAATGTGGGAGGAGACCGGAGTACCCGGAGAAGACCCACGCGGGCACGGGGAGAACATGCAAACTCCACCCAGGAAGGTCCGAGCCTGGACTCGAACCGGAGACCTCAGAACTGGGAAGCGGACGTGCTAACCACTCGACTACCGTGCCGCCCTACGCCCACGCCAAACTCTGAAAATATATTTTTAAAAAACGATCGCCCAATAATTTGTACTTTATGAATGAATGACGTCGTCGTCGTCCTTTCTGCTCTGTACATTTTAATGGCGCTATAAACGCTTACTCTCAGTCCAACCTCGCTTTCTGATAATGTCATCTTTCTCGCAACTGTTATTATAACAACCATGTTTTTGCCGCAAATCCATTGCCATGTATGGTAAATCAGGTGCAAATTTGCTCGAAGCTGTCAGTTTTGTGGGCGTGTTTGCGTCGGTATATGATTAGAGCAATATCCTTCGTGAATAGGTGGGTAACTGGGCGCAGACTGTGGGTGCAGTTGTGATGCAATATTTCGCGCTATTACCGGACGCAGCGCCTTCTTAGTGAATATACCCCAATGTCTTTATACTGGGGATTGGAGAGTGGATATATATATTTTTTTTTAGGCGATTTCCTTGATCGCCCAATGATTGGCCACTTAAGGCTACGTGATTCTCTCCTTTATCTTTCATTCATTTTCATTCATAAGCAGCATAGAAAATGGACGATGGGTGGATGATGATCCATTTCCACCTGCAGGTGTATGATGTCCCCACCATGGCGCTGAATGGGTCCACATCAGAAGTCCAACCAAGCGCGGCTGATGCGGACGACGTGTACAGTGTGCCCACTCTTCCAGGTGTCCCTCTGGGTCATGGCGAGTCCACCCCCAGCCTTTCCGGGGAGGACGCGAGCCAGAACAGTCAGATTTGTTGCGTCCCAGGCTCTGAAAAGCGAACGAGTTCTGGGGATCAGCAGCAGGACTCCCCAGACTGCGGGGTCTACGACATGCCCGCCCTGAACGCGGAAGTCCTCCCCCACTCGTCCTCGTCTTCCTCCAGCTCCACTCGTCGTCTCTCCGTGTCCAGCAATGGTTCCGGGGATGTCCAGTGGAGGGCCTCGCTCTCCGGCCTTGTCCACGCCGTGCTGAGCGTCACTTCCTGCTCGCCTGCCGCGCTGTCGTCTCGGGATCTGGCCACTTCGCTTGCCGAAATCCTGTCCACGTGGAAAGCCAGCCACTCCGGGGACCCGCCGCCGCCCCTTCAGCAGGCTTGGGCCCGCCTCTCGGACCTCCTGCCCGCGTTATCGGCGATCGGCAACGCTCCACCGTCGGAAGGACTCCTTTCCCTGGTGCAGCGGTCCCTGGAGGAAAGTGCCCTGCTCTTGCAGGCTCAGGGTCGCCCCCGACTTCCTTCCCAGGAGTCTTTATCCCGCAGGCCGCTGCCCGCTCTGCCGGTGTCGGACGGGAAGTCAACCGGAGGTGGAATGGGCTCCCGTAAAAGTAGCTGGATTCAGGAACGGCCTCTGCCACCGACTCCTCAACCAGCCTTCCCCTTGCCTCCCTCTTTGGCCACGGTGACGCTCACAGTCGGCCACAGCAACGGAGACGAAGATCCCAGCAACGAGTACGCCGGGATTGGCTTGACTCCCGTCCCAGCTCCGGTCCCTAATGGTGACAGTGTTGGCTATGTGAAACTGCAGGTTGGTTATTTTATGCTCACTGAGAATTTTTTTTTTTATTGTTATTCATGCCGTTATTTGACCGAGTATCCTTTTATCACCATGTAGGGAAAACCAGAACTTCCCCTGGCTCAGAATGGACAAACGATCAGTTCAGAGCCAAGAGTAAGTTTCAACCACTGTCAACAACGATGCTTTCCTTACTGTTTCCAGGCAGAAAAGTAGTCGACAGCATCTAATGGAAGAGCATT
Source organism: Festucalex cinctus (assembly GCF_051991245.1). NCBI lineage: Eukaryota > Metazoa > Chordata > Actinopteri > Syngnathiformes > Syngnathidae > Festucalex > Festucalex cinctus. The sequence continues at coordinate 14,897,522 of NC_135426.1, forward strand.
TATACGTTCCCGGCATAGGTTAAATTTTTTACTGCCACACGTTATCAAAAACAACCCCCACAATGCCAGCCGATTTTGAGCATTTTAACTCATCTTTCAAGGAAAACGGAATATTGTGTGCTTTTACTACATATACAATGTGGGTACCAAATGAAAGATCTCATTCCACTCTTTCATTAGAAAAATTAAGTATGTTCTACCTTATTCCGTTCCTTAGTAATCACCATTTGGAAATAAGTCATTTGAGTGACAATCAAGCTAAAATTGAAAAATAAGGAGAAAACAAGCTTTTTGTGAAAATACACATTTTCTCCACATTATTTACTTTGACGATGATATTGTTTGTTTCGTGATGCTCTGTGAATTAGGTTAAATGTGACAAAGGCTTTGATCATTTACGTCATCCTCAAACTTTCTATTTCATTAGATCAGTCATGTTTCACTGTCATTTGATACACTGGCAGCCCATTAAAATAGTTAGTGGGTGTTTTTGATTTCACAACCCATTGAATAGGCAGCACTCCAGAAGACGTTGCACTGACCATTTATTAAAAAAACAGAAAAACGTAGTTGACGTCATTTATACCCACATACATTGTGATTTTACTAATTGTTATTAAATGTTTTTGGCGGTCAAAGAGCTAATAATTTGTAGTCATTTTCTGACCCATGGAGTGAGATTGTGCTGTTCTCTCATGGCGCTGGATCTGGAATCACTGACAAATGAGTCATGAGTCTGTTTACCAAGGGGATGTGTGACTCCAGGAATCCAGCTGATTGGCTCTCTTCCTGATTACCTCTTAAAGCATTAAGTTTTTCTCAGGAAATCACTGACAGTATCAATATGAAGCCGTCATGGGACGATTAGTAAGTGTCTTTTTATTATCAAATTTCCTCTGGATGACCGATGTCTGCACTGTGTGAATTTTGGCCCTCTCACTGAAATCTTCGCTTCCACCCCGGCGAACCAACAAGAGGTCACTTGTCTCTAGTAACAATCTGGCCTTACATAGCACGAGAGTCTGCAGGACAACAAGCCAGAAACAAGGAGCCTTTCAACAGCCGTTCACGAACGTACTGTATCTAATTGTGCTAGTCTGTGTTTCCTGGGTCCCGTCTCTGTATAGTTGAGAGGATAGGGATATGATATGAAATGAATAGAAATATCATGAATCCACTCATGGTTTGTCCACGTGTTCTCCTCAGCTGACCCCTTCCCCTCCCCTGCCGGTGTCCCTGTCCCTGGAGGATTCGGAGCTGTTGTCCTTCTACTCGTCCCAGAGCCTGGCTCACCTGTCCTGCCTGGCCGACGCCATCGACGTGCTCTTCACCAGCGTGCAGGGCAACCAGCCGCCGCGCATCTTCGTGGCGCGCGGCAAGAGCCTCATCGTGACGGCGCACAAGCTGGTGTTCATTGGCGACACGCTCTCCCGCCTCCTCACCTCTGGTGACCTCCGGGCCAAGGTGCGTTGTCGCCATCTGTTCTTTCTTCACAAGCATCCTTGTTCCTTTTGTCTCTTCCTTTTATCCACTCTTTTTTTTCCTCTCTTCCTACCATTCATGCATTCTTGTTTCCTTCTTTGTCTTTTCAGTCTTTCTTCCACCCTTCTTTCTTACCTCCATTTAATCTTCCTTTGTTCTGTCAACGTTCCATAATATAATTGTCAAAATGTCTCGCTTCATCAGAGAAATTTCCTAACTGCCCTCTCCTCTCCCTTCCAGATCACAACCTCTGGGGGTCGCCTTTGCCAGGCCCTGAAGGCGGTGGTTGTGGCGACAAAGGGCGCCGCACAAAACTACCCGTCGGTGTCTGCCTCCCAGGAGATGGTGGACCGCGTCGCCGAGCTCTCCCAGCAGGCCGCCGGCTTCTCCACTCTGCTCCAGCGCCTGGCCGAGATCTCCTCGTGATCTTTTGGGACAGGCCGTGTGAAAAACCTTGTTGACACTACACACCTTTCTCTCTCTTGGAAAATGCCTTATTTTGTTATTACACTATTTTTTTCCCCTGTTTTTTCAGTTGTGTGGCTTGACTCTGCCCTTTCCCCTCTTGTGCGTGTTAACTTATTGATGACCGGAAGCAGCTCTTAAAAGCTTTGCTTTATAATCTATTTTCTCCCTATTTTAAATATCAGAGGTGGGGGACTCAAGTCACATCAATTGACTCAAGTCCAACACAAGTCTCAAAATTTTACCTGACTTTTTACCTGAGTTGACAAATCTGTTTACATTTGAGGCTGTAATTTTAAGAGAGTAATATTTGTTTTGCCTTTTTAAAGAAAAGTAATGTTACATATAGTGCACACAAACCTGACAAACCCACCAGTGGCGAAGTGCAAAAACTTGTCTTAAAAAAAAAAAGAAGAGGAATATAATCCTTGGTTCAAGCAGAATTATATGCTAATAGAAAGGGAAATTTATAATGTCGACATCTGTAGATTTCTGGAATTTACTTAAGACTTGACTCAACTGGCTTGAAATTCTACGACGATTCAAATTGAAGGGATTTTTTTTTTACAGTAATTTGAAGGTTAAGACTTGACTTATGTGTCAGTATCATAAACGTGAGTACACCACACATTTTTTTTTAATAAATATTCTTTTCATGGGATGACACTGAAGAAATGTCACCGTTATAATGTAAAGTGGGCAATATAAAGCGTGAATAGCTGTAAATGTATTGTGTATTCCTGTTAATATGTAAACCGCTGGCAGCGAAAGTGAGCACACCGCTCAGTGAAAATTAGGGAAGTGTTATTTATTTCTTCAGTGTTGTCCCACACACTCATTTTTGTGAGCTACTGTATGTGACTTACTCCCACCTCTGCTAAATCCAGGACAGAAAGTGACATTTACATTCTGGTTTCGACCTACTTTTTAACTTGAAGACCGTTTTTTTTTTTTTTTTTTTTGCCAGCAATCCACCACCCTCCATGCTTACTTCGCCTGCGCTCATGTTGTTTGTGTTCGTGTAGTTATCCATCTCAGCACACTTCAATTCCTGCCTGACAAGAATTCCCCTAGCGTGAAAAAGTCAGGGGGACGAATTGTCCCCAGGCAGTTAGTTACTCTTTCCCACGGTCACAGAGAGGCATACAAAACCTGCGGACCGAGTTTACCCATCTACATGTTGCATCGTGCTTTTTGACATTCGTATGACTCTAAATTGTGAACTGTGTTCATGTTGTTAAGGCCACTCATTCAACGTTAGTTTGTTCGATTATTATAGCTGGATATGCTGTCTTTATTCCACCTTTCTTTCGATCGTTCATACCATTCTTTTGTCCTTCCTTCATTCTTCCTTATCGTTATAGTCGGATACTTGTTTCCTCACTTTCTTCTTTCCTTTCTCCATCTCTTCTTTTTTTAATCCTTTAATTTTTACATCTTTCATTCCTTTTTTTCCCTACCATCCTTCTAATCTGTTTTCAATTCATACTATTTTTTTTCCCCATTTATCCATTCTTTCTTTCAATACTATTAAAATCCTTCTTTCCTGTGTCACATCCTTCCTTTCTCTTTTCTTTCTTTAAACCTATTCTAGTCTCCTTCCTTCCAGCCTTCTTTCATTTTTTTAACCTTCCTTCAAATTGTCCTAGTATCTTTCATTCTTACCATGGCTGCTCCCCCCCCCCAGTCTTGCAACAGCATGCATAAAACCTGTCTACCAAGTTTACCCATTGCTTCACGTTACACGCATGTCGCCTGCTCTTTTGTTGTTGTTGTTTTTTTTAACATTAGTGTGGCACTCAATGGTGGACTGTGCCCATGTTTCATCTATTTTCTGCAAAGCTGGAACATAATCAAGCCGTTTGCCAAGGCTACTAATCAAGGGTTACTTTGTCTGAAATAGGATCATATGGACACACCATAATTTTTTACCTCATATTTCCAAGCATGCTTTGAGCTACCTTCCAATCCTATTTTCTCTGCTGGAGTGTCACCTTGTGGATGTTTGAAGTATTAATGGAACCTACACCTATTACGAGTTTGAAGAGACGCAAGTAACCTTTATATTTATTATGAACATTTATGTTTGTTTGTTTTCATTCATAGCTTTACTATGCCTGACTTTGTCATGCACAATTTTTTGTGAGTTTTGGTTTGGTGCTGTATTGCGGTGGTTCTCAAGCTGGTCACTAGAGGGGGTGCATTTGTAAACTAGCTCTTCCTCTGTTCACAGCCATGTTGCTAGTGTCAGTAGTGCAAGTCAGCTTGCGACAGTGGAGGTATATTGCATTTGCGGTAATTGAATTTGGTTCAGTTCCGTTGGAAGGGGAAAAAAACGATCATGAATATCTTACTGAAATCACAAAATGCACAGTTACATTTGATGTGAGAATTCTGAGAGCTCCCCTCGAAAGTTTTTTAACCCTGCTTTATTTTGAAAATCCCCCCCCCCTTTCTGTTTCTTGGAAAACTATACCAGTGACTGTCAATGTTGAATGCAAGTTTTTTACACTCGTGAACAAAGTCATCCCTGTTTGCTGCGGTCTAACAAGACAGAACACCGCTTCACTTTTGAACACTATGTTATGTCTGCCTTGTATTCCAGTCCAGAATAAACAAATACATTTTTGCAATAAGGAACAGTGTACCAGTGTGTTGCAGTGCTGTTACTGTACTGTACGGTGGTACCATGCTAATTTCCAGTTACTTTTTGAAATCAGCCTAAATTTGATTATGTGAGCCGCTTTACAAATGACACTCCATATTCAGGTATGCCACCGATGGAGTGAAGATGGAATCATAGGAGAGTGTAGGTTACTGATGTACTTTGAGCAATTTATTGAACTGGGCATTCAAATTCAAAATGAAGACCTTCACAAGGAGCATGGAGGAGAGTGACTCCTGAAGACTGATTCATTCACTATAAGCACTTTAAAAGCACACCAACACCACTGTACTACAGTGTCTACAATTTTTTTTTCACTTTTTTTAATTTTTTTTTATTTTTAATTCTCTTCCATTATGTATTTATTTTTGGAAAATGTGGGTTTTTCAAGGCTGGAGTACATAATTGGCATTTCAATTCATTTAAATTGGAAGAATTTGATGTAAATTCGGTATATAAGTACACTCCATCTGCATTTACCATTTAAAATTGAGTCATGGGTTGGTCACGGAACGAAGTTTTCCGGAAACTGCCGAACTATGACGGCGAGCGCCAGCCGAAACGACGCTTGTCGGGAGTACTTTCGACAAGATGGCGGACGAGGATATTACGCTTGATGGACAGCCTTTACAATCCCTCAGAGTCGCGGATTTGAAAGCCGCTCTAGAGCAGAGAAACCTGTCCAAAAGCGGGGCGAAGAACAAACTCATCCAGCGACTGAAGGGGGTGAGTTCAGAGACTGTTTTTGCGCCTAGTGTGGAGTGTGGACAAGTTTACTAGCAGGAGGTTGGCGGGGGAGAGTGGCGGAGAGGGGGGGCTGGAGGGTCTTAACGGTGTGTGACGGCTCGGAAGCGGGAAGAAGTAAGCAAGTCGCGTCGGTGTCAAATAGAACACATTAACACTTGGAACGGTGTACTGTTAATGGTGGACGTCGCCAGAATGGCTAAGCTAACAGGGAGCCTAGCTTCTCGGCTGAATCGGTAACTACTGTAGTTGTGGGGCACCGTGTTGCACAGTTGGAGTGTGCACCTGTCAAGTGGAGGCCTGAGCGGAAATGAGCGAACGGCCGCTCTTCGTGAACGTAAAAATAAATTTAAAAAAAACGGAAATAAACAACCACTCGTGTCGTGAGGGCCCAAGTTGTTATGTTTGTTGTCATTTCTGCCACAAAAGCCTGCGGCCGTATCAAGGCCATGGAGCACGGTTTACATGTAGACTCGAATTACCGCCAACAAACCGTGCACGGTGCATAGCTGTTGATATGGGTGGTCCTCAGTTTACGACGCACCCTCCGTTCATACGATGACGGCGTAACCCTAATATGGACGTAACACGGAGCTCGCCGTAGTCTGTCCCTGTATTACGCTAACGTAGTAGTGAAGTCGTAATTGCAGTAAAAATTTGTTTGAGAACCATTTCGAGGCCATAAATAAATAAAAACAGCAGTAAATCCACATCACTAATAATAACTGAGCGTGCCTTAGTGTGCTGCATGACGAGGTATTCTTATAATAATAATATAATCATAATATGCATTTAATTTATAAAGCGCATTTCAAAATAATTCAGAAACACTTCTTTCACCAGGCTTAAGTTTACTGTAATTTATGCTAGTGCTGTAGTACAATCCTAATTCCAGTAAATTCACAAAATTATTGTTAGAATTTTTAAAGTGTTCATTTTAATGACCACTTACAATAATTTTATTCCAAATTTGTATCTCCTAATTGTAACATTACATAAGCATATCTACACGGAAATTTGAAACAAGACAATATTTTTTCCCTTAACACATAAAGGCAAAGTTGAGGTTAGCATGTTGACCTCATTCCAGTTATTCCTATGGCCCCTTTGCTAAATTATTTGTCCACCCCTGCTCTAATCTATGCTAGCGCAGTCGTAAAATTAGAATTACAATAAATATTTGTATGAAAACACTTCCGGGATGTAAATATGAAACAATCAGATGAAAAACAGTTGGCAGCAACTGATTTTGCCTTCTTGTGCCACATCGCGATTGCACATCTTTATACAGAACATGCTTTAGGTTGTAATTATAAGCAAATTTAAAAACAGGGAGGCAGTAAAGTCTGCATGTGGTATTACACTGGGCCATAGTTTTTCTAATTATAGTAATTGTATTAAATACATTTACAGGCCTTAAAAATTTTACAGTCAAATAACTCACTTGTGTTAAGTTATGATTACAGTAAATAGAGTATGTGTATGGAAAAATCTTAAAACATTAAAAACAGTAAGTAAACACCTAGTGTGCCCTTTTTTTGCCGTATTTTTTTATTACTAACTTATGCGAACACAGTAAAAACATAATTACAGCAAATGTTAAGGACTTCTAGGCCTTAAATATAAAATAATAAATGGAAAAGTGTTTGTTCCTTTTTTTTCTTTTTTCTTTTTTTCTTTTTAAATTTTAATCTTGATTCCATTTTGCTGTTCCATGCAGGCACTGATGCTGGAGAACCTGCAAAAGTCATCCGCTTCTCACAGCGGACGGCAGCCCAACTCTCAGGTAGTGCCGATTTAATTCTCCTTTTTTTTTTTTTTTTTTTTTTTTTTAAAGCATTCTATAGACCACTCTTTGGTTTTTGAGTTCCCCACCAAAGGGATATTATTTATTTTTGTTACAGATCGGGGAAGAGATGAGCCAGAATAGCTTCATCCAACAGTATCTGGCCAAGCAGCAGGAACTCCTCCGTCATAGACTGCAGAGAGAAGCCCAGCTTGAGGAGGGGAATGATGGTATAACAAGCTCTTAAACACATTCCCAGTCATAGCGTAAATAAGCTCTTTGTTCCATTAATTTGGATGGGAAGCTGTTAAAATTGACTTGAGGCATTACAGAAACACCACAAAAATACCTGGTGCAAATATGTGACTTTTTTTTTTTTTAGTGAATAATTTCAGATATAATGTATTCTACAGATGAATTTGCAAGTTTGTGAGCGATAATTCACAAAGTATTAAGTGCTGCAGCTATTAGTAAAATCTCTTTTTCTTCTTTCCGCTTGACAGAAAGCCCAGCAATACCAGAAGAGGATGAAGACCAGTCGGACAACGACAGCTCATCCTGTGTCTCTGAAAAGGTCAGTGTCCCATGTGTTGACGAGTGGTTTGTAAATTCTTAACACCAAGTGCCACCTAAAAAAAAAATAGCGAGCTTTCCAAGTATGCTGTACAAAAAGCGAAGCAGAGGGTTTATTCCCAATAATGACATTATTGTAAACCACTGAAACATTCTACACAGCATAAACATTAACACTGTTTCAATTAAAATATACGAGGGTCATTCAATTAGAAGTCCTTAAAAATTCACGGCATCTTGGGAATATATCGTCTGATTTCACAGTACTTACAGTATTCACACAATTTAATGTTAAATATCAACTTTTCCCCATTCATTTTCATTGTGACGGACACTGAAGTCCCACTTTCCACGCCCACTTCAACACATACAACTGACCATCATTACCGGCTCTCTGATACTGTTCAGTAGCGCAGTTGGGAGAGTGCATTGTACAGTAACCAGGAGGTCGCAGGTTCAAATCCCACCTCAGACTGTACATTGCAAATGTATCTGTGGCAATTATGCTAAGGGCTATAAAAGTATACCAACTGACTGTCATATCAGGAAATGCATTATACTGAAATGATTAAACACGTGCCCCCAATCAGTGATGATGCCTTTCAGCATCAGATGACACTTTCAATTATAAATACACCAATTCGCTCTTTTTTTCAGCCAGTCAAAATTAATCCATATTTTCATCTTTCACCGCTTGTGAAAGAAAGTGAATAAATACATTCATGTATTGAATGCAAATGTATTGCATGTTGACCTCCCTTCAATTTCTTGCCAACAGTTACTTTTTCATTTATTCTTATGTTTGACCTAGTGTTTTTTTTTGTTTTTATAATGATGACTTAATAATAGAATATTTTTCCCTACACTTTGAGAATCACTTGATTACGTATGGATTTTTTTCACAGCAGGATCACCCTATGGCAGAGAGGGCAGGATCTCTGAGGGGTGAAGGGACAACCTCACATAGGCCAGATGATCACCTGGAAGCTCCCAGCGGGAAGCTGCAGAGGGCTACCTTTCCTCAAGGACACAAGGAACCACCGGCCCCCTCTCCTCCCCGTGCCGTGGCGTCTCTGTCGGTACGTGTTCTGGGCCAACCAGACCGCCAGGGACTGCCCCCGGCGTTGTCCAGAGCCCAAGAGAAAGAGGGCGTTGCACCGAGCGAAACCGGATCGGCCCACTCTATCCTCCACCTCAGCCGATCAGCCGGTGTCTCAGCCGGCGGTCGAGTCCAGGAGGACAGTGATGATGAAGACGACGACGACAATGACGATAGCGGGGATGACGAGGATTGGGGGCCGGGGCCCGGCGGAGCACGGAAATGCAGCCGGGCCCCTGGGCAGCCTTCACAGATGCCCGCCAGTTCTGTGCGGTCCAAACGTAAGCTTCAGCCTCCACAGCACATCCCGCCACCGCAGCCACACCAGAATTTGATGCAACTGCGCCACCCAACACCCCCTCCCTCACCACCCCCTGACCTGTTTCCCCTGCCGGACACTCCCAAGCAGAGCCCACCAGACACCGATGACAAGGATGGAGAATGCTCCAACGCGCCACGTGGTGGCCCGCCTCACACCTCGCAGAGACGAGACCCCAACTCAAGATCCCGCTCCAGCAGTCCCGAGCCCCCTGTGAAGCGCAGAGCGGGCCCGCTCTCTCTGCTGGTGCACAAGATGGAGTCCGAGGAGGCGCAGACCAGTGCGGGCACCAGCGAGTCTCCGGAGGGGAACGAGACGAAAGGAAAAGATCAGAGCGATCGAAAGGAGGAAGACACGAAAGTGCGAGATGAAGAACAGCTGGACGAGAAAAAGCAGGCAGCTGACGATAACCGCAAGGTCGGGGGTCGGGACTCGGGTTCCTCATCCGATTCAGACTCTCAGTCCGACTCCTCGTCAAAATCATCATCGTCATCGTCCGGCAGGGTTCAGTCACGTCGTGTGAGGCAGCCAAAGGTCAGTGATTAAGCTAATGGAAGCAATTTCACAATATAGTCTTTGGGCATCACTGTGATAGGGCACTAACAAAGATCTGGACATTTCAGGGTTGTTATTGTTGCCATTTATGTGAAAAGTTGAAGCCCTCTTTATTTGCATTTGAATTTGTGTGTGTCCCATCATCTCACAGAGAGCAGAGCTAGGCCAACACGCAGATGATGAGACAAAGGGAACAGGGACAGAGAAAGGACACCTCCTGAAAAGGTTTGCAGCAACACTCAAGTAGAATTTACCCAAATCGCTGAAATTGCTGTTAATTGATAAGTGTAGGTCTGCTACCATGTTCGGTGACAGCAATTGTTTGTGCTCAAGGGCTGACAGGCACTTGGGCCAGGTTATTTGTGGTTGAATTTAAAAAAAAAAAAGGAGGGAGGGGATTTGTTCCTACTTAACCAATATTTTAATAATATTTTTAAAATCAACAATGTAATGTTACTTGTTTATTTTATGTGTTTATTTCAATAATTAATAAGTCCATCCATGGTCTTGACTGCTTATTCCTCACAAGGGTCGCGGGGGGCGCTGGAGCCTACCTCAGCTGGCTTTGGGCAGTAGCCGGGGTACACCCTGGACTGGTTACCAGCCAATCTTAGTAATTAATAAGTCTTTTTTTTTTTTTTTAATTTAGAATTCTACTATTTAAAAAAATGAAACAAGTACATTTTAACTGTGCATCAAGTCGAGTCAAGTCGGGCTGGATTACACAACAGCGCTTTTTTTGCCCACCCCTAGTCTATAGTATGTAAAATGTTGTGATATATTTACAGAGCATGACCTGGTGGTCAGCTCCTGAAACAAAAAGCATGATAAGAGCCGGTCATGCTTGCTTTGCTGTGTATTTTCTTCCAAACAGGAAAATTATTATTATTATTATTTTTATTATTATAGATAACGGCAACGTATTGTGTGCAACAACATAATTTCATTCATTTTTCAGGTAAGGAGTCTGTTGTAGTGGAGTTTTATATTATCCATGATTATAAAGATGCATTTGTTCTTTTGTGGGGCAAAACGGGGTACAAGTGCTTAGTACATCTGCTTCATTTGTCAGGATGGCCCGAGTCTCCTCTCCAGCCTTTGTGTAGAGGTTGCATTGTGTGCTTCCTCCCCCATGACATACAAAAACATGGAAGATTCAAAATTGTGTGAGTGGTTATTGTTGTTTTGTATGTACTCTGCGTAATGAGTTCTGGTATTGTACAGTATATCAATGCTAATAACGATGAGCAGATTTTTTATTGTTATTTTTTAACGATACGCAGAATAGAAAATGGACGAACTTTGGTTGTTGTATCGTGTGCCTGGACAAAACTATTTAATTAAAGTAATTGCTTATTAATTCTGCATTACCCACGTTAAGGTTCTTTTGCAAACAAAAGCCAATAACAGACAGCTGAAGTAATCTAAACTAATTAACTCGTGTGATTGTATCGCTTGTTGTATTTTTGGTCAGGCATGTCTTGGGACGTCCTACCATTGGATTGGCTATCGCCTTTTTTCTCCAGAATGGGGCCTCATCTTCCTCCTGTTACATTGGTGTGATTTCTGCTGGTAGCTAACGGCAACGCCCGGCCTTTTATTAATTACAAGGATATTAGTAATATTGTCGTAAGTTTGTATCAAGGTTTAGGAGTCGCTAATTTAGATTTTATTTTTTTGGGCTGAGATCGCAATATAATTGGGTGCGTGTGTTTGTTTTTTCTTTTTTTTTTCTTGACGCCGCTTTCGCTAGCCACCATGGCTAGCATGCTCACATTGCATCCTTGATCGCGACGCAGTAATTAGCGGTGCTGTGATCGAAACACCTCCGAAGGGAGTCGATTTTTTTTTTTAAACCCTCCGCGGATTGGGACGATCGCTTTGCGCGAGTGTGGTTCGTTTCTATCGTCGGGCGCTTCTTCCTCGAGACCGGCGAGGATGCTATCCGAGGCTAACAAAAACGGGTAAGAATGGGAGCGAGCCAGAGGGCGACACTGGGTGGTGGTGATGGATTGGGAGCATGTGGGAACGGCGACGGGCGCCTTTTGTTGTGTGACGTTAAGTACTAGTGCCACTGCCACTCTTTCTTTGCAATCTTAAACCATTCGAATGTCAAACCATCGTTCTCAGTGGAGTAATGTGCACGAAGTCCTACTGTTGTCATTAGAGAAGATGAGGGTGGACAAGGCCCAACACACACTGATTGATGATGGTAGTTACATGTTAGGGTAGTATTGCGATCGGATTGATTTTATCTTATTTACTACAATAGTTGTTTAGCTAACCCCTAGACCCTAATCAGGACAACTACTCTAGAAAAGGAATAAATAATCCCTATTGAAAATAAGTGTTATAGACCCATATGACCAGTTTCTTCTCATCTTCTGGCAGGGAGGTGTCGGAGCCTAGCGAGGCGGCTGTGTCGGAGGTGGAGCCCCGCTTGGAGAGCGGAGATGCCCAGCAGTCAGCACCGGGCGCTGAGCCTGTCGATGGCGAAGGTTGCCTGGAGGAGGTAAGTCTGGCTGAGAAGGCAGGCAGAATGTTTGGCCATCTCCCGCTAAAACCTTGCATCATCATTCACAAACGACTCGAGCATGACTAGTTGACACAAGGTTTACTTGAAACCAACACAACCCGGAGAAAAACCCAAGTACAGTGGTACCTCGATTTACAAATGAACCTACTTACTGTTTTTCAATGTATGAGCTGTCGCGAAACTGATTTTTTTTTTTTTTTACTCATTTGTCAGTGTCAAGCTTTGTTCTAAACTTACTATATATAGATACATATTTAAAAAACACACACACACACACAAAAACCTTTGCCCAAAATCCGTAGATGGGCTAACAAAACTAACTAACATGGATGTTGCAGTGTTATAACCCTTTAACCAACTGATTGTTGAACACAAACAACGCAGAAACATAGATAGATAGACAATATGACAATTTTCATAGACATATAATCTATACTGTATTCTTGGTGACTAAACAGCTGATGCAGGTTAAATGACAGTCTTCTTTGTTTATGTCCAAGTCAAGTCATGCATGTTGAAGGAGCTATATAATACTAAATTAATCGCTTAATATTCTTTTTTGAATTGTTACTGTTATTTAAGAGTGTATTACTGGGAAGTACGTTTTTTATTTTTAACTATAAAAAAACATGTTAGAAAATATTTTTGGGAAGTATTTTATTGCAGAACAAATTAAACTCAACCCAAGTCAAGGCACCACTGTATCATTGGGCAAATCTTACCCAGTTTTTGTTGTGGTGATTCATTGCGTTTATAACCCAACTAATTACCCATAAATGCTCCTCATCGGCCCATGAGTGCAGACGCAGGGTAGTTATTCACGTAACTCATCCAAAACACGCCGCCCAAACTGCATGTCTCGCATTGAAGGGCTTGTTTGTCTTGTAGCATTGTGCTTTCACTATTTGCTGCTTAAAATTGCACTTAAGATGTTCATATCAGGTGGTAATTTGGTCTAGTCATTATTCTCAAGAAATCTACTTTTTAAGTTTAAGCATTTAATGATTGGTGGGGTGTGTAGTGATGCATCATGGCTTCTTTCTTGCTTCTCTTCTTCCTCTCTCCTTGAGCCTTTTGTATCCCCTCATGAACACTTCTCTCTTAAATATATTTATGGTGTGATTGTTGTTTTAAAACCACATTGATTGCTTTGTTATGAAGGTGCCCATGCCTCTTCCATTGCCCTTAATGGTACAAGCTGCGTACTACTACCACCACCACCTCCACCAACAACACCTCCTCCACTCCTCCTACTCCTCCTTCAACTCCTGTCCCGATATGCCTGAGTGCGTCGCTGCTGCCCGAGTTAGGTCCAGAGTCTGCAACCCCTTGTGCCACTGAGTAAAGTCTGAGCCACCAGCAGGAACTGGATCGCACGTCAGACCAGCAGCAGCAGAGGCATCCATGGTAACGGCAAACCCCAGTTGTCACGGTAACATTGCCTCTCGTGTTGGAAGCTGAACTGAACTAAACTGGACTGTACGCTTGTGGTGCTGATATATAACCGTGGTCAAAGGGAGGCTGTGCCGTCCAGATGGCATCTTGTTTTGTGACACTGGACTGAGCGTCAACCACAAGTCAAATGTGGACATTTCTCCCGCTTCCAGAATGGAAATAAGTCATGTCACGACACTGTCAGACGCGGTTCAGAAGAAGCTGCTCTACATGGACGCCTTGATCAAACTTTCAGTGGACATAAAGCTGTTGAAATGTCATTTGTTGGCTGGACCTGCTGGGTGGTGTAGCCAAGATTTTCCGGATTGGACTTGAATGCTGTGGAAGTGCCGTTTCTGCCTCCATGACGTCGTTCCGCCCGAGGCTTGGCACTTGTTCGAGTTCTCCCACATGTACTGCTTCCTGGATTACAGTTCTGAATGCCACAAATACACGTCTTATATATTTTTTTTGTTGATCATTTCAACACTTCAGATGGATTAAAAAAAAAAAACAATGTTTCCAAGGACTTTCCAAAAGACTCACAATGGACTTTGCCTGCAGAATCAAGGACATTTTGACCATCCCAAGGACTTAATTGTGACTCTGTGAACAGCCATTGATGAACAAATGCAGCAACCCCCCTTCAAAGACTAAAAGTTCACCCCAGTGATCAGTTCCTGCACACTCAAATCGAGGCATGCCCTCACTTCTCCGTCTTCCCTGATTGGATCCTTGTTTCCTAGATACAGTGCACAGGGTCGTGTGGTTGGGCCCTAGTCGAGCCAGTAAGGAATCAGGTGTCAAATGGTACCAGGCAATCACTTTTCACCATTTAAAATGTCTATTTGCTCGAGGAATTAACATTCCTCATTGTAATTCACAACAAATGTTTGATACTGCAGTATTTGTGATAGTCTGACTCAAGTGGTAGTGCTAAAACTCTGCAGTATATTGTTAAATATGCAAATTCTTTGTGACTTTAAAAACAAAAAATCTCCAAGGCTCAGTTTTCCACCTCTGCCTCAATGAAAACATGCAAAATTTAAGGAATTTTTCACATGGAATGGCTTCTAATGAACGGACAGGTGTTTTTAAAAGTACTTAACAGTTGAAATGTAAAAGTACGATAAATTCATTTATAGTTCAAATGAAATGCAGAAAATGTGATGTGAACACACTGAACTAGTTTGTCGCATCTTTACCCGAATCTCACATATGCGCACGCATACATAACACATAGAAGTAATATCTCAACAGTTTATGTTTGTGTCTTTGAGCAGAGGCGGAACACTGAAGTTTCTGGGCTCACCTCAGGCATTTTTTTAACCCCCCAAAACTCTTCGTCACATTTTCTTATTTGACCTCCTGTTGCCTGTTTTGAGTTCCCATCTCACCCCACCCCTCTTTGGGGTTTCTGTATGTTCTTTTTCTGTCTCTCCCTCACTTTTCAGAGCACCACTCCAAAGGCTTTTGCTGCTCGCAAGATCTCCCTGACCAGTAGGTGGACTGGATCATCCCTAGTTTCTAGATTCTTTCTCTTGCTTTTTCTCTGATTTGACTGTGGCTCCACCCGCAGGCAACAAGATGCCACCTGTCAATGCGGACAGAGGAGCGGGAGATGCCGACACTGGAGTTGCAGCGGGGAGAAAGAGGCGTTGGGGCTCCAGCACAACGGTCACTGCCAAGAAGCCTTCCATCAGCATCACTACTGACTCACTCAAGGTGGGGAGGGGAACTCTGATTTAGGGATGGATCGGTTTTTGAGTAGCAGGCAGAGCTCATGTCCCTTACTGTGGTTTCTCATAATGTCTCAATCCTGTCCCTGTATGTGCCCCACAGTCTCTAATTCCAGATATCAAAATAGCCCAGGATGCTCTGGTGGACCTGCACCCAGAGGAGCTGCAGCTGTCTGGTGATGAGGACAACAGGGACAATGGCCAGGGAGACAATGACGACGGTCTAAAGATCCGACGCACGGTTACACAGGTAGGAGAGCCATTTGAACAGGGGTGTCGGTCTTTTGTCTGCCGACCTGTTACTATTGCGTGTGCGTGTCGTCTCTAGGTGGTTCCCGGGGACAGCCAGGAGAACGGGCGGGGCGAGGAGGAGGTGGAGGAAGAGGACATGGAGACGGCGCAGCGAGAAATCCCGCGTCCAACCCTTGTAGACCTATCCAAGCAAACTCCTCCCGAGAAGCCACCAGAGAAGATCGACGGAGAGCTGAAGAAAGGTGAATCCTCGGAACATCTTACTTAAGTCTCTGAGCTTTCCATTCACGCTCTTCTCGTCCTTAGCTACCCCCAATGACGGTTTGGTGCGTCGCTCCATCAGTCAGCAGCGGTCCGGTGTGTCCATCACAATTGACGACCCCATCCGCTCCACGCGGCAGCCCTCGCCGCCCCGTGGCAAACTTTCAAATATTATCCACGTAACCAACCTGGTAAGTTTGGACCAGAAGATCATGCGCAGTATCTCACTATAACAGGTGTGGGCAAACTTTGGTCCTCACAGATTTGCCTTTGCCATTCATAGAAAAAATTATATCATGTCAAGGTTCAAAATAAGTGCTGTTGGAGAGGGAAAATTCGCATTTTGCACCTCATTAAAACACAATGAATAACAGAACTGCTGAGACGCCCAAAAAGCTTCGCTGGCCTCGACCTACGCATGATAATGTTGTGCATCAAAATTGGAAAGTTTCTCCTCAAATGAAGTCATTGATTATCAGTACTGCTCCTAAAACAAACAGTTATTTTGAGCCTTTAATGTCATTAAATGCTTTATTTTGTGCATTCAAAGGTGCGACCATTCACGTTGGGCCAGCTCAAACAGCTGCTGAAGCAGACGGGGAACGTGGTGGAAGAGGGCTTCTGGATTGACAAGATCAAGTCACACTGCTACGTCACGGTTAGCCGCCAATTGTTACACTAAAGTTTAGATGTTTGTGCGTGCGCTAACGGTACTCTTTCCGCTCTTCCCAGTACACTACGACAGAGGAGGCGGCGGCTACCAGAGAAGCTCTTCATGGAGTCAAATGGCCACAGAGCAATCCCAAAGTGCTCAGTGTGGACTTCTGTCAACAGGATGAGGTAAAGGCTATACACGTATTGATTGGCACACGTCCCAATAATGACCTGTAGGAAGTAGCACATTCACGTTTTTGTTTCTGTTCCCCCACACGCAGCTCGACTTTCACAAAGGTTTGTTGAAGCCGAACCACGTGGAGCCGCAAGTCCCCCAGCCGGTCCCGCCGCCGCTGAGCCGGCCACCCCCGCTCATGCCTGAGCGAGACAAGGAACGAGAGCAGGAGCGGGACCGCCACAGGGATAGGGATAGGGAGCGGGAGCGCGGGCCGGTGGGCGTGCGGGATCTGTGGGCTGAGCGGCAGCGGCAAATGGAGCGCCGCGAGCGGGCCCGCGGAGAACGCGAGTGGGACCGCGACAAAATCCGCGAGTTTGCCAGGCCGGGGCCGGACAAAGGCGAGCGCCGCTCCAGGTCCCGGGAGCGGGAGCGAGAACGGCGGAAGCGGGAAAGGCCGAAGAGCAAAGAGAGGAAGACTGACAAGAAGGGTAGGTTGATAAATTTGTTTGTCTCCAATTCAAAAACTCTGATATCAGGTAAGTTTTAATATGTTTTCCCCCCAGCATTAACTTGCATCAGCTTCCATAGAAATTCCTTTTTCTCACAGATAATGCAAAAATAAGTGCTTCCTATGTCTCTTCAGTCAAAACGTGTATACAAACAGTCCTCGACAAATTAAAAATGTTCGACATTTAACATTAAAATGAGCCATCAAACTCCAAGAAAGTCCTCCCAGCACTCACACTCTTTTCTCATGTAGAGTTGCCCGGGTGCAGCAAGGCGACCTCTCTAAAATATTTGAAGGCTGGGAAGCATGTTCCTCAGGTCAAAAGTTTCCAGCATGTCGATAAATCATTTAGTGTCCTTTCTTGTCTTATGCAAACTAATGTGAAAATGATTTCGCTCGTCCGTTTAGTGTCTTTAACTTTCTCTGCGTTCACGGCAATGTTGTTTGTGGAAGTAGTGCATATCGCCAACGATGTGCTTTGAACTTCAAAGGCCGCTAAAATATATGTATATTTTTGAATGCGTAAAAAAAAAAAAAGCCTACTATGTGTTGTGTTGTGTGCAGTGACTACCTCTAGATGGCACCAATGCCTACGAAATGGTGGCGTAGAGCTAGTGGTGTTAAGAGGGAAGCTAACTCAAGTACATTCAGCAGTTTTATCTGTGGCCTTCAAATGCCATTGTAGGGCTGAAAAGAAACTTAGTCTCATATCCAAGAATGTACAAAGTTTCAAGCAGCCAAGCCAGACGTATGCAGCTGACCTGCCTATGTTTTGTCACCATCAGAGAAGACAGACGAGCCTCCCGCAAAGCTTCTCGACGACTTGTTCCTCAAGACCAAAGCAGCTCCTTGTATATATTGGCTCCCCCTCACTGAAGAACAGGTTAGTGTTTGTCCGTGAGTGAAGTCAGCCTGCCTTGTATTTGCATACATTTTTTAATACATTTATTTTGTATTATTGTGTGTGAATTTCAATGCTATAGTTAAGTTTAATGGCCTATACCAGCGATGGGCACTTAAATGCTGGCGGAGGCCACAAATTTTCATCAGTACTACTCAGGCCACACAGAACTACGCACTTCCTAGCCAGCCAGGTGTATAACGAAATTGCTATTTTAAATATGGCCAAAATGCATGCATACATGCAAAATATGAGCTGTTTAAAATATTTTATTTTTGATAATGCGGTACATTTTTCAATGCATGTGTTATTCATGGTTTTCCTATTTATTTATTTATTCAGTTCAGGTAGCAGTAATTGGTCTTGTAAGCTGATCACAGAACCTTGTTTACATTTTAGAGGTGCAATGATTAATCAACTACAATTGATTATTAAATTAATGGATAATTATTTTGGCGACTCGATTAACCTTTTGGAGACCTTGTTTAGTTAAAATTGTCCATATCCTTGGAGTTTCAGCCTCTCAACAGTAATTGCATAGGTGGCTAAATTCAGATACATCATAAGTATCTGTTTTGAATCCAAATAAAACATTTCCGAACATGTGCTTCTACTTTGGAAAGCAATGATCAACATTTTTGCACATTTTTTGACGTTTGTAACCCAACCAGTAAGTGAATCATAATTCACTCGTTTGCACATTTATGGCATTATCAATTTGAAATAATTTCCTAGTATTTCATAGAGATTGAAATATAAAAAAAAAAAATCTGATTAACCAAAAATTAATTGACAGATTAATCGATTAAAATAAATATTACTTGCAGACCCTGTATTTAGTTATTATTATCATCATAATCATTATTATTTCGCCCTTCACCAGGCAGCACAGAGAGTGCTGGAGCGCAGCGAGCGCCAAAAGGAGCGAGAGCGGCGGCTCAAGGAGCAGCAAGACGAGCAGGAAAAAGTTCGGGAGGAACGCAAGAAAGAGAGGCTGAAGGCCCGGGAAAAAGAAGGCAGAGGCGCTGTTGCCGGCGCGACGGCGTCCGGCAGAGGAGGCGATGCCGACCGAGACAAGGAGCGAGGCCGGAACAAAGATGGCGAAAGGAGGCAAGAAGGCGAGCGCCGACCCGCACGGCCGCCGACTGGGCGGCGCTCTCGTAGCTGTAGCGACACCCGAGACCGACGCCGCTGAAGCACGCGGAAGAGGGAAAGGCAGACTTTCCCTCGTGATGTGGCGTCCGTTCGGAGGGAGCAGCGTTGTCCTCTTGAGGTTTGGGAGGCCTTTTTTTCCCCTTCAACTTCTGTGGTTCCACAGTTTATTCCTCCCAAAGCCCTATAATAAAGTCCAAAATAGACACCCTATCCTTCAAAACCTTTCTGAGCAGTTTGTGTTCCCAGTTGCTTCAGCACTGATCTTTACAGATGAGAGGATTCTTTAGTTTTTGTTTTTTTTACATTTGATCAGGCATGTTAAAACAGAAGATATCATAATCTGTGTTTATTTTAAGAGGAAAATTGTCCCCTGTAAAAATCCATATACACTTAAAAAAAAAAAAAAAAAAAAAAAAAAAAGAGAGAGAGAGGCTTTGGAGTTACATTTCAGGGCGACCCTAAAATGCCTTTTAAGTGAACTTTGGTCTTTTTGAAACTTTAAATGCTCAGCAGATTGACTGGAAGAGTACAGAAATGCATAGAAGGCATGAATATTGATAAGCAAAACATGCTTGAACCGTAGGACATTAAAGTTTTCAGGAAGTTATAAAAGTTAACTTGAAAGGATCTAGCGCATTTTGGGTTTATCCAGAAATTTCAACTAAATGCCGCTTTGTGAGTAGGGAATCTAACAGATTATCTCAATTGTTTTGTCTTTGAATAGCTATGAAAAATGGCTCCATTTTTACTATTTTACCTTTTTTTTTTTTTTTTTTTATCTTGATTTTTGTTGCTGCTGAATGTATCACAAGTCATGACAAATACGTTAATAAATTTAAGTGCTGTCCGACTTAAACTGGGAAAATCTTGGCTTCTTGCTCTGTTTCAGATTTGGAGACTGACAAGTTCAGAAGCTTCAAAATCTCTTTTATATGAACTCTGAAATGTACAACCACAAAGCAGTCTTATTACATCTATAATCAAAACACAAACGTGTTATTACAGCATACAGAAATGACAGTAATTGTCCTCAAATTTATCTGGTTTACCTTAACAAAATCTCTTAAAGTGAGATTTAAGTGCAAAATGTTTGCCAACAAAATATGTACAGTTAAGCAGGATCCTTTGTTCTTCTACAGCAAATGAGCAGTAGTCTCTTTCCTGTTCCCTTTTGTTTTTTTCTCCGACCATACAGTAAAAAGTAGAACAACAGCAGGTACGATAAAGGAGCTGCGGGAATGTCTTAATATCAGCAGTTACATGTTGAGAGGCAAAGAAGCGAAGCACGCGAGGGAGGGGTTCCTCAGTTGTGCGTCGCGGCGCTGCACACTCGGCTCATGTGACACTGGTGGCAGAGCAGATGAGAGTCCAGCGGGAAGCACTGCGAGCCGGGCTTATCGGAGAGCTGCTTGCCACACTCCTGTGGGGAGGAGATAAGGAATGCGCGCGGGAAGTGATGTCAGCTTGCGCAAACAAAAGGGGAGGAGGGGAAAGGGGGGGGGGGTATGTGCGCGTTACTCACCTCACAGTGGTAACACTCAAAATGGTAGTCCTTGTTCATGGACACGACCCTGAGGATCTCCTCGCTGCCCTGCAAAACAATTCCAGAATGAATCACTTTCTAGACGAGACAAAGCGTAATTTCTGCAAAAATTGCATGGGAATGCTGAAAGCTGAATGCTAATAAAACATTTCCCAAGCGAGATTTGAACCAAACACACTTGCATGTCTCCGTAACGCCGGGCAAGTATTTAACATGTGAGCCAACTTGGTTTGTTGAAAATCATTGCTAATGGCCTATTTATATGGAAAAGTGTCATCTGAAAATACCCTCCATTCATTTAGATGGAAAAGTGGAACTAATGATATCCAATTGAAAAATGTGCCACTGAAAAGTAATGATATGTATGGAAGTAGGCGTGCAAAGTGGGACTTGGAAAAAGTTTGTCAGTCCCATTGAAAATGAATAGGGAAAGTGGATATTTATGATATAATCCAAGATGCCGTGAATTTTTTAAACAAGTTGAAATTTGAACAGTGTAAATCGGATGTATAATGTGGACGTTTTTGAACATCAAAAAAATGTGGAGAATAAAATGTGCCTGAAATAATAAAGAATCTGAATAATGTGGGAATGCTTTTCAGCATTCCTACAATTAGGAATTGTGCGGGAACGCTGAACTGAAACGTAGAAAATGTGAGACTTTGGGAAAATGGAGGTACATTTATAAAATATCTGAATTTTGGAGTTTTATTGCGAAATGTGGAAGATGAAGCGTGACAAAAAAAAAAAAAAAAAAACTTAGTGGCCACCATAGCACTCACCTCAGTGGGTAAGATGGGCTGCAAACAGGCAGCGCACTTTGGGGCAAAGGTCCTGCAGAAAGGGAAAAAGTAAACGTTTAGAAAACCAGAAATGGCTAAGTGATGTGGAAGAGTGTACAAGATGCAGATACTTGTTGTAGTCGGTCACGCAGTAGATGTTGCTGTGCTGGTCCACAGTGAACGGCACCCCATCCAAGGCCTTGGCGCACACTACACAGCGGAAGCAGCCGGGATGATAAGAATTCCCCAGCGCCTGCAGGATCTGAGGCCACAACCGCAATTATTAGACTTTTGTTTCTTTTTTTTTTTTGGGGGGGGGGGGGGTCTGCATTTTTCTATGGGAATTTGGGAGTTCAGATATCAGGAGCTGAGGAATGCAACTGCTGTCCCTTGGGTCTTCCGCCATCGGTTCCCACCAAGCTGGGAGTGTCAGGATGGAGAATTCGGGATTTGTTCATTCAGAAGACGGCGACACACGCCTTGGGGAATCTTCTGGATTTTCTCATGTATTCAGAGCTGTGGTCTGAATACATCCACTAAAATAAATCCTTTATTTTTGGAAAATGTCACGGGAAAGCAAAAGAGGGTACAACCGTACTGTGCTGTAGATTGAAAATGTGAAATTCTTCAAGAAGTGGCACTGAACATTTGCATAGTTGGCAGAAATTGAGAAATGGTGATGGTTTAATTTTATTTGGAATTTTTCTCAAAGAAAATGTGGAATTGGGGGAAATTCTGTTAGCAATACAATCATGAATAAATTACATTTAGACAATGCGACCATTAAATTGTAAAAAGAAAAATATCTCCAACCTCTTTGGGTTTGGGATCAGGAGAGAACACCTCACCTGTTCCAGAATGAGGTGGCCACACACGCTGCACTTCTCGGCAGCGGCCTGGAATCCGGAAAACTACAAAGTACAAGAACAGCAATGAGGAGTTGGCAACAAAATAACAAAAACAGAATCTCACCATGTAATCTTCTTTGCAGTACACCAAACCATTGACATTGTAGAAGTCCTTGTTTCTCAAGGCGCGTCCTACAAAAACAAAACCGTTTCAAATCCATTTTGCCGCTGGTTTACTTTTACATCCGTATTTTTGACTCACCGCAGGACACGCAGGTGAAACAGCGCGTGTGGTAAAGACTGTCCAGGGCTTGGCACGCATTGTCTGCTCCGTATACACCTTTACCGCACTTGATGCAGGTCCCTAGTGGGGGGACAGAAATGGGGTGTTGAAGTCCCGGGGGTGGGATTTGTTTCGCTTGTTCACACTGCCTGTGGGGGGTTTCACACCCAGGAGCCAGGACCGTTTGCTCAGACGCTGCTAACATTAAAGGGAAATTCCAACACTTCCTGTTGAAATTCCAACACTTTCCCTTCACCCATCTTCAGAGAGGAAACATGCCACAAAATGGTGGGAGTCCATCAGGATGGAGACCTGCTGGAGGAATCACGGAAAATAAACCAAACCAGGAACCATAGCTAGTTTTTTGCTAATTAGGTCGGTCAGCATTTACTACTCCATTAACGTGCTTTTCAAATTGCAGGAAAAGCACCCAGGCGGTCCGAACGATGCGGTCGTCCCCACCACCCCACTCCACCCCATTCCCTGTGATCTATTCCGGGATCTGCCCACTTTTTCTTTTTTTTTCTTATGTGGCTGAGGGAGTGCCACACAAACGGAGCATTCCTGCAGGCCGCTCAATATTGGCACTGTCTGAACACTCAGGTCCTCGAAATAACCCGTCTGGAAAAAGGCGGAGACTCTTGACATAAGAAAAGGGAGGAACGCACACACTCGCCAGTTAGATCCAGGCTTCACTAGAACACGCGCTCGCCGGCAAGCCTCAGCTCACTGTTATGCATACACTTACTGGCGAGATGACACTGGAGCTCTAAAGAGAGTGTGTTTAAGTGCTGTTTGATCTCACTGACTAGTGTGCAATGCCAGACATCTCGCCAGTAAGTGTATGCAAGACGGGTACTGGGTTTTGCTGGTGCACTGCTTAGAGTGGGAGCCGCATTCTGACTGATGTTAGGCCATCTCTTCCATGTCGCTCAGCAGGCTGACTCTCTCCGGCAAGTGTATGAGGAAAACCAGGCTGAATCTCGCCAGCGAGTGTGTACTGCGGCCATCTACTCTCTTCTATTTGCGAAAGTACAGAGGGGGGGGCTAAACTTGTGTTTTACACATACACTTACCGACGACATGACGAAAGGCAAAGCTCATATTTCTTCCCAATAGGCCAAACGCTACGCCGGTGCACGTCCCCTGAGGGAACGCATACCTGAGCAGAAAAACAGGCTGCAGCACACCGCCCCTACATCCACACGCTGTGGAGCATTACTGTGGCCTGAAGTCACCAGGGGAAAACACACCCTGCCACAAAGAAACGGCTCACACACACACACACACACACACATTCATCCAGCCACCGTAACGCACACAAACACAACACACACACTGCGCCCTACGCAACCTTGTGTGACTCACACTAGTGGCTGGCGTTTATATCCCAACCATGCAATTTTCTCCTAGAGTGTTATTTTGAACAGTAAATGGCCAGCATCAGGTAACTGCGAGCAAACCTGGAAATGATTTTTACGATACCGCCTCAATGATAAGTTCATAATACTAACTTGAAAGGGCCCGTCTCCAACTTGTGTGGATCAGTTTTTCAAACATGTCGGCATGTCCCAGCAGGTTTGATGCGGTTGCGTGTGGCGGAATAAATTCACTTCACCAGAATTTGGGGCACTATGTGACGTTGAGCGCACCTCTGGCCAAAGCCAAAGTGCGGCAGGGTTTTTACTTTC
This sequence comes from Festucalex cinctus, assembly GCF_051991245.1. Taxonomy (NCBI): domain Eukaryota; kingdom Metazoa; phylum Chordata; class Actinopteri; order Syngnathiformes; family Syngnathidae; genus Festucalex; species Festucalex cinctus. The sequence continues at coordinate 14,921,975 of NC_135426.1, forward strand.
TGGTCCTGGATTTGCCCCCTCTGCTCTTGACCTGCTCAAGATAACTTTTGGTGTGAGTTGGTGCCATAACACTGACTTCACTTAGTTAGCATTTGTCTCATGGAACAAAATCTGGTACCTTCAAATGTAAAATGTGTCTTACCAAAGAATTCCTGACGGTTCTCAGCGGCGTCTCGTCCGGCGGTAGCCCCGATATCTTCCTGAGCCTCGAGCGGCGGCACGTTGGCCGACGATGGTCCCAGCGCCGGGCCCGGTTTGGTCAGAGCCACGGAGTGCTCTTTCAGCATCAAGCCCTCCAGGAGACCCCCACCTTCGAGCGCAGCATCTCTCAGAAGAAGCCGGGTCAGCTCTTCTTGGTAGCGCATGCCGGGCAGGTCGGAGTGGCGGCTCTTCTCGCCTAGCGCAACTCCCCCTTCTTTGCTTCTCACCCCCGATCGCTGCTCATCCCACCACTCGGGGCCCGCCTGGTAGCACGCGGCAGCCGGACTTCCAACCGCCGGTGGGTAGGAGTGCCGACTGTCGTGGGCGCCTTGACGCATCCCGCCGTCCAGGTATTGAGTCCAGGCCTCCACGGGGGTCCTTCCGTACACGGGCCCCGTCTGCAAAGAAGGGGACTGTTGCTGCGGTGGGATTGAGTACCGGGAGTCGTAGCCCAGGCTGATTCCGCTGGTACGGTTGCTGCTGCAGCGGCTCCCCATGGGACTACCGCCCCCTCCGCCGCCGCCACCTCCGCTGGCCGTGCTGGAGGCAAAGCTGGATCGGGGGCTGACCAGCACGGACTCCTGGAGGCTGAAGGATGAGCACGGGCTCAGGGTGGGTCCTGGGGGATAGAAGAAACCATCGGCCGGACGGAGCGGCGGATGAGACAAGGACGCTGGTCTCTGGCTCTCCCACAGTTCGCTCCCCGTGCTCAGGCGTTTGTAGAACAAAGCCTCCTGGAGGGAAAGCCTCTTGTGTCTCTCCGGTTCTGAAAGGAATCCAGTCTCGGCCGTGCCTCTGGGAGCTGACCCGTAGCCGACGGCACTGGGATACGGGGGAGGCGGTGGTTGGGAAAGGAGCTGCTGCCTTCGGACTAGCTGCTGGAGCTCCAGTGAGTAGCGGCGCTGGTTCAGGGACGCCTTGTGACCCGGAGCGTCGCACTCGGGGCCAGACTCTCGCCTCAGGTGGGAATCCAGGCCTTCGCCCAGGTAACATGAGGCCCTTTGCTGGGGGGAGCGACGCCTCAGTGGCGCCAACGTGGAAGGGTGAGGCGCTTGTTCTCCATCAGGCTGGATGGACGAGGGCTGAGGAAGCTGAGAGGGCGACATTCCCAGACCGGAACCTCCGCCACTGTTGTTCCCGTTGCTGTTGTTGGCATTACCAACCGCGTCATGTTTCTTCTTGGAGCTGTGGAACTTGACGCTCCCCGAGTCTGTGAGCTTCAACTTCTCCAGCAACTTGCTTATTGGCCGATCCATGACGAAAAACACTTTGCCCTACTGGTCTTAAACACTCAAATGCAGCTCAAAATGTACTACTCTGAAATGATTAACTGCAGAAAATAAATAGATAAATAATACAAGGGCAGCAAGGGGAGGACTCAAGACATGACTTAATCCTTACTACTTTGCCATCATATGGACAACCTACTGGCGCGGGTCAGAGGAAGCACACATCCAGGACACTTCTAGCGGTCGAGGGCCTCCTTTGTGGACCCTCGCGTGGCTCCACATCTGCATCGTCCCCAAGTCTTGCTAAAATCTACTTTTGACTCAACGTGATGGGAAATTGTACTTTCTTTCATTGGTTTGCCAAAAAATTAAAGATATTAAAGACAACAGATCCGCCTGTGCACGACTCACCCGATTCCTGCCATTCATCCCAGGAATTAAAAAAACAAAAACAAAAAAACCTCACTAGTAGTCCACAGAAAGCTTATGCATTCCTCGACCCCGTCCAGCAGCGGAGAAGTTCAGAAAGACAAGGAGAACTCTGTTCTAGCGACTCGTTTCCGTCTCAAAAGACCTACTCGGTATAAATAAAATCCCTCCCAGAGTGCATTGCACGGTCGACAACTTTCTTTCTTTCTTTCTTCCCCTAAATAATGACTTACCTCCCCCTCTTTTTTATAACAGTCATGCTAGCGCTGAATAGATTAGATAGTTCCGTCTAAGTATTTTCAAACTAAAATTAGAGTCACTTTAGTTCTGTTAACACTAAGCAGACTGCGGCCTGAGTGTTTTATTTCGAAGGAAAGACCATGACTCAGTTGTTCTATTGCCGTCTAGCTTGCCGCTTCCGTCGTTTCCTTTATCAGTCAACGGCGGCGGCTTGTTACCCCCTTCTTCGCCCCCCCCACCCCCTTTTCTAACCGGAACACCTCATACGATTTAATACGAGTCCTAATTTTATATTCTTGTATGAATCACAGCTTTCCGACTTTATTTGACGCGAAGAATTATCAAAAGAACCGAGACAGTGCTTTCTTTGGGTGGCACTATTTGATTATACCAGCAGCCTGTGGAATGCGCGGAGGCACACTGTCGGAGTGCGGCCTCGGGGGAGATGTGGAGCCCTTCACCCCGGAGTCCCCCCCGCCGCCGTCGGCCTTCCAGAGCACACTCGCCCCGTTCGCTTCGTCGCTTCGCTTGGGCCTGCGAGTGGCAACTTGTCTGAAAAGCTAACAGAGGAATTCTTCTGAGCTTAAGTGTCGCAGCCATTCCAAATAATACTTTGGATAGCAACAAATACATTAACACCGAACGATTTTCACCGGGAAGCACGTTATTTTTATAACCTACTATAAAGCATTATAAATAAATAAATAAATAAATAAATAAATAAATAAATACTTGTCAGGTTTACATAGACATTAAATATTTAAAAATACATTTTCAAACTACATTCTGTTTGTGCCATTAAATATGTTTCCAACACTGCATTAAAAAACTACAAAAAGTACATATAATCTCTACTGTATTGCCCAGGATTTATTAGACGTGAATGGAAACTCAAGCTAAATCGCAAAATGTTCTATATGCCCCCACTAATCTAAATATTGTTCTCTTATTTATATTGTCGAAAAATAATTACACATATTATTCTCCCCGGGGGAGAATAATATGCGTAATTATAAATAATATAATAATATAAATGTGGCATACTGTAGTGATAAAAGTGGGGGTTTGGGCAATGTAAATACTGTAGGTGTTCTAAATGAGCGGAACACTTTGAATTTATGAATGGTTTGAATGAGTTGAAGAATGTGAAAGCATTCAGGTTAAAACAAATCTTAAACTGGAATGATCGTGGAATTTTTCTTATCGAAAATTAGAAATTTGCGAAAAGTGGGATTAGGGGTTGAAAATAAAGTTGCCCAGGTGTCCTGAATGACTTTACAATAGGAAAATAGTTTGAGAAATATAGAAGATAAGACGGGCAAAAGTGGTACGATGCAGTAATCGTCAAATGTTTACGTCTGAAGACCACAGAGAGAAAACTAAATTAACATTTTTGGCATCATCTGTAGGCCATTTCGTATAATTGCAGCTACCTGAATGTCTTTTCGCGTCACCTGGTGGCCATTTGTTGTAAATGCAGGCAACATGGCTGCCCCCATAAGGATGTCCATATTGTGTTTCTCCGGTAAGACAGAGGATATTTTATACTCGTGTTGAATTGATTTGAAATCGTTTCGTTTTTGTGTAATAGTAGTAGTTTGTTACAATTTTAATCTCCAATACACACGGCAGCGACGTCGTCTTAGCGTGGCTAACAGCAAATGCTAACAGTGTCATGAGTGCATCCGCTTCACTTTTGTGACTTGTTTCTTCTTCTTGTTTTTGTATTGCAGCGTTAAGACACTCATTCCGGGAGTTGAGCACGACCCGGGGAGCCCAAGGCGGACAAAAGTGGAGGCTCGAGTAAGTTGTTGGATTCCAATGTTACTCGTGTCAAATTCAACGACTCCCCGTCTATTCGCAAACTAACCCAATCGCGATATTAGAAGTCCAAAAAAACCCATTATTGTTCACCTTTATAACCGCCCCGTTATTGTTTTATATTTGTTATTTAGGCATGGACTTGCACGCAGTGGCAGCGAATATGGACCTCTAACAGATCTACCTGATTGGTCATTTGCAGGTACACATTCGCCAACACAAACATATGTCCCTTTAGTGCAGTGCTTCAAATAGTGGGGCGGGCCACCCCCAGGGGGGCGCGAGGCTCCATCAAGGGGACCTCGGGGAACATGTTTTTTTTTTTTTTAAATTATATTGATTTTTTTTTTTTTTTTACTGTCCTAGAAAAAAGTGCAATTGCAACTCCACTACATTAGGGGCAGTGGCGCTCATTTTTGGCAGAGTGTGCGCAGGGAGCATTCGCTCGGTGGTGTCGGGGTTTTGTTTGCACTGAGCATGCGCGCTTTGCACACAGCAAATAAAAAATTAGCACAAATTATTTTATATTTTTGTTTTGCAGGTTAAAGTTTTTTTTTTTTTTTTTATATTGTGCTCCTGAGTTAATGTTGGTGATCAGTTTGAATGCATTATTATTTATTGATTTTATGTAATTGTATTTTTCCTTATCATATGGTTTGACATGGTTAGTCAAAAAATGTTTATCGTCTAATTAAGAATTTAATTTTATTCTTAAATTTCAGATGCACTTTAAATCTTTTCTGTTACAGTTAATAAAGCCATTCTTTGTTGTAAGTTGGTCCATATTTCTTTCTTTTTTTATTCTCTTATACGTTAATACGGATACAGTGTTATGCCGAGGTGTGCTTATAACAATTTTATAAATTGACAAATGATACTATTTATAGTTACGGGGGGGGGGGGTTCTTCTTACTAGGGGGGGGCATAATTGAGAAGCACTGCTTTACTGTTACTGTTATTACTATCTAATAAAGGATCAGCCAGGTTTCAATTATGCTTGCATTGGTTTGCAGATGGCAGGCCAGCACCACCAATGAAGGGCATGTTGAGGAGAAGGCAGGAGAGGGAAGAATTGGCAGTAAGTATTATTATTATTATTATTATTATTATTATTATCATTATTATTATTATTATATCAATAAGCCACCGTTTTAAAGGGATTTTGCATTATTAAACTACAAAATGCACATGGGCAGTGTTAGGTATTATTATTATTATTATTATTATTATTATTGTCTACTCGGGATCTCACAGAGGCGCATCGTGATGCTCGATGCCGAGGTCGATCGAGGCATTGAGTCGTGGCGGGAAAGGGGAGAAGAAGCTCAAAGAATGGAGGAGCACAAAAGGTCTCTGCTGCTCAAACCTAAAGGGAAGCTACTAAAGAAGAAAAAGGAGCCTCACAGTGAGAACTAGCCTGGCGAATAACACCCGCTTCCCCATTTTCTTATTGTGAAATGTCCAGTTATGTGTGGCTCTTTTATGGAATAAATTAGTTCTCCTGAGTTTGGGCCGTCTTTTGGTATTTTCTGTTGTTGACGTTTTTCCAGCGTCCACTGGAGGGCAGCATTTCTTAAGTAAAGAGTAATCTGAAGGATCAAGCGCCATTTTGTGGACTTTCTTTGCAAAGAGAGGGACTTGGTTTCAGCCTCTTTACAGGGGTGGGCAAATACGGACTTTAATCTGAACCACCAAACATTTACAATATCAAGATTCATTCAATATTTGTTGTATTTTAATTTAGATTTTTAATGTATTTTCTCATAGCAATGTAGCTCATTTGTTTACTGTAAATAAAATGTAATTAAAAAACACTTTAAATGAAATAATTGGTTTAGATATTTACTGTAGATATTTTAAAGTAGTGAACACGTGGTGTAAAATGTTTTCTTAAATTGATCAATTTATTGGGAAAAATAAAATTAAAAAATACACGTTTAATTTTTTTTCTTAATTGGTTAATTTGATACACATTAGTTGAATGGTTATTCAATTAAAAAAGGTATTTTATCGTGGAAAAAAATAAATAAATAAATCTTTACATATACATTTAAACTTGTTCTTTTAAGTTAAGTTATTATGTGTAGTTATAATTAATACTTATATTTACTAGAAATAATTTTTACTTTAATAAATTTGATTTTTAGATGTATATTTTAGTGAATAATTCACAAATTGTTTATGGTAAATAATTTAAAAAATATATTAAATGTCATAAAATCATTGGTTTGTAATGAATATTTAATTTATTTAAAAAAAAAGTAAAACAAATTATACGGTTAACATTTATCATTATTTGATCAATTGAACAATAGCCCTCACCTGTCAGTTTTGAAAATACTCCTGAGCCTCAAAGTTAATTATCATTAATTACCCAAACATTGAATGAAATTAAACATATTAAATGCATATTTTCAATTCTTTACTCACATTTTTTATTTACAATAAATCAAACAATGATCCGATGAGTTAAATGTGTCACGATGACTTAAAAAAATAAGTACATTTTAATTAAGTAACTAAATGAATACAACTAATTACACGGGACTCTTGATCTTGCTTCATTATGGAGCTTGATGGGCTGATAACTTTTGGGTATTTACATACAAAAGACGCACACCATAATGAAATTATTTCTCGAAGTACCAAGTAGGGGTAAGTGGATTTCAGATCATGTTTTGCGGTTCAGGTCGCACCATAGGCTACTTAAGGTGTAAATGCCGTTTTTACAGATGGTGCTTAAAAGCAGAGTCAGCAGTGTGGCGGTGTGACTTCCAAACAATGTTTACCCAAAGAGGTAAGACCACCATAAACACTGCTTTTGCTGACCAAACTGGAGGTATTGTGAGAATGTCCCGAGTGGTCCACGTGAGGCCTGTTTTTTTTTTTTTTTTCTCCTCCCTTTTTGCCCTGTCCCTCTCCCAACTCATTCCTCACTCCTCGCCTTGTTTTGCTTTTGAGGAAATGAGAAGCAGATGTTGGCTATTGTGAGGAAAAAGAGGGGGGAGGGGATGATGATGAGGTCTGTTTGGGTGAAGGCAAATCAGCTGACAACACAGGAAGTATATTATAATGTATTATTTTCTATTAAGTTATGAATATTCGCGCTAGACTTTCTCCTCATTTTTGGGGGTTTCATGGTTATTCTAATTCGGACAAAAATATTTTTCCTCAAAATTCTACCCACAATTCCTTATTATGAAGCATGATTTATTTTTTTCTCAAATTTCTTATAAAAAAAAATTGTAAGAGTCAACAGCTGGTATTTCGCAGTGTATCAAAAGGGGTGCTGCATCGTTATTATTATTTTTAGCAGATGATTTCCTGACTTGGAAAATGTAGCAAGTGAGGTGCCACTATGTAGGTCACCCAAACAAAAAAGAATCCAGGTTGAATTGCAAGCAGCCACTTCCCGCCAAGGCACGGAGAGGCCAGACTGTGAGACAGTGTGTCAGCATAAAAAAAGAAAAAACTCGGACTCATCAGTATTTCCTTCTGCAAGGACCGCAGATGCTTAGCAATAAAAGGCACAAATACAAATCTCATTCGGTTTTATTAATGCACTCATCATTATAAATATAATCATAATTAGAACCCATCCAATTCACCTTAGATTTTTTTTTCATTTTAAGAAACTCAGCACCATGTATTCATAAATAGCATCGATTATCACGAGCTAATGTCTGGAAAACGTTTAAAAAATAGTTACCTGATTTGGATCGGATTGATCTGTAAACTGGGATTACTCGCTTGATCATTGTCGCGCTGTGCCTCTGTCCAGCAGGACTCTTGACAATGAACAGATGCTAAAGAGAAAAAAACTAGCCGACAACAATAACTGTACTTATAATAACACAAATGCAACGATTAATTTACAAAAAAAAAATTGCACCATATTGTTTGAATCTCTCTGCTGATCCCCTTTCTGATCGAAGTTGTACAGATTGGAAAACAACAAAATTCTGTACCACATGGACTATTGTGTAATGTCTCCGCTTGGGCCACATTTACATCTGTGGACACAATATTGACAAACAACAAAACTAAAATGTTGAAAATTGTATCCCTGCCATCATTTTTGGCATATAGAAAGATGTTACATGGATTTCATGTTTCGCAATCAAACAGCAGTTCAGCCGGAGTCGTCCAGTTAAAACATACACTGCTCCCAAAAAGTTCCAGATATTGGGCTTGTCTAATTTTAATTCTTTTTGCACAATTTTCAAATATTCTCTAACAAGCAGCTGAATAGCAAACATCACTGCAGTTGTAAAGAATCTCAAGTACTTTAGGCTCATCCTGAAATATTAGCCTTCGAGGATGGTCGGAAGTCGGACTTTTCCGAGTTCAAACCAGGAAGTGTGTACGGGAAAAATGGCAAAACACAATTTACTCGTGTATAATGCTGCCTTCGCGTGCTATGGAAAAGATGGACGTTAGCATTTGGAAACTCCTAATTAAGACCGAGCTCTGTTCATGTGATTTTGTTGTTATAGCAAAATTGTGTATGCTACATAATTGTGCAGATTCTAAAACAGCCTGCTGTGCTAGCGGACTTTAACGCCCTTATAAGTGTTAATATTTCTTGCCATTCACAAATCCTTGTGCATGTTGAAACTTGGAAAGTTCGCTCAATTCGGAAACTTGGGTATCAAAATAAATTCCCATTTGTCCAGTAGGAAATACGACATGAAGGGGCGTTCACGTGCAATTTTCTACTCTACATGTGGTATTTACCATAATTACGATACCACATGAAGGCAACTAGATAGCTTTCGTCATTCATAAATATTCGACATAACTTCACGTAAAGCAACGTACGTGACAATATGCCGCTATCTACCTGCATGAACTTACAGGGTGAACTACTGAACTGTATGGAATGCTTATGAAATAAGATAAAAAACAATAAATGAAGCAAAATTGCGAGCAGATACGTTTGCTGGAGGTCAAAATGAGTTTTGAGGACCAAAATAAAAAACAGTTTACCACTATCCGCCATTTTGGTTGTTTAGTTTCGCCTCAAACGCTTTCAGGGCTGGGAAAAACCAATTTGGATGTATCAGACTTCCGACCATCCTCGAATGCAGCCTTAAACTCAAAATCCCTAACTTTTTGGGAGTTGTGTAATTAAAAGAGAAAAAAAAAATGGAATATGAGCAAGGAAGCTGGGAAATCATTGTCCTTTTTTTTTTTTTTTTTTTCTTTTCTGATACGTCCCTTCTGGAATCGAGGTTGTAGCCAGGCCCTTAATCTGTGACACAGTACATGTAAATAGTTACCATACAAATACACCGGATTTTGGTTTCCACGTGGCACATAACACTCAAAATATTCGGACATCCCGTTCCTCCGTCTTCTCAGTGCTCGCGCCGTTCTATCTCCCGCTCGTTCTTGGGTCCTTCTGTGATTGGTCCATCAGTCAACTGGTACCTAGACCTTGTCCAGAAGTGATCTCTGGCAGTAGAGGAGGCGCCGGGGTGTGCCGTATTTCCTGAAGAACAACAGCGCCCCCAGGGTGGCAACCACCAGAACCAAGAGGAGGATCGGGATCACCACGGCGACCGGCCCGACGCCGCCCTGAGCCTCGTCCACCTCCAGGATGATCACCTCCTCTTCGCGACCCTTCTTGGGCTCCTCGCTCTCGCAGCCCATCCAGTCGCTCAGCACAGATTTGGGGTAGCCTGACTCCACTTTCATGTACTGGTTGTTGAACTTCCAATATTTGTTGGCCTTGTAGAAGTACGTGTACGCTGCGGGAAAGTATCTTGGTCACTTATTTGGTAGAAGCGCTTCAGTTTGACTTAGTGGTGTACTTACAGCCATCCTCGCTCATAATGGCAGCCTTGATGTTGTCTGGCGCGCCGCTCCACATGCTGATGGGCTTCGGGTAGCCGCTATCCACTGTGCGAGTCCTCTCATTGAAGCGGTAGTACCTGATTAGACAGAGTGTGAACAGGTGCTTAGGAATACTGTCCCGAGTTAGTCAAAGGCTTCTTTGTCGTCATGGCTTTAAAGCCGAGATAAAGTACCAAACTCACTTTGCGCCTCTGAAGAAGTATGTCTGCCCCGTGGGGGTGTAGAAAAGAGCGGCGTCCATTTTGTCTTTGGGGAGACCAGTCCCTATGTCTTTGAGGGGTTTGGGGGAATCCTTCTCCATTGTGGACTCGCTGAAGACCCAGTACCTGTCACCTGTTCATTCGTTCCACTTGTGAGTCAAGGAATCACTGTATATCGTACGCACAAAATGCTAACTTTATGACCGCAAGTACTTACATGCAGTACGTAAAATGCGCACACAAAAATGCTAATTTGAAAATGCTAGTCAACCATTTTATTTTTTATTTATTTATTTTTTTACAATAATATGTTCTATACAACCCCACTAGTCTAAATATGGTATTCTGGTTAATATTGTGTGAGTGGAATGAGTTAAGCAGCAAAATCCAGCTGTTTTTACCCATCTCAGGGGGCAGCCATTTTGCCACTTGCTGTCAACTGAAGATGACATCAATGTTGCAAAATGGTTGCCCCTGAGATGGATTAAAAACAGCTGGATTTTGCTTCATAACTCACGTTCCAAAAATGTAATATTAATCAGAACGTAATTTTTAGACTAGTGAGGTCACATATAACATTACGTCACAAGTCAAAATGGTGGTCTTATGCTGCATTTGAGGGCTTAAATTTGGATTTATCACCCTCCTAGTGTCACAGTTCTGCCTTCAAAGCTTTTGAGGCAAATGTAAACAACAAAGATGGCCGATTCCGATCAATTCTTTGTTGTTCTGATTAACTCAGTTATTCCAAATCAGGCCATGTCACGTGAACATTTGTCTTCTATTTACGTTTGCATCGAACGCTTTGATTTGTATTTTGTACACATGGAATAGTTATACTGTGCCTCTGGAACAGGAGTTGCTGAATTGACTTCTTGTATGAGGGGTCGCGTAGATCTTACCCTTGAAGAAGATGAATTTCCCGTCGTCCCGCTCATAAGCAGCGTTGATGTTGGAAGGAAGACCCTTCCAGAAGTGACTGATGAGCATCGGGTAGCCTGGAAGCACTTTGTTGTTGCGCACACGCCAAAACCAGTTGCCCTGAGAGGTTCATAAATAGTTATTAAACACTGTAATTTAATCAGCTTGTCTCAAAGATAAATTACAGATACATTTGAGAGGTGATAATACCTTAAAGACAAACTTTTCTCCTCTGAGAATGGCGATGGTGTCAAAGTGTCCCTCGCAGATGTCTGGACCGTGTTCTGGTCTCTTGGGACTGGAGGACTTAGTGGGTCTCGGCGGAGGAGGAGGACCGCCTGTCTTGGTCCCTGTGGAAGAATTGTTCAGAATTTGTATATTCATTGTGGGAATACTGAAACATTCCCACATATGTTATTGTGATTTTTATTCTCCATACTTTTTTGCCGTGTAACATCTCCCACATAATACTTCTAATTTACACTGTTCGAATTTCAACTAGCTTCAAAAATTCACGCCTCCCGTGGTATATATCGTCTGATTCCATATTACTTACAGTAGTTGCACAATTTAACTTGTAATATCAACTTTTCCCCATTCATTTTCAATGGGACAGAAATTGAACTTTTATAAGTGTCACTTTCCACGCCCACTTCCATACATATAACTTATCATCATTACCAGGTGTGTGATACTGCTCGGTGGCACAGTTGGTAAAGTGCATTGTCCAGTAACCAGGAGGTCATAATTTCATAATTTATCTCTCAATATATTTCATAAGCATTCAAAATCTTAGCATTCAGCTTTCAGCATTCCCAGGCAATTTCTCCAGAAATTGCACTTAGTCTAGTTGCGGGAATGCTGAAGCATTCCCACATATGTTATTGTGATTTTTATTCTCCACACTTTTTTGCCGTGTAACAACTCCCACACAATACTTTACACTGATCAAATTTCAACTAGCTTCAAAAACTCACGCCTCCCAAGTATCATCTGATTTCACATTACTTACAGTAGTTGCACAATTTAACGTTAAATATCAACTTTTCCCCATTCATTTTCAATGGGACAGACTGAAAATTTTCCAAGTATCACTTTCCACGCCCACTTCCATACATATAACTTATCATCATTACCAGGTGTCTGATACTGCTCAGTGGCACAGTTGGTAAAGTGCATTGTCCAGTAACCAGGAGGTCATAATTTCATAATTTATCTCTCAATTTACTTCATAAGCATTCTACATGCATTCAAAATCTTCAAAATCAGCTATTAGCATTCAGCTTTCAGCATTCCTACACAATTTCTCCAGAAATTGTATTTAGTCTAATTTTATATGATGATGTGCTCGTGTGCCATATCTTTAGACAGCTGGATACCGTAGATGGCTTGGATGCCTCTGCGGTCGTCGTCTGGAAGCTGGAAGTTTTCCGTGTCCATCCACTGATAGAAGGGGGCCATGATGGCAGAAGGATTGTTGGAGTGTTCCAGTCCCAGAGCATGACCCAGCTCATGGACTGCTACCAGGAAAACATCATTACCTTGGTGGAAAGAAACAGATTGTGTGCTTTCAATTCTGGAGAAAACGAGTCCAAGACGAGAGCAGTCTTTAGCTTACCACCCTGGTCCACGTTCCCGCTCGTCCAGGGCTCGGCCAGGTCAAAGTGCGTATCTCCCCCGATCCCCTGACCGGGGAAGTAGGCGTGAGCCAGGAATCCACCCTCACCATCAAACGGTGTGCTGTCACCGTGGAAACCCTCAGAGAAGGAGAGCATGATATCCGCGTACTTGTCCACCTTGCCCCGGATGTGACTGTACGGGATCTCCCTGAAAGTGAGCGGGATGGCACTCTCCCACACTTTGAAGGCTTTCCGGATGGCCTCATAGGTGGCATGTTCGCCAACCTTCGGCGTGTAATTCTGTATGCTACGGCGAAAGAGGTGAATTTAGACCTGAGACGCACAAGGACAAGCAAGATTTGCGGTGTGTGTGATCCAGACCTGAAAGTCACCTCAGACTTGTCCCACTTCAATCCCTGCACCGCGTATCGCTTCCTCCTCAAGTTGCTTTTCAGCTCCGGCCCGAATTTATCGGGAACGCCACATCGTGGGCGACTCATCGCCCTGGCGATGATCAAAGCAATGTTCACATGTCTCGGATCTGTCGCTTGCCAGATTTAGTCAGAAAACTGCTCAAGACTCACGCTAACGTGTTGGCGTCTATTGAGCCGGTGACGGTCAAGCCGTAGAATCTCTGCATGGCTGCGATGGCCGTCTCGATGGACTGTGGCGAACGCAGGGCCTGCGCTCGGACATCACCGGGTGGCAGGTAGCCATATTGCTGAAGCCACGCCTTCAAGTAAAAGCAGGAAGTGGAGAGCAAACAATGAAACAAACTGCAAGGTTTTATCCATATTAGGGTGTCGTTTGAGCTGGAGGCTATCACAGTTGACGTTGGGTTGGTCGGCAGCCAATAGCAGGACAAGTATGGACAGGCAATAAAACAGATAATGTAAACAAGTAAAGTGGTTTTATAAAGTGTTAGAGGGTGACAATAATCTTTATTGTCCACTTGAGACAGAGTCCTTTTTAAACACTCTAGGCAAGGCAAGGCAAGTTTATTTGTATAGCACATTTCATACACAAGGCAACTCAATGTGCTTTACACGAGGAAAGACAACACATAAGCATCAAAAAACAATAGTTAACATTCAGAGGAAAAAAATAAATAAATAAAAATAGGTTACAAAATTTACTAAAAAAAAAAAAAAAAAAAAAAAACATACAATAACAATCTTAAAACATTATTCAACAAACTTTAAAACATTTAACATAAGGAAGTTTAAAATAATATTAAAAAAACAAAAAAACAAAACTTAATTACAGCTGTTTAAAAGTCCCTAATCAAAGGTATAAGAGGGACAAATTTGGACAGGTTTCTCCAGTGTGGATCTTCAAGTATACAATATGTCTGCTTCCAGTTAGCTTCCGATACGTGTTCGGACCTGCATGACACAGATGGACCACACAAATCGCACGAGCGACGCAACATTCTCATTCCATGCCAAGGTTCAACATAAGTCTGCGCCAAATCCAAACATCATCCTCTGAGAAAACCTTCGTCACCGCGACCCACAAGTCTGTCTGGACTCCCACAGCCAAAGACAACTCACAATGTTGGAAAAGTAATGGAGTCCATCCTCTCACTGTTAGTGGGTCAAACCAACCCACTGTTTATTTTTACACATGAGAGCCGCACCCTTTTTCCACTACTGGTGCTCTTTTTAGAGGAGTATCTTAAGGACATTTTGTCAAAACCTATGACAATAAAATGCTCAGTCTTTATAATATTTGACTGTTTATGACTGAAACATCTTCTAATTAGAAGATTAACAATTTAGCTGGTTGAATTTCCGCCCTCTGTCTGCGGACGTGACGTCATTTGCGCATTGTCTACGTGTACGTGAAGTAGGTTGTGTGCATAGCCGTTTTTGGAGATAGGCAAAGTAGGCGGCTTCCTAGGGCCCCCAAGCCACTAGGGGCCCCCCAGCTCTATGTGTAGTCTTACCTGAGGATGCTTAAAATGTCCTGTCTTTATTCTGTCTCTTATATTTGTTTATTACATCCCATTTTTGATTAAAAAAACAAACATAGGACGTAAATAAAATAATCTGTGATGTTAAGCAGTGGCTGGTATTTTTGTGTCAATTTGTGACGCTCCGTCAGTAATGTCACTCTGTGAGAATGATTGACAGCTACCCATCTACCCTTCCCTTTGGCGAGAGTACTCCTAAATAAAACAGACACCTTAATGTCATCAACAGGAAGTTATCTCAGCGGCGCGGAAAAACAGAAGAAAAAGAAAACTGAAGATGGCAAATGGTAAAAAGAGAAAGGTAAGGGACTTGTTGGTGATGGATAGTTGGAGGTGAAACGCCATTTTATTTTATTTTTAGCAAGTTTGTTTATTTGTTTTGCTAGCCAACTCGCTAGCCTCGGGCATTTATTTATAGATTGTAACTTTCTCTTGGCCATCCCTATAGTTCAGTGACACATTTGTAATTGGGTACAAGCACTGTACATCACAATTTCTAATCTAAAAACAGATTGTCTTTCTAGGAGCACTTATAAAATATTTTGGAACTCCAGATAATGAGCCAGGGGGATCCTCTGGACTTCCTGACAAGGACGCCATAGGACCATCGCATCCTTCAGGAGGACCTCCGTCTGACCAGGAAACCCCAGGACCACCACTTTCCTCTGCAGGATCTCCTGACCAGTATACAGTATTAGGTGTTATGCTGATAGTGTGAAACTGATGTTAAATTAGCAGCATTTTGTTAGTTTTCCTTGTTGCACTTTAAAATAGTTTGTTTTGTTGTGTTTTATTTAAATTAACCACTTTTCTAAACAAAAGCTCAAAAGCTGTTTTATTTATTGACGTAAAGAGGACTGTCAACTTAAGATGTTTAATTTTAACTAGTCTGTTTTGTTCATAAAGTGTGATATTTATTATTATTATTTATGTATTTATTATTTCATGTAGTGTGATATATAAGATTGTGGTATTTTAGGAGTCCATCTAAAGGGTTAAGAATCTCTTCATTGTAGATTGGCAAACTAGGGGCCCCCCAACCAGAATCTTGCCAAGGGCCCTCATGAAGCTCGAAACGGCCCTGTATGTGCAGTTTCATTTTTCGTCCACAGGTGGCAGTAGCGAAATTGAATGTTCTGTGTCCAGTAGCTTTTAGCACAGGAGTTGAATCAATACATCTACTTTTCACTGTCTGTACTTCTATTTAAGTACCAAGTGTGTCTACTTTCGCCACCTCTCATGCCTGCCAAGTCCAAAGGGAATTACCCCAAAATCCGCATTCTCTGTCCTCTCATGCTGGTTTCCCAAGTCTCCCAACAGCATGTGACTCGGAAATGGGAGGATTGGAGTGAGCTGGGGCACACATGGCTACCTGTTGGTGATGTGGCAGCGCAGTAACTGGGGAACAAGGTTCACTTATGTCCACTCACAGTGGCAACTTCTCTCCTTCACTGCACATTCTCCTCATAATCGCCACCATCTTCTTTCTCCCAAAGGCCCCCCGAGATTGGTGGTCAAAACATTTTATTGATCGTCAAACTATTGCTTCACACGATTACTTAAACATTTGATTGGAGTCATCCTCACAGCTTCCTGACTGCTTCCACTGTTTACTTATATTAAAAAAAAAAAAAAAGCGACGCCAATGGCGCAGCCGCCATCAAAGCTTCTATTTATCGAGGCTTGAACATGGCTGCTATTGTTGGCCATGTGTGGCCGGTGGGCTGGCAACTGCCGCTTTGGGTAAACACACACCTGAGAGTGCGCAGTGTGTCTGTGGACGTATATTCATACTAAAACATGAGTCATGTCATGTCAAGTGGTGGGAGAATCTTTTTGGGAACCGTTTGAGCATTTTTTTTTTTCTTCAATATCTGGCTTGTACGCTGAAGTGTCCATGTACTAGTATGCTTCTTGTCCCCACTTGGAAGACTATTTAGATGCCTCGTAGAACGACTATGCCACATAAGTAACATTTATTTCAGTACTGTTTTCCACAAAAGGCTTTTGAGCATCACTACTTTAATGTCCATGTACTAGTACAGGGGTCTCCAACCTGCGGCTCTGGAGCCACATATGGCTCTTCTTTAGACCCTCTTCTGTGCAGGCTCCCTGTGGAGCTCTAAAAAAAAAAATTAATATATTGTTTTACATTTTTATTTTTTATTTTTTAGATAAAATATTCTTTAAACTAGTTAATGATTTAACTTAAAAAAATGATGAAATGTTAAAAAAAAAATGTCAGTCAACATTTTGAAGCTGTCAGAAAAAGAGACAGGTAGATGTAAAAGTTTTAAAAATACCTAAAAATCCCCAAAAAGAAAGAGGAAAACCAGAAAATGTCCATGAAATTGCCAAAAAATGTCAGAGAATTTAATTTAAAAAGGCACAAAAGAAAACATTCAAAAAGTAACCATAAAATATCCACAAAATTGCCAAAAATGTCTAACAAAGAAAATGTTAAAAAAAAGAAAGAAAAAAAGGTATAAAGCCCAAAAAGGAAGAAAAAAATGACCATAATATGACCATAAAATTGCCAAAAATGTCAGAAAATTCATAACAAAGAAGGCAGAAAATCTGTAAAAAAAAAAAAAAAAAAAAAAAAGGGCATAAAAATGCCCCAAAAAAGGAAGAAGAGGGCAGAAAATTACCATAATATGTCTATAAAATTGCCAAAAAATGTCAGAAATTTGACAGAAAGGCAGAAAAGCCTAAAACATATGGAAAAAAAGTCTGAAAAAATTACAAAAAAAAAAAAATATCTAAAAACAGAACAGGAAAGGTTGAAGAAAATGAATGCCTAAATATTGGATGCTCCTCTCATATTTTTGTGATTCCTGCTTCCTTCATCACAATCTTCAAATGCTTTGCAGCTCCAGACAGATTTTCTGTTATTTATTTGGCCCAAATTTGGCAATAAAGGTTGCTGATCCCTCTACTAGTAGGGAGTAGAAGAACAAGGGCATACAACTTACTACTAATAGTTCGAGTGTGCAGAAATGTCATACATTAGTGGAAGGCAGAACTAGAAAAAAAAACATTAAGACAGCCGGATTTTTGACATTAAGTTATTCTACCGTAGTTGTCAAATCCGAAGCACATTCTCTGAGGTTTTTACGGCTAACAAGGGGTTAAAGAGAAGATGAGGGTATCCAGTTACATGAGGCAAGGTCAAGATATTAGACTTGGTGGCGGTAGGAAAGTATACGGGGACGGGTGAGAGACAGAGTTGGGAAGTATCGCTGAATTTCAATTTGGGACAGAGTCAGTTGTTCCTCTGACTGTGCCAGTGGAAAAAAAAAAAATCCACTCATGTGTCTCTGGAATCTCACATTACTTTTATTTCTTTGCCTCGACGACCCAGTTAACACCAGAGTTGCCATAACTGGCTAACCTAGAACTGTGTCTAAAAAAACTTCCATGGTTGCTCGAGTTGTTGGTTTGTCCAGATGGTGTCTTTTGATGCTAACTGTTAGCATGATGGTAGCAGCTAACATCATGAAGCCAATTGAACCCAGATGGTTCTGAAGCGCTGGGATCATCACTTTTAAGACCCGTTTGTTTTCACTGCTACCCACTTCCTTCACTCGCAGAGTCCAGCAAAGCACTTCTATTATACAAAGAGCAGTGATGCGAAGTAACCAAGTACTAATACTCCTTACTGAGGTAGATTTTATTTACTTAGTTAAAAAAGGCTTTTTTTTCTTCGTCTTTTTTTTTTTTTCAACCTCCGAAGCAACGTAAACATAAATAGACACAGATAAAGTCAACCATGTTAGACATCTTGATTGGTTTAGACTTGAGGTAGGTTTTAAAGTGGAAGTCAACGTTAAACATTTCTTGACAATAATATGTTATATGTGACCTCATGAGTCTAAAAACATGTCATTCTTTTTTTTTTTCTTTTTTTTCTTTTTTTTTGTCATTCTGATTAATATTACATTTGTGGAAAAAGGATACGAAGCTAAATCCAGCCATTTTTATCCATCTCAGGGGGCGGCCATTTTGCCAGCTCAGCTTCAGAAAATGGGTGAGCTGTGATTGGTTGTTACCCTGATCCCTGAGTCTCAGGGGGCGGCCATTTTGCCACTTGCTGTCAACTGAAGATGACATCAATGTTGCTCAGGCGACGGCCAATCACAACTCACCTGTTTTCTGAAGCTGAGCTGTGATTGATGTCATCGTCAGTCGCGATGGATAAAAACGGCTGGATTTTGCTGCTTAACATATTCCATAAACGCAATATTAACTAAAATACCATATTTAGACAAGTGGAGCTGCATAGAACATATTATTGTCAAAAAAAAAAAGGGGGTTGACTTCCCTTGAAGAAGTCGGTTCAGAACGATGCACTCACATCTTTTAAATCAAAATTGATTTTCCAATTTAAATCTGGTTTCATTACACCAAATGTGTATAAACAGGCCGAAATCTGATCTCAGACGATTACAAAAAAAAAAAAAAAAAAAAAAACATGATTAAAATATAGAAGTGTGTCTCATAGTTTCTCAGAATGTTGAGCAACTACGGGATTTGTCTCAGTTCAGCATTTTGGTGCGGTTTCGCTATGTATCTCCGTCCACGCCCTGACGTCACGGGCCCGTTTTTTGTGTGTTTTTTTTTTAATCACATGCTTTCATATGCAGGTGATGAAACGTCGTGACCTAGCTATTTTCAATGCAGTCCTCTGGACGGCCACAGTTTGGTTTTGTCACCACGTCGGTGCTGCCTGTGGTCAGTGACTAAGGACATCCTTGGGTCCTGCATCCTGTCACGGCCAAGTAAAAATGTGTGATTCACTTCCCGTCTTGGTTCCTTATTCACTACAGACGCATATAGAGCACATCAAACTATCATCAAATTGCTGCTTTTGGTGGTGAGCAATTTGCAAACTTTGCAGGGCGTTGCTTTGGTTCCATCAGTTTGGAAAACACTCAAAATAATGCTTTCAATTGGTGCAAACTGTCACCCTGAGCTATCATAATTGCTCCTACATTAGTTTAGATTAGTGTTTATCTGGATTGTAGTTAAATGATAAATGGGGGTTTTACAGTCTTTATTGTCCTTTCTTTGACCCTTTTGGCTTTCTCTTACAAAGATACTGAGTTGAACAGAAGAATGATCTTATTTCAGATCATTTCCCTTTGGCAAAATGGCACTTTCCAGGTCAAAGAGTCATCTCAGGCAACTGTCTAAAGTCTGCACAGGCAGATGAAAACCGTTAAACATCCTCCCCCGAGAAAGAGAGAAAAAACATTCTCCCTTTTGTCTCCTTCTGAACAAAGCAGAACAACCCCAGATAAACATGTCAGATTGTTACCAACATTCCAAGTCAATGTATAGTGAGTGACAAGAAGAAATTGGGCTCATCTTTTTCCATACACTGGAGCATCAGTTCTGAATTTATGGAAAATCCCCGCGGTTGATTTCTTCAGCTCGCAATGTTGTCTAAAAGCGGACTTACCTCTGCTCTCAACACATCTGCAGTGACCGAAAAGCAGTGGATAGCGCAGGCCAGGGCGACGACCAAGAGTGGCAGCATTTTTTTCTCCCTCTTTGATTAATGAACAGCTCGCACAAATCCTGACGTCTTCCTAGTGATCCAAGAAAAACTAACTCATGCGACTCTTGAAGCGAACACCGGAGTCAAATCTGGACTGTGAGCTAAAGACAAAGCGGTGAAATCATCACATCTGTGGTTTCAAAACTTTCTGCCCCTCCCCACCTTTGCTGGGATTGTCTTACTGTGTGTGGGGACGTGGTCAGAGCGATGGATAAGCCTTTGGGTCCTCCTCCAGATGTTTGTGTGTATTTTTTCAACTCCCTCTCTCCCCTCCCTGCTGTGTACCGAGCATACACTTACACACACAGACATCGCCTTAGGCACCCAGTCACACGTCAGTGCCATACTGGATGTGGCAAAGTTTCAATAACACACACGCTGGTTGCTGGAAACAGGGAAAAAATACATAGGGAAGGACACATTTGGATGACAACCTTCTCACGAAACTCAGATGAGTGGGTTTTTATAAAGGTTGTGATTGATAGTAACCTCTCTCTGAACTAGAACCCTCAATTGGACCAAACTGTTCTTTTGGGACTAGAGTCTACTCTGGACGAGAACCATAACTTGAAACTAGTACCTGCACTTGGTATTGGAATCTTTTTCTTTCGAGCCCCGAACATTTTCATGTGACAAGGCCTTCTCTCGGGACTACAAATTGGGAATGGTACCTCATTTCAGATCCATTGTGACTGCGTGTAGTTTGTCAAGGAAGACAAAACAGCTGTGCAGCATGCAGAGCGGTTCAAACCATGGCAGTGATCCTTGTCTTGATTGACTACATTTTGATTTCAATTTTATGTAAATAAATTGTAAACTGACTTATGCATTTCAAACTGTGTCCAGAGGAAAAAGTAAGAAAAAAATGGTTTTGATGAAACCTGTTTACATTTTTAAAACAAGTATTGATATTCTTCTCTTTGCCGTCGAACTCTTAACCACAAGCCAAGACCGATAACAGACCATTTTGGAGGGATTCATATTTTTATGTTTCTGCGACACTGGCAAATTAAATCGAGCAACAGTGACATCTATCGATATAAAATGGTACTTGCCCATGGAGTTTTAATAAGACGTACAACCACGTGACAGAGAAACTCCGCCCCTCATGCGTCATCGTGCTAAAAAAACAAAAAAACAAAAAAAAAACACACAAAACAAGGAAGTAGTTCCGAACTTATCAAGAACCGAACGACAAGGTAACGTACTACTCGCTTTGAATTATTTACTTACGTTTGAACAACTCTTTCGACAGTTCACATTTATATGTTAAGATGTTCGACGTTAATTGTCGGTTAAATGTAACACAGGAAGGAAGCGCGGTGTTAGCATGTAGCTCGACCGGATGCTAAAGCTACTAAAGCTCTTATTGCTTTTAGACTGAAACTAGCCTGGTTCACACAGATACGGATATACATATAACCCAGTGTGGGAGACAGATTAACTTTTAAACGAGTCATAGGCGAAATTATAGCAGTTTAAAACACTTGTGCCGTCCTCAAATGTACAAACCTGATGGACATTTTTCTGACAAAAATGTAAATGCACAAATAAACTGTTGTACATTTTCTGCCTGTCATTATATGTCTGGCATAAATAGGTGAAGTAAGATCCATTATTAGTAAGCTGAAGTTCGATAATTAGTTGGAATCATTGCTCTATTTCATAGGTGATTTTACAAAATATATGTTTTTACTCTGCAGGTGACGTCTTCCAGAACAAAACTTCAAAAATGGCACTTTGCTGACATTTTCCCATTTTAATTTTGCACATTATCAACACAATGATGCACATTCGCAGCATCCTGATTTATTTCTTCGCGGGTGGGTAGATGGAAATTTGTGAATCTGTTTGACAAAGTATATCAGAGTGTCATTGTTATGTTTCTGCTTGTCCGCAGCATGCAGCCAGTCCCGTCTGGCGCTTTCTTTTGGTAAGGACTGTCATTCAGTGTCACACGCTGATGTTCTAGTTTAAAAGATTGCGAAGACTTAATTGTAACAAATGCAAAATATCTCAAAATCAAGGCAAAAAAAAAAAAAAAGACATTTGTGAAAGAGCATTTTTATTTCTTGAAACCTTTTTTGTCAAGTTATTTGTGCCAGCCGTGGGCAAGTGGTTAAGATCTTCACCTGCCACCGTAGGGACTCCGGTTCAAGGCCATCACACTGCTGCAATATCCTTGAGCGATACCCTGTGTATATGTGTGCATGACAAAAAAAAAAGAAAAAAAAGATGATTATTCATCTCCTTGATATTTTATTGCAGTTAATTCTGTAGGTGTAGGTTGTTAATCTCGTAAACTATGTTTCCTTGAAATTTTGCCATGTGACATTTTCCTGTTCCATATTTATCAAGCCCAGCTAGTCAGTTAAATGTGTTTCTCCCCCCTGTATTCCTCAGACCACTGTGGACATCCCCCTCAAGTGTTTGATAGCGAGGTGGGAGAGATCAGGAGTTCTGCTTACCACACTTACTCCTACCGTTTTGGCTCCACATATGACTGCTGGACCATTCAGGGTCCAGTGGGAATCCCAGTTGTCCTAAGGTACATACGCACGTCCACCAAATAGGGGTTCATTCTAAAATACCACCTAAAAGATGGCTCTCCCCAAATTTTTGTGAGTAGCTTTTAAATCATCTGCTAATTTTATTTATTTATTTTTTGCCTCTTGCTTGTTTTAGCTTCTCCCAGTTTTCGGCTCGGTGCAGGAAAGAGTGGCTGGCCATCAAATCATCCGCTGGCGGCACTCCGCTCGTTCTCTGCGGCTCCAAATTGCCGCCACCCGTTGAATTCCCGGGTGGAAACATCACTGTGGTGCACCACTTCCTGCCACATATATATCCCGTGTCGTCATTTCGCTTGAATTATGCCAGAGGTACGTTTGTCAAATTGTCCAGGGGCTTCCATGTCTAGTTGCAAAGGGGTGAAACGTATGAAAAATAAAATAAATTACGAGAAGTTGAGGTGGGGAATTATTTTCCAACTGTTTTCATTTGGATTTGTGGGAATTGAGTAATTTAATGGAAAGGTATCATAATCAAGCATAAATAAAAATATTACCTATAGTAATAAAAACACCTCCATGCAAAAATAATGCAATTAAAAAGCTTGGCAATGGAACATTTCTAACTTTCAGTCAACTTGCAATTTTGCAACCCTGTGGTCTTGACAGATCCTGACTCTGGCGAATGCCCCTTCACTTCGTTTGAATGCCTGGGAGGGCGCTGCCTGCCCCTCTCATGGCGTTGCAACGGCCAGGTGGAGTGTCTCGGGGAAGGGTACGGCGTGGGCACAGATGAGGAGGGCTGCGGCACAGAGGAGAGCCCTTCCAGGACGCCGGAGGATGGCGAAACGGCCGAGAGGAACGGCGCCGGGGATTCAGAGGATCAAAGTCCTGCTGTGAAAAGCCACAAGGACGACAGGACGGATGAGCTGTTGGCCCTGTTGAAGGAGAGGCGGGAGAATGAACTCCTAAGAGAACCCCACGTGACACCCGCTCCCATCGAGTGGCCCTGCGGAGGTCTCCTCCGGACTTTCTACGGGACTTTCTCTCCTCCGTCTCCTCGGGGCACACCTTTACTCTGCGTTTGGACTCTGGACCCAGATGACACCCGGCCCTTGAGGCTGGACCTGCAGCAGCTGGTGCTCGGCTCCGGGGACACGCTCACAGTCCACAATGGAGCGCAAGGCAAAGGAGACATCATTAAAATTGTGAGTGTCTTGCAATTGAGATGGGGGGGGCAATATGCTTTGATCCTAATAAATTAATATTACAAGTTCATTTACTTAAAATGAATTAAATTATGCCTGTATAATAGTGCTTTATTATTATTATTGTTATTATTATTATTATTATTATTATTATTTATTGTAAAGGAAGACAATCACACAATACTAAAAATCTTTAGTATTAGAACAAAGTGTAATTGCACATCCTTAACTGAAGGTGGTAGTGGTCCTCTTATTGTCAGCTCAGTTGATTTATATTTATTTTATGTTTATAAGAATACAATGTTATGTAGACGTATGAGAAATTGTACTGCACAGAATCTTTTTTTCTTCCTGGGGAACCGTCACCGAAATTATTATACAGAAGACTTCATTTGCTTTGATTCACCAACAGATCACAAGCACCTCCAATTATAAATCGGTGCAAGTGGAGTCCCGCACCGGCCTGCTGTCGCTGACTTACCAGACGCGTCCCAGCTCGGACGGCGGCGGCTTCAACGCCACGTTCCACGTCGGGAGCTACTGCCCCCCCTGGGAGGGCCGCTGCCGCGGCGCCTCGGGGGGCTGCTTCACGCAGGAGCAACGCTGCGACGGCAAGTGGGATTGCCCCGAGACCGGCAAGGATGAGGAGGGCTGCCGGGGCTGCGGCCCTGACCAGTTTGCCTGCGGGGTCCCCGGCCAGAGGGCGGCAGCGGCTGCCGGTCGCTTCGCCGGCCGACCCGTGTGTTATCCTGTGAGCGAGCGGTGCAACTACCAGCTGTATTGTGCGGATGGCAGCGACGAGAGGGACTGCACCGTCTGCCAGCCCGGAACCTTCCACTGTGACAGTGACAGGTCAGCTGTAATTCTGTTCAATAAAGGACCCATTGGGATTTACTCGGAAAGGAATTCTAAAAATTCTACAAATAACTCTCCATAATGGCAACAGGAAATCTTGTTTTTTTTCCTCCCTCTATAAATGAATACGTATCATCGTGGGCTTCTCACAGGTGCGTGTTCGAGAGCTGGCGCTGCGACGGGCAGGTAGACTGCAAGGACCGTACGGACGAGCTCAACTGCACCGTCATCCTGCCGCGCAAGGTCATCACGGCGGCGACGGTGGGCAGCCTGGTCTGCGGGCTGCTGCTGGTCATCGCCATGGGCTGCACCTGCAAGCTGTACTCGCTCCGAACCAGGGAGTACAGGTAACCACTGTTGACAAAACACACCTGGAAACTGTTTAGGGGTGCTTTAAAGTGAGTATTGTTGAGTCCAAACATGTCCTCTGCACGCAGCATGTTTGCACCGATCAACCGACATGAGGCACAGCTGATTCAGCAGCAAGCGCCGCCATCTTACGGTCAGCTGATCGCACAAGGCATTATTCCCCCAGTGGAGGACTTCCCCACGGAAAACCCCAATGAGGTTAGAGAATTTTTTTTTTTTTTTTTTTTTTTTTTGCTCATTCAGAACCATTTATATTAGTTTTGCATTTTTCATTGCAGTTGCATATTATTTCCTCATGACTTTCATTTTTCAAATTCAGTTAAGTAGTTTACAGACGGGGTTTGCTAGATTTTAGATTTGCTAGTTTTTATTTTTTCAAAGATGCTTCATTTTAGTTTAGTTTTTATTAGTTTGAGTATTGTTTTTATATATATATATATATATATATATATATATATATATATATATATATATATATATATATATGTGTGTATATATATATTTGTATGTATATATATATTACCTGTAATAAACTTGGTCACCACATACTGTCCATTAACTAATAATAAATAATTAATAAATAAATAAATAATTCATAATAATTAAATCGCTACATGCCTCGGTTAGCTTTACTTCGGAAAATCAATGCGACTGACATGACAACGTTTTGCTCCATCAGACGTCGTCCTTGTCTCTGAGAGGAATCCTCCAGCTCCTTCGCCAGGACGCCGTCGCGTCGCCACACCGGCGACGCAGGCCCCGCTTCGTCCGCCGCCTCGTCCGCCGCATGAGGAGGTGGGGTCTGATTCCCAGGCAGCCCTCCAGACCCTCTCAGGCGGCCAGCGGCGGGCATCAGCCCCCCGACGCTGCCCCTCACGATCAGGAGCCGCCCTGCGCCGCCCCCGCCGGCTCCTCGTCTTCGGCGGAATCCGCCAACCGGCCCGCGCCTCGGAAAGCGGCTCTGTCGACTCAGGCTCCGCCCCCGCCCTCCGCTTCCCCGCCGCCGCCTCCGTACGCGCCGCCGGCGCCACCCGCCGAGGCACCCCAGACGCCCCCGCCGGCCGTCCCGCCGAGCAGCCCCTCTCTGGCGTCCATCTTCCACACGCTGGGCATGAGTCTGTCCCTGTTCAGGGCGTCGCCCTCGTCCCCGTCCGGCAACTCCATGCCCCTCTCGGCCTCCCCCTCCTTCTCCTCGTCGTCTTCGGACGACGACGTGCTGCTCATCCCGCTTTCCGAAGACGCCGTTTCAGAGGATGACGTGCCCATGCTCACTTGAATCACCTCCGAGTCTAGTGCCTTTTTTCTGTTGTTTAATTGCTTTTGATTTTTTAATTAAGTATTCTACCATTTAGAAGAGCGTTTTAGAGCAGTTTTTCCCAACCTTTATCCAGTTTAGTCACATTTTTTATTTTTTTTTTTACATTAGAAAAAAATGTCACAGCACACCACTAACAAAATTGTCAGAAAAACTGCCCGACCTAAATAATGCTGCCCCAGAATCTTTAGAATTGCTGATATTAATAGTGTAATATAGCTACGGTAAAGCAATTTTTATTTTCTAGGGCTGGGTATGGATTCAATTTCGATTCGCAGGAATTCCGTTCAATTTGATTTAGATTTTTTCTGATTCAAGTCTCTCCAATTCAATCTGATATTGATCAGTTATGGAACATCAATTCTTAAATATCAAGGACATGATAAACCTCCACAAACATTACATTTTGCAGAGGCAGTAACTGGTTTTAAACCATTGAGTTTATTAATGAAGTTAACACGTTCATAATCACTTAAGTGTAACACAGACATTGACATCAGCGAGGATGAGATGAAAATACTTTCATAATTCTAATTCAATAATTGTAAATATAATTTAAAAAGATTCTCAATTGCCTGAAAGAGCAATAAGTCAGTTATTTCATAAATTTCAAGAAAAATATTTTATATTCATGTGAACAGTAAATTGGTTTAATGAATCGATATCAGACTCGAAAAGGAAAATCGATTATTCAATTTTTATTTATTTATTTTTTTAACCCAAATGCAAACAAAAACTGTAAGCAACACAACGTTACTAATATGTTTTATGTTTATTTTGTTTGTTTCCTGCCAGGTCAGAATTGCAAATGAGAATCTTCTCTCACTTGCCTTTCTTGAATGAGAAAAAAAAGTTATGGGTTAGGATGACTTACACTACAGATGATTTGATTTTGAAATAGCCGAAATGTGCACATGAAAAAATGAATTTTAGGCCATCGAATAGAAATAGGATCATTTCCCTGGTTGGGAACCACTGTTTTAGCGCAAAAGCAAGGCTGACGTGGTCGCTACATGTCAGCGGAGCTTTTTTGCACATAAGATCTCCCATATCTACAGTTTGACTCCTTCCGAATGCTGAATAACATTTGAATGTGTTCGGCAGCGGAATATGTTTGTAGACCGTCTTCAGGTATTTTAGAGAGAGAAAATGCATCCCTCGTCCCTATTTAAGTGCCTTTTTTGAGGAACTTCCCACAGGTGGTCCCCCGAAGTAAAGTTACATGCTGCACAGAACACGCACTGATGACTCGTTGGCAATAACCCTTCGGATGCGGGTTTTAGTGCTGTTTTCCTGAATCCCTTCCAAGTGAATGTATGGAAATGTGTTTCTTTGAACCTTTTAGGACGTGAGAAAGCGCCCCCACCCGATTAATTTTGACACTTGTGCCAATCGAATGATTACTCTTAGTCTTGTTGCTTTTTGTTGAATGTATCAAATAGCTGAGAGGTTTTAAACTTTGCAATGTATTGAGATGAGTAAGAGAAAGTTTAAGGTTTGTTCGGGTCAATTTCACTGTATATAAGTCCAAAATGTGGCTGCGATTAAAAGATTTGCACTTTTTATTGGGGGTCTTTGTTTGCTTCACACCCCGCTCGACTTGTATTCAAAAAAGGTCTCGAGAAATTTCACACCAGCAGTCCAGAAGTACTCCTCAAGAAAGACGGGAACAATCAGTCTGGAGTTGCCTCTGCAAGCCTTGAACAGACTTCCATAACACGGTAGTGATATTTCCGGATTTATCTTTAAAAGAAAAAAAAAAAATTCTCATTGTATTGCATTTTGACTTTACAGTTGATGGTTTCCTGGCGAGGATTGTGGCTATGTCTGCCTCTACTATGTTCCGAGCTCCGGGTGTCCCTGCACCGGTGCATCTTCGACGAGGTTCAAGCTCAGACGCGAGTGGTCCGTGCCGTCCTGCCGAGTCCGGCGCCGAGCCCGGGGGAGGTCGCCCCGATTCGAATCGGGACCTGGCTTTCCGGTGAGCGCAACCGCCTGTCGGAGCGCGAGGAAGGACGAGTGAGGGCCACCGTGGAGCGGGCTTTGAGGACCGTGTCGTCGTTGCTGTCAGGTACATCAACAGGTTTTTGTCATATTTAAAAAAAAAAAAAAAAAAAAAAAGTCTGACCACTATGAATCATTTGAAAGTATGTTCAACAGTAATTTGATGGATAACGTGTACAACTCAACTGAAGGAAAAAAAATGACACATTTTTGACAGATAATGCAGTTTCATAAGTATGCACACCCTAAAGTGGGCATGCGACTGTGTTCAGAATTAGCCACACAAAAACCTGGCATTTAAACAGCGGTGTGTAGACTTTTTATATCCACTCTACAGTGTGTGCACAAATGCCATCATCATTAAGTTTGCTTATTGTCAGAAAAAGTGTAAACAGAAATTGTTTACACTGTGTTCTGTGCAGCCGCACTAGTATAAACAAGACATTCTGATTAACTTACATTTGTGGAATATGAATTAAACAGCAAAATACACCTGCTTTTATCCATCTCAGGGAGCGGCCATTTTGCCATTTGCTGTCAATTGAAAATGACACCACAGTTGCTCAGGCTCAGATGACAACCAATCACGGCTCTGCTTATGAATGTCACATGACCAAACCAAAACGTGATTGGTCGTTATCTCAGCCCAGAGCAGCTGTGGTCATTTTCAGTTCGGCAGCAAGTGACAAACTGGCCGCCCCTAAAATGGATAAAAACATTGGTAATTTATTTTCCACAAACACATTAATTAGAATGTGAGGGGGAAAAAAAGTTATATTTACTAAAGCAAAGCTGTATTTTATCAAATAAAGTGTAACATTTTCTCTTTTTCTTTA
Source organism: Festucalex cinctus (assembly GCF_051991245.1). Taxonomy (NCBI): domain Eukaryota; kingdom Metazoa; phylum Chordata; class Actinopteri; order Syngnathiformes; family Syngnathidae; genus Festucalex; species Festucalex cinctus. Next base: position 14,951,126 of record NC_135426.1, read on the forward strand.
TAGTGGAGCGAACCTCAAGCCCATTGCTGCTCAAGAGGGACGCAAACAAATACTGCAAGTTTCTCTGGAAGAATTCAAGCACCGTAAACTACAACAGGTTTGTATGTACTGTACAAAAAAAAAAAAAAAAAAAAAAAAAAATTGCTCCAAACTACCGCACTGTTTTTTGTTTTGTTTTTTTAAATGAATACTTTTAGGTGTGGCCAAGCAAACAAAAACTACAGACATGAGACTTGTCTTGACGTGAAGGTCAGTGCATATTAGGGCCAGATTAAATTTATTTTTTTTATTTTATTTTTCCATCCATCCATTTTCTGAACCGCTTATTAACAAAAATCTAATTTCCATTTTTGGTACAAATTTATGAAAATCAATGTTAAATATGAACACAAGGACTCGCAACTGTGCTGCGTACTGTAGCAGTTCAAATCAATATTTATCTTTATCTCAAACATAAATAAATTCCTGTGCAAACCCGAAAACGACCCCCACTGTCTTCAAGATCCCAGACGATCACCTTGCTGGCTGCGAAGTCCACCCGCAGGCCAACTCCACTCGCGGGGTCGTTCTCAGGCGTCCAGGCGCGGGGGTGCCTGATGTCGACTTCCTGCTTTACCTCCACGTCCAAGCGTCGGACAAGTGCAGGACGCAGGTAGTGCTCATTTCATGTCCGAAGGCATGTCGCTGAAAATGAAAGTAAATTGTGCGCACCAGCCTAGCCTGTTGGCCTACGCGGCCCACTGCCAGACGGACACAAAAGGGAGACCTTTGGCTGGCGTCGTGGTCATCTGCAGGGATAGCGTGACGCGGTTGACTGTACAGGTTTGTCCACTCTGAGCAATATTGGCGAATCATGAATAGGTGGATGTTCATTGTATAGCGTTAATCCCCCCCCCCTCCAGACTGTGATCCATGAGCTGTTCCATGCACTGGGCTTCTCCAAAGATCTTTTTGCCACCTGGAGGGACTGCTCCACCGAACGAGGTTTTTCGGCCTGTTCCCCGCGAGGCAAAGTGACTCACGCCGACGGATCGGGACAGATGAGGATCTACACCCCATCCGTAATCTCGGCGCTGCAAAGGCACCTGGCGGCCGTCGATCCCGAGCTGGGGGGGCCGCTCGAGAACTCGGTGCGCGACTGTCGTTCATCATTGAGATGCCTCTGTTTACTCTGACGCGTTTTGTCTATTCTCTCCAGGATGTACCCTCAGGGGGCGTGTCCTCCCACTGGGAGTCCAGACTTCTGCAGGGTTCCATCATGTTGGCGGCGCCTAGTCAGTTCGGCGCGGCGCGCGTCGACCCGCTCACCCTGGCCGCGTTTCAGGACACGGGCTGGTACACCGTCAACATAAGCCAGGCACAGAATCTCATCTGGGGAAAAGGTACGACAGCTCAAAGTTATGTATGTACAATAGATAAAATAGTTCATTTTAATGATAACATCTTTCATTTAATTTGATTATTTTTAATCACCTTATTAATTCACCAATTATTTTAGAACATTAATTTCAAAAACTAGGTGCAAAATTGATCATTTTTAAATTATTCCTTATAATTAGTTCAGTTGTTTGATTAACGAGTTAGCAAATATGTTTAATATATAAGATTATTTAGTGTTCCTTCTTTTTATTGTCTTATTGTATTATTTGCTATAATCAAATTATTTTTCAATCAAATAATAGACATGTTCAATTTAATGTAAAATTGTATATATTATATGTGATTTATTCAGGTTTTTTTTTATTCAATTTATCATTTATTTAAATGTACATATTAAAGTAAATACTGAAAGGTATACTTCACTTATTGAGCCCATTATAGCAATAAAAAGTTAATATTTTGTCTATAATTAATTTGATACTTTCATTATTTTTCACATACAAATAGTACCTTTAAAAACACATTTTGCAACTTGGTGTCGACTGAAAATGACATCACAAGGGCTCAGGTAACCAATTACAGCTCACCTGTTTTCTAGGTTTGGTCATGTGACATTCACAAGCTTTTTTAGAAAAAAAAACCATTTAAAACATTATTATTTTTATTATTATTAAATTATTATTATTTTATTTTTATTTTTTTTTTAGGTGAAGGAGCTTTGTTTGGTTCCACGATGACCTGCCATGACAACTCATCATCCTTCTTTTGTACCGGCAGGTCGATCTGACGTCCAATTACTTGTATGCCGTTTTAATCGAATTGTAACAAAATCTCTCTGTTACTGTAGTGGGCTCGGGTGCCATCATTTACATCTTCACAAAGGGGAGTGTCAGACTGATCCCCTCCTGGATGGCTGTCGCATCTACAAAGCCCTTGAGAACGGAGTACGTTCCTCTCATTTTGCGTGATAGTTGACTACATTTTTTTTTTAAATTCACGTTGTGTTTCAGGGTGAATGCTGGGAGAAAGAAAACGAGAGGAAGTCAAGCGAAGAGCGCCAAGGCGGGGAGGTCTTCGGTTTGGACAGCCGTTGTTTCTTCTCCGATCTAACGACACTTGTAGGTACCTGTACGACTAAGTGTGGTACCCCAAACAGCATCTGGCCTTGTCCTCTTTTCTCGAACAGAACCACAGTCAGTTCATCGTGATGGGACGCTGTTACAGACACAAGTGCACCGGACCAAACCGCTACCAAGTCCAGGTACTGGGCTCCTATTGGGTTGACTGCCCAGCAGGAGGCAGCATTCAGGTAAGCTGGTGAAAAAGTAGAGCCTTCCAAATTGTTCCAAGACTCGATTATTTCAGCTGTCTGCTGTTTTGTGCTTAGATAAGAGGATACCGGGGTTCGGTTTTCTGCCCCGACGAGAGACTGTGTCTGTACTCTGACATCGGTCCTCCCTCAGAGATTGAGAACGTTTTCCCCAATGGGCAAGTGAAGCATTTTTCTTCATACAATCCTCCAGTTGTAGTCAATTTAATAAACATTCATTTATTTATTTGATCTCAAACCAGTCAACCAGACGCCCCACTGCTCCAGGATGACACCCCGTCAGCGTACAGACCCTCTGCAGACCCCTCGGTCACCACTGCGCTCTGTGTTTCGGCAGCGCTCGGTCTCCTGGTTGTCGGTCTGGTGAGCTCCAGGGGTCCCCCTTGCAAGGTCCGGATCCATGCAGCCTCGGGAGATGTCTAATTGCTGAGAAGATCTTCTTTTTGGATTAATTACAAAAAATACCCTGTAACTGGTCATTTGTTGCATGCTTTGGAATTACCGGTATGAATACAATAAAGATGAGTAAATGAGTAAGTGATGTGTATGTGACAAGAGGGAGAATAATTTAGGTTGTTTTTATTTGCTGTTGGGTGTGTAAAAATACTCTTTGAAACAAAGCAGCAAAGTCATTCATGCGGCAGAAAAATGTTCCGGAGGACCATGAAAGCACAGTTTGTGACTGTTAAAAGAGGGAAAGCTGATTGGTGGAGAACCCGGAAGTTGCAATGTAGTTTATCTAGCTAACCTGTGTTTTCTATACATATATGACCCAACACGTACATTTGTCACGGGTTATGACAACACATTACGAATATTGTCATTGTCATAATATTATGTTATTATAAACCAATTTGTTTTTAACTGTCAAACAAAGCCTTTAACTCGTTGTTTACGAGCAGCAAAGTAAATTGCTGGGTTCAGGAAATCTGTTTTAAAATTTTCCCCAAACGCCTGCGACAATTTAGCGCAAAACATTCCCTCGTTTGTGGTATTTTGCAAGGCATTCACTGCAAAACACATGTGTAACTGAGCCCACGATCAAAATAATGAAATTCAGTCAACGTTTATTAGCCCCACGCAGTTATTCGATGGTGTGACGTTTGAATGTACGACTCGCACATTGAGTTCCTGAACGTCTCAGTACCGACCCGACGTGTTTTCCCCTCCTCCATTAGCCCGCCTCGTTTCATTCCATCTTCAGCGCTCGGTGGCTCAGTCATTTCACGGACGCGACGGTGCAACGCACAAGTCCCGCTCTTTGGGGTTGGGAAGGAAAAGACGACGACATTTGAGACCAATTCGACCTAAACGAGACATTTTCTGCCTTTTTTTTTCGTCGTCGTCGAACACGCAGTATGGATCCAATGACTCAGTCTGCCCAAATATCCTCTTCGCAGGGACTCGCCGATGGACAAAATTCTGCGTTGAAAGAAACGAGGCCGTCCGGTAAGAAACAGTCTAAAGCTTTTATTTTAACATAGAACATGGTTTTAACACTATTATTACCGATTATTTGGGTCGCGAGCGTCCGTTTCCGCCGTTTGGCCTGTTTTTTTTTCATGTCTTTTGTCGATGGCTATTGTACTAGTCTATGGACTATAATGGGATACACCTGTGGTCATATTAGACTAAAAATAACACCCACCGTGGTTTTGACTTTTCTGTTTTGTTTTGTTTTTATCTCATTTTTTCAACATTAACATCCTTTTAATAATTATTGGGACGTCTTAGTGCAAAATGTTGTTTGTTGTGGACTGCGGGGGAATTACAGAGGCAAGTGCCCCTGAAGGTAGCATCTCTTAAAGGCGCAGTACCTCTCTTTACCATGTTTAAATGATTAAAATAAAGGGTTGAATTAATAATAATAATAATTAAAACAAAAAAAGAGTCACTGTAGTTGTTCTCCAAGTCATTTGAAACAAGCTGTCAGTGTTGTCACCTCTGGCCTGATAGAATGCTTATATATGTATATATATATATATATATATATTTTATAAGGGAGTGGCAGTTTTCACCATCACTCCAGCAACCTTTCCCTGCAAATAAAGTCTTCAAATGCATGAAAAAGTAATAACAAAAATAAAATAAAATCCTTCATACGTGCTTGGGTGTGTCATGCAATGCCACTGATGTGTCGCTAATTGGACTTTTTGATTCGAGCCTGGAAGCTGTGATTTCAAACAATTCTGTTGCACATTATGTCATCCCCTCCGTTTCTGTCTAAATCGAAGCTCAATTGATCTCTTATTCCCCTCACTGTCATGGCCAAGCATCAGGTAGGCTATTCTTTAACTGTAATGCGATCCCCACTATAAGCAGCTGTCATCTTTCACTGCTCAGCTGTTTCACAAGTTTGTATTAGACACCACAATGCCTTTATGTGCTTAGATCTATTCAAATTAAATAAGAAGTTGTTGAATGTCTTTAAATTTGTTCAATATTCCCATTGGCTAGCCAATAGCCTGACACAGCAACACGACTGAATGAGTCACCTCAAAACATGAGTTTCGGGCCCTCCCTTGCATTATCAACAGGGATTATTCCCTAATGGTGTGTGTCTGTGAAAAAGAAGAAGAAGAAAAAAAAGAATAAATTGCACAATTTCAATGTTTTGAGAACTTTCTTGTTTCTAGCACCAGATATTCAAAGCGCACTAGATATAGAGCTAGTTCTTTCAGAAACACAAAAATGGGCTTTGTCTTTGCAAATTTACTTTTGTAAATACAAGATGACTTGACTTGACATAACTTTGCAAGCAATTTTACAAGCTTAACTAAAAGGCTATCATAATATTTTTCTGATAAAAGCTTTATGGCCTTTGAAATATGCAGGGGGCTGACTTTGTGTGCTTATGATCAGTTCACAAACGTCTTCCCGCAATGTAATGTAAAACCTATGCAAAATATTGACTGATCGAGATGTGTGTCATCTAAAAATAACCAATATTAAGAATGTAACATTTAACCTTCCTGTCGTAAATAAAATCTCAGTAGGAGATAGAGCAGGAATTTCCACAACACAAATTTTGTGAACTATCACGACCGCAGTAGGTGAACCATGTTATAATTGTCAACTGGCCGGTCGCAGAGGAAGTGGCACACTTAAAATGAGGACCTCGTTTCTCTAACTGCATTGCATCAGAGGAAATCTGCCCACAGAGTACATTTACCCTGCAGCCTAAATTAGTCCCCCATATCTCATTAATAGCAAGTACATACGAACATACATGCATTCGTGTCATTTCAATTGACCCATATCTGAAATTACTGCGTTCAGCCAGTGACAGCGCACTGCCATGTTGGTATGTGTACCTCTAGGTAATAAATGTAGTGTAATTATGCTATTTCTATTTGTCTTATTAGTGCAAAGTGGGAAGTTACTGTATTTTCCCGGTGCCTGTCGTCTTTGCGTACACCCAGTGGGCGCTACTTATCACAATATTTAATCAATGGTTTTGCTGTAAGTTTGCCATGATTGTTTGTTTATTTATATATTCATTTTAAATGACCACACTGCACTATTTGTGTCCGGTCTTGCTGCACTCACAACGACAGATTCTTATCATAATTTTCTCACTATTTGATGGAGGCCGGATTTTGATCTGAATATATCCGATTGCACACATTTTTTTTAACAACATGATTCCTTCCTGCTGCAAAATCTTGCCTTAAAAACACAAAGGAACAAGTAAAGAACAAGCATAATTTGCCTTGATTTTGAGGTATAAAATTTGGGTTAAATTTGTAGTGAATGTGACTGACTTCCAAGATTCTCCCAGCACAGTTCTGTTCTCGCCTGCTGCAAAAGTATTCAGGTGCAATTGTGTACAGCTGTGGCTTCACTTTTACAACCGTGTTGCACCACCTCTGCCTAAAAATGTCCATTGATCAATACGGGCAGGGCTCGGGAAAGCTCCTGAACACTGAGTCCTTTCGGCCTCCTGCTCTTCATACTTGGCTGCTGTCTCCTTCTCCTCCTCCTCCTGATCCGGCTTCGATCATTTGACCGAGGTCACAGAAGCAATCAAAGAGCCCTTGGTGTAGACGCTACGAAATAGGTCAGTGTTAGCAGCTATGGCAGCTGAACCTCCGCTAGAACCATCTGGGCTCCCCGTGATATCTTTTAGTACAAACTACTGTGGGAAACATGAGAGCTTACATATTGAAGGTGTGGCATTTGAAGGCAAACGGCCTTACGAGATGGAATGCCGCTCCGCAAGGACGCACCAACCCCAACCTGCAAAGCCTGTACCACATCCACATGCCCCCACAACCATCACAGGGAGTCAATGTGAAATAGGCGTAGTAGTCATACCTCTCCACACATTCCTTGAAACAAACAAGAATGTAGCACTCGCGGAACACCAGCCAGCCCATTCAAAACATTTGGTTGCCAGCCACTCCATCAACGTACCTGGTTAACTCTGCAGAGTCAGCATTATAACCCAGAGAGAAAGAGCCTAAAAGGGCTATTGTCGATTTTATGTATATTTTTTAAGCTTCTAAGACATGAAACGGTATCACGGCGCGCGTGGCCCGCGTGATCTTGCTGTGTCATGCTCAATTTTTGCATTGCAGCACAAGCCAGGAGAAGAACGTCTCTTCAGTTCAGATTTAATGGTTTCCAAATTGTGTGGTTAAGCTCAGTAATAATAATAAAGTGTTTGTACTTGGCTAATAAGTTTTCACCATTGTAAACCTGCATGTGCATATACATAGGAGTTGTTGTAGCACATGATGTCGAGTAAGTTCTGCACTCGTTCATTTTTTTCCTGCGTTCACCACCCTTTTGTCCTTTTTTTGTCGTTTTCATTTTGTTTCAGATTCCTTTCTTTCCTCCTCGCCTGTATCTCTCATTCAATCGTCACAAGGCAAGTGTATGCTTCTCTTGATGCTGCTCGCCTGCTTCTCCATCCCTCTTTCTAGTGCCCACCTCTTGCTCCCGAAAGTCCGTACTCCGTTCAGCCGTTGCCTGTAGCACCATTGTCGTGCCATTCTTGCCAAAGTCACAAGTCTTGAGTCCTATGACGCCCAGAAAGCAAAACAAAGTGCCTCATTTTGATCACATGAATCGGCGTCTTGCTGCTTGTCTTTACAAACAGGACGTGGGCCTCTGCAGCTGCCGCTAGTCCGATCTGTTTCAGTCTTTATCGCCTGCAAGTGAACATTATTGAGGTCAGCGGGACCGACTGCAGGTTTGAGATAATCCCCAGATTGCCACCCTTATTTTAAGACGGCAAGAGCAGTTCACACGTATGGGCCGGGGTAGGAACCTAAAAATGGATCAGGTTGGTGTCCTGAGGGGGTTGCTCCCACCTTCCTCCTTACCCAGTATCCACCCCTCCCCCATCAGACTTCGCTGAAAAGGGAGGAAGAGTGGCACTGAAGAGATGACCACGGCCCCCCTGGCCGTCCACTCAGCCTCCACCCCGTTCACTATCTTCTTGTGGCTTTGCGCATATCACGCTTCTTTGCTTCAGCCATTAAGACTTCGCTTTTATTTACATCTTTGTTTAGCTGCTTTTCACAATTCAATGCCATCAGTAGTGCTGCATAGTGCAAAGTGTTGCTAGGCTAGATGGTAGCTAGATCAGTATTGATGCAGTAGTGAATCTTAAGTTTTCTTGTTTATGCTGTTCAGTAATGATGCCAGAATGAAATGCAATTATTAATCAACGGTAAGGTGATGCCTCTGAAAAACAAAACAATAAAAACACTGGTGATATCTGCCTCCGAAGTAGCATCTCAAATCACTTCAAATGTCATGTCAAACTCATTTTACAATGTTGCTGTTAAAAATTAGTATCTTACAGGTTTGAGTTCAACAAATTATGCAAGGAGCGTGAGGACGTTGACGTACGTTGTTTCTTCGCAACCTTACCCCTAAAAATACCAATTACTCCTTTCCTATTCGACATATTATATTCTTGACTCGGCGATACATAGGTATTCATTATTTTCAATACATATATCACAAACTATTGAAATTTTAGCAGGGAATTTTCTGTACCTTACAATGAGCAGCTAGCTGTAACTTTTCCTGATTTGACAGAGGCTTTGTTCGCCTTGTCTTCCTTTCGGACATCTACTGGAAACATTAGTCACACTGTAAAGCTGGCCGACTGTCAGCTGGTGGCAAATGCTCGCTGTGCTGCTGGCTGTACACGTATTGACTAGCTAAGGAGCTTAATTGCAAGTTATTAATGCAATGGACAAGTTGCAGTTTTGGTCTGCTATCAATATGACTTTGGGTTCCATGTCAACTTCCTCTTCTTTGCAGCTACAGTACTGCAAAAACCTGAAGGCCCATCCCGTATGTTCATTGACCTCACATTGCCATGAGCCAATGCATGAATGCTTGGGCTGCAGTAGCAGTAAGGCCATACATAAAGTAGTTAAGCATATCAGAATTGCTTGGGATTTGATCTGTATGACTTCCCCTGCTTTTTCTTCTCTTTTGCTGTTGTTCTCCATGCGTGTCAATGCAGACATAAAGATGGTGCTGGGTCCCAACAAACCCAGTGAAGGGGTTGCAACGTCCCTTCGCTTTTCTTCTCAGCCAGGCTCTTTTTCGCCTGACAAATACGGAGGTGAGGGACAGCCCGAGTCGCCGATAAAGACGTCTCCGGTATCTGAGCGCATTAAGGCTCTGGAAGCCCTTGCCGCCAAAAAGGAGACGTATTTTAGAAGCGACTGTTCCTCACACTTCAGAGACCGCCCCCATGACAAATCTCCCTCTGACATAATGAAACCTCCCAAGCATTGCGTGGAGAAAAATACGCCAACAGGTCAGATGAAAAGAGGCTCTCCTGATCAGGATTCACCTGAATCGCCCTTTGAGGTACTTAGTGAGCTGCGACAAATGAATGAATTTGAAGAAACGGAAGTGTGGATGAAGGCTCATTTACCACCAGTGCCAGACTTGCATGCTGCAGGTTTGGTTAAAGGCACAGTTTCTTCCGAATTTAAACCAACCCAGGAAAATCCTGTACTTCCTGTACTCGCTGGTATCCCCAGTGCTTTCATGGACTCGTCGTGTGAGTCTCCAAAACAGAAGGATCCACAGAAAGAGGCCAGTGTTGAGGAGGCAGACTTTGATGTTAACCTTCTGCCAACAGCCTGCATGTGGTCTCAGGAGGACAACTCTGGTGTCCAAGCTGAATCACAGCTTGATTCAGAGCATTCAGCTTCGCAACTGCCCCTTTCCGGCTTTGAGTCCCCGTCTCCTCCTGCCTCCCATCCGGATGATGGCAGTCTGGATGCTCCGAATAACAAGAGGACCACTTGGACTAGCGATCTGGAGTCTGTAGAGGCTCGGGACGTAGATAGTTCAGGGGAGTCAGATGAAACGGTGATTGAAGATGGTTTCACTCCAGATGTCCCGTGTCCACAATCGGATTGGCTTCCATCCAGTAACATCACCTCTTCTCCTGCAACTTCTATGCCTGACTCAGAAAGGGTGACACAGCCAGTAAAATCAGAAAGAAGGTTAATGCAGGTTCCCACAATTAATGTCATTGAAACTGAAGACCCAAACTGCAGTGATGATGAGATGGAAATGGAAGTTGAGGAAGAAGACTACGAGGTTGTCAACGAGGGACCAAAAACTGCAGAAACGGCACCAGACGGTAGCAATGAAGCACATAACAGAAGGCCTGTAGAAACTGAATTCATGGAAGGCTATTCGCCTCCTTCCTCTCCTGTCCAATCTGATGATGAATACAGTCCTCCAGAAAAGATCGTCAGTCCTCAAACAGATGAATTTTTACAGAAATCCGAACTTAACGACTCTGGATTTGATGTATCCCCAGAACAACCTGAAAAATCAAAGACTGCTACCACTTCTTTGACAAATGCAGACAAAGACATTAACTCACCCGGCAATGATGAAGAATGGTCAGATGAAACGCGAGAAGATGTTACTGGACAAGACCAAAATGATTTTTCTGCCTGGAATGCACCTCATAGCGACAAGGATGTGGCTATCTTCTCTAGAAATAGTTTTATGCGAGGTGATACTTATGAAGGGCAGTCGTTTGATTACGAGCCGTCTTCTCCTGAGAATGAGGTAATGACAAAAAACCCCAAAGACTGCTTCCTTTCAGACTCTTCTGAAGTGGATACTAAAACGCAGGATGTGTTGCCGAACCCTGACGACGCCAACACGTCTGTTTGCCGTCACTTTCCCAATAACCCATGTGGCATTTCAGATGCAGGAGGCTCAGATAACGTCTCTGCTTCCGAGCCTGTCGATAGTTTTGTGGAATTCATGAGAGAATGCCTGAAATCGAGGGAAGGTGAAGAACCAGATGAGTCTCAAAGTGTTCCCTCTGATGACGAGAACGGACCGCAGTTCCCTCCAACTGCGATGGATATGGAAGAGGAGCAGCTTACGATCAGTGCTCTGAAACAGTTGGGCAACAGTCAAGAGGCAGAAGAAGAAATGCCGCTTCAATCCAAGACGCCGGAAAATGCTAGCGCCGCATGTTTCCAACAGGCCTCCTTTACCCCACTGACAAGCGTGCCATGTTCCCAAAGCAACATACTTGGCGCTGACTGCACATACTCCGAAGAGGTAGACGCCGTCGACATATGGGTTGCAGAGGCCTATCATCTTACGGAGCATGTCTTGACGGCAATACTAACCCACGTATCAGGTAATGCTAATTCTTTTGGCTAGTTACCTGAGTGGCTGTCTGGCTGTGCGTCAAATTGTAGTCGTTGGATTTACTGTAGCATAGTAGGATATTTAAGTAGCGGCTGTTCTGTCGGAATATACAGAAGTTCTGGGTTGGTGAGTGAGAATGGACCCCGTGGCCTTGTTCTTGCCATTTGCTTCACTTGGTGTCATGTTTTTTCCCTCTTAATGATCCTGTTTTGTCCGCCTGTGTCTTTAATACACTGAGGTGTCTTGTGGTTGCGGTGTACAGCTTTAAGAGCTTGACACTTGCCTGTGCAAGCGAGCCACTGCACCAAAGCGCAGACAAAAAGAGAGCAGGGCCGAAAAGCGAGAGTTAGACAAGCCAATCCGGCTACAGATGCCTCTCGGCAATCTGGGAACGCGCTCGCACAAACACACACACACACACTCACACTGCCATTTTTGTGCAGGGCTCATTTTAAGAATTCCTATCTATTCCTAATTTTACCCGTTTTCCCTGCCATGGTGCAGGGAACGTTCTCCCTGCGTGGTATGCGCTGTTGACACAATCTCACTGTTGGCTTAAAGCGGTCTGAGTCAGGAACAATAGAGCCCTCTTTGTTTTCCCTTTGAGGCCCGTCAACGGTGCTAGTGCTAGCTACTGCTGCTGAACACGTAATCTCTTTTGCATGATGTGCATTATTAAACGGTTCACCTTTTAGCCATTTTTTTAGGTCATTTGTGTTCAGTTTCTCTCACAAGCTGGCATTCAATGCAGCATTAAGTCATGTTTCTCAAGCTTGTGCAAAATTAATTGCACTCAAGTATGTTGCGTCATTTTAGAAAGTGCATACCTACACTGGAGCGGCAATAAAACAAATACGCTAATTACGTATCACTTCCCAACCATAGCTTTGGCCAATTAAAAGCTCTGATAATGACGTATCATCAAAACTGAATCTTTGATTTTAATGTATGAAAAATACAGGTATGTTCTCATAAAATGTGCAAAATGTTTATGACTATTTCGTAATATTTTAATTTTGTATTTTTCAAGGAAATGGGAACATAATTCCTCAGGTGCATGTGGTACCTTGAGCTAAAAATATGTTCCGGGGACCCCCATCAGACTCAAACTGTCCTCGAGGCGCCAAGTCGCATAATGTCGCCGCCATTTGACACGAGACTTTTTGATTGAGCACACACACACACACACACACACCTTTATTTCCCTCTGGCAGTTTGAGAGTGCCAACCCACTCTGACGTTACGTAACTCTTGTACAGAGGCAATCATTTCTGCATGCGCGACTCTCAACAAACATGGAAGGGGCATCCTCTGCGTGTCTATCGTTAAACTGTGCGTGTTTTACTCGGCCTGTTTGCGTGAATTTCCATCACGGTGTCGTCGTCCGCAATGTGTAACGCCCTCAACTCCTACATGTCCACAGTCAAGGATCTGATTCACTGGCGGGACCCCAAGAAGTCGGGCCTGGTGTTTGGCCTGTCCATGCTGGTGCTGCTGTCGCTGGCCGCCTTCAGCGTCATCAGCGTGGTCTCCTACCTGCTCCTGGCGCTGCTCTGCGTCACCATCACCTTCCGCATCTACAAGTCGGTGGTCCAGGCCGTGCAGAAGTCCAGCGATGGCCACCCTTTCAAGTAAGCGCCCTCAGGTTTGCCTTTTTCATGTCGACACTGAGAATGAAGCGTGTGCCGGCAAGCTCCGAGGGCTATCACGTTTCCGACTGTTACACTTTGTTCCTGGCAGCGCCTGCTGCGTGACACGACCTCCACCCCCAGGGCGTTTATTTCGAGGCAAACCTTCCACTGTGTCAGCTGGGGGGTTCTGTTACGTTTGTAATACAGCCCCAAATCTTCCAATCACAGTTGACTGTGACCAAATCCACCCTTTTTCTTTCTTATTTTAGTCGCCAAAGCAGCTGTCGCCAAGCTTTTTTTTTTTTGGACCAGTGCTAGTGAGCTCATCTATTCCTCCTCCCTGCAGATCACTGATAGATAAGGATGTCAGCATTCCCTCAGAGACCTTCCGCAAGCACGTGGACACCAGCCTGACCTACATTAACCGAGCCCTGAAGCAGATGAGCCGCCTCTTCCTGGTCGAGGACCTCGTGGACTCCCTGAAGGTGAGCCGCTGAAGATGCAATCAAACATTACCTCAGGTTAAAAAAGTGAGTTGTGAGTGTGTTGGTTCAGCTTACTAAGACCAGTACTGTACAGAAACTGAATGAGTGGCTAAAAAGCCTCACAACTTCCTTGCAGAACTCGAGTTATACACATTCAGAACTTACAACAATGTCAACACCAAACAAAACTGCAGGGTTGCTGTAATATAAAAAAAAATAATAATAATGGCTTTACTGATGACTGGTTTGAATTTACTGAGACCTTGTGACTTTTTGTAAACTTGAAGATTCCAACTTGAGACGTATGACTTTGGAATGCTCAATTTAGCTCCAATTCATCTAAAGACTTGCAGAATGTTCCTTAAATCTAATCAATATGTGGGTAATGAGATTGATACGATTAGCTCCTTATTGACAATTTCTAGCACATGAACATGATTTTGAAAACGACGACAACTTGCTGAGTTTGTGCTTCCTCCTTGTCTAGTTGGCCGTGGTCATGTGGCTGCTGACGTACGTCGGCGCCGTCTTTAATGGCATCACCATCCTCATTCTCGGTGAGACTACATCGCTGTTCTCAAGTGCACCGCTGATTTATCGACTTAATTCAATCTCAAACAAATTAGTGAACATCATGTGCTCTCTAATTATCATATACGGCGGGAATGCTGAAAAATAAATCTGTTTTTTTTTTTTTTTTTTTTTTTTCCTACTGTCCGATATTGGTTATCACGTTTTTGTTTTTTTTAATTGTTTATTGTTTTTAACCCGCCATTTTTAAAGCATCTGTATTAAAAAAGGGTACTTAAAAAGGGTACTTCAACATTTTATTTACATGAAGTACTGTCAATAAAAAAAAAAAGAAAAAGAAAAATATTAAAGCAAGATCATCGCTTTAGCAGCAGCCGATAATCAGATCTTTTCTGATTCAAATCAATTCATTTCACTCGTTAAAATAAAAGAAATGAAAGGGGACAGGAAGAAGTAAAACGTGTTTTGTCTGCCTCTAATCAGCACACAAAAAAAAAGAATCAACACAAAATTAATGACAGCAAGCAGTTAAGACGCTTTTTGTGTTACAATACTACCAAATAATTCAACTGCATGTCCTTTTGCTATATATGCTATATATATTTTTTTGCAGTAAATATGCTTTTATACATTTTTTTAAAAATACAAATAGATTGAGAAGATTTTGTTTTACAATCCAAATTGTTCCACAGACTGACACCTTGAGTTGAAATACATCGTTTTTTTTGTTTTGTTCTGTATTTAGGTTTAGAAAAAACGTATGTTCCTCTTAATTTATACTCACTGTCCCTTTTTGTAAATCTCGTTTGTATATTATCTGGTAGAATTTCGTGGTGGGCTTTATACATTATTTTAAGGCGGTTAAACTCCCATCAATTCATTAAATTTTAAAGTCTTTAGTTGTATAAATAATGGATTTGTGTGGTCTCTGTATCCACAACCAAAAATGACATGCATAGCACATTTCTGTATAAGAAAAATGCGTTCGGTGTAAGTTTTGCCAGTACACCCCCACACTTCAATGCAATATGTCAGGTATGGAACAATCAAAGAATTATATAACAATAACAAAGCATCCTTGTTCAATGATTCTTCAACCTTGTGTAAAACAGCTACAGTTTGGAATACCTTAAATTTAACATATTCTATATGTGATTTGCATGTTAAATGTTCATCAGTAATAATACCTAGAAACCTTATTCAATTTGTCCTTTCTATTTCCATTCCCTGCACTCTCAGTTACTTCAATATCCATATATATACAACTGAATATCATAAATCTGGTTTTATTAATATTTATTGACAGTCGGTTGGCATTGAACCACTTCATAATATTCTTAAACTCTTTCTATATTACATGTAATACATTTTATATATTTTTTTCCAAGCATAAAATACAGTGGTGTCATCTGCAAACAAAATACATTTAAACAATTTCGAAATGGTTGGAATATCATTCACATAAAGAAGAATAAGTACTGGCCCCAGAATTGATCCCTGGGGTACCCCACAAGTTACATAACTGTTTTAATGGCCTATTATTAAATTTAACATATTCCATTTTTTAAATAACTGGCAACCCATTGGTGTGTGACACCTCTTATACCATATTTAAACAATTTGTATAATAATATTTCATGATCTAAGGATTTTATCAGAAAGTTCCAAAATCAGATTTTCTGACTTGTTTGTCATTCTCCGCAGCGGACATCCTGCTCTTCGCCATCCCACCCATCTACGAGAAGAACAAGGTGATTGTCCGACATCGCACTCATGTTCACTCATATTCAGAGATGGGCGCGTCATTAAATTTTGCTGGGCTTCCCGTCCATCGTCGTCAGTTGCTCATTATTTCAAGCTGATCAAATCTGTCATCGCTGAAGTACAATTAATCGCTGCTATTTTTCCATAAAATGTTCACAATATTATTTTTTATGTATTTATTATTTTAATTAATTAATTAATTTATATTATTTATTATTTTATTTATTTATTTATTTATTATTTTCTCCGTATTAATTCATGGTTCGTTTGCCATTGTTTTAGCAGATTAGTTTATTGCTTATTTGTTAAATACATGAGAAGAGGACTTTTAAAAAAATCACTTAAATCACAATATTGAGAGAAAAACAATTATTTTTCAAAATTGTTGCTCCCTAGTCGAAATGACGCAGTCACTCTTGTCAGGGTTGAGCTCACCCGAGGCTCTCTGTATGCGTCGTTTGTTGTCCACGCTCACAAAAAAAGGCCCCGCTTGTTCTGTCCTCAGACGCAGATCGACCAGTACGTGGACCTGGCCCGTACCCAAATCAACAACACGATCGGCAAGTAAGTGCCGCAGCCCCGCCGCGTCGTGCCGCGCCGTGCCGTAGCGTAGTGCCGCCGTCTTGAGGGTTTAACCGCAAATATCTTGCTGTTTCCCCCAGGTTGCAGGAGAAACTCCCCGGCGCCGTCAAGCGCAGCAAAACCGAATGATCCGTTAAAAAACGAAACAAACAAAAAAAAGAAAATCCTCCCAGTTCATTTCCATCATAGACTCCCCAAGCACCACCCGTCTACACTGAACCTTATAGAAAGAAAAAAAAATCTCTATTTAATGTCAGAACTACTGCGCTATTGTACCAGAACGTGAACTAGACTGAATCTCTGGCCTGGGTGCATGCGAGCAAAATGTCTGTACTAAAAACCGCACCATTTCCCTTTTACCATTTAAAAAGTGCATCTATTAATACTAACCTTGTCCTCGGCGTCATTGTGGCTATTCTCGTCGCTCTGCGTAGACTGTCCTCATTTTTTTTTTTTTTTTTTTTTTTGTAGAAGCGGGTTTGCCTGACGTTCACATGTGTTCCTGCACTGATCTTTTATTCTGAAAACGCCGCCAAGCGGGTTGAAGTCACAACAATAAAAGCTTTTGCAACACTCAGCCGGCTGTGGTGATTTAGTCTAGTTCACACGAGCCTCACTCGTATGGCGAGTCGTCGGAGCATTTATTATTCCACTTTCTTCTAGTGCATGGATTGGCCGTGTACTAGTTAACGCTGTATAACAATGCAGTGCACTAGAAGAATGGCTGTCTTACTAATGATGTTTTATTTCTGTTATTGTATGACATGTCTTTGCACTACTGTGACAGTTTTGTGCACTAGTAGTTCTGTGCTACTAGTAACACAAAAAAAATCTACTAGTTAACAGTAATTAGGCTTTAATGGTACTAGTAGCGCACAAATACGGCAAACCACTTGAGCATTCGATATCCTACCAGTGTGCTGAATTATTGAATTGCTAGTACACTCTTTGTCCTTGCAGTGAGAAAATTCGGCACACTACTAGAACGACATTTACATTATTTTTTTTTTTAACTCTTGGAATAATTCTGTGCACTCTTAGAATGTGTTCCTAGTGAGCCAAAATTGCTCCAGTTGGCAACTTTGCTACTTGTACTACTATTGTGACATTAGATTCTACTATAAGAATTTTCTCAATCCTCACTAGTAAGGTAATTTACAGCACTAGTAGACGCAACTACGACGTACTATTAGAACTTCTTTTTTTTTAAACTGGTGATGTTTTTCCTACATTTATGCACACTAGTAGAACAACTATAAAACAACCACGTGTTACTGTTGTGCTCTATATGTCATCTACACACTACTATTAGTGCAGCACAAAATTATAACTAGTAGAATTTGGACAATTTTAGCACACTAGTAGGATATCGGCTCTGTCTTGCCATACGTAGAAGTGGCATGTAGTACTAGTGCGCATAAATGTCATACAGTGGTGGAAAGAAAATGTTTCTACTAAGATGTGGTTGTTCTAGTAGTGAGGTACCGGTAATCTTTCTTACTTGTGAGGACAAAGAGTGTACTAGTAAAATAAATGCTTTCTGTACACTTGTGCATGTATATATTCAACTTACTACTACGGTAATTCTAAAGACGTGGCAATTAAATCATTGCAATTTTAAGATGCGATAATAGTGTGTGTAGCTTTTTGGAGGTCTTTTAGTAGTTTTGGTTTTTTTTTTTGTCATCACATTTTTGCAGTTCTTGCATAGTTCTCACCCATATTCCGAGTTTTATTGTCATTTTTGTATTGCCAGTGGTGTTCGTATCGTCGTGCGTTGGAGCTCTGAAGGAAAACGAGACGTGTTTCTAGTTGATCACCCGCGACGTTTAATGATTTTTACCGGTGCGACATTCCCCCCGCTATGCATGCCCACGGATGTCTTGTTCGACCGACTCCCCCCTTTCCTGCTATCTTGTCATTTGGCCTCGATTCAAGCACTAGTTCCTGTTTCTCCTTTTGTGTACGATATAATGAATGAAGCCGCTTTGCGCAAAGCATGCTGATTTTCATCGGGTCTGGGGAGAGTTTGTGTGCGTGAGACAGGAGTGCCGTGTTTCTTTTGTTGCTCTTGATGTTCTCTTAACATGTTCTGTTAGCTATTATGGTTCTACTTTTTTTTTTTTTTTTTTTTGGCGAATGATGTCACAGGAGAGAGAAAATAAATGGGGAGGGAAGCACTATGTGGTCTCTGTACTCATGTTCAAGTGAAATGAATAAAAACACATAAAAGGACTGTTGGTTTCTGATGTTTTGTTTCAAAAATGTGATGTATAAACAAATGCTGTACCACTAGATGGGAGGAGGTACATCATTAGCCCAGAGAGTCTGGCCAACTGAAAACACGGACGCCATGTTGTTACCCTCGGCGACAGGGTGGGGCGTGCGCTCAAGCGTGTAGCGCGCGAGCATGGCTATCGTTTTGTACGCAAAATAACTTTCACAAACTAGGGGGACAGTTTTATCTTTTTTAACATTTGATGTATTTAACAAGCTGATAATATACACTGCATGTATGCTATAGGCTGTTACTAGTAGATTGTATATTTATTGTACATGGATTTTGATTTTCAGTGTTGTGAATTCTGGAAATGTATCAGTGTTCAGAACACAATATGATCAAATAAGAGATCTGATTACATCTATTTGCTTTATCTCCTGTCTTTGACTCTTGATATAACAAGCAAGATAATACCAATTTTTCATGGTACCAATGAATGTATAACAGGTTCCTCAATAATGTTTGTCATAATTAATATATGGTCCTAAATTTAAATTTGAACGTGATTTCAGTGCACCTGACAACCAAATGTCATATTTCCTTTTGATTTTTTATCAATGGCTTTCAATTGTGCATGTACAATATTTTTAGAACTTTTATTTACAAAACAAAATCCACAACTCATTTCCACATTATGGGCTCTGTTTTATTAAGAGATAAAATCGATCATTTTTAAGTCCATTCACTTTGTACAGGCTTATAATTAAAATCAATTATATTTTTATTTTCAATGATAACTCTTGATAAAAGGTTGAAGGCTGTGTTGTGCAGTGCCACCTACTTCAAATCGTGTTATTTTACTTTACACAACAGTGAAGTGTTACTTGCTTTCCAGTCCCCTCATTTGACTTTCCAATGAACCGATGCAGCATAATAGCGCTGCCTGTTCGACGTGAGCAACGCCATGCAGAGCAAAAAGGCATGGATTCTGAAATCGCAGCAGCAGGGTAACAACATGGCGTCCCTATCTCATGTGACCAGCAGTTGACCAATCACAGCGTAGTACCTCTGAAACAGTTGGCCAAACTGTATCACCAATAGTGCTGCATTCGAGGGTGGTCGGAAGTTGGACTTTTCCGAATTCAAACCAAGTGTGTACGGGAACGCCCCCTTACAGCCATCCATTTTCTTGACCGCTTTTCCTCACAAGGGTCGCGGGGGCGCTGGAGCCTATCCCAGCCAGCTCTGGAACTCGGAAATTCCACTTGCGAAGTTGGAAAAGAAGAAGGACCCCGAGTTCACCGATGGACTGCAAGTGACGTACACAGATTGTGAATGGTAAAACAATTTACTTGAGCATAAAACTAGATAGCTTTCTTCCTTAACACAACGTACGGGACAGTATGTCGCTATCTCGCGGTGAACTACTGAACTGTGTGGAATGCTTATGAAATAAGATAAAAAAAAAAATAATAGAAAACAATAAATGAAGCAAAATTACAAAAAGGTAAGTTTTCTGCAGGTAAAAAAAAATAGTTTTAAGAACCAAAACAAAAAACAATTTATCACTATCCGCCATTTTGGTTGTTTACTTTCCCCTCGAACGCTTTCAGGTCGAAACTAGGAAAAAACAACTCTGATATATCCGCCTTCCGACCATCCTCGAATGCAGCAACACTTCCTGGTTTGAACTCGGAAAAGTCCGACTTCCGACCATCCTCGAATGCAGCATAAGTCATATGTCACGTGTATATCGGGTAAGTCACTTCATCACTTTTCAGTATACTTTTTCTAACAAAAAACAAAAGTTAAATATGGGCCTTGGTTCAGTAAAGGTGGGGAAACACTGAAGAATCATCCAAAATGCATTTGTTGTCGCGTTTGACGCCAATATGATGTGTTTCATAACAGGACCAAAGTCATAAATCATGAACGGCGGCTAACAGGAGTGTGGACAACTAGGCGTGCAGCGTTGCATTGTGGGTAAGGCTGCTTCCATCGCTAAAGGGCAATTTGGAGCAAACAATTTTGAAAAAAGTACATTAGTCTTGTGGATTTGGGTTGTAGAGAAGGAAAACAGGCATGAATTTATTGTATTATTTAATCAAAGGTGACATTGAGGTCAAGCACAGGTAACAAAAACGCTGACAATTCATTCTCATTTCAAATGAGTTAAGTGCTTGATGTGGACCAATGAACAATTTTGCTCATGTCACATCTTTCCCACATTAAGTGCTGCTGTCTGGAAAACAAATTAAGTGCCGTTTTTTTTTCTTCTGTTTTTACCAACACATATTTCAAGTTTTCACTGAAAACTTTCCAAATTTGTCACATACACTCACACCAGTCTTTCATCTGACCCGATTGAAACGCAAGCACAATCCCTGAGATTTTCCAGGTTGACAATTGTTCAAAAGTTCCGCACGCCGGCTTGGAAATGTGACTCATGCGTTTAGTCCGAGCCGAAGTGCAAGTGCTCATCCGTCCTTTCTCCTATCGTGCTTGTCCTCCTTAGGGAGTGAGAGGCGTCCTACACCCTGGACTGGTCGCCGGCCAATCACAGGACACATACTCGTGCATCCGGAAAGTATTCATGTAATTATGAGATGTTTGGGGCACAATTTTAAGGGAAAAAATGTAATAATGTGAAAAAAAAGTATAGCGCTGCACGTACTTTTCGGATGCACTGTATTTCTCGTGAATGAAGCGCTCCCCTCAAATCGGGTCCTCTCTATGTGGCAAAGAGCCCCATGTCGGTGCGCGCGTGATCCCCGGCGAGGAAGCAGTCGTCAGCGTGCACGAAGCGTCCGGCGTCGCGGTCGTAGGCGAGCGCGGCGCCGCGCCTGTCGTCCTCACCGTAGCGCAGCGACTGCGCGTGCACCTGCTGGATGTGGCGTTTGATGGTGCTCACCTTCAGCGTGGCCAGCGCCGCGCCGCATACCATGCAGATGAGCCCGTGCCGCCGGCAGTCGTAGTCCATCAGGAAGTCTGTGCGCCAGCGCACCTGGTAGTTCCGCCGCTGGTCCTTGCCCGGGTAGTGGCCGTGACGCGGGATAGCGTCCTTGGCCGTGTCCTTGACTCCTCCGTCGTCATCGTCCTCCTCCTCCTCTTCCCCCTCGTCCTCTTCTTCTTTCACTGCCAGTTTGATGTCAGGGGAGTCGTCCTCATTCGGGCCTCCGCTGGTATTTAGGGCATCGGCGTCACTTGTGCTGATTTCTGCAGATTCAGGAAGTCAGCATTGAGACAGAGGAAAGGTGCTTTTGTGGTTGCACACAACAAAAACAGGAACATCAAAATGACATCGAGCCAATAAAAGTACGTACCAGTGTTAATTTTGACAAGACATTTTAATTTAGTTTTATAGTCTTTTGACTATTCAAGTTTTAGTTGTAATTTAGTCATCTGATTGTGGGAATACCGAAAGCATTCCCACGTTATTTTTATTTTTATTCTCACTTTTTTGCCAAGAAACAGCTCCCACATAATACTGCCAATTTACACTGTTCAAATTTCAACTAGTTTCAAAAATTCACGCCTCCCGGGGTATATATCATCTAATTCCACAGTACTAACAGTATTTGCACAATTTAACTTGTAATATCAACTTTTCCTCATTCATTTTCAATGGGACAGTCATTGAAATTTTTGTATCACTTTCCACGCCCACTTCCATATATATATATAACTTATCATCATTACCAGGTGTCTTACACTGCTCGGTGGCACAGTTGGTAAAGTCCATTGCCCAGTAACCAGGAGGTCATAATTTCATAATCTATCTCTCAATTTACTTCATAAGCATTCCACATGCATTCAAATCTTAGCATTCAGCTATTAGCATTCGGCTTTCAGCATTCCCACGCAATTCCTCCAGAAATTGCACTTAGTCTAGTTCATTAAAAATAAAGTTAAAAAAAATCCATCAATATATTGAATTTGAGAGGATTTGATCATTATTGTCATTACATTTTTTCACGTTACAGCCTGTTTTGCAAATGGAATAATTTTATTAAAAAATTGTTAAACCTCATCATGAGAACACGTTTTTGTTTTTTGCAAACATGTAAAAAAATACGAAACCATACACTGACCGTCTTAGCTCATTTGTCACCTTCACTTTTTCCACATTTTGTTATGACACAGCCTTTATCACACATGGAATAAATAAAATGCTTAAATTCTGCAAATAACTTAAAATTACAATGTGAAATGTTTTGAATTTTGTAGGTAAATAATTTTAAAATAAAACAAAAAACAAAAACTAGGAAGTCTGCTCATTATTGCCATGTTGTTTTTCGAGCTAGCAACAAGCGACTCTTTTCAACTTTCATGTCTATCATCTCTTTGAACCGAGTCCCCTACTTAAATATATATATATATATAAAAAGATGAAATTTCAAGATGAACTAAAAATGCATGACAATCTTTATGGGTGAACTAACGAAGTTTATGGGTGAACTAACCAGTAACTAGAACTAGTAATTACAGTCTGACTGTGAATCTACGTTTTAGTGTTCATTCATCTCACCGTCTTGTGCGAGGATGCCGTCGGCACAGTACTCTTTGGTCCAGGCGGCCGCCGCGGCTTCCCGTTCTTTCTGGCTCAGGCTTAGCGTCTCGGGATGACATTCCTGGATGTGGTTGCGGAAGCTTCGCACTTGGGTTCCGCGCAGCAACTGAGCGCACACCATGCAGTAGACGCGTCGGCCCCTGGGCCCGTACGCCACCAGGTAGTCGAGGCGCAGCTGCCACGATTCGCCGCACGCGCCTCGGCGCCGCTTCTTGCGGGCGGGGCCCTCCACGCCGCCGTCCTCGCCGATCAGACGCGTGTCCCCAGACGGTGAGGCGGCCCGGTTGCCGCCATTGGCGTCGTCTTTGGCGTTTGCTTCTGATTGGATCGAGTTCTCTGACTCATCTGTCGCGAACAATAGACAAAGAGAAATAGATTTTTTTATTTTTTTTTATTTTATTGTATTTTTCAGTTAACTCCAACTGTGGTGTCATTAATAACCAGCTTAGAGGACGCTTAGGGACAACAGAATAACATACGCTACACACTTGCTAGTTGCTAATGCTACGCAAGCAAAATGGTGCATTCAGGGTACTGTCATAGCGTCGAAAACTTCAGTTTCCTTCGATAACATTGTAAGGCGAAACTAATAGGCTATTTGGCCCAATTCGTCGATTGTTTTGGATGATGTTTGAACGCCAATAATCGGTTGGGCCCTAGTTTTAACTCATTCACTGCCAATGACGGCCATAGACGTCATAGATCAATTTTAATTCGTACAGGGGTGACACTCACCGTGAGTCTGAGCCCAGGCCTGTAGAACGCAGTGCTTCTGCTCGGAGGTGTAGACGAGCGAGTCGGGGTGGCGCTGGAGCACGTGGCTCTTGATGTGGTCCAGGTGCAGCGAGGGCAGCTGGCTACTGCACAGCATGCACAGCAGCCGGCCCGCCTCCGCGTCGTACTCCATCAGGAACTCCTGGCGGAACCACGCGTGCAGCGACGCGTTCAAGTAGCACTCCAGCGTACGGGCCTCCTCTGCCGACACCGCCGACGCAACACCTGCGTCCGCTGTCGCGCCGCCTGCATCGCCCGCCTCGGAAAGAGGAGAGAGGCTGCCCCCGTGCTGCGGCTCTGCCTCGGGTGCTGATGGGCAAAAAAACAATGCATATGTGACATTAGCTAAAAAATATTTTTGTATTTTGTTGTTGATGCAAATGGACTCACCGTCAGTGTCGCAAAACTCCTCGCCGTCCGCCTCTTGGTCCCCCCGAGGCGAAGGCTGGACAAGTGGCGCGCCAAGGCTCAGGTGGCTCTCCCAGCCGGTGCGGATGACCTCCTTGTCGGCGGCGCTCCACAGCAGCGAGTCGGGGTGCTTCTGGCGGATGTGGCGCTTGATGGTGCTCAGCTTGAGGGTGGCCAACGAGCTGCCGCACACCATGCAGATCATGCCGTGCCGCAGCGGGTCAAAATCCATCAGGTACTCGCTGCGCCAGTACTCGTGGTAGTAGCGCCGGTGGTCGCGGCCCGGGATGCGACTCAGGCCAGGCCGCGACGCCCGACGAACTTTGCGTCCCGACGGACCGGGCACCGGCGACAGGATCGGGGGCTGGTCCGGACCCTCGCTGATGCTCCAGTAGCTGGTGACAGGTGATCGGACCGGCCCCACCGAGCCTGCCTCGTACTCGTCATGGGCGGCGTGCCCGTTGGCGAGTGCATCCTCTGCTAAAAAGACACAACAAGCTTGGACTCAACATGGTATATTCAAGTTCTCAATTGTCTTTGTTCTTTCAAGGTAGTTGGAGCCTATCCCAGATGACTTTGGGCAAGAGACGAGGTACACCCTGGATTGGTCGCCAGTTGCTCACAGGGCACACATAGATAAACAACCATCCATACATTTTCAGAAGGGATTCTAGTGAGCTGGAGTCTATTCCACGAATCCAAGTTTGAGTAAACTCAATCCAATAAGGGCAACTGTATAGAAAACTTGATTGGTGGTGTTGTACATGTTTCCTGCTAATGGTTCAGGGTGCATCCCGCCTCTAAAAAAAAAAGTAAGCGAGATTAGACTCCAGCTCAGGGCAACATTTGAAAAGCTAGTATCTTATGGGGCCTTCATGCTAAAGCTAACTGGTTAGCTCGGGTGTTTTTTTTTTTTTTTTTTTTTAGGCCGTAGTGCCTCCACCGTCCACACGATGGCGTCCGCGCGCGTCTCGGTGCTGTTAAGCCTTTGTTTACAGGAGCCCACACAGACAGAGGGGCCAAGCCGTATTGGTATTGTCCCACTGACAATAGCAGTGGATTTGACAGCCACGCACACATGAAAAGCACATCATTTAGTTTTCTTTCATGTTCAACGTCACCTTACCTCCCGAGTCGCTGTAGCCGCGGGCCGCCTCTTCCTCCTCCTCTTCCCCGCGTACGGTTAATGAGAGCGGCTCCGGCCGAGCCCGGAGCACGGCGGCGGCGTCGTCGTCGTCCATCCCGCGCTCTCTCTGGTTCCGGGACGTGTCACGCGCGTACGAGCACGTTTGCGACACGCATCTGGCATCGCACGGCAGCTCCGACGACGCGTGTGTGTACGTGCGTGCGTGCGCGCGCGCGACCCAGTCAATCTAACCACCCCGCTTGACAAGTTAACTTTTGATAGGTTGTCCAGTGGAAAAGGTGCGGCAAATGCGTAAGCGTGGGCCTCCAGTCGCGTATTTTGGAGACTCTTGCTGGTCTTCAGGGTGGGGAGCCGGACGAGGGGCCCCTGGGGCTCCTTAAGGGGCTCCTGGGTAAATTTAAAGAGACAGTACCCGCGTCAACGAGAGCCCGGGACCATTGTTGCGTCATCATACGTTAGTCAGGTCGCCCGTTATTATTACAGTCCTATCATTATTACCCTATAGATAGATAGATAAGATTAACTAAGATTAATATTTTACTTTCCTTACATTTTATTTTATACACGCACGTTTTAAAATATATTTTTCACATTTTTAAACTTTTTTTTAATTATTAAGCACAGCATGCACCTTTTAAATATTTTTCTAATTACAGTTTTATGCACACATTTTAGTTTATCTTTCATTCTATTATTGTTCTTTTTAGGAATTTTATTATTATTTTAATTTATCTTTTTATGGATATTTTTTTTACTTTTAACATACTTTTATTTTCATACAAAAATAATTAGAAGAATAACGCACTCTACAGTACCACCCAATTAGTATTTTATTTTATTTATTTATTTTAAATCAGTGATGGCTTTATCTGTCCCTGAACGTATTTATTGATCCTGCTCTTAAAAAAAAAAATGTCTCGTCCTACTTTTTTTTTTCTAGCACATTAGGTTGTTGAGATATTTTCTTTTTAAGTTTGACCCATAAAAGCTTGTACATTACAGATTTTACTATGGGTTGTAATTTCTATTCAGAAAACATTACACCTGTTGCTGAATCTAATCCTTAATGTAGATATTTTGCACATGTTTAAAAAAAAATGAAGTAAGATTTGGTAATTGTAATCTATACCTTTGATAACGTCTGCATTATTATTTGACACACAAACATACCATTTGTATACATCTTTTTATTTTAATGTATTTTTTTATTAATATATTTCTTATATATTTTTACTTAAAACAGAGACGTGTGGACAGCAGATGGGGCCAACATCCGGGTCCTGCCGTGCGTTGTCAAGGCAGCCAGTTCCCGGCTGGCTAGTGGCGGGCGCTAACCGCGAAGTCCTACCCGACCTGTCCTCACGTAGACACCGAAAAAGAACGCTCCCCCCCTAAAAAAAAAAAAAAAGACAAAAGTTACTCAGTGACAAGGTAAACGACCGTGCATGCTTTTACTCCGCTTCCTCCTTTGCGCCGCTTATCGCGAGAGGCCCCACAGGCGTAGACAAACGACGAGGACAAGATGTCCATTGTGAGACACGCTCAGTAGCCTCGCCGTCGACGATCCGTTCCCGTCTTCCACTCCGCCGCTGAAGGCGTTCAGCTCCCGTCTTGGTCGCGTTCTCGGTGGGACTTTAGCTCGCTGCGGGTTTAATGGAGCAAAACGCTTCTTAAATGGGACATTTTGACGGTCGGCGGCTGAAATTAAGGTACAGGGGGACACATTTAAAGGGATAGTGTCACCATGACGACACATTTAAAGGGACAGTTGGGCGTTTCTACACCCCCAGTGCCCCTCCCCCCAAAATAGACGTTAGATAAAAGAAATGACGATAACTGACATATAAAATGAATAAAAATACAATGAAATGTAAAATGATACAAAAAACAAGAAATATATTGTAAGCTACTATGTCAATTTCTCACATTAATAGGGATGCTTGATAACAACTTTTCAAGCTCTGTACATTCATTTGTTAGGGCAAACATCCCATAACAAATGACTGTACAGAGCTTGATTTTCGGCGAACGTTTTTGTTCAAAGGTGGAAAAAGTGTCACAAAAAAAACATCCAGAGTAGGACACTTCATTACTGTGACTAATTGAAAACAGCTGTTTGGAGCCGCTAGCTACAAAAAAAAAGGAGTTTGTTGGAAGGCAAAGTGGAAGTGGAAGCTTAAGGTATGTTGTTTTTGCTTGAAACAGTACGCCGATCACAACTTTCATGGTGTAAATTGTCATTCATTAAATCGTTTGTGTCAGGATATACTTGTCTTGATGTATATTGAAGTTTTCAAGCTATCTTAGCTTGCTAGCTGCTAACAAACAAATTGACGCCCTGCCCTCCACCGCAAGGGGAGCACTTAAATGTGACGTCACACTGGAAGGTTCTATACCAGTAGTACTTTTGAGACAACCACTCACCAAAAAAACAAAACAAAAAAAACCGACAATGATAATTTAAAGAAACACCAATTTACTGTATCTCTTTTTAGCATTTTCCTGAAAACTGCATAAGATTGATGGAAATTTTCTATTCTTCTCACTTTTAATTCCTGATCCGAAAACAGCTGCAAGAGTAGTGGCAGCCGTTGCGAATATAGATAACTTGAAATAAGGCCTGTACGTTTCGCCTGATAGAGGCACCTATTATCGGTACTCGCCCATCCCTAATAAGATTTCCTTGATTCAATTAAAATGAATTGCACAGAAGCATTTAAATATTGTACTTTTATTATAAGTTGACGCACATACATTTTTTGACATTATTGTTTTCATTTTTTTTTTACACACTTAATTTTATTTGTTTAGTTTGTGTGAGATTTAATTTTAATTAACCTCCACACTATGTTTTCATTATTTTCTTTATGGTATGTTGTCACACCAGCTCATGTATGATCTGCTCCCTATCCCATAGGATACCTGACGCTTTGCGTGATCCTACACAGCAGAACAAAGCCTTCTGGATGGAAGGAATGAAGGACTCAAGGGGATGAGATTTTGCAGGCTGGCAGTAGCATGGGTTTAAAGTTTCTTTCTTTCAGACAAAAATTATTTTTCCCAGTAAAGAGAAAAAAAAGTTTTGGTTGTCGGTAGCATGCTGACAGTCAAGAGCAAATGCGGCTCGGCCTCCAAGTTGGATGGCGCCACCCCGGCGACTTCCAGCTCGTCGGGCTCCTCGGTTAAGATCACTCAGACTGTCAGGATGATGTCCAACGGTGTCCAAACGCGAATCTCCACACGGGTCAAAACCGAGGTCACGTTGGCAACCGCGAATGCCGAGTCCGAGGAGGATCGAGTGGCCCGTCGCCGGGAGCACTGGAGGCTGAAAAAGCGAGAGCAGCGGGCCAGACTGGCAGCGAGACTCGCCAAAAACAAAGACAAAGTCATGTCGGTGATAACTGCGTCCGCTCACGTTCTCCTCGATGCCAGTCAAGGTGGCAAAACACAGACGTTGCGCAAATCTGCGCGAATGGCGAGAGAATCAATGAAAGAGCCGACGATTTTTACGCCTCCAACAAGCATCCCTCGATGCAGAACAGCTCGGCAGAGATGCTTGGAAGCGCACAGACATTTAAAAGTCAAATCACTGTCCACGCCCTCGCCGTTGAAGAAGAGAAGCATCCCCCTGATGGACACGAAAGACACTCCGGAACAGATAATCGCCAAACAGAGAGAGTACTGGCGGATTAAAAAGCAGGAGCAGCGGGCCAAGATGTCGATGGAGGCGAAGGCCCGGCTCAAGGAGAAAGACTCCATGATGCGGCGAGTCAAACGCTACCAGAAAATCCTGGAGGAGATGAGGAGGGCCCGAGCATCAGGGGTTGGCCTGGAGACCATCGGGGGCTTCATCGAAGAGGACGGGACGGTGTCTGCGAATGTTCCCCGGACGTTAAATGGCATTGTGAGGAAAGATGGGCTTGGGGCTTCTGATATCAAAGTCCTCATGAGAGCGCCCGCCCGAAGCAAAAAGTCCACACCTGTGCAATCCTTCAGTCACCTCACCCTCGCATGTCCCCAAGGCCAGCGCAAGCCTGACGTGGCCACCCGGGTCAGCCGGACTGGCTGCGTCATGAAAATGCTGGTTTCGGATAAATCATTGAGCAAGGAAGACCGGATAGCGAAGCAGCGCGAGTACTGGAGGGTGTCCAAGCGGCAACAGCGGGCGGCTCTCGCAGCCCGCCTCAGGCAAGGGGTCGCCGAGGCCAAATTCGGCCCGTCGGTCCAGAGGAACAAGGCCTTCAGACCTGCGCGGCAAGCGCCTCCCCTAAACATGAGCCAGGCGACGATTGCCGTCAAACAGGAGCCTGACCTGAATCCTGCGCCGGAACAGAAGCTTCCGCTTCTGGTGCCCAAGCCCGAGCCTGAACCGACTCCGGCTGTGGACTGCCAGGCGACCACTCTGCTGGCAGTGGCTTCTATGAAGAAACTCCTGGAGGAGTCTCTGAGCACGGTGAATGACGGCAAAGACGAAGAGCGCCATGTTGGGACGAAGGTGAAAGTAGAGCCCGATGAATCGGAGTTGAAAGAGGAGCCCGATGAATCGGAGTTGAAAGAGGAGCCCGATAAATCGGAGGTGAAAGAGGAGCCTGACAGCACTGAATTGGGCCCCGTTGTGCAAGTTCAAAACCCCGATGTGGTCCCCCGGCTTCGCCTCAGCGCGGCAATGAGCCTGCAAAAGAAGCGGGAGTACTGGAAACTGATGAAGAGGCAGCAGAGGGCCAGGCAGAAGGAGAGGCTGGGCAAGGGCAGGGGCAATCAGGTGACACCTTGACAGTCTTGAGTGTTCGTGTGACTATTTTCCCGTCATGTATGTATTTTTGTCTCGCAGGCTGCAGCTCTCGCCACACGCTCCATAAACGTTGCAAAGACTGCGGTGAAGCTCCTCCCAAAGCCATCCTTGCCGCTCAAATCGCCCGAAACCCTCGCCGCCAAACCTCCCATCCACGGAGACTTGGACTCCGCGCTGCCCACGCTGAAACCCCCGGAAAACCCACTTTCCAGCATCATCCTGCACCCCATCGAGCCTCCCGCTCTTTTGAAATGGTTCTGGCCGTCTCCGGCGCCGGTTAACACCTTGAGACCGCCCAAGCGCCAACCGGAGGAGTCAGACGAGGACTTTCTGAAGCGGAAGCGCGAGTACTGGAGGATCAAGAAGAAGGAGCAGAGACACAAGAAGTCTATGGGTGAGAAGGGGAACCCCCAGAGGAGCGGGACCTGCGTGCCGCCTGCTCAGAATCTGCAGGTACGATGTATTGGAGGACACAGTCGAGGGCATGGTTACTAATACTGTATAGGCAGCTAAAGTAGGCCACCGGGGGTCACCATGGCAACAGAACACTAATCTCCTTATGGAGTACAGTGATTCTGAACCCCTGTGCCACAACATTAGGGATAGGAGTGTGACGATATACCAATATCGCGATAAATCATGATAAATATGTCTCCCGATAGCTTATTGATAAGCCTACTAAAGTATCGCGCTATTTGTAGTTAATATACAGCCACTATAATGGCTCCATTGTTCATTACTTATTGAGCAATTACTTGGCGGGCCGCTTGGCGGAGCGCCTCATAAGAGTGACGGGGAAATGTATGGAAATTTTCGGGCGAAGAAGACTCATGAGCTTACTTTTACTTGTAGAAGAAATGTATCTGTCCAGCAACTGACTCAGTTTTGCGCACGTTTCTATGAAAAAATTTGTAAATATCTTCAATTTTACCATTTTAAAACATATTTTATGTTTCGACTTTTGAAGCACACAATTTCTGAGGAATATTATTGATTTAATTTTTTTAATATTTAAGTAATTTTATTTATTTATTTACTTTCGCAATGTTGCACAAAAATTTGTCACAGTTGATAAAATGAAACAATTGACTATGTAACTGACATGTTGCATGACAATAGTGTTTAAGAAAGACACAAATTTGTTCACAGGACGTTAGAAGAAGAACACATTTGTATTTGCTTAAAAATAAATACACTAAAGTAGCCACTGTGAAGAAGACACCAGTTTTAATATTGTCTCATGGTACAAAAAGAAACTATTTTATCATGGAAAAAACATCAGTTTATGTCTTGAGTAGTTTTATTGTAGATTATCGTGGATTTATCACCTGACCAGTATATTGATAAAGCCTTGTATCGCATATCGTATCATATTGTGAGGTACCCAGAGGTTCCCACCCCTATTAGGGATGTAACGATAACGGAGATATCGTGATATTCAAACTATCACAATATATCGTCATCATCATGTCACAATATTAAAAACAGCATATCTGTTTGAAAAAAAAGTCAGGTTGATTTCCATTTGTGCAGTTCTAGCACCCTCTTGTGGCTAGATTTTTAGTGCAGTTGAATTTTCACAAGGCATGTTTTGGCCCTTCTATGTGTAAAATCCACCCTAACGGTCAGATAAAGAGGAACATAATATGCTTGTGAATTGAGTCAGTATGTGGAGGAACTCAATGTGATGTGCTAGCAAGTGCGAGTCACAGGCAATTTATTTTTAATGCAATCTGTTTGAATCACTACATAGGATTTTTGTCAGCGGGCGATGTCCGACCCTTTGAGTGAAGCATCAGAACATCTTATCAGGTAGGAAACCAGCTGTTTGTTATTGTTACAGATGCTAAACGTGGATTGCCATAACATCGTGTTGTTGATTTGTTTCACAGCAATTCAGTGAACACCGCGGCTGACACTCACTACACTGCACCACTACAAGGTAACAAAAGTGACAGATGTGAGTTCTAATAAAACTAATAATAACAATATTCCTCAACCGTGTCCCCAGATGAGCCGTTAGCCGGTGACGAGCGCCCCTCCGGCGACGGGGGCCACGTGTCGGAGGCCACGTGGAGGAACTTCTACCTCATGGACTACGACCCCCTCAACCAGCTGCTCGTGTGCATGGCGTGCGGCCAGCTGCAGCACTCGCAGAGCCTGGAGGCCGTGATGGCGCACATCGACGAGGCCCACCCGCACACCCGCTCCCTGGAGCCCGCCGAGCGCCGCCGCATCCTGGAGGCCTGGGACGAGCAGGTGTCCCGGCGCGAGCGCTTCTTCACCAGGCAGCTCCAGCAGCGCAACGCAACTCTGGCAGGTAAAATGATGCTCGTCTTCATTTACCAACTAGATCAGGGGTCAGCAATTTTTCCTGTCAAGAGATATTTTAGGTCAAATAAAAAACAAAAAACTCAGTCTGGAGCGGGAAAACATTTGAACATTGTGATGAAGCAAACTTTTAGTGATCGTCTCATTTA
The DNA here is from genome assembly GCF_051991245.1 of Festucalex cinctus. Lineage (NCBI taxonomy): Eukaryota > Metazoa > Chordata > Actinopteri > Syngnathiformes > Syngnathidae > Festucalex > Festucalex cinctus. The sequence continues at coordinate 14,983,891 of NC_135426.1, forward strand.
CTGATGGCCCAAGTGCTAACTAGAGCTGCATCCTAACAGAAAAATATGCAGCATCTAATACTTTGAGATTCATTTTCTTCTACCTTTCATCTTACGATTTTTATTCTGATATATTTTTTAATTTTTCTTACATTTTTAGATTTTGACATTTTTGACTATTTTCTGGATAAATTATGGTAATTTTATTTTTTTCTGCCTTTTTGTCATTTTCGGGATCTCTTTTTTTGCTTTTGGACAATTTATGGTTACTTTTTGAATATTTTCCCCCTGCCTTAATTCAATTTTCTGACATTTTCGGCAATTTCATAGATTCGTCCTTCGTCCTTTTTGGACATTTGTAGGTAATTTTTAAAACTTTTTCATCAACCTTTCGTGTCTGACAACTTTTTGAATATTTAATTATTCATTTTATCTAAATCATTAATTCATTTAAAGATCGTCAAAAAAAAAAAAAAAGTTTAAAAAATAGAAAAAAAAATGGGGGAGCCACATATGAAATGTTTTATTTTTTTTTCCTGAAAAAGGCAAGTTCAAGAAAACTAACCAAAAAAAAAAAAAAAAACTGATAATTTGGAACACAGTTAATTGTAAATTTCAATATACAGGACTGTCTCAGAAAATTAGAATATTGTGGTAAAGTCCTTTATTTTCTGTAATGCAATTAAAAAAACAAAAATGTCACAATCTAGATTCACTTGGAAACACTTGCAGGTGTTTCGAGATAATTAGACGATTCAAGTGATCAGTTGAATAGCCTACTAGTATACGTTTTATATTTTAATATTTTGAGATAGGATATTTGAGTTTTGTTTAAACTGTAAGCCATAATCAGCATTATTATAAATAATAAAAGGCTTGCAATATTTCAGTTGATTTGTAATGAATCCATAATGCATGACATTTTTGTTTTTTTAATTGCATTACAGAAAATAAAGGACTTTATCACAATATTCTAATTTTCTGAGACAGTCCTGTATATACCGTGGTACCTACCCACATTTACCTGTTATGTTTCCATGACAGTATTGCAGCAGAGGTATTTATTAATAACACCCCCATGCTTGTTTTTACAGAAACGTACAGGAACTGAACTGCGGGACAACACCAACCTTCTCTCGCAAAACGACACTCCATGGAGAAGTTGTTTGTTTAGATGATGCAATAGATCAGGGGTCGGCAAACTAGTTTGAAATGTTTTCCTATCAATTATATCACAGGCCGAAATTGCATTTTCATCAGGCAAAACCCTGCTTTTCCTACTAAAAATAATCTTTATTACCAGTAGGGATGTAAGGATATTGAAAGCTCACAATTTGGTTTAATCTTTATTACCAGTAGGGATGTAAGGATATTGAAAGCTCACAATTTGGTTTTGGTTGATGTCACTGTAAGATATTTACAATATCGTGTGAAAGCTCACGGCATTGTATTGCAGTCTTGCATCTTCATGGAATATCCGTAATGATCAGGTTTTCCCCCTCCATCGTCATCTGGCGGGCCAGATATAATTGGTAGCAGGTCAATTTTGACAATGCTGACCCCTGCCATTGATGATTAGAGCACACTTGACTACCTTTTTGTGTCAACGTCTCAAGAGTGGATTTGGGACTTGTTTACAGGTGAATTGTTTTCAATTGACTTTATTTGTAATTAAATGTTTTTTGTACCTTTGTGATAATTTGGTTTTCTTTTGCGACACATGACCGGTGATTTTATTTTCCAAGTCCAAGATGTCCAAGGATTGAGAGACTCTTAAGAGGATAGTCCATGGTTGGCTCCAAGTTCACAAGCAATTTTGAAAAACCGAAGGATAGATGAGTCCTACAGTCAGTTGCTGCTCCTCCTCGCCTCCTGTACGACCTCAGGCGGCGACTCCTCTCTCTGCGATTCCTCTCTCGGGGTTTCCACTCGGAGCTCACTTGGGCCGGCTTGCAGGCGGAAGAGTGTGGGGACCCGACCCAGGATGGGGTTGCTCCCCTGGAGACCGGAGATCCACTGGTTGAGGGTGGCCTGGTCCCCCTGGCTCGTCATGCACATGGCAAAAACCGGACCTTCATCCACTGTTGAAAAAAAAAAAAAACACATCAAAGTTACCAAAGATTTTTCTTTTTTTAAAATGTGATCCAAAATATCATCTTACAGTCTTCTACATCTAAAGTTTCCATGTCCCCAAGGTCCCGATCAAAGTCGAGGTCAAGTTGGAGAGGGTAGTAAAAACATCGCTCTGGATCATAGGGCTCCTCCACCTATAAAAAAAAATACAAGGACAAGACATGGCCATTTTTTTTTCGAGAATTGTTGACTGAAAACGTCACATACAGGTACTGTATTTTTTTTCTCTTATCATTATCTACCATAATTTATTTTACGATCACAAAATTCCTTAAATACATTTCAGTGTCTGTTCTCGCCCACCTTCTCACCGGGCGGCAAGGGTTCCGCCCGGAGGACGTAGTAGTGGACGCAGGTCCTCTTCAGCCACAGGGGAAAAGGTCCCTCCACGAACACGGGCCTGCTCGGGTCGTGCTTGCCAAGGAGCTCCATCTGGTCAGGACTTTGGATGCCAACAACGTGGGGGACCGTGAACTGCTCGCCACTCGCTGTCACATCTGTGCATGGCATCTGGTGAGGAGGTCGGGTAAGAGGATGACTGTTATGATTGAAAATATGGTTTTCATTTTGTAGCAAATGACTATGACATAAGTCCACTAAAAAATGGTCACATTAATGGTAGAAAACGCTTTTGAACGATTTAGCTTTTTTAAATCATGAAAACCTAGCATTTGAACAAGGGTGTGTAGACTTTAAATCCACTGTGTTGGAGTTTGCTTTTAGCAACTTGAAAAATTTTAGATACAATTTGAAATGGCTTAAAATGGCACCTGGTAAACGGTGACTTTGGCGTCCAGGTCGTTGGCTATCCGCTTCAGGCTGAAGCGAGCAAGGTCCACCGGGTCTTCGGGCAGCTGATGCGGCACGGGGAAAGGGTTGGCGTGTTTGAATTTCGGGAACCAGTACATGATGCGCTGGTACTTCCTCACAGGGTGGCCCTTCTCGCCAAAAATCTGCACCAGCAGGACCTTGGTTTCCACGTTGGGCATGACACCTGCAGAGAAAGGAAACCAATTCAGTTTGTCGATTTGAGCGAGCACATCGTGCAACTTGGACATCCACCGTAGTTCTCCATTTGTTCCAGTAATTGCACCGCGCACTCCTGCTGCCGGGGATAGTGGTTGAACATGCGCTGGATGAAGTTCCTGGGAACAAACACCTCCTTTGGAAACACGTCCAGCAGCTGGTTATAGACGGTCAGGTCGCGCTCCACGCCGAACTCGGGCATCTTTTTGAGTGCCGCGTAGATGAATTCCACGTGGCCCCGTCGTCTCACGTCAGTCTTGATGAATGCCTGCAGCGCCTCAGCGAAGGAGGCCTTGGTTTTGTGCTCCGTGTCGAATGGGTCGCGCGCGACCACGGGCATCTCGGCATGGTGCTCGCCGATGAACTCGGCGGGCATGGGGCCGCCTTTGTTACTGCGGAAATGCCTCACCTGTGCAAAGTCAAACATATGAATTAATGCATAACAACACTATTCAGATTATGTTCTCATCATTCTGGGTCCTGCAAAACAGTAGTTTTCACCATAAAAATGAGACAGGTTTATTCCTAATAGTAATAGTAATAGTTTTTAACTTAATATTAGCAAATTATATTTGAGAAGCAGATTTACCTGGTCAAGCTGTGGATGGCGTAGCAAACTGGGGCGAGCGGACCGGGCTGTAGGGTAGGCGGACTGGCCCAGCAGCCGGAGCAGGCACTGTGCGCACTTCATGGTGGAACTGCTTGGGAAGAAAGCACATGACAGTTATTACACAGAATTATATGCAATCGTCGCACACTTGATATGTTGCAAATAAGTGGTGTTGTTTTTTTTTGTTTTTTTTAACATGTTGGAAACGTTTACCACAAGGTATGTGCTTCCAAGGCAGTGGAGCTGTCAGTCGAAAGTACTTTAGTTTATTTTTTTTTTAAAATCAAATCGTAGTTTAAATTAATTTTTGTTATCCTATATTTGACTGCAGTGTTAATGTTCAAACTGCGAAGTGTAGATTTATTATTATTATTAATTTAGCACAACATTTGTTTTCAGACCTTTAGGACCTAAATGTCTAGGGGGGAAATGTGAAAATTGTACCTACATTTTAGGTATAATTTTCATGTAACTTTTATGCCAGACAGTGCATTAATTTTATTTGGATCGTTATTTAAATGCAGTGTTCTGGTGCATGCGTTTATAATGGCTTAATATCGAATGTATTCAATGTTAAAAATTCTGAGTTTTCAAAGTAGTTCATTAGTGTGTGTGTATGTAATAAATCTAAAAAGAATACCTTTGTCGCTCAGTGTCTCCTTCAGGTTGCTCTTCATGAGTGTACTTGTGTAAAATCACCGACTGACATCCGGGTTCCCTTCCAAATGCCGCCGGTATTGACAACAGGAATGATATTTGTTCCGGTTCATTTTTTATTTTTATTTTTTTCGACAATGCATAGACGGCATGAGCTAAAATCATCGCAAAAAATAGCTTTGTTGGTCATACCGTAAGGGCGTATTAAATTCGTTTTAGCCGTTTTAGTTTATTTTGTTACGTTTATTCATATCGTTGTGCCCCCCAAAAAACACAATGAAAAAGAAGAGTCCCACGGAAGAGTAAAATGTATTTTTATCATTATATAAATTCTAAAGGATTAATAACAGCTACTTAATATTAAAATACTGTATAACATCTCGGTAAAGTTCACGGAAACAACACTAACAATTGCATTAATGAAAGTGTCCACATGATGGCGACAAATACATCCCAAACCGAGGCGTATAAGGCGTACTCAATTACTATGAAGAGTTAAAACAGAAGCGAATTAGAGTTAAGCAATAGTAACAGTGTGGATACTCGACATGGTGGAGATGACAAAGTAGACTTTGGAGGCAAAATTCTTCCTGATTCCCTGACAACTTGACCTCTGTGAGCGACACACTCATCTCACAGCATGGGGACGAAGCACACCTCTTTCGGGTCGCCTCGGGACTCTCAACGACACGCGTCATAAAAATAAAATCAAAATAAAAAAACACTGCATGGAGTCCTCAACCAACAGCCTGGGTGAGTACTTGTGTTTATCGGCATTCGTTGTACAAAGTTTATTTATTTATTTATACACTGCGTGAACATGACATAAGTGCGTGGGCGTGGAGGCAGATGCTAGCTAGTTACAAAGTTGTGTCTGTTGTGTGTGTGTGTTGTTGTTTTTTAAATCAACAACTGTTTCCTCGTTGTTTGTGAAAAAATAATCATTTGTCAACGAGGCTATTTACAACGCGAATACGTACGTGTTGCGAAAAAGTACCCACTTCCTGATTTTTTTTTTTAACTTGAATATTCATCACGTGTAAATGTTTCAGATCGCCTCCCCGATATTAATACAAGTCAGTCCAAGTGAATATAAAATTCCTTTTCTATACGGTGATGGTAATGATTCAGAGAGATAAAACAAATAAATCAAATAAAGTATACTTATCTCCTGAGTCTGCACCCTGATGTGTCGTGATACCAAGGAACTACGTTGAAGTTAGTTGAGGATCTTTATTTGTTTTCTATAGATCCTCTAGACTATGCGAACTAACCATAATCACACCATTGATTGGTTTTATGTGTTTGTTCAATGTGTATTTGTCAGCTGCTTGCAACATATCCTGTCTGCATTGAATTAGATCATTTCGTTCAAAATTCCTACTAATTGTGATTAGCATCTGCTCCTTTCGAAAGCAATTTGCCTAAAAAAAAAAAAGAACATTTAAATTAAAAAATTGCAGGCAGATTTGAGGATAGAATGAGACACTTGTTATTAATGTAGCATCAAGAAAAGAGTCAATTAAATTTATTATCTCACTACTAAATGGATGACAAAGAATACAAAACAACTAATGCCACATTGCGGAACTCTTGTTTGTATTTATGTTGGGAGCAAGCTCAGTCATGTCGATTCAATGCCGATTGCCAAATCACACTACCTTACTTAAGTGAGCCATAGTACATCAGCAAACCTTCAACTTTTATGTAATTTTTGAGTAAAAATTTGAGCCTTCACAATTACAACAAGCAGCAAGTTGGCAGATGGTGCACAATTCTCACACCCAGTCAACCTACCATGTGTGTTTTTAGAATGTGAGAGGAAACCGAAGTACCTGGAGAAAGGCCACACAGCACCAGGGAGAGGATGTAAACTCCACACAGAAAGGCTGGAGCCTAGTTTCGAACCCACAACCTCTGCACAGTCGGCCGCTGTGCAGCTGCTGCACATGATTTAGAAGGGAGAAAAAAAATGCTAAATATGGCATTGAACCAGTTTGATAAGAACAACTGTACCATTGATGCTCAACTTTAGACACGCTATCATTCTGGAATCTCTTTCCGGGGAGACTCCTCTGCAAAACAAGTTTGCAGCTGGGATTATCCCATAAATTAGGATCTCAGGACCAAGGCCGATAAATCTGACACAAGTATCTGTACTTCTACTCACTGTAGAGTGTGTACATTTGCAACCTCTTCAGTCCAAAGAGGTCAGGCTGTGAGCCAAAAATGTAAGACCTACGCGCTGTACCGTGTTTTGTGAACGCTTGTTCCAAACAGGAAGTGTCACAGGAAAAAGACAATAAAACTCTCGAGTTGTCCGCCAAGTTGAAAGACTGCTGCCAAAAGCGGATCCTGTGAAGAGGCAGGAGCGGGTGTGGTGCGACCGCAGCTTGTCATGTTTCTTCTTCCACAAGCGTACTGTAGATTGGGCCAAGAAGAATCAGAGAAGACCCGCCGGCTCACGCGATCATTTTGCTCTGTCCTCAGATGACGCGTCGGCGGACGGCAGCACGGAATCCGCCGACCGGGCGTTACTGATGGAGACGCGTCTTCAGGCGCAGGAGGACGAGATCACGCTGCTCAAGGCCTCGCTCGCGGACGCCTTGCGCCGGATCCACCTCCACGATCGGCTTCTCCCCGTACTGAAGCAGCAGCTCATAGCAGGTTTGCTTGAACCTTTCTTTCCCCGCAATTGATGGGCTCGATTTGACCTGCCGCGATCTGTCGCTTGTAGTGAACCCCGCTGCCGCCAGATTGATCAACCAAGTCTGCTGCCACGAGAGCGGAAAGATTTCTTCCAGCTTCTGCATTGAGGATGGAGCCAGGACTTCCAGCCAGGGGGTTGAACTAGCTCAGGGGTCAGTAACCTTTCCTGTCAAAAGAGTCATTTTAGGCCAAATAAATAACTAAAAAAGCAGCAAAACATTTGAAAATTAATTTGTGATGATGGAAACAGTGTGTTAGTGTTAGTCTAACATACTGAGGGCCAAGAGCTAATTAGAGCTGCACCATAGCAGAAAAATATGCAACATCCAATACTTTGAGATTAATTTTCTTATTTTTTATTGTTATATATTTTTCTTAATTTTTAATGCTTTGTTTTTCATACATTTTTAGATAGATTTCTGCTTCCTTTCTTTGGACATAGTATAGCTTTTTTTAATTTTGTAAAAAAAAAAATATATATTTTCTGCCTTTTTATAATTTATGAAATTTCTTCTTTTGTTTTTAAACATTTTATGGTTACTTTTTGATCATTTTCTCCTGTCATTTTTTAATTACATTTTATGTCACTTTTGTCAATTGATTGGACATTTTATGGTAATTTATTGTTTTTCATGCATTTTTAGATTATCTGACATTTTTAACAATTTTATGGATAAATTACGCTAATTTTATACCTTCTTCCTTTTCCGGACATGTTATAGCTTCTTTTATTTTATTTTATTATTTTTTATTTTTTTTATTTTCTGCCTTTTTATAATTTTGGGGATTTCTTCTTTTGTTTTTGAACATTTTATGGTTACTTTTTGAACATTTTCTCCTGTCATTTTTTAAATTAAATTTTCTGACACTTTTGGCAATTTCATGGACATTTTATGGTAATTCATTGTTTTTCATGTTTTGTTTTTCATATATTTTAGATTGTCTGACATTTTTAACAATTTTATGGATAAATTACACTAATTTGATACCTTCTTCCTTTTTCTGACATTTTACTGCTTTTTTTTTTATTTATTTTTTCATTTTCTGCCTTTTTTATAATTTTCAGGATTTCTTTTGTTTTTGAACATTTTATGGTTACCTTTTGAACATTTTCTCCTGTCATTTTTTAAATTAAATTTTCTGACACTCTTTGCAATTTCATGGACATTTTATGGTAATTTATTGCTGTTCCTCTTCGTTTTGTGATATTTTATGGTCACTTTGTTGATATTTTTGGGTATTTTTTAAAACCTTTTCATCCACCTCTATCTGGCAACTTAAAAAATGGACTCGTTTACGTTTTCTGAATATTATTCATTTCATCTAAATCATTAATTCATTCAGATTATTCATTAAAAAAAATATATATATATTATTAGATTAGATTAGATTAGAGGATTAAAGAGCCACATATGGCTCCAGAGCCGCAGGTTGCAGACCCCTGAACGAACTCATTTATAGCCAGCTTTGACGTCTTTACCCGTCAATGGCAGTGAATGAGTGAAAAGAAGGAAGGAGGTAGTTTAAGCAAAGTGCACAGTAGAGCTGGGTGATGAATGAAGATGTAATAAAACCACGTTTATTAACTGATTTCAAAATTTCAGACTTGGATCGCATGTATGAATTTGCCCTCTACTTTTGTGTCCAGCCACTCGCCGCCTATTGTTGCGCCCAGCACGAACGGCCACACGTCGGCACCGGCGTCAGCAGAACTGAGACCAGCGACAGCGGACCGGTCCACCCAAACGGAGGCGAGCGACCCCGAGCCCAACGCGATGCATGGCAGGGCGGTTTTAACCGGACGGGCGCAGAGCCTCCACCTGGAGGACGCCCTCCCGCATCGGGCCAAGCTGCACCGCACCAGCAGCGTGGAGGAGGACGACGAGGACCTGGAGGACAACGACGACGAAGCGTCGGAGCAGGAAAAGGATCTGAGTTGGATAGCGTCGGTTGAGGAGCCCATCCAGGCGAGCGCCGTCGTCGGCCTCCAGGGCGGAAATCGTTCGCCAGAAGATGCTGATGCGAAGAACCCGGGTCCTTCGTCAAGTGCTGCGTCCCCCGTCCGGCAGAAACCTCTGTGCGTGAGCTCGCCTCAATCCTCTGTGTGTGAATGCATGGCTGTTGGGGCAAATTAATTTAGTTTCTCTGGTGTTCCTCCAAAACCTAGTTGCATTCCCAACCACCGTGTAGCGTTAAAGCTGAACGTGGGAGGGGGCGCTGGAAATTGAAGTCACCACCAAGCGACATTTCCAAGTTAGTGTACATATTGGAGCCCGGTGGAAAAAGTGACATCAGGGTAATTTAGGGAGCGTTTACACCAGGGGCTCTCAAACTTTTTGGGTTCACTTTTTCCGAGGACCCTTTATAACTCTAACGCCAATGAAACATATCTACTTTTATTAGTATAATTTGATCGTGACGTTTTCCTTCTACTCTCTAATGTGGCTACAACTTAACTGTTTAGCAGAACACACGGAACCACACTGCCCTAAGTGGCCAAATCGGGTACAACATCAACAGCGTTTCCTGTACACAAACAAAGGCAAGGCAGTATAAAATAATTTAAATAAAATCGATTTTAGGACATTTAAAAACATCCTGAATTTTACTGAATGAGAATCACGATTCTTATGAGAATCAATTTTTTTTGGCACACCCCTTTTTCATCTTTTTCGTATTCTATCATTAGAATACGTTTCATCATTATTAAGAAATATATTGCTCTGCCGTCATCTGCTGGCCGTTTGTGTAATAACTACCATTTCTTCAACCGTTCTTTGCAGTTGAAAGGCTTCATCAAAGACTTCTGTATGCTCCAGAACTGGCGCGCAAACTCTGTCCTCGAGGGCTGCAGTCCTGAAGGTTTTGGAGGTTTCACTCTTCCAACACAAGCTGTTTCCAATCAACAGGATCGTTATCAGGCTTATGCTGAGCTTGCCGATGAGATGTTCATATCTCAGCTGTGTTGGAGAAGGGAAACATCCAAAACCTGCAGGACCGAGTTTGCCCTAGCATAAAAAAACAAAAACAAAACAAAACAAAAACATAAAAAAACGTATAAATACGTATTTGGGACACTTAAAACATTTGAAATAGAACGTATTTATACGTTTTTGGGAGCAAACGAGTTAATTAGGAAATCTTAGTTATTTTTAATTGACTGAAAGCTAAGGTAGGTCATATTATTACTTTAGTATGTTTGTTTATTGGCACACCTGTCCCGATAGGTAGGTATGCACTTTTTAGACCTCAGACATAATTTATCGCAATTTTTGACTACAAGTTACAACACCTGTTTGAGAACCAGTTTTTCCAGACAGGAAAAGCATGTTTACATTAAGCCGTTTTACAGCAACGCCATTTGTTAATCAACCCTAATCTTTTCGTGCGTTTTCCCCATACAAATCCGTGATCTCATCTTGTCTTCTGACTCTTTGAAGGATTGTCTCTCTCGAACCGTGTCTAGGCGATGCTGCCTTTTATTAAAGTGGACATGTGCGTGCATGCTTTCTTCCTTGTTGTGGTTTGCTGATTTTGCTGGTCGATGGTGCACACATGCTGCAGCTGGTCTCTTTTCACTGATGTTCCGGGAGGAGTGTCGGCGGTTGATTTTCACTTCCTGCTTCTCAAGCCAGTTGACATTGTGGCTGCTTATTCGCCATGAAAGACATATTGTAATTTCACCGCTGTGTTTGAATATTTACAGTACATCTGGAAATCATTCACAATGCTTCACTTTTCCCACTTTTTGTTAGCTAGATTCATAATTGTACTATTTTTTTATTTTTTTATTATAGTTAGGTTTTAATTAGTCTTGACTTTTCTTCAGTTAGATGGCGTTTAGCATAGTTTTTTCCCAAAAATGTTTACTTATAGTTTGAATTAGTTTATGTATTAGTTTTTTTTCATATCCTCCTGACGACCAGCAATTCAAATTTGTCCTCTGTAGTGGACCTTTTTAAACCTGAATATCTCCCACCCAGTGCATACGATTGAATTAAGTCCTTTTGTGCTCTATAGAGGACATTCAGACCTTTACAATGATACCAAATGTGTAGGGGCGGGACTTTGCTACCTTTGATCGCATCATAAAAGAAAATGGCTTCCCTCAGTGCAAGCACTTTTTAGGGAAGAGGAAAATTAGATATAACACTTTTTATTGAACAAATTTAGGCTTTAAATGTTGTTAGCATGTTTTCTATAAGACTCTTTAAAGTAGTTTGAATTATTTTAACTGTATTTGGGCCGAGCATTTAAGTTAAAAAAAAATGTCCTCTGTAGTGGACACATCATAGCTTAAAAATAAAAACTTCTTAAAAAATAAAAAATTCTTTTGCAGTATTCCAGCTTCACAAAGATTGGGGAATATCAAAATAAACATGATTGGACAATATTTTTTTCCTGGTAGTGAGGAGGATATACTGTATTGAGTAAGCAAAAAAAAATAGGTCACTCGTGTAATAAATTAAATTACAGTTCTCAAGCAACTCCTTCCTTTTTCAGTAGCTACGGATCAAAAATACTGAAATGAATACATTTAAAATGAACTGCAAAAGGTATTCTTTAGTTTTCTTTAACAATAAAACCTTGACTAGATTTACACAGTAAATCTAGTACACATAACACCCCATAACGACAAAATGAAGAAAAAAAATCTATAAGTTTGTAATACTAACAAAATGTTGAAAAAGTTAGGGAATGTTATATTTTGTGATTGATTGATTGATTTATTTATTTTGCAGGCTTCGAAGGAACAGCGAGAAACTGGGGAACCTGAAGAGGCAGGTCAAGCGCTTGGATAAAAAAGCGGCGTCCTCGGCCACCCTCCTCACGCGCTCCCCAAGCTTAGAGAAGTCAGACGAGACGCATGTCGACACTTGTCCGCTTTGTCCGACTCTTCCGTTCATCCCGTTTGTCTTCCTTTCTCCGCAGTCGTGTCAAAGAGCTTGTTGCCAGTGCAGGTGATCATTTTATTTCTTTTTGCATCAAAATGGAATTGTGGCTTTACATTCACTTAAAATATTCCCAATACAGGAAAAGTACTTATATACTTAAGTATTAAGTATTGGCTCTTTCCCTTAAGATGTTGGAGCAAAAACAAAATTGTTTTGTTTATATTTTTGTTCATTATAAGTAGAAGTATAGAAAGTACTTGGGTAAAAAAAGTAAATGTTAGAAAGAGTAACAAAGTATTTGTACTTTATTTGCCACGACTGTTCAACTTATGTAGGGAACGAGTGATTGAGAGTTCCAAGCCAGCAACATTTGTGGTTCAGAGTAGCTTTTTATAGATTACAGTTAAGATTTATTTTAAGGCCACGTCTCCTACAGTGGAGACAAGACGTTCACTTGCACTGACAAAAAGTAACTGGAAGTGCTCATCGGCTTAGAAAGATTCAATTTGAAAATTGTTTTCAAGCGCAAAAGTTTTTTTTAGCAAATGAAAGCATTGTTTACAAAATAAAAGTCGTATTATTACAGGAATAAAGTTATATTTTTTAAGTTTACTTATTTGGTTATTATTTTCTTCTCTCCCTTGTTAAAATTTGACTTTACAACTTTAACTTGTAAAACTACATCTTTATTTATCCAGTTATGACGATTCTCAACAAGCCGTTTAAAATGAAATTGTCCATAATATGTAACATTGAATTCTCACTCACAGGCTCCCCTGGCTCCAGAAGAGGAACTTACAGTCAAGGTAGCTACACCCATGAAAAAATATTTTTAAATCATGACTGTAATTTATTCATCGTGGGGATAAGGTCCCACCCACTGGCAAAATCCGCGATATCGAGAAACAGTTTTATATCTCCGATATCGTGGATATTTTGTATATTACTGACATGCTTTTTATTTTCAGGCCAGTCTATCAAAATGTTCATCCGCGGGCGTCCAATCACCATGTACATCCCCTCTAACATCCAAAATTACGAAGACCTGAAGATGGAGCCGCCCTCTGAGAAACTGGAACTGGACTGGGTGTATCCTTTTTCAACCATTGGTCCGCCATGAAAGCAACTGTAAGATACTTCAACCTTGACCCTGGCGCGACAGCTACGGCTACCGGGGGCGAGACTGTCGGGCCAACCTGTATTTCCTCCCGACGGGCGAGGCTGTCTACTTCATCGCCTGCGTGGTCGTCCTCTACCACATCAACAACCTCACGCAGCGCCACTACCGCAAACACACGGACTGCGTTCGCTGGTTTGATCCTACTAGTTATTGTCTATCACATAACCCATAAGTTTTATGATCAATATCAATATTTGTGCTTTTCTTGCAGTCTCGCTCTGCATCCCGACAAAGTGCGAATAGCATCCGGCCAAACGGCGGGCGTGGACAAAGATGGCAAGGTGGTAATGTCAGTCAAATAATGTCAGTCAAAAATGTGTGTCATTTTATTATTATTATTATTATTATGAAAATATAAAATTGAAAAATGGACCTCAAGACTGAGTTATATTTGAATAATTAACTGTAGTTTGTAAATAGTGTTAGTAAAGAATAAAGATATGCTAGTTTATAGATGCTACGGAAGAGTAGAGCTGCCAATCTGGAGTAAATATTTTTAGCTGGCGAGTATGTTCGAAAATATTGAAATACATTTGAACATGTGTTCCAATGCTCCACATTGGCAGCTCTACGCTTCCGTAAGATGCCACAAAATTATGGCAAATCACTTTTCTTTTTTTTTTTCTTCTTTTTTTTAATCAGGCAAGGTTATGTATGGCCCAATTAAAAGAAGCTGCTCTACCCAATTCCGCATATAGTAGTTGCTTAATGTCAATATGCCAAATGGATAGTACCATAGCAATATTATATCGTCGTGTCAGGTTTGGAAACCTTGTATGTCGAAATATGGTCAATTTAATATTGTTCGTCTGAACTCTCTGTGAAGTGTTGTAAAACTCCAACTCTTCCCTTACTATGTAGGAGACATGCAGCATTGTCTTCTCAAGATTTACGGAAATCAGGCTTTTTTTTGTGCTATTAACAAATAAAATAATTTAATAACATTTTTTACCACTATGTAAATGACTTTTCTGGTGCTTGTGTCTATGTGGTAGCCCCTGCAGCCTTGTGTTCATATTTGGGACTCTGCCACTTTGGTCACCCTGCAGCAGATCGGACTTGGAACTTTCCAGAGAGGCGTGGGATCAGTTGCGTTTTCCACTATGGTGAGTATGTACGTACATATTCACAACAGTGTTAAATCTAGTGTGACGTCCTTGCGTGTGAAAAAGGACAGCCATAGTTGCCGATGCACATTCCAGCCTTACCTTCTTGATCACTGAGCTCCACTAATAGTTTAACAAGCAGGTGATAATTTCCTGTAATTTGCTCCCCACTGGAATATTTCTACCACCCCGTTGGAAACTTGTGTGTTTCAGGACTGTGGCGTCTTCCTGTGTGTGATTGATGATTCCAACGAGCATATGTTGTCAGTGTGGGACTGCGCCAGAGGGAGCAAGCAAGCCGAGGTCAAGGTAAGGAACAGTCAAATGTTGGAGTGCGTTCGCGAATCGCGAGCACGTCCCGTTGTGCTGCCTGGGAAAGGCCGTCTTATAAACACACGAGTTTGTCCAAGAGGAACAAGATAATTACGGCAGCCCCTCCCCTCTGGCCCGCTCCGGGATAGTCCATATGCCGCTTTACTGCACTTGCATGAATGGATCTTTTTGTGCGTGTGTGTATTTTCTTTAAATCCTGCTACATGCTGAAAAACATCTGCCAGAGATCTCGGCTAGGATCACGACAGATTTTCTTTGGCGGAAAAGCAGGAAATATTGTAACAAATTTGTATGGTGATCAACATTTTTTTCAAGCTCACCACTTGTGTTTTTTCTTACAAGACAAACATAATAAACCATCAACAATACACATCCTTAATTCATAAAATGTTAATTAAATGCTAATTTATTTCATTATTACTCAATTTACAGTAACAGTACAGTACCTCAATGCTAATGTTTGCTTAAAAGTAGCCTACATGCTAGCTAGCCGAATAGCTTGATGATAATGTGGTAGATTTGTTGTCTTTATTATTATTATTATTATTTTAGACTACCAACGAGACGGTGCTCGCTGTGGATTTCCACCCCAGCGACAGCGGCAACATCATCACCTGTGGCAAATCGCACGTCTACTTCTGGACTCTCAACGCGGGGCAATTCACCAAGAAACAAGGCATCTTCGGAGTAAGACGAGACTCACTCGAGCAAACGTCCTGCACGTCACTTTCACTTCCCTAATCATCTCTTAATAAGAGAAATGGAGAATAGCAGCCTGGAAAAATTTGTACAGTATGTCGACAGCCAGTGGTGGGAAGTAACGAAATACTTAATATTATCTCCTACTTTCTACTCCTTTTCTTCCTTTTTTTTTCAACCTCAGCGAATGATGACATGACATAACTGTGCGCTGTGTTATTGTCTCCCCCCCAGAAATTCAAGAAGCCCAAGTTTATCCAGTGCTTTGTGTTTAGCCTGACCGGTGAAGTTTTAACTGGCGATTCGGAGGGGAACATCCTGACATGGGGCAAGTCTGCCGCAGATACCAGAACTCTTGGCAAAGGAGCCAAAGGTAGAATTTGATATACTTTTGTATTTTTTTTTTTTTTTTTTTTTTTTTTTTTTTTTAAAGATATACTTTTGTATTGACGTCTTACTGAATCAATATGAATCTGTTATTTATTATTATTATTATTATTATTATTATCATTATTATCATTATTATTATTATTATCCATCCATCCATCCATTTTCTTGACCGCTTATTCCTCACAAGGGTCGCGGGTATTATTATTATTATTATTATTATTATTATTATTATTATTATATTTTTAGATTTATTTATTTGTGGAATATGAGTTATGCAGCAAAATCCAGCCGTTTTTATCCATCTCCGGCAGCAGCCATTTTGCTACTTGCTATCGACTGAAGATGACATCACAGAGTTGCTCAGGTCTCAGGCCAATAACCAATCACAGATCATCTGTTTTCTGAATCTGAACTGTGATTGATTGTTACCTGAGACCTGAGCAACATTGATGCCACAGCAAGTAATATTGATAAAAACTGCTGGATTTTGCTGCTTAATTCATATTCCATTAGTGGGTTGCATAGAACATACTATTGTCAATAAATTTTGGGGTAGTTGACTTCCCCTAAGTTAAAATACTCTACAGTATTTATTATTCACTTGTTTTTTGTTTTTATTTGCCTTCAGAGACCTTCCAGATCATGCGACAGACCAGAGCGCACGAGGGCAGCGTGTTCACCTTGTGCACGCTGCAGGGAGGCGGTCTGCTCAGCGGAGGAACTAAAGACCGCAAGATCATCCGCTGGAGCGCCGACCTGGCTCCCGAGCACGAGTGTGAGGTGAACCAGAAGTGTCTCTGTGTGTCGCGAACACTCAAATCATCCGCCTGTACGTCTGTATAATAAAGTGCCGTGAAAAAGTCGAAAGGTCATGACCCTTGTCGTGTGTCCAGATTCCTGAAAATTTTGGGGCGGTCCGCACCGTTGCGGATATTGACGGAGAGGAACTGTTAGTCGGAACGACAAGGAACGGCATCCTCAGGGGAACGTTCTCATCCGGTTTTGTGGCCATAGTGCAAGTACGTGCAAAAAAAATAAGATATTTCTGTAAAGCTGTGTTAATGGTCACAATTTTGAAGTAACTAATTACGTCTCAGGGTCACGTGGACGAGATGTGGGGTCTGGCGACACATCCGTCCATGAACAACTTTCTCTCCTGCGGCCACGACAGGCAGGTGTGCTTATGGAACACCGAGGAACACACGCTACAATGGAGCATCACCCTGGAGGTACCAACCAACTGCTCGGGATGTTTTGCCACACAAAAACGCATGTTTTTTCTATAGGAGTATGGCTTGTGCGCCGATTTCTGCCCAAATGGATCAGTGGTTTCGGTCGGCCTCAGTACAGGAAGGTGACGTATTACTCAGTAAGCCACGTCAGGAAGTATTTATGCTCGAGTCTAGCGGCTTGAACCGTCTGTGGGTTTCGCAACAGATGGGTCGTCCTTGACCTGCTGACCGCGGAGGTCATCTCCGAGGCAGTCGACGGGAACGAGCAGCATTCCGTCATGAGATATTCTCCAGGTAGTATACAGTACAAAGCCTCTCCTGTCGGGTGGGGGTTCTGTTTCCGCATTATGAGCATCCATGTTAACAGACGGCAGCTGTCTGGCTGTGGGGTCCCATGACAACTTCATCTACATCTATAACGTGACGGAAAATGGACGGCGTTACACTCGTTTTGGGAGATGCAACGTGAGTTATACTGAGGCATGAGGATGATATACTTGTTGTACCTGTTTTCCTGACCTTTTTGTTTGTTTCTGTCTGTCCTCATAGGGCCACTCCAGTTTCATTACTCACTTGGATTGGTCCAAAGACGGGAAGTACATTATGTCGAATTCAGGCGATTATGAAATTCTCTATTGTAAGTTGATACAATTTTTAAATGCAATTTTAAGCCGTGATTTCAAATCACATGACCTTGTTCGTCTATCTTTGCTAGCAACATATAGTGACATGGCATAATTGCCAATCATTCTGACTGATAGAGTTTGAATAGACAGACCCAAACTTCCCACTCTCATCTTTTTAAAGGACAAACATGGCGTTTCAGAGCTTCATGAGTGGTGTTAACGCACATGTATGTTCTATTCTGTCAGGGGACGTTGCTGCGGGCTGCAAACTGTTGAGGAATCGCTTTGAGAGCAAAGACCGGGAGTGGGCCTCCTACACTTGCGTGCTGGGCTTCCATGTCATAGGTGAGGAAGCAAAAAGTGGGATTCCAGATAGGGGGCTTAAATTCTTAAAAGTCATTTCATCGTAAAATAAATCCCACTCATTCAAGGTTTGTCATTTGCGAATGCCAAACCAATACAAGTGTTAATTATTTGTTGCCATTTTGATGGCAGCTTAAAGCCAAGGAGCTATGTTGATGTGAATGAAGGAGCTTCATTTAAATAATTGTGGTGCTTTGCTGTCATCTTGTGGCATGTATGAGTAATTATAATTTTTTTGGGGGGGATGTATATTCTATTTTCACTATTCATGACAAACATTAAATCTCCTGTCCCCCACAAATTGTCACGCCGCCACCTGCGTGACAGGCCATGCTTTTATTTTGTTATCCATGTTTCCTGTATTATTGTGAAAATCCTTACTCTCCTATCACTCCAGGTCACTTACCCTTCCTGCCGCTCCATAATCACCGGTCCCCGCCCATGATTACGAACACCTGCCACCAATCAGACTGACAATAAAAGCCACCCACATTCTACCCTCAGTGCCGAAGTGTCACAGTCAGTGCATGGAAGCGTCCCACAGTCCTCGAGTCCTTGTTCCTGTTGCCTTGTTGTTTTGCCTTATTTTTGTGCCTTATTCTCCACAGCGGAGCGCCCTTAGTTACCCCTTGTGCCTTGAGCCTTGTTTCCTCCCTAGCGGAGCGCCTTTTGTTGTCCCCTGTACCTTTTGCCTGTTTTTTCCTCCCCAGTGGAGCGTTTTTAGTTCTCCACTTTTTGATTCCCCTTTCTACTCTCAAGTTGAGAGTAGACAGCTGTTGGCCGGAAATAAACCTGCTGCCTTTGTGGCCTACCTTTATCCTGCGTCTGAGTCCTACCTCTCCTCGTCGTGTCAGTACACTTCGGCCAGCATGGACCCAGCAGGAAAGGTCGAGGCTGCGCTGCAGAGCCTTGAGCTCCGGCTTGCCAACCAGGAAAAGGTTCAGCAAGCCGTGATTTCGGAGCTGAAGGAGCTGTCGAGCCAGGTCCAAGGACTGGTGAGCCAATCGCGGCGTCGAGCTCCAGCCTCCACCGGACAGCTACCCCTCCCCGAACTCTCTGTCCCGACCACGTCATTCACCGGGGTAGGATTGAGACTGGCCTCCCCAGAACGATACTCCGGTGAACCTGGACAATGTCAGACTTTTCTCACGGAGTGTGACATCCATTTTGAACACTCACCACAGGCATTTTCCACAGCTCGGTCCCGGGTAGCCTTCATGGTGTCCCACCTGACTGGACGAGCCAAGACCTGGGCAACCGCGGAATGGGCCAGGGGCTCCCCGGTCTGCCAAAATGTACAGGATTTTCAAGCCGCCTTGCGCCAGGTCTTTGATCCCGACAACAATGACCGAGAGAAGGCACGAGCATTGAGCCGGCTCCAACAAGGCAAAGAACCCGTCAGCGATTACGCAATCCGCTTTCGCACCTTGGCCACAAACAGTGGCTGGAACTCCACAGCGTTACAGGACCACTTTCTGAAAGGACTCTCACCCGCCATACAAGAACTCCTGATTCCCGTGGACCTTCCAACCAACTTGGATGCTCTGATCTCCCTAGCGATTCGTGCTGATCATCGCCGACGAGAGTTGACCAAGTCCAGCGGGCACCATAGAAGGGTGGAACCAACCCCCTTTTCACCGCCAATGGAAACAGAAATGCCACAGCTCATCATGCCTCCCCGACCAGCGCCAAGGGAAGTGCCTAACGTCGAGGAGGAACCCATGCAGCTTGGTCGGGCCCAGTTAACCACCGAGGAGCGACAGCGTCGCCGCCAAGAAGGCCGCTGCTTCTACTGTGGTGAACTTGGTCATCTGGTGGGAACTTGCACCATGAAAAGAGGTGCACCGGTGAGTTCCTCGTCACCCCGACCTGCTAAGACACAAAGAATCACGCAAGCCCAGATACGCCACCATGCTATGACCATTGACATGCCAGCACTCATCGACTCCGGTTCCGACGAGAGCCTCATGGACTGGGGCCTCGTTAAGCAAGTACGAGCCACCACCGAACCCCTTCCCCGGATCATCCAGGCCAGAGCCCTGAATGGCAAGGAGCTCTTCAGCATCACCCACATCACCGAACCCCTGGAAGTACGAATTGGACAACATATCGAAAATCTCCGTTTCCACGTAATCCAAGCTTCGTCACCCACTTTGGTTCTGGGACACCCTTGGCTACGTCAACACAACCCCCGAATTGACTGGAACTCCGGGAATATACTGGATTGGGGAAAAGATTGTAGGGATCACGTTTTGGACCAATCAGCGACCAGTGCATCCTCAGCCGCAGTCAACCTGGTCACCCTTGAGTCTCTCGCTCCTGAACCTCGCCAGTCACCGCCTCAAGCCCCCGAGTCTCGCCGGGCGCATCTCCAAGACCCTGAGCCACACCAAGTCTCTGCATCATGTCACGCCAAGTCTCTGCATCAGGTCACGCCAAGTCTCTGCATCACGCCGACCAAGCCAAAGCCGACCAAGCCAAAGCCGACCAAGCCAAAGCCGACCAAGCCAAAGCCGACCAAGCCAAAGCCGACCAAGCCAAAGCCGTCCACGCCAAAGCCGTCCACGCCAAAGCCGTCCACGCCAAAGCCGTCCACGCCAAAGCCGTCCACGCCAAAGCCGTCCACGCCAAGCCTGCCACGCCTCGTCATGTCTGCCACGCCTGCCACGCCAAGTCAGCCAAGCCTGCCACACCTGCCAAGCCTACCACGTTTCGCCAAGTCTGCCAAGCCTGTCACGCCAATTCTGCCACGTTTCGCCAAGTCTGCCAAGCCTGTCACGCCAATTCTGCCACGTTTCGCCAAGTCTGCCAAGCCTGTCACGCCAATTCTGCCACGTTTCGCCAAGTCTGCCAAGCCTGTCACGCCAATTCTGCCACGTTTCGCCAAGTCTGCCAAGCCTGTCACGCCAATTCTGCCACGTTTCGCCAAGTCTGCCAAGCCTGTCACGCCAATTCTGCCACGTTTGCCAAGCCTGCCACGCCTCGTCAAGTCTGCCAAGCTTGCCACGCCACGTCTGCTACGCCTCGTCAAGTCTGCCAAGCTTGCCACGCCACGTCAAGTCCGCCCGCGGACTCTTCTATCGGGAACATCCTGAACGGCCCCTTGTCTGGCTTCATGGTCGCCCTCCTGGACTGCCCTTTTGTCTGGGACGGAGGGGTGGGCCGTGTTCCCACCTCCGTGCCCCCTTCCGCCCGCCCTTGTTTTTGGACTCTATGGGTCGGATGGCCGTCAGGAGCCGGCCATTGAGGGGGGGGTACTGTCACGCCGCCACCTGCGTGACAGGCCATGCTTTTATTTTGTTATCCATGTTTCCTGTATTATTGTGAAAATCCTTACTCTCCTATCACTCCAGGTCACTTACCCTTCCTGCCGCTCCATAATCACCGGTCCCCGCCCATGATTACGAACACCTGCCACCAATCAGACTGACAATAAAAGCCACCCACATTCTACCCTCAGTGCCGAAGTGTCACAGTCAGTGCATGGAAGCGTCCCACAGTCCTCGAGTCCTTGTTCCTGTTGCCTTGTTGTTTTGCCTTATTTTTGTGCCTTATTCTCCACAGCGGAGCGCCCTTAGTTACCCCTTGTGCCTTGAGCCTTGTTTCCTCCCTAGCGGAGCGCCTTTTGTTGTCCCCTGTACCTTTTGCCTGTTTTTTCCTCCCCAGTGGAGCGTTTTTAGTTCTCCACTTTTTGATTCCCCTTTCTACTCTCAAGTTGAGAGTAGACAGCTGTTGGCCGGAAATAAACCTGCTGCCTTTGTGGCCTACCTTTATCCTGCGTCTGAGTCCTACCTCTCCTCGTCGTGTCACAAATAAAATCGACAAAAAAACAAAAACAAAAAATCAGCCAGTTTTTGCAAATTTTTCTCTGTGTTGTAAAGTTAAACAAATACAAAGTAATATAGATACATTTTCTGCCTTTAGTTCACATCTTTAATGTTGTGTTAATAACTCGAAAAAATTGATATATTTTTAAATCATCTATCTGTCTGTCTATCTATCAATCGATCTATCTATCTTGCTAGCAAGCTATCTAGCTAGTAGGGATGTAACGATATCCAAACATCACAATACGATATCACGATATGAAGGCATACGATAATTATCACGAGATTGTGGGGGCGTTGGCGATATTTAAAAAATATCACAATATTGTAAAAAAAAAAAAAGAAGAAGAGCTCATACTAAAAAAAAAAGCACAATATTGTGCTTTTGTACATAACAGCAATGCATATAAACCACCTACAATCGCTAATAACAATAGTGAGGCACTTACTTGCTAATGCAAGCACACATTGATCGCTTCACAAGCAAATTTGGTTCCTTCATCTGACAATTAGCATAGATTTTAAACATAGAAGGCCAAGCCATCCCTAATGAAAATTAAATTGCACTAATAAACTGATCACTAGAGGGTGCTAGAACTGCACAAATGGAAATCAACCTGACTTTTTTAACATATGTGTTCCTTTTAAATATTATGAACATGACGACGCGATATTGTGGCAGTTTTAATATCACAATATCACGATATTGCCCTTATCGTGGCATCCCTACTAGCTAGCTAGCTATCTTCTTGCTGATTAATTAGCGCATTCATATGTTATTGTAAATTTATTCTGCCATTGGCTCCCCAAAGAAATAAAATAAAAAGGTCCAAATTCCTCAGGCCCTAATTTCTAAATTGCGGCTTTTCACCAGGCGTGTGGCTGGAGGGCTCGGACGGAACGGACATCAACGCGCTGTGTCGCTCCCACAGCGAGAGCGTGGTGGCCGTGGCCGACGACTTCTGCAAAGTCCATCTCTTCCAGTACCCTTGTCCCAAACCCAAGGTACGGCGCCGCGCTCTGTTTTGCTGAAGCAAATATTATTCTACCACGCCTCCAAAACGTTCAAGGCAAAACCTGTTTTGGAGTTTACATAAGTGCGTGAGAGCGTGACCAGCTTCACTTCATCCTTGCTTTCAGTTCGAATTTTCCTCCCATTTTCTTTCATTTGATTCGAACTGCTGCTTTTGCTGTAAAAATAAATGAATACATAAATAAATAAACAAGCCTCCTGTATTTCGAGAGGTTGTGTTTCACATTTCTTGTATTCTGTGTCTTTCTCCCACTCCAGGCGCCAAGCCACAGGTACGAGGGCCACGGCAGCCACGTCACCAATGTGCGCTTCACCCACAACGACTCCTACCTGCTCTCCATGGGCGGCAAGGACACCTGCATCCTCCAGTGGCGGGTGGTCCGAGGCGGCGGCGCCGCAGCCAGCTGTCCGGAACCCGCCTCCACCAGCCAGTAACTGGCGACGACAGAAAGAGGGTCTACATGAAGTATGGACAGGTGACAGACTTTACAGGATTGGATTGGATTTTTGTCTTCCAGATGCAAAATGTGACTTCTGTTGCTGTGATATTCGGATAAACATTCCGTTGTTTACTGGCGTCGTTTGTGGCGCGTGACACTGAAAATACTCTGGAGTTACAGTGGTACCTTGACCTACAAACTCAATTTGTTTTGTGACCCAAAAAGTTTGAGAACCCCCTGCTTTAAACAATATACTATTTGCTATCAGTGAACCTGCCGCGAACACACTGACAAAAGAAACCAACATTACCTTCAAATGGCTCATTGTGCATTTGTGTATACATTCCAAAAAAATACAATGAATTCAGTGACCTTGCATCCATTTTCTGTATTGCTTGTCCTCATTCGGGTCTCAGGTGAGTTGAGCCCTATCCCAGCTGACTTTGGGCGAAAACCCTTGAAGGGACATACAATTTCCAAACAACCGTCCACATTCACATTCACGTATATGGACAATTTAGAGGCTCCTAATATGTTTCGTTTTTGGAATGTGGGAGGAGTAAGTCCACATTGCGGACATGCAAACAGAAACAGGAAAAACTGAGCCAAAGTTGGACTATTCAGTTGAATGTCGGTAGGGGGCGGCCTTGCTCTGCAAGTGGTGGCGTGTTTGTCAACTTGAACACATTTTTGTTTTCTAAGCTTTAGGCCTTTTTCATTTTTTCAGCTTGCTCGTTGCCATTTTTGACCACATACAGACAGTCTGTAATTTTCGAGATTTCTTTTTTTGACCCTTTCTTCTTTTGCTGCATTTTTTTTAAACATCAGTTTTATTATTTAATTTTTTTAACGCTTCAATTCTTTTTTTTTTTTTTTTTTTGCATAATATCCAACCTCAAATGAAATTGTATATATGTATTCTCAGTACAAATTCTTAAATTAAAATTGTAAGCTTGAACGTGTCATGCCTTCATCATTATAAACTTATTGTCACAAATAAAAAATAAATGTACCAATGTGCTTGCTGATGTTGTTTCTTCCTTATGTATGTATACTTTCTCAGGCATGATAATACACTGGACTCCTGCTCTTGGATTTGCTTTTTATCTTCAAATATAATTTAGGCAATTATGATATTACGCATTTTGCTCCTTTGTAGTGCAGTAGGAGTGGACAGACTACTGCACAAAGTCGTTCCTTTGTCTAAAAATTTAGGTGAATTTTGGTAAGACAACATTTAAAAAGAAATAAAAACTACCAATTTCAGGTGTTGATGTCAGGTGTACAGGATAAAAGTTTTTTTTATGTAGTTTTCATGGGTTTCAATTGGCTAAAGGTGGTGACGATAGAGAATTTGGTGTAAGTACAAATAGTATGATATTGATCTATTTAATTAGTTTTTTTTTGGGGGGGGGGGTCAAAAATTTGAAATATTAAAATTTATTGCCGCCAGCCCGCCAGTACTCTTTCCGTCTGTCAAAACTGCCTGGTCAGAGTGACGTTTCCGAAGATTGCCGAACGTTTACGAAGATGACGGCTGCGTGTAAACCGAGTGGAAGTGAAGGAGAAGAAGAAGAAGAAGAAGAGTAGGATGAAGCTACGCTGAGCGTAGGATGGGAGGAAGAGTGGAGGGAGAGACGTGTGAATGAGCGAGTGAGGGGGGAGGAGGAGAAGATTGTCGCGAGGGAGCGAATTCAAGACCAATGTTTTGGGGGAGCGTATCGTGACGGAAACTTTCAACTTTTTTTTTTTTTTTTTTTTTTTTTAACCGCAACTCACTCGGCTTGTTGTGCCCTGGAGCCGGCCGGCTTTGTCTCACGACGCGGGCGTCTATAAATGGACTAAAAACAGAGCCCCGCAGTCGACCTCTTCGCATTTACCCTGGAGTTCATTGCTAAAGAATGGCGGCCAACATGTATCGAGTGGGAGGTAAGTTGCCTTATTTCCCCCTTTTTTTTTTAACCCCCCTCTCCACCTCCTCCTTCAAGCGTGGTTGTTCCTACGGGCTGCACGTTAGCTTAGCCACACGCTAGCTGTCTGTGAGTTAGCCGCTAATCCCACCTAGCTCTTGCTAGCTAACCGTGCGTACGTTTACTTTTCAATTCCAGTCAACTATTTAAGTCATGTAGCGCATTAACTACAAGTTTATACACTGCTTTTGTTATAATAGTTCCACCCGAGGGGCAATTTTACACCCCCTAAAGTGCGCATAAGTGTTGAAAAAGGTCAACTTTAAGATTCGTTACGTTGTCCGCCAATAAAGTTATCGGGAAGCTCCTAGTCTTTCTCCCTCGGTTTATAACATTAAATTCGGCGTAGGAGCACAACCGTTTGTCGCACTTTTATTTAAAGGCAACATCGAGCCTGAAGTAGACTCTTTGCACACGATGCTATTTAGCATTAGCTTCGCGTTGAGAATACCCGGTAGGCAAACCAGAGGCGGGTTAGTTTTTTTTGACAGTGGGTTTTGTTTACACATGACTGTCGTTTTTCATTAAAAAAAACAAAACTTTATAGTGAAAATTTGCAACCAGATGGGGGTAGAGCACTACTTTTGTCAACATGAAACTCCTAACAGATTTCAACATAGTTCCTCAGTACCAAAGTGAATTCGCTCATGCCGAACTGAGAAAATGCAGCGTTCACTGTTGCCAAAACAAGTTTTTGCTTTAGTGTACTTGTGGTTATGCATCTCACAGTTAGAACGTGAATGATAGTTTGTCATATGTGCCCTGGCGATCAGTCCAGAGTGTATCCCACCTCTCCCCTCCAAAGTCGCCTGGGACAGGCTCCAGCATCACCTGCGACCGCACTCTAAACCAGACCAGTAAATAAAATCACTATAAAGTATATCTCCTAAGATTATTCAGGAAAATTAAATGCTCGTCCACAAAAACGACCTGGTAAGAAGAAATACCTTGACAAAGAGAAAGCATAGTTTTGTCTTGGTTCAAGATATTTCACCTTGGTTAGTTTTTGGATTATATTAGGCGCGATCGATGAGAATTTTTATGAGGCGCATGCAAATGCCAATATTTTGTAGAATAAAATTCTGATAACCAATTGGCTGATTGATTTAAAATATATGTAAATTACGAAATAACACCTTTTTTTGGGCCCTTATTGCTTACAACAACAAAGAAAATAATTACAGCCAGAACATTTGACTTTTTTTTTTTTTTTTTTTAAGCCAAAGGCTAACGATAGCTCTGGGTAACTAACCTCCCACATGTTTATGGCTATTTACGATTAATGCCAACAAAACATTGAAATTATGAGGTAATATAAAGTCATTATTATCCTGCTTGACAGGAACAATGTCCAAAAACTTCGGTTTTGCTAATCAGTCAAAGTAAGTGAGGCGACTCTTTTTCTGACTTCTGTGGCAGCAGACAGCGGCGTTTATTCCCTTTTGTTTTGGGGCAAAATTGCATGGTGAGGGAATGAATTTACCCTTCACGAGAAATGTAAAGCCCCTCTGCTTGCTTCGAAAAGAAATATTGGCGTCCTGAAAATACCTGGCCGAGAAATCACAATGAAGATCTGACAACTTTGCCATTACTGTGAATGCGCTTTAGCTCATCTTGACCGGTAAATGTCTGAGGGGGCTGCTTTTCGCATTCAGTGGGTGGGGAGGGGCTTGCCACGGTAAGGTCAATTAAATTGACCAGGCCCGACATCAGATTTTTTATTTAGTTTTTTTCTCAATTGGAAATGGGACATTAATGAACATTTCAATCATGACATGTAAAATGTAAAAACACTATTCTCACAGTCAGTCGCAAGGTTGATTTGTATAGTTTTTTTTGTGATTCTTCATACTAACGTTTTCATTGTAGCGTCATCATTTTCTCTGCTTCCGTTTGTGTAAGTTTCTGTTGCTATTCCAATTTGCCTCTTGTAGATATGACAACCACGTGCAAAATTAGCAAGTGTGCCTTCTGGGCATCTCTGAATGCTGGTGGGTTTCATAATTTTCCCTCCATTTCAGTTGTCTCAAACACAACATCTCAATAAAAAACCCTTGTATTTATGCAACACAACATGGTGATGTTTGAAAGCCATCCCTCGTGTCCACCTGATTCGTGGTGCTATTAAATTTTGTCTGCATGTGGACTGTATGGAAGCTTGCCAGCTCGCCATGGCAACGGTGTAGATGCACTTCTACACTTGTCGATTTAATCCCTTGTTGGATTTTTCTCCTTCCAGATTATGTGTACTTCGAGAACTCCTCCAGCAACCCGTACCTGATCCGCAGGATAGAAGAACTCAACAAGGTGCGGCATTCCACCCCCCCGGTTTGACCTTGTGGCAACGTGGACCGCTCTCTTGTGTGTCGTAGTGACCCAACACTGGCACAGGAGATTCCTTATGTAACACCCTAACGGCAGCAGCAGATTTTTAGCCAGTCAAAGATGAAGGAGCATCCTTTATGTAACACTCTTACACTGGAGTGCCTAATGGATGCTTTTTGCTTTGGCCATGATGCAATATGGATTGCAGGAATCACACAAGCTTTTATTGAGCCAAGGCACACATTTTACACATCACCAAACAAAAACGTTGCCAAAAAATATGATCGGTGAAATCACAATTTCAGTTTGGTCGCAAATTTGCTATGTGTGAAATGTGGGCATCTTTTGATGACTATATGAATTGCAACGTGCGTACGCAGGTTAATTGTCTTTCCTCCCATCTAGTGGAAGAACATTATGATTTTATCATTCTGCCTGTCACACTATGTCGCTGACCTAAATAGATAAACAAAGATACATTTGTCCACCCGTCCATTTTCTTGACCGCTTATTCCTCACAAGGGTAGATGCATTTTTGTATGTAAGATAATATATTTCATTAATATAGTCAGGGTTGGACTTAAGCGGTGCGCTGGTGCACATGAGGACAAGAAATTGAATATTGGGCTCCACTTCAAGTCTCCTCATAGCCCAGACCTGCCACAATTAGAAACACGTTTGCTTCCAATTGTCAATTCTAAAATAGAGCTCAGTAAGGCATTTAGTGTTACTTGCATTTATTTACAAGTTGACCGTCGTGGTGCGTTGTATAATATCCTATAAACAACCGTCGTGGCAGCTGTCTTGACTCTATCTCCCCGTTAACGGCTGCATTCACTGTGAGACGGTGGCCGAATGTGCACAGAAGGGCCAGAAGTGAGATGGTTATCTCTGACAATCTGTGTAATTTTTATATTTTGAAAAGAACTTCTAAAAAGTTTGCTCGTGTGATGGCTGATAGGCAAGTTTTTGTGTTTTGCGCAGACGGCCAATGGGAACGTGGAGGCCAAGGTGGTGTGTCTCTTCAGGAGACGAGACATCTCGGGCAACCTCAACACTCTCGCCGACAGCAACGCAAGTAAGTGACACACAAGAGTCTGTGAAAATGCTGAGTCTGGTTGAAATGTCCACTCCAACCTGAATACAACACGCTGATCATTTTGAAAATCAGATGATGGCTCCCGAAGAAATGTAGTTGTTTTTTTGTTTTTTTCCCCCCCTTTGGTGATATCGTCTATAGAAAATCTGGTCCAAAGATGCCTTCAAATAAGATTTAAGCATTGTATCTTTATTTCTCAGCATATATCCTCATGCCTTTCCTTTTATCTGCTTTTCAGGGAAGCCCTACTCTTCTTTTGTCTCGTGCGCGATATAAGCAACTATGCCCGGCGCCGCTTATGACATGCAGCCCACTGGAGTCTGATCGCATTCACTCATTAGCAAGCCCCCACTCCCTCCCTCCCTCCTGGATGCACTGCCTCAGACAAAGACGTGCCCACCTCAAAAATAGAGGTGCTGCAGTTAGCCCACCCTACTGTATGCCGGTCACATGAGGACACTGTCGACAATGTCCGTCTTAAAATTCCAAATTTGGATCCTCATTTGGGTCTGTCGCGCTAGTCAAGGTGCCCGTCCTGAAGAAATGATCAGACTATTGCTTCCTATATGCTCCTCCACACACAAATGGAACAAAAGGCCCTTCATGTGTCCCCCCAGTGGCACGGCACCTAAAGTGTTAATTCTGGATAGTGTTGTGTTTTCTTTTAGTGGAAAAAACAAGATGGTGTGTGTTGCTCTACGTGACTGCGTGTCGCGAGTTGGGATACATGTTGGGGGGTGAAAGGGGGATGGGCGCCTCAGGTTTGGTACACAGGGTTTCCTACATTGTTTGGCAGGGACAGCCGGACAGGCGGGGGGGCGTGGGGAGAGAGGGTTGAGAGGTTAACAGAAAAGGGGTGTAGCCGGAGGTTGCATCCCTCCCCCAATGTGTGTGCGCGAGGCCTCGCTCGCTCGCTCACTTGCCCCTCGCTGACAGGGTTTCCTGTGGCAGAGCGCAGGGGCGGAGTCCTTCCAGAGATGGAGCGATAATGGTGCCGCCCCCTTTGGTTTGCAACAAATTGCTTGGGCCGCCGGAAAATTAGGAATGCATAATCTAATCGTGTTGCCAAATAAACACGTGCATTAATATGTCCCTAAAAGATTCACTGTAGACATCTCTCATGGCAGAGGTGATAAAAGTACTCGTACTCTGGACTAGAATTTAGATACTGTGTAAAAAAAAAAAAAAAAACACTCCATAAACGTGACTCCTTCAGTAAAAAATAAAAAGGTACAAAACTTTGAAGTGAATTTTTGCTGTAACTGTTGCTCGAAAGTCATTTCACAATCATATTTGATTGTCATATTGTCGTGACGTGCAGGAGAATTCGAGGAGGAGTCCAAGCAGCCGGCGCTGGCCGAACCACAGAAACACCAGCTCAAACACAGGGAACTCTTCCTCTCGCGACAGTTTGAATCCCTGCCCGCCACTCACATCAGGTAAACACGAGCTACTACTGCATTTTCAACAAATCCATGTTTCCAGTGAAGCTCACTTGAAGCAAGAAATGTATAATTGTTTGCATGTGTTCAGTCGTGCTACTCACTGTCTCCCTAGGGGGAAATGTAATGTCACCCTCCTCAATGAAACGGATATCTTGGCTGGATATTTGGAGAAAGAGGTAAGAGGTTTGAGTTCTTTGGCTTCATTTGACACTTCAACTATATGTTTTGTTTTATTGTTGTTGTTGTTTTTTTTTGTTTTTTTCTAACAGTGAAATGATCAATTTTTTCTTTCTATTTATGGTAAATCACTGACCAAATTGTACAATATGTAGCACTTTGCATCGTTATCAGTAAATGGGTTAGACATATAACATAGAGTTGTAAACTTACTAAACACTTGTACTTGTGGTCTTTTAAGTATTCACAACAACAACTTGACAAAAGCATAAAATAGTAAGTCATAAGTCAGATTGCAACAATAATGCAAATCAAATAAATCTGTTGCTTTCTAACTTCAGCATTTCATGTTTCATGAATGATATATAAACTTTGTGGGCTGCACTTCAACACTGAACTTGCATAGACACTACTGTAAACAACATATGAAACATATTTGGAAAATAAAGCCTACGAATTAACACAAATGAAGCTTTTTTTGCTTTGTGAATTGAAAATTGCTTTCTACTACATTGCTAAGTTGATGTGAATTTGATTAATTGATCCGCTCTAGTTATCAGCATCCTTGAGAGAATATATAAAAAAAAACAGTATCATTTCATTGTTCTCCTCAGGACTGCTTCTTCTATTCGTTGGTGTTCGACCCGGTCCAGAAGACCCTTTTGGCTGACCAGGGAGAGATCCGGGTGGGCTCCAAGTACCAGGCAGATGTCCCTGAAAAGCTCATAGAGGGTGAGGAACGAAATGCAACGGCACCCCTGTCCTCAGCTGACACCAGTGCCTCTTTTTGTCTCAGGTGAATTGGACAATCGGATCCAGGAGAAGCTGGAGACCAAGGTGTGGGATCCCGACAACCAACTCAAAGACCCCCAGATTGACCAGTTCCTGGTGGTCGCGAGGTAACAACCCGGCCACTAATCCCCATCCCAAAAATCTTAACAACAAAAATTCCTTAAGCACTAATGGATGTACTTTTATGAAGACTTGATGAAGCTTTACGACACACTTTTCACAGAGCTGTCGGGACATTCGCTCGCGCCCTGGACTGCAGCAGCTCCATCCGCCAGCCCAGCCTGCACATGAGCGCGGCAGCGGCCTCGCGAGACATCACGCTGGTGAGACATCCGCTCAGCGATCTTCAATAACCTCCTCCTCACTCTTGTGCGTCTTCTGTGTGCAGTTTCACGCCATGGACACGCTGCAAAAGAACAATTACGACCTGGCCAAAGCCATGTCCACCCTGGTGCCCCAGGGAGGTCCCGTGCTCTGTCGCGACGAGATGGAGGAGTGGAGCGCCTCCGAGGCCATGTTGTTTGAAGAAGCGCTAGAGAAATACGGCAAAGACTTCAATGACATCCGTCAGGACTTTGTAAGCGGATGGGCTGAACGATTTTGAAAAATAATTGTGGATAATACATAAATAAATAAATCCTTGACATTTAATTTGGAATTGTTTTCGTGCAGCTCCCTTGGAAGTCTTTAGCCAGCGTGGTCCAGTTTTACTACATGTGGAAGACTACAGACCGCTACATCCAGCAGGTAAACACCCTTTCACAATTTTGTGCTCACATTATACATTTTTTCCCCCCCATTGATGCCATTGATCTCTGGTAATCCTCTAAAGAAACGACTAAAGGCAGCAGAGGCGGACAGTAAGCTGAAGCAGGTCTACATCCCCACCTAGTGAGTATTACAAGTAGTGCTGTCATTACCGACTTTTTTTTTTTTTTTTTTTTTTCTTTTAAGTCCACTAAGGTTGATCTTAGTTGAATTTAGTGGATATAAATAATCATTGTTACTTATCTTCTGCACATATTACACAAACGCCAACAAAATTAGCCTATGCTAAACGATTAACATTCGCAATGAGCATTAGCCCTGTCAAATCACTCTATCATCAATCATAGTCAAATCACTTACTTATTGTGCTTTGCCTGAAAATCACTTTATAATCTAGCATAATGAAAAATCAATTTTGATGACAATATTAGTGCACTTAAATAGCGCTCCATCTTTATAATATGTTTACTAAGCCTGACGTAGTTGCTTGTTTTGTTCAAACATATTGAGTTGTCGAAACCTACAATGGCCATTGATGCAGCATACTAACGGTACTGTACACGCACAGACAGGTTTTTCAAATAAGTTAGGTTATGCTCCAAGATCCCGTCCCGTCACTCTAGTTCCATCCCATTAAAATCCATAAACGCCCGAACTGAGTTTCGTTTCTACCGCCAGCGTCCATTCCGAAATTCTGTCTGTTGTTAAGCACATTGTGTCAGTGTGCCTTGGTAATAATAGTCCATTATTTTCTGTAATGCAATTAAATAAGCAAAAATTGATTCATTCTGGATTCATTACAAATCAACTGAAATATTGCAAGCATTTTATTGTTTTAATATTGCTGCATTTTAATTTTCTTGGTCTGAGGAAATATTCAAATATTTTGAGATAGGATATTTGAGTTTTCTTAAGCTGTAAGCCATAATCAGCAATATAATATCACAATATTCTAATTTTCTAAGACAATCCTGTAATAGTCCTTACTGAATGGCCTCGCTTACATGCTACTTAGAGTGAGGAGGGGGGGAAAAAACAAACAAACAAAAAACAACTCGGCTGAAGTGCCATATGCGGAAGAGTCTTGCTCTGTGTTTACCGCTTCCTGTTGCTGATGCACGTAGGGCCACCCGCCTCTTACGTGTGTCTGGCCAGCAGCAATAAATTCATTAAAGCTCTTATTTATTTAGTGATTTTGACGCGGATTGTTTTGTTTCAAACATGACATGAAGCGATGTTAATTTTCTCCCTTTTCAGTCTAAAGAGACGACAAACAAACTAAAAAGTATCTTAGTTAGTAGTGGTAAATGACGGTTGGAGTCCGTTAGCAATAAGCGTTCGTGCGGAACACGAAATATTGGTTCCCAGCAACTTCCAGGTGCCGCGAATATGTTTTTTAAAATTATTCAAATAGCTTCGACACATGCATTTTTGCGTCGACCATTTTTTGTGGTCGACCCAGTCGACTTTTATTCCCACCCCTAAATACAAGTTACTGACTGCATCATCATTGGAGAAACGCTCCAAGTAACTTTTGTGGTGCCGCCTTCCAAACAGCACCAAACCCAACCCCAATCAGATCATGGCGCCAGGCAGCAAGCCTGGCATGAACGGGGCCCCAGGCTTCCAGAAAGGACTCAACTGCGAGAGTTGTCACAGTGAGTAGTGAAGTCAGGCCAAAGGTCCCACATTTGCGTCTTTGTTTCTGAGTTTCAATTAATGGCTGTGTGGACTCAACCTAGCGGCCCAGTCGCCTCAGTGGTATGCCTGGGGGCCCCCCAACATGCAATGCCGACTATGCGCCTCCTGCTGGATCTACTGGAAAAAGTATGGCGGCCTAAAGACCCCGACGCAACTTGAGGGCGCTGCAAGAACTGGCTCTGTACGTCTCCGTCCTCAGTTTCTTCCAACATCCGTGAATCTTTTGGTTGAATAGTCTAACTCGACTTTTCAGGAATCAGGGCCCCGAGGCCACATGACCCGCCAGGAGGTCCAGGGCCTGTCGCCGTTCACTCGCAACGAGGGTCGCGCCAAGCTGCTGGCAAAGAACCGCCAGACGTTCATCCTGCAGACCACCAAGCTGACCCGCGTGGCCCGGCGGGTCTGCCAGGACATCCTGCAGCCCCGGCGGGCGGCGCGCCGGCCGTACGCCTCCATCAACGCCAACGCCGTCAAGGCCGAGTGTATGTATATGTACAAATTTGCGATACTGCAAATTTTGGTATCGATACGATACCAAGTAAATACAGGGCCAGGATCGCCGATATCCATACTTTTTGAAAGAAAAAATAATAATTCTTGCTTATTCGCAATCAAATTTCAACCTTTAAAGGGATACTTGACTTATTTAGCCATTTTTGGCAGTCAGACATTAATATTTTACCTATAATAAATTTGATACTTTAGTTATTTTTTCATGTACAAGTAGTACCTTTAAAAACAAATTTTGCAAATTGCTGTCGACTGAAAATGACATCACTGGGGCTCAGGGAACCAATCACAGCTCAGCTTGTGAATGCCAGATGATCAAAACTAGAAAACAGGTGAGCTGTGATTGGTTACCTGAGCCTTTGTGATGTCATTTTCAGTCAACAGCAAGTTGCAAAATGTGTTTTTAAAGGTCTTAATTGTACGTGAAAAATAAAGTTCAAATTAATTACAAACAAAACATTTCTTAGAAACATGCCAACCATGACTAAATATTTTTTTAACATTCTTAAACAAAGTCCACAAAGTGATCATATGAAAAGAAATTTAAGCAAATACTTTATCATATACTGTTCAAAAACTACAAATACAAAAATGTACTAAAAATGCTGCCTTCAACACTTCTTTTTCAACCTAAATAAACAAGATGTTAGCGATTATCATGCAACAACAACTATAAAACATACCAAAAAAAAGTATTTTTCAATTACAATACTATATGTTCATGCAATCTACTACAAAGATGAGATACGAAGTCACGTGATGGCACACGATCAAAACACACCACTGTGACATACCCGTTATCTGTTTGACCAAAACGCAGCAGTGCATAAAAGAGCCAAACTGAAACTTATCTACTAGATCGATATTTTAGTGCCAGTATCGAAGGTTCTGCTCTCCTCAGGTATGATCCGGTTGCCCAAAGTGACAAAAACCCCTCTGAAGAGCAAGCTGGTGCCCCGACCGTCGTTGGCCAACATCGTGAAGGACTTGGGTAAGAGTGTGCGACATAGCTGGCTTCAAAATAAAATCTCCTCATTTTATGTAGTATTTATTTTTCTTCTATGTTCTGCGCAGCCATCTCTGCTCCTCTCAAGCTGAAGGCATCCAGAGGGCCCCCGACGCCCATCAACAGGAATCAGGCCAGCCAGCCTCGGGCGGGCCAAGGCCTGCTGGGAAAGAGGGGCTTCGACAGCGTGAGTGTCCTCGCGCGGTCGCAGATGATACATCCTGAAATTCCGCTAAAACGGCGCATTGCTTTGGTAAGGCCACGGGAATGCCCTACTCGGCCAACGGGAGGTCGTACACTTCGGGCATGAGGACCACCTCGCAGTCTGTCATCAAGCGCCAGAAGGTCAGCCAGGGAGAAGCCCCCAACCCTGTTGTGTTCGTGGCCACCAAGGACACCAGGTACTACGGATCCGGAATGTATTTACAGTAGGGGTGTGCTAAAATAAAAATAAAAATTAAAAAAAGGCGTATCGTGACACATATCGTATCGTGAGGTTGTTGGCAATACCCAGCCCTAATTTACTTCACTGTTTCAACACTTCATGTGTAGCAGCCTAAAGCGCCGTGAATACTTGACAAATTTTTTTTTTTCCCCCACGTAGGGCTCTAAGGAAACATCTGACTCAATCAGAGATGCGCCGGGCCGCTCGTAAACCTCACCTTCCAGTCCGGATCAAGCTGCCGCCACCCCCTCGCCCCCTGGCCATGCCCCTGCTCCCCTCCAGCACCAGCGAGCCCATCGTCCTTGAGGACTGAATGAGGGAGGGGGGCTTCTTTTACCAGTACGCGGTCTGTGTCCGTACCTTTCGTCTTTGTCTGTTGTCCCCCACCAAGGATTTTTTACCAACATTCACACAACAGCTCAGGCTTTGTCTGATTTTATTCCAGGTCCTGAATTATTTTTTAACGCCGTCGGCTTTCAAATGTGTAATTTAAAATCTAAAATTTAAAGGATATTTTCTTTCCTCCTTGCTGAAAAATTTTTGGACGATGAAGCACACCGCGTGTGAATGTGTGCGTCGTTGCTGTATGTGCCCAAAATTGAGGAGTGAAGCTTTAAATAAGTCACACTTTTACTAAAGTTCTGCACCTTGACCATTTTTATTAACATCGCAAATACAAGGCAAGCACAAAACAACTTACATGCTACTTAAAATGATTCCCAAAACAAACCAAAAAAAGGCCAAATATCCCAATAATTGCATTCTCCTATGTTGTCCATTACAAAATCATGAAGCCCAACTGTAGAATTAAACAAGCTTGTTTTGTGCTTGCTTGATCAGTGCTGCCACTATATTGATTAGGACCCTCAACTCTCATTAACTTTTATATTTTAACACCCACAATACATTTTTAAGAAAACAAATTCGATAATCATAATTCCTGAGTTGCACAGTGCTTGGATGGAATGTTTCTTCCAAGCAAGTTTGGTCCCAATGTGGGCTTTAGCTTTCTCTTAAAAAAGGAAAATAAATTGTAGTATTTGTAGCAAATACTAGTCCGTGTAAAAAGAAAAGTGGATAGCTGCATTATCGGAAATGTTTTTTTTCCACAAATTGAAGTGCATCACTGAGCTCTGTTATGGAAAATGCAGGGGAAACATGGCTCTACTTCATTGGGTAGGTGGGCCGATTATGTGACCATTCAAAAAAGTGGGGGCTGGGTACTGACTTTTATATGGGTAGCCGGAGACAAATGCAATTTTTTTTTTTTTTTTTTTTTTTTTTTATTCCAGTGTCTCTGTATCCTGTAATGTCTCTTGATAAGAAAAGAAATAAAGTTTTGTTTTGTTTTTTTCTTTGTGGTCAAGCAGTTCTAGATTTTTTCTCGCCCCCTTGCTTCAGTGCAGTTTGATGTGGTGGAGTCCCTTAAAAGTTGTCGTGATTGCCTTATTCCTTTAATTTCCTCTTTCATTTTTTTATATATTCTTGTTTCTGCCTTCTTCATTGTTATTTCTTTCCTTGGTGCCTTTCATACTACCCTTGTATTCCTTTCTAACTTCCTTCCTCCCTTGATTTAAAAAAATATACCAACTTTTGGCCAATCCTGTGCATTCAGAAACGCTTCAGTGACATTCACACAGGCATGGTTCCAGGTTGTTGTTTTTTTTTTTTTTTTTTTTTTTTTACATAGGGGGTCTGAGAAAATTTTTTTATAAATATATTTTTAGAATATCGAATAAACTGCTGGAGTTGCTATGGCGCTACACAGATTATTTATGGGGCTATAGCACCCCCCAGCCCCAGTGTAGCGAAATCAATATTGGCATTCTGGCCAATCCCAAAAAGGACATTTTGCAGTTAAAAAAAAAAAAAAAAAAAAAAAAGTAATTACCTTATATTGTCTTATGCGTGAGTCACTGGTTAAAAAAAACGAAATTGAAATTAAAACGGAGCATGAATCGTCGACCAGGTGTATTGGTCCACCTCCATCACGTGACCCTCGCGCACACCAGATACTAATTCGGACAACCGCGGGTGAGCCCTTTATTTGGGTTTTCAGAAACCGAGCAGAGTTTACCTTTTTCTCGCTCTGTAACAGAAGAAAGTTGACATTTTCGTGTCCATGCCGGTCTTACTAATGTAGACAACGCCATTTTGTTTTTAAAAGGTCCTTAAATCTGTCGTCTCCTGTGCTAAATTAATATTGGGGTCACATCACCAATTAACAGCAAGTTGTCAAACATCTACGCACGCAGAAATGATCGAGGTAAGTCATTCCAAAACTTTTTATCTTAAGAACTATGACAAAAAGCGCAGTATTTCGGTGAATCGCAAATGTATATTACAAGTCGGAAAACATGTAAAAAATGGAAACTTTTTCAATTATTATTCAGTGAAATTTGTTAATTTATTAGTGCAGTGGTTTTAAATCGTTGATCATTTGATACTTTTTCTTTTTAATATACATTTACCTACTTACTACATCAGCTAATAAATTTATACTTTCTAAGGCTTACATTTGATTTGTGCAGCGTGCACGTCTTGGCCACCAGGATGCAGTATAATACATTCATGCATACAATATATAAAGAAGAGTTTCACAACTGAGTAATCTGCAGTAATGGTTGTGTTTCAAAGAATGTGACACTTGTGTCTGCATGCTTTACTGACATTTGTGTTAAAATAAAAGTTGCATAAAGATTTAGAACTACAGTGATAGTGATGCTAGTTTGGTTAGCCCATCTATGGCATTCTGCATTGCGTGTTAGCTTTGAGCGAGCCCACCTGACTCTGACCCTTTTTTTTTCTGCAGGAAAGCAGTGACTTGCTCATTCCTGATCACCACGATGAGGAGCTGGTAGCCAACCTGCTCTCCAGCAAAGAGACGAAGAGTGTTGAAGGTGACGATGCCAGCCGTTCCCTGGTCGATGCCCTCCTGCCAGTTTTAGACCCCCCCTCGCCCCAACTCCCGTGCTCCACCCGCTACAAGACAGAACTGTGCGTCCGCTACGCCTCCACGGGTTGCTGCAAATACGCCGAGAGCTGCACTTTCGCCCACGGCCTGCGTGACCTCCACGTGCCCTTCCGCCACCCCAAGTACAAGACGGAGCTGTGCCGCAGCTACCACGAGGCGGGCTACTGCTACTACGGCAGCCGGTGCCTCTTCGTCCACGGCGCCGCCGAGCAGCGCCCCGTGCCGCGGCGCGTCCGACTCCGCCGCACTATTCCCTGCCGCACCTACAGCAATTTCGGCTTCTGTCCCTACGGCACGCGCTGCAACTTCCTGCACGCGGAGGAGGTGAGCAAGCCCCAGATAAGCGTCTGCAACACCTTCAACTCTTTCGGCTTCTGTGTGTTCGGCACGCGATGCCGCTTCCGGCACGTTGTCCCAATAGGGGCGCAAAGCGTCAAGACCGGCCCGAGCAGTGCGGGTCCGGTGTCGCCCACGTTGGAGTCCCCGTCAGAGTCGCCCTCCACCTCCCCACAAGCCCACAACGCATTCAACTTCTCCAGCCAGCACCTTGGTGACCTGCTGATGCATCTGGCCTTGCATCTGCAGCAGGCGGAGAGCAATAAGGACTGTGACGTGTGGGAACAATATCAGTCCTGAACACACACAAAAAACTTCTTCTTTTTTCCGTGTTTTTTCCGTTTTTTAAATTTTAAAACTATTTTTGAATACATTTTTATTTTTTTTTTAAGGTTGGTTATGTGGTTTTCAGGCTGCCATTCATCTATAGTTGGACTGTCATACTGAATTACAATGATTAAGTGTAATTTAATTTTTAACTCTTGTACAGACTGGGAGGAATGTATGGCTTGATGCAAATAAAATGGTTTTATTTTAATGTTTTGTTTTGATTTTTGTTTTTCCCTCTCCATCCACCCTCAATGCAAACGTTGTACAGCGCAGAGAACTCCGAATCTCCAGAGTTCTGTCTTGCCAGTTTTGGATATTTCCCTCCTCCAGCACACCTGATTATGATCCTGGATCATTGTCAGGCTTCTACAGAGCTTGAGATGTGGGTGACATCTAAAACAGACACGACAGCGGCTCTCGAGGACGAGGAGCAGAGTTTTCTACACTTGCTGCCGAAAATGTGATTAATGGATGGGTGTTTTTCACCACAAATCCAAGGATTGTACTTCATAGGCTACTACTTGCACCAAACCAGCCACAAAGTTCACAACTGAGACAAAATATATATTTGAATCTGAACTGGACCCAACGTTAAGTGCAGTCTTTTTGTTGTTGAAATTTGTGTGTATTCTACAGTAGTACGGAATGACGTTTCGACGTAACCGGATGTCATGCCTTTTACTTTGACGTTCACACACGCTTTCGCTCAAACTTTGTTTCGGTGGACGGTATTCTATTTTTAATTTTAACAAGGAAAATAAAACTGGTCGATAAACCCCCAGGAACGTGAGACGTAAACCTTCAATGGAATGAAATGATCGAATTTTGAAACCGGATTAGGTTTGTTTACTTCCTGTTCAATTGCGAACTTGACACTGTTGTGGCAAATGCTACATTTAGGGTTTGCAACGTCAACGTCCAAGAAAACAGTGATTCCACGTGAATTTTTTTCCCCTCGGTTTACATGCGTACAGTAAGTAAGTACAAATGTAGAATTGTTAGTAATTTGCATTGCTGAAAATGCTGAAAGATGTTACAGTTTAGTGGTGTCGGTTTTAAGCTAGCTTTCTGGTGTTAGCTACATATCGTCCACCAAACTCCGTTGGAAGAATGCTAGATTTCAGGAAGAAATGCTCATAACATCGACACGCAGTTGAGAAATTACACTTTATAAAGTTTGTCATATCTGATGCGGTTTTTTTTTTAAATTCGGAGTTGGATTTGACGGTTAAGCTTGTGTTCATTTCGAGAGACCACACCACCTTATTGCCCTATATCATTTTGCATAGCATATTTAAAAGATCCTACAGATCAAGATAAAATAAAGTATGATAAACCTTAAAAAAAAAAAAAAAATCTCAGTGGGTTGAGGAGCTAAACTTAACCTGTGTTTGTGGAAATTAAATAGAGCACTAGCTTCCGCTATAATTTTTTATATTTTGAGGTAATCATCTGTCGGTATTTTATATTTAAAGATATTTTATGTTACCTACTGAAAATTAATAGCAATCCTATTTATTCATTCCAACATTTTTTTGTAATTAAAAAATTGTAAGAAAACAGTTATGTGCAGAATAAAAAACAAACATGAATTACAATGTAAATTGCATTTTCCTTGTTAATTTCCTTTTTCACCACGCTTATCTTACATTCAGCTGCTGCATGTTAAGAAGTAGCAGATGGCGGAGCGAGAGGAGCGACGCTTCGCCGAAGTGTCGCGTGAGTCCATCAAGCTCATGGCCGAGAGCACCGGTGTGGAGCTCAGCGACGATGTCGCTGCTCTGCTGGCCGAGGACGTATGCTATCGGCTGAGGGAGGCGACACAGGTTAGCAAATATGGAACACACATGGAAATTCTGAGGCTTTTTTCCCCCTAAAAAATACATTATCGTAAGCTACTGTAACAATGAACATTAACACATTCCGCTTTTCTTATAAGTGACTACTAACTTTTACAATATGACGGTGATGAACACTGCATACGCAAGTACTGATGGTGTGTGACAAACAACAGGGAAGCTCTCATTTCATGAGACATGCTAAGAGAAGGAAGCTAACAGTGGAAGACTTTAACAGAGCTCTGCGCTGGAGCAATGTGGAGGTATAAATATATATACATTTATATATGTGTATGTATGTATTGCTCATATTGACCCTTGAAATGAACCTTCACAAGGCCATCTGTGGTTACGGCTCCCAAGATGCACTTCCTTTCCGCTCGGTGAAAGAAGGGGAGCTTTTCTTCACCGAGGACCGTGACGTCAACCTGGTCGAGTTGGCCCTGGCCACCAATATTCCCAAGGGATGCGCGGAGACCATGGTTCGAGGTAATCCTGACATTGTTTTTCATGTTGTTGTTTTTTACATTGCTAATGGAATTATATGGATTTTTTTTAAGATTCCCTGTGATAAAACGAGGATACACTCTAAGCAAAGCCTGTTTTTGAAAGCACTTTTAAAAGTCTCATTTTGTTGTTGTTTTGGCAGTGAGCGTGTCATACCTGGACGGGAAAGGGAACGTGGAACCCCAAGGAACGGGTAAGACTCCTTGGCGACCAGCACAGCGAACGCCGTGACTAACGGCCGTGTTGTCAAAGTTCCCTCAGCCGTCCAGTCCCTGTCGGAGGACCTGTTGAAGTACTACCAGCAGATCACGCGGGCCATCCTGGGAGACGACCCCCACCTCATGAAGGTGCACCCTGCGCTACGCCCCCGCTCGGACGCTGTGAGCTCCAACTAACCTCTGACCTTCTTCTAGGTGGCTCTCCTGGACCTGCAGTCCAACTCCAAGATTGCTGCCTTGCTTCCATACTTTGTTTATGTCATCAGTGGGGTAAGCCCAGTAAAGGCCAAGCTTTGTACATATTGTGTTCATTAACTTTTTTTTGTCTTTGCAGGTGAAGTCAGTGAGCCACGACCTGGAACAACTCAACAGGCTGCTGCACATGGTGAAGAGTCTGGTCCAGAACCCTTACTTGTACCTGGGCTCGTACGTGCGCAGCCTCGTCTCCAGCGTCATG
This sequence comes from Festucalex cinctus, assembly GCF_051991245.1. Taxonomy (NCBI): domain Eukaryota; kingdom Metazoa; phylum Chordata; class Actinopteri; order Syngnathiformes; family Syngnathidae; genus Festucalex; species Festucalex cinctus. The sequence continues at coordinate 15,026,027 of NC_135426.1, forward strand.
TATTGCATCCTGGAGCCCTTGGCGGCCTCCATCAACCCGCTCAACGACCACTGGACCCTGAGGGACTACGCCGCCCTACTCCTCAGCCACATCCTCTGGTAGGTGAGGGGCCCGGGGACCACTTACATGATTGTACGAACTGAGAACGTCTGAGCTTTGTTAACGCTTCTGAAAGCGTGACGCCGTGCTGATTTGGTTCCAGGATTCATGGCGATCTGGTGAGCGGGCTGTACCACCAGATCCTCTTGTCTCTTCAGAAGGTTCTGTCGGATCCTGTCAGACCGCTGTGCTCCCACTACGGCGCCGTGGTGGGCCTCCATGCGTTGGGGTGGAAAGTATGTTTCACCACAGTCTGCTTTTTAATCCCAGTATTTTACATGATTAAGAATTCTAAACCATTTTACTGTATTTTTCTAAAATTGGTCAAATGAAATATGTTTATTCACATATTCACACGTGAATATTTTGTAGGGATGTAACGATACCGGCAATATCGTGATAACGCAATATTAAAACTGCCACAATATATCGTCGTCGTCATGTCACGATATTAACTCATTCGCTCCCAGCCATTTTCGCAATCCCGTTCGCTCCCGGCTGTTTTACTGGATTTTGACTGATTTTGCAAGGCACACAGAATATTGTGTTCTATTGCTATAAAAACATGGAACCTATCAAAAGAAAGATTAAAGTCTCTTCTTTCATCAGGAAAAAAAGTATATTTCTATCTGTTTGTGTTTTGCAGCAATTAGTATTAGAATATAGCTAAGTTTCATCCATTTGCAAAAATCGATTTAAAATTGTGAGTAACTGAGCTTTTTTTCAACTTGGCCCTGGTTGATCTCCTTTGCTCTGCTGCCACCTGCTGGCCGTTTATGTAATAACTACCATTTCTGCAACCGTTCTTTGCAGTTGAGAGGCTGCCTTCTCTATGCTCTAGCATAAAAAAAAAAACAAAAAAAAAACGTATAAATACGTTTTTGGGATACATAAAACGTATTTATAAGTTATTGGGAGCAAATGAGTTACAAGCCGCACATCTGTTAAAAAAGTCGGGTTGATTTCTATTTGTGCAGTTATAGCACCCTCTGGTGGTTATTTTTTTTAGTGCTGTTCAATTTTCAGAAGGCATGTTTTGGCCCTTCAATATTTTTCATAGCTGTAATGTACAAAAGCGCAATATTGTGTGTGTTTTTTTTTTTTTTTTTTTTTTTTTTTTTTTTTTTTTTTTTTTTTACTATGAGTTCTTTTTTTTTTTTCCCAACATTGTGACATTTTTTGTATTGCCAATCTCCCCAAAATATCGTGATAATTATCGTATTGTGATAATATCATATTGTGATGTTTGGATATCGTTACTTCCCTAATATTTTGTAAATAAAAAAAATGACTGATTAATCTATGACTAAACTAATGACTAAACTAATCTTCCCTTCAGGCCGTTGAAAGAGTTCTGTTCCCGCATCTTTCTGCCTACTGGGCCAACTTGCAGGCTGTGCTGGATGACTACTCGGTATCCAACGCTCAGGTCAAAGCAGATGGACACAAGGTCTACGGCGCCATCTTGGTTAGTCCGAAACGATCAATTTATTGGGCCGTCAAAGTCAGAAAATGCCACATAAAAATGATTGTGTTGTCCTGTAGGTGGCAGTAGAGCGCTTGCTGAAGATGAAGGCACTCTCTCTGTCTCAGCCAGCAACAGATGGTGGCCCCGGTGCCCATTCGGGCTCGGCGCCGGGCGTTTTAGGGTACAGGGTGAGCTCGCCCGGTCTCAGCCCACCGCCGGAACCTCTGTCCGAGGCCGCTCTGGGCATCGCCAGCCACCTTCAGACGGGCGGCGCCGGGTGCCCGTGGGAGGACTGGACTCCCGTCCCGCTCCCCGCCATGTACAGCGAACTCTACTCCTTCTTCGGGGACAGCCTGGCCGTGCGCTTCAGCACCGGGCCCGGGTTCGGCGGCGACCCGGCGCAGCCCGGAGACGCCAGGAAAGAACCCCCCGGGCCCGCCACCAATCACGACACCGCCCGGAAGATGCCCCAGCTGACGGCCAACCTCAATATCAGTCCCAGGCAGGATCTGAGTCCTCGGACCGACCCGCCTCCGCCCAGCCTGGCAGCGACTGGACCCGGGAGGTACAAAGAGGAATATTACGTGAAGGGGCCTGGGGGTGGCGGGAGGCTTTGTTTATTTATTTTTGGGGGTTGCTCACTGCATATTCCTAACTAAAAAACAAATTAAAAGCAAGGCGAATGAAATTTGTCACGTGAACATTTTAGTCAACAATTTAAATAAATTAGAAAGTCACAAGATTGAGATAAATTTTAAAATGTAAGAAATAAAAATGTAATTAAAATGTCTAAAAATAAAATATAAACAAATTTGATGAAAAATAGCATTTGACTATTTCAAGTAATTCATAATTACATTGTCTCCAAAATTTTGCATTTTAATTCATTTTTTTTTCAGGATCTCACAATTAATTTGAAGAAAAATATTTAATTTAAATGACAATTTTTCACTTTTTAAATTTTTAATTGTAAATACATTACAAAATGTAAAAAATGTTCAAATGTGTCAAAATATTCTTTATAATATAATAATATAATATAATAATATATAATAATATAATATAATATATTCTTATGTTATAATATAATATATTATATATATTTATATTATATTAATAATTAATTATTAATTAATTAATTGTAATAAATAAATAAATAAATAATAATAATCATACATAATAAGTAAATAAATAATAATAATTAGTAGTTAAAATGTGTCCAAATATTCTTTACGTTTATTGTTTAAATTTCTTCTATATTTCAAGATATCACACTTTAAAAAAAAATCTTAAATATCAAATAAAATTATTTTTGTATTTTTTTTTTGTATTTTGATATGCTATTTGTAAATGCAACAAAGTTCAGTAAACATATGTTCAAATTTAAAATTGTAGTGAGATTTGAATAGTGTATTACAAGATCACACTTTTTATTGAAAATATGTAATTAGTTTAATTACATTTTTTTTTTTCATTTAAATGTGTTTGTTTCCAGATATCACACTTATTTTAAACCACTTTATTAAAAAAAGAATTTTTTTATTTAATAAAACTATTTTTTTTGCCTTTAAAATTGTCAAAAATAGTTCAATTTATCATATAATGGTTTTTATTATGAGTTGTAAATGATTTTGAATGTTACACTTTATTTAGATTTTTTTGTTTTCTTATAAATATGTTTCCCCCCCCCACCTTCCCCTAACTAGGGCTGTGGCTCGTTCCTCGTCTTCCTCCGTTCAGCGCTCCCGATCGTCCACGTCGCGTCCGGGCCAGCGGCAGGCGGGGCCACCTCGGGACGTTTTCCCCAAAGCTCGCTTCACCTCCCCTCAGACGGGGCCCCTCGTCTTCTCCTTCCTCATCGGTGGGAGACAGATGGGCCGCAGTTGCCGGGGCCGGCGGCCTTTCCAGACGACCTTTGCCCTTACTACGGCTCCGGCCGCCGTCCCGCCTCGCGCCTACGCCCACAAACTGCCCGTCATTGGTCGGGTGGGAAAACCTGTCCGCCGTTGGGCACACTCCCACTATTCCCTTCACCTTCCCCTTTAGCATCAGTCCCCACATTTAGGTAATTAAGCACTTTTTTTTTATGACACGAAATAATGTTGACTGACAGACATTTTCATTTTTCAACTGGATTTTGGTCATTATATTTTGTTCTCAAAAACAACTCAGTTGTTTCTTGTGTTCTTTTTGACAGAATAGTGAATGTTCATTCCTGTGGTGTTGAGCTATGATATGTATGGCATTTTCCAAATAGTAATTAAAAAATGTAAACTGCGTGTATGTGTGTGTGTTTTTTAAAGACATTTAATTCCTCTTCATTTATTTGAGTAACATCAAGTTGAAGGAAAACAATTACAACAAGTTATACAAAGGTGGTACTCAAAAGGAGGAGATAAAAGTTTAGAGAACTTATAATAATAATCCTACGCCTTATTTTCCACTACCCACTATATCACAAATTTTATATATTTTTAAAAGATCGTATCTACTTGTCTGTTTATTTTGTGTTTATTAAATAGTATATGTACTTGCTTGATATTTAATTATTGTAAGGTTATGCTTAATGTTATTTTGTGTGACTATTAAGTATTTTTGTATTAGCAAATTTAGGTTTTCATTTTGCACTAATTTTACTTTATGACATAATTTTTATTCATTCTTATTTTATAAAGGCAAATGAATAAAATTAAGTAAATGAATTTGTCAATTTTTATTTGCAATTAGTATTTAATTATTAAATACCATTCTCTTTTTCTCAATTATTTGGTCAAGAATACAAATAAACTCAATGCATAAGTCTACATTTTTTTTTTAGATTTGAATTTGATTCTATTTATAAAATACAAATATTTCATTTACATGCAGTACTTTTATAATTTGATAAAGAATACAGTAAAAAATTAAAGCAACAGGTGCTTTTACTAATTTATGTTTATTTGTATTTGATTTCGTTAAGTAAATGATTTTTTTTATTGACTATAAATTTATATTTATAAAATAAAACATTTTTTTATTGCTTTATTTAACAATTTGAAATCAAAAGCCAAACATAGTAAACATTAAACAAATAATGATCATCTAAATGAAAAATATTTCTCAAGTTTAGATTCATTGTGACGTCACGAGTGACGTATACAAGATAGGCGTGATCATTGCTTCCCATTTCCGCAAACATGGAGGCTGTGTTGAGCGACGTTGTGGCTCCCGAAGACCTGCTAGTAAGTTTTCCCCGTGTTCGAATTCTAAATACACTTTTTTTCCCCCCCTCTTCCCGTCGGTGGACAGCTCGTGCTCCGACCAACAGCTGTGCGTGTCACACCCCATCCGCCGCCATGAGCGAATAGTTTTAATTCACGACGACTAATTTGTCTTGTCACATAGGTAGCTAATGCTAATCCTTCTGTTAAACCTTTGACTGTCATGCTAATGTTAACGACTCTTTAAACTAGACTTGCAACCAACCAAAAACAAACAAACAAACTAACTAACAAAAAACTATAATTGCCTATATTTACATTGTAACCCTAAATATTACAATTTTACACCATACCAGATTATTTGATTTCCCGAAATGTTATTTTCCATTTCATGGCGTTTTTGACTCAGTGAAACATTATTTTTTTTTAAGTTGGCAGAAGTTTGGCACTGACTGCAGGTTTTGTTGAAGTGTGCCTCGTGCTAAAGTTCACTCTTGCGTTGTTTTTGTAGAAATTTGAGAAGAAATACAACAATGAGCTGGCGAAGGGAGCCGTTTCCAAGGAGACCAAGTTTGAATATGCCTGGTGTCTAATCAGGAGCAAGTACACAGACGACATCAAGAAAGGAATTGCGCTGTTGGAGGGTGAGTGTTGCCAGCCCACGTGTTCTTTTTTGTTTCCTCCTAATTCCCTTCACATTTTGCATGTTGTTATCGAAAAGAACTTGTCCAGAAAGCCTCAAAGGATGACACGCGTGACTTCTACTTCTACCTTGGGGTGGCCAACTATAGACTGAAGGTGAAAAGCTCAACCACATTTCACATTTATTTTTTTGGACCATGGACATCAGTAAATAAATATGAGTGAGCCAAAGTAGCTGACGACCTAAATGCCCTTGTGTGCGTCTGGTAGGAGTACGAAGAAGCTCTGAAGTACATCCGGATCCTCCTGCGGAATGAGCCCGGCAACAAACAGGCCCTGGAGTTGCAGGGGCTCATTGACAAGGCTTTGAAAAAAGGTAAAATTGAGTTTGAGTGGATGGAAGTGGGTGAGATTGTGTGTGTGTTTGTACCTGCTTCCTGATCCCATCCTGTTTTCTAGATGGCTTGGTCGGCATGGCGATCGTAGGGGGAATTGGTCTGGGCGTGGCCGGGTTAGCCGGACTCATCGGTCTGGCTGTGGCCAAGCGTGGTCCCAAATTTTAACCGGAGCATTTTTCCTTTTTTGTTTGCTTTTTGCTTTTTTTTTTTTTTTTTTTTTTTTTTGCTGGCCCACCACATTGATTGATATATTCTCTTTTGCATTGACATTGAACATTTATCGCCAGCTGCCATCTGTGTACATAACAAAGCATCAAACCAGAGTTTTTATTTATAATCCAATTTGTTTTCATGCTGATCTTCTGAAAAGGGAATGCTCTGTAACAGCTTGTTTTTCCCTGACCGTTAATAATAATAATAATTAAAAAAAGAGAAAAATGTCGACATGAGTCACCTGATCTCATCAAACAATTCCATCCTTATCGGCAGCACCACAGGAAGTTGCTGCTAAGAACATCAAGATCTTAATGTTCAAACGTTGACATAAAAAATAAATAAAAACAGCGCTCGGCCTAGTTGGCTGGCCTTCTAATGATCTTGACCCCAAAGTTGAAATCAAATTTGTCAACGTTGTTTTACGACACCATTGTGTGTGTGTGCGCGCGTGCGTTATCAGCCTCATGCTTGTTACTCATTAACTCACCTGACAGCAGCACCGAAACTCCCGTGTCAAACGAGCGATTTGCTGTGATAATTAAGAATTTAATATATTTTTTTTGTCATATATTTTTTATTGTTTTTCATTTTCTTAGTGAATACAACCAGGGGGATAACACAAAAAAAACATGTTAATAAACAAGTTGCCATCAGCTTTTGCAAAGCGAGAAACAATATTCCTACAAATTTCCATCCAAATAAGGTAAACGAAAGGCAAATGGTATTCCTCACCGAAACAACACATTTAATCACACATTCACACCATACATTCCAAACCTGAGGGAAAAGCATAAAATATTTAAATAATAAATTGAGAAAAAAAGGGAATAATAAAACGAAATAATAAGAATAAGAATTTAATATATATATATATTTCTTTATTTGTATTTATTTTTTAAGCACATTATCTCATACTCAATGTGTAGGCGTCTGGAAAAACTTATTTACATAGACTATTTTCCAGATAGTTTAAAAATATTTTATTTATAAAATATTTATATCTAAAATATTATATTTTTTGTAAATGATTTGTTCTGATGTATGAAAATTTAACTTCACATTTTTCTGTATGGTATAAAAAAAAAAAGAATAATTTTTTTTATTTATATATATATATATATATATATATTTCTTTTAGTGTACCAATAACTATTTTCATTAAATTATTTTATTATTTTGGATGTTTTAAGGGGCTGTTTGTCATACTCAGGGTTTTGCAATGTTTACTGCCAATATTTAGCCCACATTAGTTTCCTCTTCCCTGCGCTCTGCTTAACATGAAGGAGTGGGAAAAAAGTTCCATCACAAAGGTCTCCGCTTACCCAACATGCCTTCTATGTTTGTGTGTCACGATTAATTAGATGGCTGATAGCGGGAGGGAGGGCACGGACAGTTCACCAAGGTGACACCGTTCCGACAAAAACGCAAGCAGGATTCAAACTGGTGGCCTACAAATGATGTTTAAGAGTCTATCTGGGTTGCTACTAAAATAACACAATGACAGAGGATCTATTTATTGGTGTCATCCAAGTGTGGCTTGTCGGTCATGTAAAATCACTTGACAAGTGCGTCCTTCCCGGTTGTAAATATTTATGGCCTGGGTTGTTTGCAAAGCAATGTGTACTGCTTTTGCTTTATGCCTTTATTTGATTTGTGTAGCAATGTAGCATTACGAAAATGGCATTAAAGCATCCAGTTGAGGATTATTCAAAGAATGTTGAGAAATTGCCACATATATTAGGGGAGTTACGACAAGCGATTTCCGTTGATTCAGTTTATGTTTTTGAGGATATGGTGTCGTACTCGTGTGACCATTGGACTTTGCATGAGCCGATAAACACCTGTTGCGTTTCGGGGGTGTTAAGTGGTAGCAGATACATGTGTGAGTGTGTGTTGAAGTGGGCGGAGAGAGCAGGTGATATAAATCCATGTCTTTGCCGAGCCTCCATATTTGGTGAGCATTCGTACTTGTACTCCAAGCCATCGCAGCCAATGTTTTGAGTCGTCTTCCCGGCATTCGGACGTCGCTTCCTGCTTGCCGCTTTTTGGACGTTGAGTGTGGGTGGGGGCGGGAGGGGTTCAATCATGGATCCGATTGTGGAGGTGGTGGCGTTGTTCCTGGGCTTCCTCGGCTGGGTGATGGTCGGGGTGGCGCTGCCCAACCGCTACTGGAAGACGTCCACAGTGGACGGCAACGTCATCACCACATCCACCATCTACGAGAACCTCTGGATGTCCTGCGCCACCGACTCCACCGGCATCCACAACTGCCGGGAATTTCCGTCCCTGCTCGCTTTGAACGGTAAGTCGAACCCGGTGACCTTTTTTTTTTGTTCCCAAATACAGGATATCCTTATGTTGTTATCGTCCTGCCAGGTTACATCCAGGCGTCCCGCGCCCTCATGATCACGTCAGTGGTGATGGGCGCGTTCGGCCTGGTGGCGGCGCTGGTGGGCGTGCAGTGCTCCAAGGCGGGCGGCGACAACTACGTTCTCAAAGGCCGGATCGCCGGCGCTGGCGGTGTGCTTTTCATCCTTCAAGGTAGTGTGCCGCCTCAAAAAAATATGAGCTTTTATTCTGGAAATTTATAACTTAGTGCTGAAAAAAAAGAAACTTGGTCCATGTTTGTTTGTTTATTGCTGATAGGCGTGACCTCTCCGTCTCAATTTTGTTCGTTGCTCACCATGTGTATCACCACCCGCACACTGTTTTCCATGAGTTTAAGTCACCTATTTAAAAAGAAAAAAATAACTAGTTTGTCCGGAGGTACCATCTAGTGGAGCCTCAGCGCTTATTTGAAATTAGAAAAAATGGATTTACAGTCTCTGTTGAGAGCTCCAATTTATGATTGCATTTTTTTTTTATGTTCAAATACTTCACTCCGAACACATTTTCTTAGTTGTGAGCATACCATGATTGAAGTTGTTAAATGAATGGCAACTGGGGGATTCACTGCCTGTTAACTGTACGTTTTTTGCACCAATATAGTGAAATTGGATGATTTCCCGCAGTAATTTGTGGTTATAAATTACAGCTTCAAGGTGAGTGGTGAGGCAAAAAAAAAAAAAGGCATGATCGAGTACAGCTGCTATAAAACACCTTAAAGATAATATTTTACACCTTATAAAAATCAATTCTTCCTGTCAGACTTTGGACTTGTTTGGCTGTCGCTTTCTCCTTAATGATTAATTCAAAACAATTAGGTTTGCACACAATTGGTGACATTATCATGTCGTGTTTGTGCTGAGAAATTGCTCAAACTGCTATTTGCTTTTGAATAGCAGTAGCTGCTTGTTTATGAGCTAGCTTATAAGCAAACTTAGCTTGTAGCAAACGTGTGTGATGTCATGCATGTTGAGATTGTGTCAACGTGTCAACTGCTGAAAGGAGACTTATTCTGTCCTCTTTCATCTAAAATCTGCTTCAAACAAAGCGTATGTATTGATGGAAAAATGTTGATTTGTTGTGATTATATTGTATTGCTGTAAATGTTTTATGTTATGTTTGTTTTTTTTGTGTTTCTTTAAAGAGCTTTGTGACAGCTCAGGCTGTTTGAAAGCGCTATATAAATAAAGTTGAGTTGAGTTGAGAATTATGTTTTTGATTGTTATTTTTAATAGGTTTGTGCACCATGGTGGCAGTGTCCTGGTACGCCTTCAACATCACTCAGGACTTTTTCGACCCATTCTTTCCCGGTATCAGGTAGGGATGATGCGGCACCTTCTGGAAGCCACGTCACGTACCCGAACCCTCGCGTTTATGCCGTCGCAGGTACGAAATCGGCGAGGGGCTGTATATCGGGTGGTGCTCGGGCGTGCTCGCCATTGCCGGGGGGGCGTGCCTCATGTGCTCCTGCAGGATGGGCTCGGAGGAGAAGTAGTAAGTGACGCTGTCCCACCTCAAACTGAAAAAGTTGTTTGATTTTGTTATGTTTTTATTATTAATTCCGCAGCCCTTTCCCTCATCAAAGCAGGGGTACTGTTTATTCTGGACCGGCGCGGACCAGGAGTGTGGCTGCCAGCACTTATGACCGAAATGCGTACGTTTGAATGGAATCTTTCTTTTTATACTCATTAAATGATTACGGTTTTGAGTGGAATAATGCATTTTGTCGTCACGTTTTATACTCAATTTTCTGCAATGTTATTTATGTCAAATATTCACATGTACAATGCAATGGAAATCTCTTCATTTGATTCTTGATGTGTGTTTTGTACATTTTTTTTTTTTTTTTTACAATTATGCACATTAAACTTGCAGTACATGTTGAAAACTATGATTTGGGCTTTGAGTATTTTTTATAATGTGAGTAATCAACAAATAAAAGTGTCACCATCAAATGAAAAGAGGCAAGGAATTTTTGGAATGTTCAACATTTTTAAGTACAATTAGAATTTTGAAAGCGATTACATTTGTTCAAGTTCAATTTATTTCGTGGAACATGCATTTTGTTGTTATTTTGAGAGTGAACGCAATGTGCCGCTGTTGCCCAATGAGGAGAGGCCGCGTCTCCAACCGGATACGGATGTGCTGCCGCGTGGACCAATCATGTCGAGGTGTCGGCGTAAAGGGCGTGGTTATCCAAATAACACAAACATATTTTACTGTTGTATTTTATGATGTATTTTCGTAATTGGCTCTGCTAAAACACGCTACAAATTGTAGTTCTATTTCAAGTTTTTTATGTGGAGTGATGTGTTAAAAAGCGCCATGTTTCACTAGGGCGTAATTTTGCCGAGCGTTGTTTTCCTCACGGAACTTCATCACAGGCGGACCGTAAATACACTGCACGGCTAGTTACCTCCGACGGGAAGACCTGTTTAACTGCAGAATGACGTCCAAATGAGTTCGACTTCGTGTTTGGTGGATTAATAAACCATCGCAGTTATGGACTGGGGACGCCTGACTGGATTTAGCGGGCTCCTGTGCTCCTTGTCCCTGCTCTGTGTCATCCTGGACCTACAGCTGGACGGTAGGCGGTACATGTCGCCGTGTCAACCAGTTGGATTGTTTTAAAAGAACACCGCGTTACGTTCTAGGTGTCTTGGGTGCGACTCGAGGCGAGATTGAGCATCACTTGGAGATGGGCCGCAAACTTTTGGCAGCCGGTCAACTGGCTGAAGCCTTGTCCCATTACCACTCTGCTGTGGGTAAGTTCACCATAATAACCACCCATTCAAGTCCAAAGCAAGAGTCTTAGGGAAAATTTAGAAATGTGAACATTTAGAATCGTTTAAATCGACTGAGGAATGTTGACTTTGAGGTGAACTTGTTACATTTCAGCTGAAGCTAATGTGAAATGCTGTGCGATTGTTGGAGTGTCAAATGTGAGACTTGAAGTTGCAATATCTTGGTGTCCAGAGCTGGATTCAAAAAACTACCTGACATACTACAAACGAGCCGCCGTGTTCCTGGCCATGGGCAAGTCCCGATCGGCCCTCCCCGATCTGACCAGGGCCATTCAGCTCAAGCCCGACTTCCTCGCTGTAAGAAATAAAAACTTTCAAAGTCACACGTCCGCTCTCTTTGCTTCAAATTACTTCCTTCTCTTGTGTCCTGTGCTTTCTCAGGCCCGGCTGCAGAGGGGGAACATCCTTCTAAAACAAGGCAATGCACAAGAGGCCCGTGACGACTTCGAAGCAGTGGTGAACACAGCTAACTTCTTCCTCTTATAATACTGCAAGATTTTTCCTGGCTCAAATCTAAGCAGCGATTTTGCAATTTTGTTTTGTGTTCCGCAGCTCCGGCCGTCTCCAGAGCATGCAGACGCACGGGAGCAGCTGGTGAGAGCCGAAGACCTGGAGGAGCTACAGGAGGACGCCCGGGCGGAATACCACAGGGGCAACTACGGCGGCGCCGTCTCAGTGCTGGAGCGAGTTATTGAGGTACCCTAAAACGGAGTCCTGGATTTGGCTTCAGTGTTTGTTAGGCTAATTCGCCACCTCCCTGTTAGATCTCACCGTGGGATCCCGAGATGCGGGAACTTCGTGCCGACTGCTACCTTCGCACTGGGGACCCGCAGAAGGCCATCCAGGACCTGGCGCCCGCCACCCGGCTGCGCAGCGACAACCGCGCCGCTTTCCTCAAACTCAGCCTGTTGCATTACAACCTGGGAGAGCACCACGAGTCTCTTGAGTGAGTCGAGACCCCCCCCACCACGCTGCTCCCACTTCTGCCGTCCGACCCCCTCACACTCCTCTTGCTTTGTGCGCAGCCAAGTCCGAGAGTGTCTGAAGCTCGACCAGGACGACAAGGATTGCCTGATCCACTATAAACAAGTGAAGAAGCTCAGCAAGCAGCTGGACTCGGCCGAGGAGCTCGTCCAGGTGGAAAGGTGGGCTACGATGGATGGGGTGCGGGCTGCGCCGCCGTGCTCTCAACCTCTAGCTTTAATCGGGCCTTCCGCTAACCCTTAGGTACCGTGACGCCATTGAGAAGTACGAAGGCGTGATGAAGGCGGAGCCACATGTGCCGTACTACACCAACCTGGCCAAGGAGAGGATCTGCTTCTGTCTCGTCAAGGTGAGACACTGTCTTGCGATATGTTAAGGGCGACGTAGCTAATGATTTGAATTAGGAATGGGCGAGTATTGGTACGATTGGTATCGCGGCCATTTTATGATCAGGAATTAGAAAAAAATAGAAAATGGCCATTAACTCATTCGCTCCCAGCCATTTTCACAGAAGCAAACCCGTTTGCTCCCGGCTGTTTTACTGAATTTTGACTGATTTTGCAAGGCCCACAGAATATTGTGTTCTATTGCTATAAAAGCATGGAACCTATCAAAAGAAAGATTAAAGTCTCTTCTTTCATCAGGAAAAAAAGTATGTTTCTATCTGTTTTCGTTTTGCAGCAATTAGCATTAGAAGAGAGCTAAGTTTCATCAGTTTTCACAAATCTATTTAAAATTGTAAGTAATTGAGGTTTTTTTTTCTAGATGGCCCTGGTTGATCTCCTTTGCTCTGCTACCACCTGCTGGCCGGTTGTGTAATAACTACCATTTCTGCAACCGTTCTTTGCAGTTGAGAGGCTGCATCAAAGCCTTCTGTATGCTCTAGCATAAAAAACAAAACAAAAAAAACACGTATAAATACGTCTTTGGGACAGATTAAAAAACATTAACATAAAAAAAACTTATTTATATGTTATTGGGAGCAAATAAATTAATGTGCAATTTTAAGAAAAAATGCTATATTTGGATATATAGGTCTTTCTTTAAAATGATGTCTTTGGAAATTTTCTGTACCAAAAGTACTAGAGTACTCATCCTGGTATCTTGGAGTGACAACTGGACATTATGTAAATAAACAACATACAGATTGCACATGCACCATGAATATGCATGTGGCCATTTCCAGGCCAAGTCAACCATGGAGGCCATCGACGCGTGTTCGGAGGCGCACCAGAGGGACCCTCGCAACGCCAAGATCCTGCGCGACCGTGCCGAGGCCTTCATCCTCAACCAGGATTATGAGAAAGGTAGGCCCCGCCTCTTAAGTTTACAAGCTCCCCACCACACTGTGGCGCTGTCGTTAAGTCTGGTGTACCCCCACCAACGCAGCCGTGGAGGACTACCAGGAGGCGCAGGAGTTCGACGGCGACAACGACGACATCCGAGAAGGGCTTGAGCGAGCCCGGAAGCTGCTCAAGATCTCCCAAAAGAGAGATTACTACAAGATACTTGGAGTGAGCCGGTAGGGCTGAATGATTTTGAAACATAATTGCCATAATTGTCTCTTGCCATGTATTTTTTTTTTTTTTTTTACAAACACAAGTAATATCAGATTTATAGCTGTATTGATAATGTATTGTTCTTTAGCCTTGGGTCGTTGACTTTTTGAGTGCTCCGTTCAGGGCGGCCAACAAGCAGGAGATCATCAAGGCGTACAGGAAGTTGGCACAGCAGTGGCACCCTGACAACTTCCAGTCGGAGGCCGAGAAGAAGAAGGCGGAGAAGAAGTTCATCGACATCGCGTCGGCTAAGGAAGTCCTTACCGACCCAGGTCAGAAAACCTGTTACCAAAAAAAATAAAAAAAATCTGCATGTGATGTTCACGTCAGTTTTGACTTAAGTGTGAGCATACTAGCCTAAATAACACATTAGGTTTAGTAGAGTTAGATTCAGATGGCATAAGTTAGTTAAGTTTAGCTGAATTAGAAAAAGTTAATTTAAGCTATTTGTAGTAGTTTATTGTACTTTTTTTTTTTTTTTTTAACACTTAATGGATGAGCAGCCAGTTCAGACGTGGCTATTTGCGTAAGTAATTAAAATGTTAATTTTCCTCATATTTACAGAAATGAGGGAGAAGTTTGATGCAGGTGAGGATCCGTTGGATCCGGAGAACCAGCAGCAGCAGGGTGGCGGCGGACACGCCTGGCCTTTTCCCTTCAACCCCTTTGAGTCGGGAGGAAGCTTCCACTTCAAGTTCCAGTAGAGGACGACTTCATCACAGTGAGGACTTTTCGGTTTGAAGCAAAAGTGGCTGACAGACTGTAAAACTGCGAAGTTCACTTCGTTTGCCACTAGGAGGGTTTTTTTTTTTTCTTGTTTTTTAAACCATTTTTCTCAAGTGCATAAAGTCCAAAATGGACAACTGAATGCTAAGAGACAAGACAAGCGTTTACATTTTATCATTTCAAGATCTGCACTTTTATTTTCAAAAGCACCATTTTCTGAACAATGGATCTAAAACTGCAATTATTGCCAAGCCAAAAGTGTCTTAGGAATATGACTGACGCTTCAGAGTACAGTGAAATGCAGGATGCTCAGTAGATGTACTTGGAAAACTGCTAAGGTAGCAGTGTAACTTAATGCTTAAAAAAAACACTATTTACACTGTAATTTATGGAAGATAATGTTATTTATTAAGTTTGTTTTGATTGTGTTTCTTGCATTTTCTGTTGTAAAGCTGATGCAGAGCTCAACTGCATTAAAATGATCCAAAAAACAAAAATGTTACTGATGCGTGTTATGGATAAAAATCAAGTTGGTGCCCTGAACTCTTTGCCAACCAATCGCAGGGCAGTATAAAAGACCTGACAATTCTTCCTACTGAGATAACTGGAGTTTTTGACTCAGTGGATAAAGCTCCATGTACTAAACTTCTGGATTTTGACTTTGAGACTCCCTTTTTCTGGACACTCAGACACTTCACAATGGATACATTATTCATGGTATCACACATTCACACTCTGGTGCCAGTAAATTACGCAAATAGCCACAGCTGCCGTAGGGCAGGCTTACGGAAGCGTGGCTGCGAGTGTGTGCCTTCTACGGCCCCTCCCACCACCACCAAACATTCGCACCATCCATACACCAGTGAGAGTGGCACTGGAGGCAATGCTTGCCCACAGACATAACACGTGACTTGGAAACAGCAGGAATCGCAAAGGGGAGTCAGGACCTTCTGGTGGGACGACTGGCTCTCATAGATACAACACCATTATCATTAACAAAATATATAGTTCATCCACAATGTGTACACACGACATCAAAAAAAACAAAAGCACAAGTCCAATCTTAGTCAATTAATTTCCTAGTGGTTCATGCTGAAAGCTTGCGTGTCGTCCAGAATGTCCATTTCGGCCTCGATGGACACCACATGGTGACCCGGGATCATGGCCAGGCCCAGAACTCGGGGTTCCCCCTGGGAGAAAGTGTCTTAAAAGAAGATTAAAAAAAAAACATGAACATTAAACTGCTTGCCACCATTGCTTCTAGCATAGTTCCATGCTTACCTTTGGATTTAAGAAACTCCTGTGCCGACCCAAGGATTATGTTACAGTCTCGGTCCGTGCAGAGGAAAAGGCCCACCAAGGTCCGGCCGTCAGTCATACGGATCCTCATGTTCTTGTTCAAGAGGCTCTGGAGTTTTTGCCTCGCCTGGGATGGTAAGTCACGTTCCTGAATACAAAAAGTACTCTTTTTTTTTTTTTTTTTTTTTTTTTTTTTTTTTTTTTTTTTTTTCTCTTTTTTTTAACCAAACACTGCATTTAAGTACAGTTCAATTGTATGTAACTTTTAAATAAAACACACTAAAAATTGTATAACTTTTTCCATATTTTATTGCCTATTATGGTAATATTTATACTTGAGTTGTGCATTATTTTAGGTGGCACTTGGTTTAAAACGTGAGACTTGATTCACTTAGTATAAGGTTACTCGCGTTAAGTATGTTATGTATTATTTATGAAGTGAGTCTCCTTGACTAACTGTCTTAAAATTTACATTAACTAACATACGATCTGATGAACATTGACGCTAAAATGTTCGTTCATTCATTTGAATCTTCATTGATTCACCTGACCGCTAACTCGTTAGCGACAGATTTGCTAAATGCTCGAGTGTCTCTTTTCGGGAGGAAGACACACGTATTCGGATTTAATCGCCAAATTCTAAACTTAACAAAGATAAGAGCGTAAATGGTCATCCAAGTAAACATACATGAGTAGACGGTCCGTTTTCCTCGATTGTTGCCATTTGTGCATTCTTCTTCTGTGTTTCTGTGCCGGAAGCATTTGTCACACGGTCACTTGACCTTTAGCGACCCTTAGTGGACATTCTGCGCATTACAAAGTGGCTGTTCCTTAAGTTTCCCTTTCCGAAACACGTTTCTTTATTTTTATTTTAACTGTATAGTATTATTATTAACGACAAGATGTCACTCATTTTTTGATTGTACAACTCTGATGTACAAGCTACATTCGTAAAATTGTGAATATCTATCATTGTATTCCTTTCCTATACAATCCTTGTTTTTTTTCTTTCCTTTATTGCCTTTCCTCCTAATTTCTTCTATCATTTCTCACTTTCTTCTCTCCATCCTTGCACCCTCCTCCCTTGCTACGTGCCAGCATCTTTCCTTCTCTCCTTTCATTCACTCCATTCAGCTCTTTTCCTGTTGTCACACCATCCTTGTTTCACCTCTCGTTCCTTCATCCTTCCTTCTTTCCTTCCACCCATCCTTCTTAGCATCCTTAATCTTTTCTGTCATCTTTCATTCCTTCCTTTATTTACAACATTTCCTTCTTGCGGTTCTTCCTTCCACCTCCCTTATTCCTGCTATTCACCCGTCCCATCCCTCTTTTCACATGTGCTTTTTCTTTTTCCTTTCTTTCCCCCATCTTCTCTTTTCTTCTTTGCTTCCATCCTCACCTGACTCCTTCCCTTCCTTCCACCCAGGCCTTCTTCATACATTTCTCCCTTTTTTCCTCCTTTCTTCTTTCCATCAATCACCCCAGTCCTTCCAATATGCTCATTCCTTCCATTCCACCTCTTCTTCATTCAATCCACCTTCTTCTTCTTACTTTGATTCATTTATTTAATACATATTGCTCCCTTCCTTATGTCCTTCCTACCTTCAGTCCTTTCTTTTCTCTCCTCCTTTTGATCATCCCCTTCTTTCCTTCCCTCCTTCCTTCCTCCATTTTCCCAATTTAATCAAAAATCATTATTTTTCTTGTGCTAGTATTTTATCACCTCGCAATAAGCTATACCTGAATGCATTGCAAGATGGAATCTTTTTCTTTCTTTCTTTCTTTCTTTCTTTCTTTCTTTCTTTCTTTCTTTCTTTCTTTCTTTCTTTCTTTTTCTTTCTTTTAGCATGTTAGCATCCCCTCACTGACTTTCCCTCCTCACTACAAGCAGTTAATTTTTTAAGCAATACAATCTGATGTAAGTCTGGGCATGGCTGCGGCAGATTTTTTTTCTTTAGCCCCCCCCCCCTCTCTCTATCTCTCTCTCTCTCTCTCGCGACCCCCCCCCCCCCTCACACACACACAAATCATTTTTTTTTATACACTGGTGGGGGCCATGCTTGATAGATTTGCTCTGCAATGCAGAAAGTGACACCACAAGTCTAAGGATAAGAGGGTGAAGGGGTGGGGGACACAGTCCCAGTCAGGGAGGGGGACACACAAATAAGCAATAACAATGTGAGTCTCATGCACACCCCCTTTTTCCTGTAACAATGTGGAGCTTTTTGAGGAGGGTGGGGGTGCACATTGTGAAAAAAAAAGGGGGGGGGGGGGCTGAAATAATATAGTCAGCCATTTTTATGTAAGGGGATTTTTTTCTTATTGGGGGGTGTGTGTAGGAGGGGGGGTTGTTAAAAAATAAATATAAGAGGGCGGCCATCTTTGTTGCTCTCTGCCTAGTGTAAAATGCCCCCCCTCACTTTCCCCCCCGATTTGAATATTAAATAAACAGCACGATACAATTTTTTTTTTGTTTTTTTTTGTTGTTGTTGCGCACAAGGACGAGATCCCGATGAGAGGACTATCATGTCCTATCCTCCGCGGGCCTGTGAGGAAGACGAGGGCACGGCGTTTCATTCCGAGGGAGGAGATTTTGAGGAAGAAGACGACGGAGACGGCGACAGCGGAGACTTATTAGACGCGAGAAGCGACATCAACTCGCCCACGGCACTTCGGCAAACTGCAGCCGCGCCAGGTACGTGAAGGCGTCCCGGATGAAAACAACACTTTTAAACCGATGTTTGGACGCCTGGTCCTTGCAGCTGCATTGCAAATACTACACGCCTTCAAATGGAGGAAAAAGACGTTTTAAGCACCGTGATGCGCACTAAACACGCTCGGTCTGCTCGGGAAGTTTGTGTCCACGGCCAAAGTGTCATCTTCCTCACCCCCCACCCCACTCTGTGACACGCGTGTCACAGGAATGACAGCATTCCAGGACATTTTTCGTGATGCGTTCAAACGCATTCGGGTTAAATGGACACACAATTGTCTCCCATAACATAACGGGACTGCTGCTGCTTCATGGTTGACTTCCCAACATGTTTATTTATTTCACACTTATTTCCCTCAAGAGTCTAATTCTGATAGTTCTAGAAGTTTCTGGGGGGTGAAAGTGAAAGGCGGGCAAAGTCGCGGCTTTCTAATGTTTACAACAACAAAGATTCACTCGAATGAGCCAGACTCGAACCCGCCGCCGTGCCAGACTGATAAATGAGCTCCCACGGTGAGGTCCTTAACCCCCTCGCGACCCCACGGCCTGATTTCGAGCCCCCCGTTGCGTCGCGACGCTCCACCGGCGGGGCCTTCGAGTCCCCGAGATCGAGTGAACGCGGCGCCCGCCCCTCGGCGTGCCATTGGCGGCGTTCCCACGCGAATAGCCAGCGAGCTGGAAGAAGTGGCGGTAGACACAATCAACGCTTGTTATCAGACTTTTGTTTCGATTTAGCTTCATTACATTAGCCAGGGCTAGTTTGCAGGTTCTAGTGCCTTGCTTCAGGTTAGTTTGCTCCTTTTAGGAATATTCTAGCAAGCGTTTTTATCCGAAAAAAAATAAAACCTGCGTGACTCAGTCCTTAGGTGTTAATCTTATCAAGCCATATATGTGAACAACTGTATGTTTTCAGGCAGAACTGTGCAGTGGTTCGCATGTCTGGTTCAGGGTTCAAATATTGAGTTTTCTTCTGGCACTGCATTCCAAAAACATGGATGTTAGGTTCATTGGTGACCCAAAATTGTCCAGTCAATGACAAGCCCTATAGAAAATGGATGACCGTTGAAGATGTTCGCGTTTGTTGTGAGTCATTATTTAAAGTAGCTGCTACGGTTTCTAATGATTGCCTTTCTCCCCAGACGAAGAGGCAGACACATCTGACAGGGAGGTCCCGTGTAAAAAGAAAGGACGTCCGAAGAAAAAGAAGGACGCCAAGAAGAAGGACAAAGAGGGGAAACCCTTGAGGGTGAAAAAGCGCAAGAAGATTGTAGGCAACGTCGGACTGCGTCTCTTTTGACTGTGCTTGATCTCATCAACTGCTCCTCACCGCTTTATCATCTGCTCAGGACAGCGATGTAGAGCGGGACTCGGCGCGGGACAGGGACTTCGGTGACCACTCAGACAGTGTCGCCAGCGGCTATGGCTCTGGTGAGAAGAAGAAGAGGAAGAAACACAAAGAAAAGAAGGAGAAGAAAACCAAGAGGAAGAAAAAAGATGATGAGGACCGAGACAGCAGTCAAGAGGAGACCACAAGGGTAAAATAAAATGCACATATACAGTAACTATTATAGTATACAAGTACGTTCTGGTTTTGATGGTTGTACTAACCTGACCGCTGGTTGCTTCACAGCAGCCTGTGGAGCAGAAGACCTCAGCCCAGCTGGCAAAGGAATGGGGTCTGGAGGATGTTGATCATACCTTCACCGAGGAAGACTACAGAGAGCTTACCAACTACAAGGCCTTCAGTCAATTCATGAGGTATAAATCTTGAAAAACTACGACCCTGTGTCGGGTTTTTAGGCTCTCCTGACCACCTGCCACTAGTCCTGACAAATTCCAATTCCGATGTCTCTTTCTGGCAGGCCCATGATAGCGAAGAAGAACCCCAAGATTCCGATGTCCAAGATGATGACCATCTTGGGGGCCAAGTGGAGGGAGTTCAGTTTCAACAACCCCTTCAAAGGCAACGCCGCCGCGGTGGCCGCCGCTGCGGCCGCGGCCGCCATTGCTGTCGCCGAGCAGGTCTCCGCGGCGACCGCCTCGCCTGCGCCTGCGCCTGTGCCTACGCCGCCGCAGCCGCCACCCATCCGGAAGGCGAAGACGAAAGAAGGCAAAGGTCAGTCTCGGGTGCTGTTTTCCCCATGTTCTCATCGACATAAAATAAATGTGTTTTAAAAGTTAGATATAATGCTGAGTTGGTTGCGCAGGCCCAGGTTACAAAAAGCGCAGTAAAAGTCCTCGAGTCCCGGACAAGAAAAAGGCCTTGGCTGCAGCCAAGGCGAAAAAGATGGCGCCCATTCGTCTCAAACTTTCCCCGGTGTGCGCGAAGAGAAAGAAGAGCTGCTCCGTGAGTACGAGTGTGATATCCGCGCAGGTGACGGCTGCGGGTGGGCTAACCTCGCTTGTCTCCGTCAGAGCGATGACGTGGACGAGGACGAATCGGAGCAGGAAGACTCCAGCGTCCACAGCTCCTCGGTTCGCTCCGACAGCTCCGGTCGCGTCAAGAAGAACAAGCGCGGGCGGCCGGCCAAGAAGAAGAAGAAAAGTAAGCGTGACTTGCCCGCTAGCGGGATTGGAATGCCTTTTTCATTTGCGGAACCTTCCAAGTCCCAGGTGATGAGGAGGGCGACGGCTACGAGACGGACCACCAGGACTACTGCGAGGTGTGCCAGCAGGGCGGCGAGATCATCCTCTGCGACACGTGCCCGCGAGCATACCACCTGGTGTGCCTGGAGCCAGAGCTGGAAAAGGCTCCTGAGGGCAAGTGGAGTTGCCCTCACTGTGTGAGTCCGACACATTTGGAGTAGGGCCCGACCGATATGGATTTTTTTTTTGTTTTTAGGCAGATGATGTTTCTGATATTTGGCAGGAAAAAAAATCTATGCTTGTCATTAACCTCCTCTCCATCCCTCCTGAACATTTACTGTTTCATGAGAAAGTAAGATTATATCGGCGTGTAAAACTCCAGATGATTATTATTATTGTTATTATTAAGAACAGTGATAACTTCATCGCCGAAAAATTGTCATCACAATTTTTTTTCAGACGAAAATAAAATGAAAACTAAAATAGAAGCTATTCATTGTGACGGTGACGTACCAACAATTTTGTCCACGTCGAATGTTAAAAGGAATTATCGCTAACACTTAAATAGGAATGATTTTAGAAGCAAAGAATCGTGTGAATAGTTGTTCAACTAAAGAAAAAAAACTTTCTAATAATAGCATGAAAATGGAGCCCAGAAGAGAGGTGGACATAACATGTAACCTGACCTTTAACCTTTGCGTGTTAAATTACAGTTCCAAATAGGTGTAGTATAAAGAACAATTTTAGTCGACAGAATTTAGTTGACTAAAATTGCTCTTTATTTTCGTTTACTAAATTCGGATTAAAACTAAAATACTTCCGCTCCCTTCCCCACAAGGAAAAAGAAGGAATCCAGTGGGAAGCAAAAGACGACGACTTTGAGGACTTCGAGGAGGACGTGGAGGAGAGAACCTTGTCGGAGGTCGGGGCGGGGGTGGAGGAGGACGACGACCACATGGAGTTCTGCCGGGTGTGTAAAGACGGAGGTGAACTGTTGTGCTGTGACACCTGCACATCCTCCTACCACATCCACTGTCTAAACCCTCCACTGCCAGAGATCCCCAATGGAGAGTGGTTGTGTCCACGATGCACGGTTAGTTCCTCCGACGCTCGCCGGCTTCCACGCATGCTGGTCACGTCATGCGCTTCCTGTCTGTTATTAATTCGTTCATTTCAAATGAATTCATCGCCCAGCCTACTGTCTGTTATTCCTTTACGTCTCTTCCGGATGCACGTTTCATCCATTCCCTCGTTGTGTTCCACCTCTAGTGCCCGCCCATCAAAGGACGCGTGCAAAAGATCCTCCATTGGCGATGGGGGGAGCCCCCGCCTCCGGTTCCCGTCCCAGCGCCGGACGCACCAAACGCGCTTCTCGCTCCGGATGCGCCGCCGCCGCCACCGCCCATGAAAGGCCGAGCCGAGCGGGAGTTCTTTGTCAAACTGGTGGGACAGTCCTACTGGCACTGCACGTGGATCACTGAGCTGCAGGTGAAATGAAAAAGTGCCAAAAAAACAAAAAAATCAATTGCAGTATAACATTTGACTAAAATCTATTTTTTGACCCTCCAGTTGGAGATCTTCCACTCGGTGATGTACCGAAACTACCAGAGGAAGACGGACATGGACGAGCCGCCCGGTTTGGACTACGGCTCCGGCGGCGAGGACGAGGGCGGGGCGGGAAAAAGCGAGAAGCGGCGCGCGAAAGACCAGGAGTACGCCGTCATGGAAGACAAGTACTACAAATACGGCATCAAGCCCGAGTGGATGATGATCCATCGCATCATCAACCACAGGTAAAGAGTGCCAAGATTTCGTTGCTTCCCTACTTTCAACATTCATCTATCCTTCCTTCTGACTTTCCATACTTCCAATTTCACTCTTCTTATATCCTTTTATATTTTTATATCCTTGTTATCCTGTTCTTCCTTCCTTCCTTCCTTCCTTCCATACCATCTTTGTTTCCATTGTTATTTTCCCACCCTCCTTTGCTTTCATACCTTTCCTTCTTACACATCCTTTCTTCCTTCCATCCTTTCATGCCATCCTTGTTTCTCTTCCTTAAAACTCTTTGACTGCCAGGCGTTATAAAAACAAAACAAAAAAATCCACAGTGCCAGCCGCTTTTGAGCATTTTAACTCATCTTTCAAGGCAAAAAGAATATTGTTTGCCTTTATTACATACACAATGTGGCTACTCAATGAAAGATCGCATTCCATTCATTGGAATTTTACTAATCATCATGAAACGTCTTTGGCAGTCAAAGAGTTAATTTTTCCACCCTGCCTTTCTTCCTTTTCATACATCCTTGTTTTGCTCCTTCCATTCTTGTTTCGTTCCTTTTGGGATGCACCAATTCTGCTTTTTTTCCCTATAGTACTTAAAGGGACTCATTGAGTCATTTTCAGCAGTAAAAAGTTCATATTTTGTCTATAATTAATGTGGTAACTTGACGTCAACTATGTTTTTTTGTTGTTGTTTTTAATCAAGGGGCAGTGCAACATGTAAGTGCACCGCTGCCTGGTCAAGAAGTTGTGGAATCAAAAACACTCACTAACTATGGTCAGCAGATGGCAGCATTGCATCTCTTTTCAATGGGCTGTAGTGTATGAAATTACAATGAAACATGACGAAATCTGATGAAATAGTACGTTTTCAAGGATGATGTGAATGATCAAAGCCTTTGTCATATTAAAGGTTTTTTTTATAATGTGTGGCAGTAAAAGAGTTAAAAAGTAATTTTTCTACTTGCTGTCGACTGATGAGGACATCACCTATGCTGAGGAAGTAGGTAACGACCAATCATGGCTGATTTACTGACCAACCCCAGAAAACTGGTAAGCCATGATTGGCCATTGCCTACTTTCCCAGCACAGGTGATGTCATCATCAGTCGACAGCAAGTAGAAAAAATACTTTTTAAAGGTATTCATTGTACATGAAAAATAATGACGTTATCAAATTCATTCTGGACAAAATATTAACTTTTCACTGCTGAAATTTGTTCAATGAGTCAAGTATCCCTTTAACAAGTATTTAAATTTGAGCCTCTGCTATGTAGTGATACTTGATGATGTCATTCTGTCTTGCAATTGTGATGAAAATGTATTTAATCCCAAACTCAATTTTGGCTTAAAAAAGTTCTGAGCGGAGTTCATCATCCATTTTGAATGGCCTAATTTTTAGTTGTCACACCAAGTGGTATCTGTGACGTTTCTCCAAGTATGACTACACATTTACAGCGTGAGCACTTTGTACATAAGCTTTGCAACTTGCATACATTGCCTGAGGGCTGTATTAGACTAATTTAGTCAGGATGACCACATGATGTCATGCTGTCTGCCAGTGTGGATAAGAAAGGGATGTACCACTACCTGGTGAAGTGGAGAGACCTGACCTATGACCAGTGCACCTGGGAGCGAGACAACATGGACATCCCCGACTTTGTCATCTACAAGGCCAACTACTGGAGACACAGGTACGACCTTTGTCTCCTTCCGGCGATTCAACTCGCTTCCAAACTTTTCCCCAATGTTTACATAGGGACGCCATCACGAAGGATGACCCTGACAAACCCCGGCGGATGAGGAGCAAGAGTCAGGAGGGCGAAGACGAGCCTTCTCCGGCCTCACCGGTCACTGATGTGAGCTCGTCAGATAACCAGGGATACCATGTGTTTAATTTTTTCTTTTTTCTTTAAATCTTCTTGTCATTTGCAGCCGACGATTAAATACGAGGAGCAACCCGACTTTGTGACGTCGACGGGTGGCACCCTGCACTTGTATCAGATGGAAGGTCTCAACTGGCTTCGGTTTTCATGGGCTCAAGGCACCGACACCATCCTGGCAGACGAGATGGGCCTGGGCAAGACCATCCAGACCATCGTCTTTCTCTATTCGCTCTTTAAAGAGGTAACTGCCGTCCAGCAGCGCCATGCAATATTTTGTTCACGCCCTTTTTTGTATTAAGTTGTAGTTTTCTGAGGAAAAAAAAAACCTATATTAAAAGTATTAAAATTTCTTTCTTTCAATAGAAAGGTCACTAAAAGGAGTCACAATAAGATATTTAGGTTGTATTTTACAATGGCTCACAATACAGTACTATGAG
This sequence comes from Festucalex cinctus, assembly GCF_051991245.1. NCBI lineage: Eukaryota > Metazoa > Chordata > Actinopteri > Syngnathiformes > Syngnathidae > Festucalex > Festucalex cinctus. The sequence goes on from NC_135426.1 coordinate 15,051,210, forward strand.
AATTAAGTTGTGGTTTTTCAGACAACAAGGTATATTATGAGAATGAAGTCATATTTTCTGATTAAAAAAAATAAATAAAAAAAAATAAAATTTTATTTTTTGAGTAAAAAAAAAATTGACAATATTCAATAAAATCAAGTATGTATATATATATATATATATATATATATATATATATATATATTTATTTATTTTTTTTAAGAAAAGAAGTTACAGTATTACAGAACAAAATTCTGTATTTATTTTGACAAAAAAAAAAAAAACAAGGCTACTAATATTAAGATAATTATGTTGCAGTTTAAAAAAAAGTAGTTTTTTTTTTTTTTTTTTATTGGTTGGTGGTGAAAAAATCATAATATTATGAATATAATTAATTAAATATTTTTATGATGGGAGAAAAACAATTTTGTAAGAATTTATTTATTTGTTTATTATTATTATTTTTTTTAGTAAAACATTTCACAATACTCAATAAAATAAATAAAAAAGAAAAAAGAAAAGAAAAAAAGAAATCCCAATATTACAAGAATTATGTCGTCTTGGCCCCGAAAAAAATAAAAAATAAATAAATCTGAATTTAGGCCTTATTTTGCCAAAACATTTTGATATTATGAGCATTCACCCATATTTTTCTCAAGGAAACACACCCACATTTTTACATGATTTTGATTTTATTTTTTAAGCAAACAGAATATTTTTAGAAAATCAAGTTGTATGCTTGTTTTTTGTTTTTGTTTTTAAGAAAAAAGTCCCAATATTATAAGAATTGTGTCTTCTTTCCACCTCCACAAAAATCACAACAGAATCAAGTTCTGAGAAGAGAAGTTTCTATTATCTAAAGCAATGTGTACCCGTAAATGCTATAAGAGAGTAAAGTCATAATTTTTTAAAGACAAATGTTGCAATCTCACGAATGTTAAGAATTTTTTTTCTGACTTTTTGTTTCCCTTTGTCTCTTTCAGGGTCACACTAAAGGTCCCTTCCTGGTGAGCGCTCCGCTCTCCACCATCATCAACTGGGAACGAGAGTTTGAGATGTGGGCGCCGGACTTCTACGTGATCACCTACACCGGTGACAAGGACAGCCGAGCCATCATCCGGGAGAACGAATTCTCCTTCGACGACCCGCCTGTGAAGGGCAGCAAGAAGGCCTTCAAGATGAGGGTGAGACGGGTTCCTGCGGGACGCTTGCCCAGCACATGCGCAAATGACAAAATATGTTTTTGTTTTTTTTCTCTCATTCAGAGAGAGACTCCAATAAAGTTCCACGTGCTGCTGACCTCCTACGAGCTGGTGACCATCGACCAGACGGCGCTGAAGTCCATTGACTGGGCCTGCTTGGTGGTGGACGAGGCTCACCGCCTTAAAAATAATCAGTCCAAGGTAAGATAGCAAGACCAATTAAACCAGTGGTGTCAAAGTTCGAGGGCCTGAGTCCTGCATGTTTTAAAGGTTTCCCCACATTCAACACAGCTGATTCGAATTTAAGCTAATCAGCAAGCTCTGCATGAGCCTGATAATTATCCTGATCATTGAATCAGGTGAGTTGGGGTAGAGATACATTTAAAACATGCAGGACTCAGGGCCTCGAGGACCAGATCTTGACACATGTGAATTAAACGGTTTATAATTGCTAATGTATGCCATGAGATGTCAGCAAAGTTCTATTTTTTGTCTAAGTGAAGGTAATTTGCTCACCCCAACATAGTTTCCTGTTTCTACGATGACAAGAGGGTGGCAAAGTAATTTTTTAAAATGGTTTTGGCCTGAAGTCAGTCACGGCGAATTGGGAAAGGTTCCTAAAAAAATGAAGTCTGAAAAAATGAATTTGAAAATGGCGAAAAGCTATTGTGAAAGAAAAAAAAAAGTCTTTATCCAACGAGAGCTAAGTCGTATTAATTTAAATTAAGTGTTTTTTGTTTTCTTTAATCAAATTCTGTAGACACTTGTATCTTTATGAGAAAAATTACATTATTCCGTTTTTTTTCTGAGAACAAATTCAAAGTCAAATTCCTTCTGTATCCATTTAGTAGAGGAATTAGAAGGTTTTTTTTTGTTTTTTTACAAAAAAGTCATACAATTATGGCATTTTTTTCACATTTCCAATTTTTTTGAGAAATTTTGCAATATTATGAAATTAAAGTAATGTTTTTTTTCCTCCAAAAGGGAATTTGGAAAATTATAAGTCCTTGTAATATGACACCTTTCATTATAGATAACGTTACCTTCATCCATTAAAACTAGAACTAAAGAAAAATTGTTTTTGTAAAAAAATAAAAAATAAAAATCAACTTTATTCCTGTAATAATGCACTTTTTTGGTCTTTAAAACAGGAGGGACGTCAGATTTATTTGATTCTATAAACACCTTGTGGTCAACTCTGACAGCAAGCTCTTAAATGTAATTGAAGTCCTGAGTTATGCTTGCATACCCTCTGGTGGCCACGGCATGTTAAAACACACAATTGCTTTGCAGTTTTTCCGCCGCCTCAACGACTACAAGATCGACCACAAGCTGCTGCTGACAGGAACGCCGCTACAGAACAACCTGGAGGAGCTTTTCCACCTGCTCAATTTCCTCACGCCCAACCGCTTCAAGTAAGATACACGCACGCAAGTGCTCTACTTATTGTTGTGTGAGGATAAATTTTATTGTTTAAAAAAAAAAAAAGGAGGAGATTAAAGTCTTAGTTTCTTTTAAGAAAGCCACAATATTATGTGAATAAAGTTGGATTTTTTTCAGAGAAAAAAATGCAATACTGAGTGATAAGTCGTATTTTTCAAAGAAGTTACAATATTACAAGTATCAAGAATGAAGTAGTATGCTATCAAGAATTTTTTTTCATTACGAGAACTTTTTTTTCCTGAAAATGGAAAAAAAGGTTGTTGTATTACGATAATTCAGCCAAAAGGTTACGATACTGTATTATGAGAAAAAAGAAAAAGATTTGTGAGGACTGTTCTATATTTTTATTTTTTTCAAGAAAAAAAAAAAGTCACTATGTAATAAGGATGTAACGTCACAATACGATATTATCATGATGTGATGCTCATGATACGATAATTATCACGATATTGTGGGGAGGTTGGCAATATTTAAAAAAGGTCATAATATTGTAAAAAAAAAAGAGCTCATACTAAAATTATTATTATTATTATTATTATTATGTTTTATTATCATGTTATGTTGTTAATGCACACACACATTGAGTTCCTCCGCATATTGACTCGGTTCACACGCATATTACGTTCCCCTTCGTCTGACAATTAGTGTAGATTTTAAACGTAGAAGGGCCAAAACATCCCTAATGAAAATTAAATTGCACTATAAAACAAGTCACCAGAGGGTGCTATAACTGCACAAATGGAAATCAAGTTATATTTTCCTCAGGAAAAAGTTGCTACACTATGATAATTTATTTTATTGACCAATTATTTATATTTAATTGGGTATGTACGTATGTTGTGTCCTTGCGTAGCAATCTGGACGGCTTCCTGGAGGAGTTTGCCGACATTTCCAAGGAGGACCAGATCAAGAAGCTGCACGATCTGCTGGGGCCTCACATGCTGCGGCGGCTCAAGGCCGACGTCTTCAAGAACATGCCCGCCAAGACCGAGCTGATCGTGCGGGTGGAACTCAGCCCCATGCAGAAGTACGAAACGCAAAATCTCATCCACCTTGCTTTCTTTTTTTTTTTTTTTGTTAGCTTTGTTGACGCAAATGTCAAACAAGAAAAAATGTGGGATGAGGATTTTCACATGGAAATAGAGACAATAATCTGTTTCAGCCCCCCCCAAAAAAAACACTTAACAATTGCTAGCGTCGGGCCAAAACCTCATAAACCACAATTTCATATTTTTACACAAAACTATACTACTGGTCATGCCACACGCGTGGATATGATTTTTATTGGGGTCTCCTGAAAAGTCACGATTTTGGTGGTACAAGGTTTCGACTTGATACCAACGATAAAGAATTTTACATTTTGTACATCATATTAATTGAATGGACATTGTGCTGCTACTTCTGGTTTGCATGCCTTGGCCACCAGGGAGCAACATAATACATAAAAATTACATAGATTTGATGACACCAATTAAGCTGTAATATGTCAAATACATGCAGTTTGACAGTAAAAATCAAAGATTTCTGTTGTATTTTCCCGAGAAAGTCACAACATTATGAGAGTTATCACTGTTTGTTTGTTTTATTATGTGATATTTGTAGGTGGCTTTCAAAGTAAAAGGTCCCAAATCTTTTGAGAATTAAGTTTGTATAAGAAAAGAAAGATATTTTTTTTTTAATTCGCTATATTACCATAAATTACATCATATTTTTTGTTTTACTAGAATTTAGTGGCATTTTCTAAGGAAGCTAGTTGCAATACTATGAGAATTAAACTGTATTATTTAGAGAAAAAGGATAATACTGTACAAGAGATACTTTACTTATTTAGCCATTTTTGGCAGTCAAACATTAATATTTTGCCTATAATAAATTTGATATTTTCATTATTTTTCATGTACAATTAGTACCTTTAAAAATATATTTTGCAACTTGCTGTCGGCTGAAAATGACATCACAAGGGCTTAGGTAACCAATCACAGCTCAGCTTGTGAATGTCACATGACCAAACCTAGAAAACAGGTGAGCTGTGATTGGTTACCCGAGCCTTTGTGATGTCATTTTCAGTCAACAGCAAGTTGCAAAATGTGTTTTTAAAGGTACTAATTTACATGAAAAATAATTCAAGTATCAAAGAAGAATTGTTCAACATCTGCCAAACTGTCAGTTGCTGTTGGTGGTTTGCTAGTTTTTGGACACGAACAAACTGAAAGGGTTGTAAAATCCAACAAAGCCCTGAAACTTAATTCTCTGTCTTTTGTTTCATCTTTAAACACAGAAAATACTACAAGCTGATTCTTACCAAGAACTTTGAGGCTCTGAACTCAAAAGGCGGGGGTAACCAGGTCTCCCTGCTCAACATCATGATGGACCTGAAGAAGTGCTGCAACCATCCCTACCTCTTCCCCGTCGCCTCCATGGTGAGAAAACCCCTCATGTGGTGTTCACCGCCTTGGAAAAAAAAATGCTACAGCGCCGCTTTCGTTCCAGGAGGCCCAGAAAACTCCCAACGGCGCTTACGAGGGTTCCGCCCTCACCAAGGCTTCCGGGAAGCTGACGCTGCTGCAAAAGATGCTGCGGAAATTGAAAGAGCAGGGACACAGAGTGCTGGTCTTCTCTCAGGTATTGTAACCAGGCGGCTGTGCTTTCCCGTTGGTGACTCTTATGGTGACGTTCACGTCTTTTCAGATGACTAAAATGCTGGACTTGCTGGAAGACTTCCTGGATTACGAAGGTTATAAGTATGAAAGGATCGACGGCGGAATCACCGGAGCGCTAAGGCAGGAAGCCATTGACCGCTTCAACGGTGAGTAGAAATCATTTTTTAAAAAAAACAACAACAATCACAACAATTTTCACAGAAGCAATCACCTTCACTCCCAACTGTTTTACTGGATTTTGACTGATTTTGCAAGGCCATAGATGCTATAGATTTTGTGTTCTATTGCTATAAAAACATGGAACCTACCAAAAGAAAGTTTAGTCTCTTCTTTCATCAGGAAAGAAAAGTATATTTCTATCTGTCCATTTTGCAGCAATTAGCATTTGACTATAGCTAAATTTCATCATTATTCACAAACCTAATTAGAATTGTGATTATTTGAGCTATTTTTCAAGATGGCCCCTGGTTGATGTCCTTTTCTCTGCTGCCACCTGCTGGCCATTTGTGTAATAACTACCATTTCTTCAACCGTTCTTTGCCGTTGAGAGGCTGCATTTATACGTTTTATACGTATGCTGTAGCATAAAAAAACATATAAATACCTTGTCGGGACACTTAAAAATTTAAAATAGAACGTATTTATACGTTTTTGGGAGCAAATTAGTTAATATTCCAAGAATTATTACGTTTTTGCTTTTTTATTTTGTGAAAAAGGAACTACGTTCTTATCCTGAAAATATCGCAATACTAAGAGATTTGTTTTTTTTAAGTTACATTATCACTGCAATTAAGTTTTTTTTTCTTCATAAAAAGTTGAATTATTACAAGAATTTGTGCTTATTTTTTTATTTTTTATGTTTTTTAAAAGAAAAAAAAGAATTCATGCTTAATTTTGTCAACAAACCTGATATTTGACTTTTTTTTGTTTTTTTTGTTTGTTTTTAAAAATCAGCAAAACATTTGTACATTTTATTGCAGATTAAAAAACATATTTTAACACATTTCAGCATTAGACAAAGATAAAGACTGGGAAAAAGAAATCAGCCAATTTGTGCCAGTCTTTCTTGCTGTTGCAAGGTTAAACAAACACTAAAGGTAAAGGATTGTAAAACAGTCTAATGGTCTTTATTTTTATAAGCGGGAAAAAAAAAGACCAAAAAAATAAGTTATTAATTACTGTAAAATCCCGTAAATAGTACACACTCGTGTATAATAGACTCCCACCCCTTTGATATTTAAAAATACAATTTTTTTCAACTTTCTTTCTGTAATTAAAAAAAAAAAAACATTTTTGTTTTCAGTCAAGCCCTAATGGTATTTGGTACTGTGTTTTTCTATTTGCAGCTCCTGGTGCTTGTCAGTTTTGTTTCCTGCTCTCCACCCGGGCCGGCGGTTTGGGCATCAACTTGGCCACAGCGGACACCGTCGTCATCTTCGACTCGGACTGGAACCCTCACAACGACATTCAGGTAGCTGCGCGCCGGCTGCGATTCGTTTTTGTCCGTTTGCTCTTTTCCAAAGTGTTTGTTGTCCGCCCTTCAGGCCTTCAGTCGAGCTCACCGCATCGGACAGGCCAACAAGGTGATGATCTACCGCTTTGTGACACGAGCCAGTGTGGAGGAGCGCATCACGCAAGTGGCCAAGAGGAAGATGATGCTGACCCATCTGGTGGTCCGGCCTGGCCTGGGGTCCAAAGCCGGCTCCATGTCCAAGCAGGAACTGGACGACATCCTCAAATTTGGAACCGAGGAGCTGTTCAAAGATGAAGGAGAAGGTGACTGAACACAGCTTGATTGTGTGAGATGGGTTTTGATTAGGCAAGTTGGATTTAAAAAAAAATTAATAATAATAAAAAAATAAAAAAATATATATATATATATTTTTTTTTAAAGCTACAAGCATTAAGTCATTTTTTTTAAGAGATAGTCAAAATGTTACTAAAATATAGTTGTATTTAAAAAAAAAAAAAAAAAAAGGTGCAAGGTTACAATTAATGTTTTTGAGAAAAAAAGTTGCAATGTTAGAAGAATTAAGTTGCATTTTTTTTTTAAGAAATAACTATGAGAAGTCATATTTTCAAGAGGTGGTCTCAATATTACGAGAATTAATTAGATTTGTATAGAGAAAAATCGAATTAAATTATAATTTTTTGAGGGGAAAAAAAGATTAAATATGGTCAGAAAATGTGCTGTATTTCAATAAGTTGTGTATGATATTTTTCACAATTAAAAAAAAGTCAGAAGAGAAAAAGCATATTAAAAATAATGAAATTGCATTTTTTTTTTTTTTTACCAGAATTCTGTTGAATTTCTTTTAATAAAGTAAAAAGTTGAAATATTGCAAGAAATTTGTTGTTTTTCTGAGAAAAAAGGTGCAGTATTGTTTGCTTTAAGTCTTATTTTTTGGTACGAAGCTTGAGTGTTATGAGAATCAAATTGTATTCATTCTTAAAAAATAATAAAAAATAAAATAATAATTAAAAAACAAAAACCTCAATATTACTACAATTAAGCCTTAGAGATTTGTTGGAGAAAAAAAGTTACCATTTTACTAGAATTAAATTGTATTTTTTTTTTCTTGAACATACTCATTATTTTGACTCAGAATCAGTTGTTCTTTTTCATATAATAGTTGTAATATTATTAGAATTTTTTTTTTTTTTAAAGAAAAAAAGGAGTGGCGATAATCCCAAAGTTAATTGAAAAAAGTTGTATTTTTTTATAGGGGAAAAAAAAATTCTTTTTGTGAAACAAGTTGCAGTATTAGAATTCAGTTTTTATTTTATTGTTTTTAGTGAAAAGTCACGATATCACTAAATCATTTTTTTAAGAAAAAAGACAGTATCACAAAAAAAAAAAAAATCAAGAAAAAGTAACATTACTGCAAAGGCCTTGTTTAGAAAAAAAAAGTTGCAATATTACAAGAATTAAGTTATGGGTTGTTAAATGTAGAATTTTGACATTTTTCATCGTCCTCGACAGGTATGAAGAATTCCTCAGGGGATAAAGTTGAGGACGAGGGCAACGTGATCCACTACGACAGCACGGCCATCGAGAGGCTGCTTGACCGAAGCCAGGACGCCACAGACGACTCGGACGTCCAGAACATGAACGAGTACCTCAGCTCCTTCAAAGTGGCCCAGTACATGGTCCGAGAGGAGGACAAGGTAAAAGACGAAGGAAAGAATTTTTTTTTTTTTTTTTTCCAGGTTTTTTTTTTTTTTTTTCTATTTCACTTCCAGCTTTACCTTTTTTGGACTGTTGCTGGGAACGGGGGGGGAAAAAAATGTTGGCAGCTCTGCTACATTCATCTTGGTTTACGCCAAAAAGCAGTGAAATAATGAGCCGAGAGAAGCAAAATAGCGCTGCAGATAACTGGGGCGATAACTCACGCTCGCATTTCTCATCGGAGCTGTATAAATATATTGACGGCCGCTGCTTTAATCCGCTCCTTGCGAGGAAACATCTGCATTTCAGCATGGAGCTTGAACACATTAGCTATGGGGGCAAAGAGCTTGTTAATGGAGCGCAGATATGCGTGATCATGGCTTCCCTTCTCTTTGTAGCCTCCTTCACACTGCCTGTGATACTTATTTTCAATTTTTTTTTTCGCTTGACAAATATTAAAAAATCTATATTTAAATTTTTTTTTAACGCTCACAACTATAACTAAAATAAAACGAAACGTTTAACAAAATAAAAAATAACAAAAAAATAGCAAGCAGCTTTAACAAAATTCCAAAGCATATCATAACAAATAGCTAATCCCAACATATTACAACCATGCTTTGTATTTCTTCTTTTGTCGCTTCAGATCGACGAGATTGAGCGAGAGATTATCAAGCAGGAGGAGAACGTGGATCCCGACTACTGGGAGAAGCTGTTGCGGCACCACTACGAGCAGCAGCAAGAGGACCTGGCCAGCAAACTGGGCAAAGGCAAGCGGAATCGCAAGCCTGTCAACTACAACGATGCTGCGCAGGAAGATCAGGGTATGTCCAGATATACATTATTTATATTTTTCTGTGTGTGTGTGTCCCCCTCCTGGAAGCGTCTGCATCACATTTGTCATTTCAGAATGGCACGCCGACATTTCTGACAACCAGTCCGAGTACTCGGTGGGCTCCGAGGAGGAGGACGAAGACTTTGATGACCGTCCAGAAGGTAAGTCAGAAATTCACCTACAATAAAACTCTGCTTATATCTCTGGTGATATATTCCATTCCCACCCATGATAGGTAACATAGAGAGACTATATACCGGTATATAAAAAAAAAAAAGATTTAATAGCTTCACCCATCCCACATGCTTTCAATATATTTCAACTAATTAAAATACTTAAAGAGATACTTTACTTATTTAGCCATTTTTGGCAGTCAAACATTAATATTTTGCCTATGATAAATTTGATATTTTCATAATTTTTCATGTACAATTAGTATCTTTAAAAACACATTTTGCAACTTGCTGTCGACTGAAAATGACATCACAAGGGCTAATGTAACCAATCACAGCTCAGCTTGTGAATGTCACATGATCAAACCTAGAAAACAGGTGAGCTGTGATTGGTTACCTGAGCCCTTGTGATGTCATTTTCAGTCGATAGTAAGTTGCAAAATGTGTTTTTAAAGGTACTAATTGTACGTGAAAAATAATGAAAGTATCAAATTGTAGACAAAATATTAACTTTTTAATGCTATAATGGGCTAAATAAGTGAAGTATCCCTTTAACGTTTTACTAGTTATATATATATTAGTACTTTTAAATGTGCTCCTTAGTTCTCACTTTCTACCTAGTACAGTTCTTTTCACTGTTTATTAGTCCTAGTTGAAGTTAACTGTAAAACTGACACTTAAGAAAAAAGAGAATTAAATATTTTATAATTAAACATGAAAATGTTCCGCCACAAAATATCATTTTGACTTACAAAATCCTGCTAGCTTGAAGCTAACATATGTGAAACATTGTAGGCTACAGTAAATTAGCATAGATTAGGTTACTGTAAACCTTTTAAACAAGTGCTACTTTCATACACATGGAGCAACAAAACATAACAGAAGTAAATTAATCATGGTAGGCTATATTTAAAAACCAAAAAGTCCATATTTGTTGAGCAAGCTACTTTTTAAATGTAGCAAGCTAAGCTACAAGCTATTCTACATTGAATATAGCTTACCTAAACCAAGCTACAAAAACAAAGCTAACTAAACTATTATAAAATGTATTTGTTTTTTTTTTCTGTTGCTTTTCCCTATCTATTTGTTGAATATCTCACTCATTCAAAATGTTTTCTTTCATTTTGCACAAGATGGCGCCAAAACCTTGATAGTCGTACTGCTGACAAGGAAGTACAATATTTCCCCTCTGTATTGCTGTTTATCGTTTGCTCCCCCGTTACTGTGAATTTTGTAGTGGAATCTATCTGTCTGTTGCGGAAATTGCTACTATATCATGGAAAGCTGTCTTACTTTTCCCCAGTTAGTTTTAATGTGTTTTTTTGTTGTACTTGTGTTACATGTACAGTTAAAAAAAAAAAAAAAATCAAATCATCCTTCATTTCATTCAATCAGCGTTTTTAGTGAGGCTATTTTTACTCGCACTATTTGCGGCAGAGCTCAGTTCTCATCCCCTGCGAGTGACTTTACAATAAATTTTTATTTAGGAGATCCAGTTGCCTGGCACACTCACGCAACACCCTTTGCCAAAACACACAAAGCGCGCTCGAGACGGCCATCTCCGAGTGAAAGGAAGGAAAAAAAACTTACATTCTCCTTTCCTTACCTTGCCAAAGGAGCTCAATGTTTTCATCATCGCATGAAAATCATTTTGAAAGGCGAGCATGCGATGCAAGATTGAAACCGTGCCTTTAGGAAAAGTTTTTTTTATTTTAAATTGTTGCTGGTTCACGTCTTGTTTTTTAACCCCTTGCTTGCCTGCAGGCCGGAGACAATCTCGCCGGCAGTTGAGGAACGAGAAGGACAAACCGCTCCCTCCTCTTCTGGCCAGAGTGGGCGGCAACCTCGAGGTACAGGAGATGTGTATTGTGTATATTGATAAATATATATGCACAGATATAACTATGTATAATATATATGTTGCTTGTGATTATTATTTTTTTTTGTATGACTAGGTTCTTGGTTTCAATACACGCCAGCGGAAGGCTTTCCTCAACGCGGTGATGCGCTGGGGGATGCCGTCTCAGGACGCCTTCTCCTCTCAGTGGCTGGTCAGAGACCTCAGAGGCAAAACCGAGAAGGAATTTAAGTGAGTTTAATGTGGGGAGAAAAAAAACCCCGAAGAGATGATGAAGTGATTAAATGTCACACTCGGCCCCGTTTCCGCCAGAGCATACGTGTCACTCTTCATGCGGCACTTGTGCGAGCCGGTGGCCGACGGGGCGGAGACGTTCGCCGACGGGGTCCCCAGGGAGGGCCTGTGTCGCCAGCCTGTCCTCACGCGCATCGGCGTCATGTCGCTCGTCAAGAAGAAGGTGGCGGCTCTTTCATGTGTTGTTTTATGGTTTATAACTACTGCGATGCGATGTTTATGCTAGTTCGTTAGCCATCAATGGCATTTCCCACTGGATGTTAGCATTAAGCTCGGAGATTTTGATAGAGCTGAATTTCTGTTTTGGTTTTTATTACTTCTCCATTCAGGCTCATAATTGTGATGTATTTTGCGTCCAGATTCAGGAATTTGAGCACATCAATGGGCGCTGGAGTCTCCCGGAGCTGAAGCCCGAAGTCAGCTTGGACAAATCCTCCTCCAGGGCGTCGTCCCCCACCACCAAGACCGCGACGCCCACGCCGGACGCCAGCTACAACAACACGCCGTGCACCTCCAAACCAGGTAAACGGCGAAAAACATAAATCGCGAAAGTACGGCGAATATCCAGATGAGCTCTTGACGCTTTGATGACGTAAACAGCGACACCCGCGCCGGCAGACAAGTTGGAAAAGAACGAGAAGGAGGACAAAGAGGATGGCGAGGCCCATTTGGACAAGGAGAAAGATGACAAAGAGGTGGGAAACTAAAGAAATGTCATTTTGATGAAACTTTGATATAGTCTTTAATTTTTATGTCGGACCGTCTCTTCTGAAAATGGGGACCTAAATGACATAATGTTGGCATGGGGCAGAATCCTCGTACCTCCAAAATCATACCAAATTGTGGAATATGAGGTTTTGGCCGGATTCAGCGATATACATTATCAACAGCCAAGTAATTATTGCAGTAGTATAGCCAGTTTTTTTCCTCAAAATTGGATAATTAAAATATGGTGTTAAAAAAAATCTTATTTCAGTGATTATTAAAATTAAATGTTCAAACCGTGCATATTGCATAACATCACAATTCAGTTTTATTTCACTATTAAATACAAAACATATGCATTTTAGAACTGTTTTTTTCCCCCCCGTCATTTCAGCCTTGCGCACCACAAAGATCGTCTCCTCCCAGTCCAAAAATGGAGGGAAAAGATGGCGACAGCAAAGACGGCGACGGCAAAAACGGTGACGGGAAAGACAGCGACGGCAAAGACGGCGACGGCAAAGATAGTCACGGCAAAGATGGCGACGGAAAAGATGGCAACCAATCGCGGGAGGATGAGGAGGACGAACCAAGCAGTGCCTTGCCACAGGAGAGGAATTCGCCAGACAAGAGCAAAGTCACAACGGAGCAGGTTCAAGAAGGAAAAGCGGGTACAGTAATCCCCCGCATATTTCTGTGGAGCTTATCCTCAGTCGGTCACATTTTTGTGCGTTTTCTGAAACACTAAAGCTGTGTGTCTCACAGATGGCGAAAAGCTGAATGAGGGGCGGCAAAAAGACACAGAGAAGTTGGAAACATCAGACTCCAAGGAGGCTGCCGAAGCCAAGAAAGGTAAAATCAGCTGTCAATCATATATATCATTTTTTTTCGCCCTGCACCTGAACGGTATCTAACACGTGCTCCTTGACTTGAACAGAGGAGACGAAAGGTGAAATGGAAACTGAGAAGGAAGTCCGAGAGGGGAAGATGGATCTGGCTAAGGGGAACGGCAGGCCGCCTGCTGAGCGACCTCGCTTCATGTTTAACATCGCTGATGGCGGTTTCACTGGTCAGTCGCTGGGATCTAATGTTGAACTGAAATTAGAAATAATAATAATAATGCATCAGTGATATAATACTATGTGAGTAATGGGCGGCGTAATTTTTTTTTATCAGTGCTGCTCAGGGGGGCCACATAGGACCACACACTTCGTAGTATGATATATGACTTAAAAAAGCTATTTGATATGTGCTCATAATATTTAATTTTTCAAAATACATTGCCTAATTCATATGTCCAAGATCCACTCTCCTAACTCAACAAGTGGTGTGAAGCAAACAAAAAAATAACCGTTCTCCCCAGTGCAATGGGTTCATAAAAATAACCATTTAGGGATGAGACAAGCCTGGGCAACTAAGTCATGACTACCACCTAGTGGTGAATGGTGATATTACGACTTAAAACTACAGTGGACGTATATTCAGTTTGCCACCTGCAATTAAAAAAAAATACTTTTTAATCTTTTAGGGGCTTTCCCCCCCAGATTGTCTCCAAATGTACACAACATTTTTTTCTTGGAAAATGTGCAGTACAGTATATTGAATCTTTACTAGGGTTTTTTTTTTTTTTTTTTTTTTTACCAATTTGGGGGGGTTTATTTATTTATTTTTTTTATGTATAAAAACCCCCACACAATTCTTTGATAATTAAACAAGGGGTCACTCATGCGGGTCGCAGCCCGCCAGTTGCCCATGCCTGTACTATATGAAGAGCATGTAAATATCGCAGGAAGGAAGGTACCTAAGGAGCTACCTAGGTAGAATGGTGAGACTTCTAAAGTATGAATAATAATGTGTTGGACTATTATGTGTAAAAAGACGACATCAGTATGTGTTTCCCTCTCCCCCACAGAGCTGCACACTCTTTGGCAGAACGAGGAGCGGGCCGCCATCTCCTCAGGAAAGATGAGCGAGATCTGGCACCGCCGCCACGATTTCTGGCTCCTGGCTGGAATCGTCATGTATCCTTGGCGGCACAGTAACCCAACCCCCCTCCCCTCGAGCCCCCCTACCGCGCTTGTTTTTAACAGCAAACTAAAACATTAAGTACATGTTGTCCTCGCTATTTTGCGAGTCAGGGCTGCATATCAATGACATAAATCTCATTTTATGACGCCGCACACTCTGAGCTCTCGTGTTTCATGAAATCCATCACCCGTAAGCCAGCTTTATACGCCGTAAATTTGGCATCTTGGAAAATTCCGGATTGGCACAAAACTCCCGTGCTTGTTAATTATTTTTTGTGTGTTTAAGGCTTATTTAGGCTTTATCCTAAAAAAAAAAAGTTTGGAACATTTTTTCTAAACATAATTTTTTTTAATGATCTTTTTACTAATTGGCCTTCACCTCGGCACCAGTCATGGCTACGCTCGGTGGCAGGACATCCAGAACGATCCGCCGTTCGCCATCGCCAACGAGCCGTTTAAGTCGCAGGCCAACAAAGGAAACTTCCTGGAGATGAAGAACAAGTTCCTGGCTCGGCGCTTCAAAGTAAGACAACGTCAAAGCAGCGATAACTACAGCTTTCACCTTTTTACAGCGTTTTCAGTTCATTTACCGTACACATTGTATAGGATTCAAAACGTGCATATTTTATCCTCACAATTGTTTTTACGTGTTTAAATATGTTTACAATGTGTTTCAAACATGTTCTAATTTGAATCATTTTTGAAGGGTGAAACTATAAAAAATAATTATATGGTCTCTTTATTGTGGATTTCACCTGGTCCGGGTGGCTCTGGAAAATATCCCTCACAACACGCTTATTGGGGCTCCCTCTATGCAAAATACAAACACAGATATAATTCTTGGCAACCTCCATATTTAGCCCGACATTTTGTGAAGAAAACCACTTGATTATGAGCGCTTTGCTGTCATCAATCACCTGACAAAAATGCCCCAAGGCCCACATCTTGGCCCAGTCAGAGTGCTGACTGCAGCCTTTCTCATCCTGTTTTTGACTGCCTCACATGTTGCAGATCTTTGAACATCCTCATTTACGACATCTGTCACCCTTTTACTCATCGCTCAAAGGAATGATGACTTAAAAAAAGGATTTTCAGCTTATTTAGTGAATAAACAGCATCATGAATATTCAACAACATTGTAGCTTCCTAATTGAGTTAGGAAGGTACTTAAAGGGGAATTCAGCCCAAAAATGTTATTATGAATTATTCAGCAAAATCAACCCATGTTTATTTATTTCGGGGGGGTGGCCATTTTGCTGAAAATGGCATCACAGTTGCTCAGGTAATGATCAATCACGGCTCAGCTTGCGAACATCACATGACCAAACGCACACACACACAAAAAAAACAATTAAAAATAAATGATAAATAAAAAACACCAGTTTTCTGTGTCAACTTCACATGAACAAACATAAAGTAAAAAACAATAATCATATAAAAAAAAAAAAAAACCTGTTTTCTGTGTTCGCAAGCTGAGCCATGATTGGTCGTTAGCTAAGCAACTGTGATGTCCTTTGTGTGCGCTAACAAGTGACAAAATGGCCGTCTAAAAAAAAAAAAAACGTGTGGATTTGCTCCTTAATTAATCTTCCTTACATGCAGAACTAATCAGAATATTGTGTGTAGACTAATGGGGCTAGATAGAACATATTATTGTAAATATTTTTTTCTTAAGGCAGGTGCGTACGTCACATCCTGTACTAGGGTTGAGCGATTATTCAAATTCAAACAGACATTGCAATGTAGTAGAATGCAATTTTCAAACTGCAATTTGGAAAATTCTGATTTTACTTATTCTATTATACAGATTATTTTTACTGCTTGTGTTTGTCAAAAAATACATAGGAAGAGGATATTAAAAAAATAATCACAATTGTATTGTTTTTCAGTATTCAGACCAACAAAATATTGATCTGTGACAATATAAGCACTAAACCTTCCTAAACAAAAACACCTGTTTCTGATTAAAAAGTAGGAAAAACAAGCATTTTTTTTTTTTGGAGCATGTCAAGTAGAACAGTGACTTTATATTTACATTTTTTTTTTCCTCAGCTGCTGGAGCAGGCGCTGGTCATCGAGGAGCAGCTGCGGCGTGCGGCCTACCTGAACATGACGCAGGACCTCAGCCACCCGGCCATGGCGCTCAACGCGCGCTTTGCCGAGGTGGAGTGCCTGGCCGAGTCGCACCAGCACCTCAGCAAGGAGTCGCTGGCGGGCAACAAGCCGGCCAACGCCGTCCTGCACAAAGGTCAGTGGGCAGCTGCGCAATTTGTATCCATATGCTGCAAGTTATAGCGATTGGCAGGTATTCTCTGCAAAACACTCACTGTAAGGATTTGTAGTCCTTGAATCCAATTTGTATCATTCCAGATGAGCCCAATACAGTTGAATGGAATCAGAGCCATGGAAAAATGATGCTAATTGTATGATTGCAGTCCAAGCAAAACAAAAAGAAGATAATTCCACCTGGAAGACATTATTAGTTGGGAGTCATGTGTTGTTGTCTTTGCAGTGCTCAACCAGCTGGAGGAGCTGCTGAGCGACATGAAGGCCGACGTGACCCGGCTGCCGGCCACGCTGTCCCGGGTGCCGCCCATCGCCGCGCGCCTGCAGATGTCCGAGCGGAGCATCCTGAGCCGCCTGGCCAGCAAGGGCACGGAGACACACGCCCCCCCGGTCAGCCGCCTCTCTTTACTCCGAACACAAACACTCCAACCTGCGCAGGCTGCCAGTGGAAAAATGATGGAGGGCGGCCAGTAAAAACACAGAGCCCATCAACCTGCGCTATTTCACTCCACAACTGCTTAGTCAGCAGATTCTCCTCGCCATCTTTAAGCACTTTACAATGTTATTCTCATTGCCGTTTCTGCTGCTGTTTTTTTTTTTTTCCCTCCCGGTTCGTAAATGCCATCTTGCCTCAACTTCTTTTCCTCGATGCAGCCTATTCCTCCCGGACCCTATGCCACCCCTCAGAACTACGGCGCCCCCTTCACCCCGGCACCTCCGGGTGCCCTCCTTATGGCCGGGGCCAACTACAGTCAGATGCCACCTGGATCCTTCATATCAGGTCAGTGAGCCTCCAGTTGCTTGACCAAATGGACTTAACGTACGGAATGAATTCAGTCCATTAGTGCTTAATTCTTCATCGATACCTTTTGGATGTGTGCTCGATATAAGTCACATTGACTGCGGAACGGATGCGGTGCGTTTTCCGTACGGCAGCCGTACGGGCGCCGCAAGAATAGAAAGTAGGGCCCAAATGGCCGATTATTTTCCCCTTAAACCTATATCAAAGAAAACCGAAGCTTCCGACGCTGTGAAAGTACCTCAAATGCACCATTTTGCTTACGTAGCATTAGCAACTAGCAAGTGTGTCGCGTATGTTATTCTGGTTATTCTGTTGTCCCTAAGCATCCTTTAAGATGTTTAATGACACCGCAGTTGGAGTTAACTGTAAAACTAAAAACACAACGTTAAGACTTAAATCCACTGTATATTTAAATACAAAATGTGCTTCGTTTTGAAAACATTGCTAGCCTAGAGCTAACAGGAAGTTAGCATCGACTTTGGGAGTGTTTTTCCATCAAATAACGAATATCCACACATAAATCTTGTGGGAACACATACCCACAGATGAGATAACACTACGCAGAGGAACAATTTCTTCCCAATGTATGAAAAAGTAGTTATTTTTAACAGAATTCAATGGCTACTTTCTTCTGTACTCACTTTAGGTGTGTACGCCATGGATTCACGGCACCACACTGCCCCCAAGATGCAAAGTAAAGTCAGTAAAGCTAGCTAACATAGCATGACATGAGTTGGATATTTAAAAGACAAAAAAACAAGCTCAGAATAAATTAGACATGTCAAAATAACACTATTTAAACACAAAACGTACTTATCCATGGTAGAAAAGCCATTGAGGAAGTCCCTGAAATAATGTCCAAAAAGCACATCGATGTGACAACAGGCGAGCGTGGTTATTGTTTACAAATAGGACTGTATACACGGTTGTTATCGCGTGAACTTAACTCTCCAGTGTGAACCAACGTGATCTTGTGGTCGGGCGGGTGCAGATTTCCGCACACGGACAGCTCACCCAACTCACCCGGTGTGGATTGCAGTCCGTGCGGATGCCGTACGGAAAACGCTCCGTGTCCGTTCCGCAGTCAGTGTGAATTGGGCGTTACATCGAAAACCTATCTTCTGTTGTTTGCTGAAAACCACTTCAGATGCCAAATGATGCCGCTAAAGCCAGTCATAGAGGAGTCGTACCCATGTAGCAAAAGTAAAGTTGGCTTACTTTGCAATTAGACAGCGCTTTGGTGCCATCTTGTGCCATACTTACACGCTCGCCTCTGGTGCATTTGATCGATGCTATTTGTAAGCCTTTTATTTTGTAAGTGAATCAAAAATGTTTTGGGATTAGTTTGTGGTATGTCTCCCGTTTAAACTAATAATATATTCAATTTACAACCATTTGTTTCTGTATTACTGTCCTAATGAGACTGTCATGTATACAGGCAGTGAAAAGGTTGTTTTTTTTTTTTTCTTGCTGTATATGTTAATGATGCCCCAGGGAATGATTGACGATTTTTCTTTGCCTGTCCGGACATCTTTCGCTGGATCCAAACAGGACAGTCAAATAAAAGAGTGACTGCAGTGAGGAGAATTTTCTCTTTGCTTTCCAGTTCTGGACTTGATTACCCGGCGGCCCTGCGTTGATGACGCGGGCAAAAACGCGTCCAGAGCGTTGCTCCTATTTAAAGATATCATCTGAGGAGTTCTGTTGTTGTGTGTGTGAGGGGGGGGGAAATGGAAAAATGCTATGTCAACATGATACTTAAATGTGAAGCACCCCTCAAAGTCCCCGATGGAGTCCATATGGGTGGGGGGGGTTGTCGTGTTGGAAGCCAGACAGACACCTGAAATAGACATTAACAAACGTACTGGGTCTATATTAAGGTTCTTATAACAAAATGTCAGACCTGTCTGACGACTCATTTGGGTCTCTGGAATGTGCAATTGTGTTTTGGCCGCCACGTCCGACCCGCCGCCTCCTGCAGCCGCTTGCGAGTTGATATTCACCATGGCATGTGCTCGCCAGACGCACTCTGTGGCTGGCCAGCATGTGTGCGCGAAGATGTTTAGCGAGCGGAGATGTGGCAGAGATAACTGCAAAAACCTGCTCTTTTCCCCTAACGGCTCGAGCGCGCAGCGCCGTCTTGGTGTAATTGGAGACCGAAACATCTGTCAAAGGCATTGCACGTTCCATCGGCGAAAATGTCATTATCCCCGGGCCACGCCAAGAAAACACGCAGGAGGTATTTTGAGAGGGACGCCGACCGCAGAGGCGCTCGCCTCGCGTAAATGCGTGACGGAAATAGCCGCGAGTTGCCCTGCCGGATCCCGAGGCTGCCCGCGTGCAGTTCGGTGTGCGCCGCCACATCGCCGCCCCCTGATTGGGGTCCGGACCAGAGAAGGGAGGAAAACGAGCTGGCTGGAGATGCGGACGGAGTTAAAAACAACAAAATCCAAAGAGTTGGCCGCCGTCAAGCTCCTATAATAGCCCCTGTCCACGGAGACATTCCCATGTGATCCCCCCCCGCAACCCCCCCGCTCACTTGACTGCATAGAACTCCAACGTAGTCCCAGAGTGCTTGTTGGGAACCAGTCTTGTTTTGCTTCCTGAACCTCATGAACGGACTTTGGAGGCTCTCGAGGAGGCCTATGTGGATCGAAGGATCCATTTTGTGTCCCTCATTCAGACATCAGTGGTGACCAACGAACGGTCTGGTCTTTGGCGGCTTCTCTGGAACAAGTGGAGAGATGATTGGGAATTGCGTCCTGGGTTATACACGACTCAAAAAAATGTATTCCCAGGGACTTCACGTGTCTCACAGTGGCATCTGCAAATTGTAACAGAGATCCGGAGACTGGAAGAGTCACAGAAAAGCAGAGAAGAACGTTCTTGCCTCACCAGTTACAGAATACTGATACTTTATACTTGAACTGTAATCAAATAATGTTAAAAAATACAAACGTAAAGTCCATACTGGTGATAGACTGATGTGTTTTTTTCAAGGCTGATACTGATTACTGGTAGTTAAGGAGACAAATAGCTGATATTTCAAGCCTTTATTCATTTAGAGTAAAAGAGAAAATATTTGTGTCAAAATTTTTAAAATTTACTTTGAAATTTAAATATAACATAATATAATATATAAAATAATGATTATTAGTAGTCAAGGAGGCCGATAATCGATATTTCAATCCGATATTTACTCGCAATAAAAGAAAAAATATTAGCATCAACATTTTTTAAAATTCTATTTTCTTTTAATTTTAAATAAAATATAATAATAATCATAATTAGTAGTCAAGGGCAGCAAAAACTGGTATTTCAATACGATATTTATTTGCAATAAAAGAGAAAATAGTATAAATTTTAAAAATTTACTTTGTCTTTTAATTTTAAATATAATATAATATAATATAATATAATATAATGATAATTAGTAGTCAAGGAGACCGAATACCAATATTTCCTCTATTTATTTGCAATAAAAGAAAAAATATTAGCGTAAAAATTAAAAAAAATAAATTTTTCCTTTAATTTTAAATATAATATAATATATAAAATAATAATAATACTGATTATTAGTAGTCAAGGACAGCGATAACTGATGTTTTAATCCGTTATTTATTTGCAATAAAAGAGAAAATGTTAGCGTCAAAATTTTAAAATTTACTTTTTCTTTTAATTTTCAATAAAATATAATAATAATGATAATTAGTATTCAAGGAGACAGATAACCGATATTTCAAGCCAATATTCATTTGCAGTATAAGAGAAAATATTAGTGTCAAAATTAAAAAAAAAATACTTTTCTTTTAATTTTATACACATAAAGAATTTATACATTTGTTTAAAAATTCTAACGAAAATTGCAGGGCGCTTCCAGGGTCATCAACATAAACTAAGCGAGTAAGTAGTTATCAAATATTTTCTACTAAATTAAGTTTTCCAAAATTTCAACATAATTTCTTAACTTATTTTTTTTTTCTTTTTAATTTTTAAAAATAAAAAGTGTAGGGAGTTCCCAGTGTCAGCATAATTTTTTATAAAGTGAAAATTTGAATAAATCCAGAAGTGAAAAGTTCCCTGTATCTCACTGAGCGACAAATTCATGCAAATGTAGCTAATTTGGGCTACATAAACGGTTTCACAAGATATTCGCAGACAGTGGGAAAATTGTCTGTTCTAAATGTCTTTGTGACAAGTGAAAGCTGTGAACATCAAAATCCCGATGGAAACCCTAAATTGGTTGCGTTCGCAAGCATTCACCGCTCAGTGAGATTCGTAAAAAAATGCCAAATATCAGCACGATAATCAGTCTATGCCGAGTCCATACGTCAATTATGTGTCTCTTGTCCGTTCAAAAGCTTCGAGAAGGTCAAATTAAGTTGAGTGAAGTTTCACACGCAAGTTTACATGTTGTGAGTAGTGTATTGTTGTTTGTGGCGGCTGTGGCAAAGCAAAACTATGCACTCTTGTCGTGACCGTCTTGAGCTGCACCCTGTCAACCCGAAATCCAACACATCTTCCTCACCTGGACTCGCCCACCAGAGATTTTCATTCAAGCCACCTGCAGGACTTCCGACACCCCCCCCCCCCCCCCCCCCCTCCCCGCCAGCTCCAGTAGCCATCCTCCGCCCGACTAAATCCCCCTCGCAAAGTGTCACGTTATCGCGCTCCCCCTCTGCGAGCCTCCACTACAGTCTGCCGCTTGTCTGCCCCCACAGAAGCCACCGGCGGAGCCACGTGGGGAGCCGGCGGGGGGCCGGCCGGCGGCGGCGGCGGCGTGTGCCAGAAGACCAAGGAGCACGATGTGGTGCAGCGGCAGCGGGTGGTGGACCTGTGGAAGGACGGCAAGTCGGAGGGGGCCATCGGCCTGGAGCTGCGGATGCCCAAGTCGACGGTTCACAGCATCATCGTCAAGTATCGGCTCAGTAACACCGTGGAGAACCTTCCGCGCAACGGACGCCCCAAAAAACCCTGACGGGGGGGTCAAGTGCCACTCGGGGGGCGCAAAAGTGGCACTAACGACTTGCGTTTGGGGAGTGGGAAAGCAAATGTGGATCTCAGAAAAGACTGAATGTTAATGCAATCGCAGGAATTCAGAGAAAGGAACACAAATAAATTCCTGATTTCCTGAGGGTTTTTTTTTTCAAAAAAAAAAAAAAGAAAAGAGTTCCCCTTGGATCAATTCTTCATCCACCGGCAGACTCAAGGAGCCTTTCTCCTCACTTTGACCCCGTACTCCCTCATTCCTCCGCAGTCTTCCACTCCTCCGTCTCTCCACGCACTCACGCACGCACGCACGCATACTGTCTGGACCCCACACAGGATCTCGCAAACGACTTGACGTATCTGCTGACTGCGAGCAGATGAACGACAACGACCAAAGTCATCCGGGAACACCGAGCTCCACAGACACAAAAGAGTTGGGGCTTGTCGCCAAGACTTCATTGTCTGGCTGGAATTGGATTTGGCTGTTGGGGATAAAAAAGCATCGGGATGGCATTTGGTTTGGATCCGTTCGCTTATGCTGGACTGGCGTGCGGATGCTCTTGGTTAAACGCTTAATTAAAAGGAAGCAAAGGCTAGGAATGAGCTTGCGTCTTTTCGTCCACCATTTGTGACCATTTTGCTCTCCTGTGGCACCCTGTGGATCGCTAAAAAAGTAGTAGAAATTATTATTTTTTTTTTTGTATACATTTATTTTTTAGATAAAATAGTTTTCAAATGAATTAATGACTTGGATTTAAAAAAAAAAAAAAGTCAGTCCAAATTTGTACGTTTTCAGAAAAAAATAAAAACGTTTTTTAAAAATTATCTAAAAGTGACCAAATAAAGATCATAAAATGCCCAAAAAGAAGACGAAAAGCAGAAATTTACCATAAAATGTCCGTGAAATTGCAAACAATGTCAGAGAATGCAATAAAAAAGGCAGAAAAGAAAATGTTCAAAAAGAAACCTAAAATGTCTAAAAACAAAAGAAAGTCAGAAAATTACAATAAAATATTTTTGGAATTGTCAAAAAACATCAGAAAAATAATTTTAAAAAAAGAAAAGAAAAATACCATAAAATGTCCTAAAGCAAAAGAAATCCTGAGAATTACCATAAAATGTCCTCAAAATTGAGAAAAATGTCAGAAATTTGCTGGGGGGGAAGGCAGGAAAAAAAAAAAAAAAAAAAAAGATTAAATATTCTAAAAAAAAATAAGTAAATGTCAGAGCCCAAATTTTAAGTTGTCAAAAAAAAAAGTTTTTAAATTTTTTTTTTTTTAAATTACAAAAGAAAGGTCATAAAATGTCCAAAAAAGAAGACGAAAAGCAGAAATTTACCATAAAATCTCCATAAAATTGCCAAAAATGTCAGAGAATTGAATAAAAAAGGTAGGAAAGAAAATGTTTAAAAAGTAACCTAAAATGTCTCAAAACAAAAGAAAGTCAGAAATTGCAATAAAATTTTTGGAATTGCCAAAAAAAAAAAAAAAAAAAAGTCAGAAAAATGTTTGTTTTTTTTTAAAAGAAAAAGAACTATAAAATGCCCTAAAACAAAAGAAATTCTGAAAATAACCATAAAATGGCCTCAAAATTGACAAAAATGTCAGAAATTTGCTGGGGGGAAGGCAGGAAACATAAAAAAGAAACAACAACAAAAAAGCCATAAAATGCAAAATCCAAAATTGGAAGAGAGGCAGAAAATGACCATAATATGGCCATAAAAATGCCAGAAATTTAACAGAGAATCAGGAAAGTCTAAAAATTGATAAAAACAAAAACAAAGTATGAAATATTATGCACGCAAAAACAAAAGATGAAAGGTAGGTAGAAGAAAATGAATGCCAAAGTATTGGATGCCGCATATTTTTCTGTTGTGCTGCAGCTCGAATTAGCTCTTGGGCCCTCAGTACATTAGACTAAAATTAACAGTTTCCTTCACAATTTTCAAATGTTTTGCGTCTCCAGGCACATTTTTGGTTATTTTGACAGGAAAGTTTGCTGACCCTTGGCTTAAACCATGTGTCGTTTTTCTTAGGCCATGCAACCAATTTAATTTTAGGCCGCTTGTTGATTTCTGTTTGGAGCCTCGTCCACGCTACATTCCCAGCAACAACATTTAGCGTCTCGTCTGTTTTTTTCTTCGTTTTTTTTTTTATCTACTAAAGAAGCAGATTTCCTCATGTGGATTTGGTGGCGAGCAAAAGCCCAAA
The DNA here is from genome assembly GCF_051991245.1 of Festucalex cinctus. Classification (NCBI taxonomy): domain Eukaryota; kingdom Metazoa; phylum Chordata; class Actinopteri; order Syngnathiformes; family Syngnathidae; genus Festucalex; species Festucalex cinctus. The sequence continues at coordinate 15,075,839 of NC_135426.1, forward strand.
GAATGCTTCTGCTGCTGCTGTGTCATGGATGTGTGTCAAAGTGGCGCTCAGACACCCACGCAAATCACTTCCAACCTCTTGATTTCCTGCTCGCGATTGAGAAAGCCCAGCGGCGCGTGGATTTATGAAAGCCCAGCTGGAGCGACTCTCCGCTCTGAAGTTCGACACATACACTCAAACGCCTGGTCCAGAATAGAACTCTTTGGCACGGCTACACTCGGCCGAGCTGAAACGCTGCCTCATTGCGCCAAGATGGCAGCGTTTTTCGTCGCTCAGATAGCAGGCGGGACCTACCGGGGAGAGGTTTTTATTATCTATTGGACCTGACTTGCTTCATCTGGTGCAGTTCTGAGTCACTCCAGAATGATCCCGAGCTAAAAAAAAACAAAACAAAACCTTTCTTACCCCCTCCTATATATATATCATCAGATCTAGATATATTATGGTTTATCTCTAATTAGCTCTTTGGCCCTCAGTGCATTAAACTAACACAAACACATTGTTTCATTCATCACAAGGCTCCAGACAGATTTTTGGTGATTTATTTGGCCTCAAATGGCTCTTTTGACAGTAAAGGTTGCTGATCCTTGGTCGAACCCGTGGGTCCGTTTTGCTTTGGTCATCTATACATCCATTGTTTAGTGCTTGTCTTCGTTAGAATCCCAGGCGAGCTTGAGCCTGTCCCAGCTATCTTGCCATAAAAGGTTGTCATAAATACAATATTTGGAGCTGGAAAATTCACCACACGCCCTCTGGCGGACGAGCTATACGCACCGGTCGATTCCCTTCCTCGTTCACCCAATCCTCACCTCCGTTTGTTTTCTTTCTCATGTGATACTTTCCCCTCCTCTCTTCCCAATCCCTGCGTTGGCCCCACGCTGGCATAACGCCACCATTCGAGTTAGTCTTGCCTCTTTATCGCAGGGCTGATCTGGAAGCGCTGTTATGACATTGGAGCCGCGGTGCAAGCGCACCCGTCGTCTATTCCTGGCTTTTGTTTGGAAAAGGCGCTCTCAACTCGCCGTCGCACTCCCAGAGCACGTTGACGAACGTGGGAAGCGTGCGCGCGTTCGTGTCAAATGAGCGTTTTGGCCACCGGAGTGCCACAAGGTTCTATGCTAGGGCACCGTTGCTTGTAGGGCACCTGGAAAGTGTTCGCTGATTCAATTCCAACTCTAATTCTCCCCCCCTTCCCCTACCTTGCAGTGCTCAATGGCCCCCCCTTGTCTGTCAAGAAAGAGCGGGAAGGAGAGCTGCGACGGGAGCAACGTGGCGGCGAGGTCATCTGTATTGACGACTAGGTTAACACTCGCCTGACGCACACACTCGCAAAAAACGAATGAGTATTCAAGCTACACTGAAAAGAAACAAAATTTATACCAGGAATGAAGTCGTTATCGTTTTGTTTTGTTTTTTCTGAAAAAATGCAACTTAACCGTCTCTAAAATATATGACTAGACTTACTTTGCATGAAAAATATAACTATATTCTTCTAAGGTACTTTTTTTTCTCTCTTAAAGGGATACTTCACTTATTTAGCCCATTATAGCAATAAAAAGTTAATATTTTGTCTATAATTAATTTGATACTTTCATTATTTTTCACATACAATTAGTACCTTAAAAAGCTAATTTTTCAACTTGCTGTCGACTGAAAATGACATCACAAGGCCTCAGGTAACCAATCACAGCTCACCTGTTTTCTAGGTTTGGTCATGTGACATTCACAAGCTGAGCTGTGATTGGTTACCTAAGCCCTTGTGATGTCATTTTTGTGATGTCATTTTCAGTCAACAGCAAGTTGCAAATGTGTTTTTAAAGGTACTAATTGTACGTGAAAAATAATGAAAGTATCAAATTTATTATAGGCAAAATATTAATTTTTGACTGCCAGAAATGGCTAAATAAGTAAAGTATCCCTTTAAATATTTGACTTTTGTTCTGCAAAAATATGACTTCCCATATGATTAATACTTTTGAATAATTTTGAATTATTGTAAAATGAAGATTTACTTTGCTCTGGAAAAAAACATGACTTATCTTGTAAATTTACAACTTAAAAAAATATTAAAATGACGATATTCTCAACTTTTATCACAAATTAAATTTTTATGTTTTTCTTACACATATATGATAGTTTTAAGTTTCAAGTTTTTAAAGAAAAATATGACTTAATTCTGTTAAATTTCACACTTGTTTTTACTGATAAAAAGTTACGCTTTTAAAATAAAATAAATAAAATCTTACTTTTTTCTTGAAAACATCCATCTTTTTTTTCCTATTAAAAATATTTTAATCTCGGAAAATTACAACTTTATTCTTGTAAGGTAACTTTTTTTTTTTATCTATTTTTTTTCCTTCAAAAACAGTTTTTCTTTGTTCTCCTAAAATCACTTTTTTCTTCCTAAAATTAATCCAACTAAATTCCTGAAAAATATTCTGACTCCCCCGAAAACACTTTATGCTCCAAAAATATGGCTTAATTCTCACAAGATTTTGACTTTCCGCTAATTTTTGTAAGTTTTTCTTTAGTAAACACATTATATTCTTGGAAATTTTGCCTTCAAAACGATGACACATTCCATCACGACTTGATTCTTGTATATTTATTTGCTTCTTTTTAGTGTAGCCCTGACACACGCACACGCTACTTGTAGTTAACCTCAATAAGTCCTAATTCCTGTGCTTGTCTGCCTCAAACCATGATACTCCTCAATGAGCCTCCTCTTCGGAGACTTTCACAAACACGTCACTCCAAACAGCATTCACCGGCTCAAAGCTGCATGCAAATTTCTGGCGGCATGCATCAATCATCAACACGGTGTACAGTTGGATAATGCTCTTTTTACCACAAAGCTCCCTATGAATGTTTCTGATGATTTTGCAAATCAGTATTAGCCGACATTCCCCAACACGCATCCACACTTTGTAGTTTTTCGTAGATGTTGCCTACTATTTTTTTTTTTTTTTTGACATGTCATAACGAGGATCAAACGAAGAAGTTTCTGAGTAACTTCTCATGCCTCCATTTTAGATTTGGGGCTGCTTGCAGGTGATATACACAAAAACCACATGCGCATAGACATACTCCCTTCTACAGTAGATGGCGAATGTCTACACACCCCTGTTGATGAGAGAGATGTGATGATAAAAATGTCAGGAAAAGTCTACTAGAACATCCGAGCTCTTTTTGGTGTTAATCACAGGCACTCCAAACTGACTGACTTTGACTGTGATTGGTTAATTCTGAACACAGCCACGTCACATGTTTGAAGAGGGTGTGCACACTTATGCAACCACATATATTTTTATTTCCCCTTGCAAAAAGAGTTGGGGGTTTTTCTCCTGATTGAGTTGTGCATTAGTGGTGGGAAAGCTTTTGCACTCATTTTTTTTATATATATCACAGAAACCTGCCATTTGAACAGGGGTGTGTACACTTTTTATATCCACTGTATATACAAACCACAAATATATACATATAGTTATAACTAAATGCGTTTGGTACGCTCCATCGTGGAAGAAGACAAGACAACAACAACAACAAAAACGCCCTTTTGAGACATACAAAAGAACAAAGTGAACAAAAAAAAGTTTTTCATTTCATTAAAAAAATTTCCCAGCTAAAATGTTGCCCCTGACACTCCTCCCACACAACCCCAAAAAACTCTGCGTTGTCCTTTTTTATGTTGCCTATCAAATGTTGGCCATCAATGAAAGTATTTACATAAAAAAAAAAAAAAAAAAAATGACCCATCTCCTTATTTTTTGTTTTGTTTGTTTGTTTGTAATAAAACGGAATGAAACGAGTTGCACATGCTCTCTGAATACTTTTTTTTGTTGTTGTTGTCCAAGACAAACCATGAAAGGATGGGGAGAGTTGGCACGGGGGCAAGTACATTGCCTGTGTGGTATTGCACTCCCCCAAGCATGTTGAAGCGTTAGTGTCCAACAAGTGTTTTCTCCAGCGGAGTGCCACAAGGCTCAATATTAGGTCACCATTGCTTGCAGTGCATATGGAAAGTATTTACAGTATTATAAAAAAATAATAATAATAATAAAAGAAATGAATTCATTTTTATTCCTCAAACTTTTACACACAAAACTCCATAATAATTTGAAAAAAAAAAATAATGTTGTAAATTTATTATAAATAAATTAGACATTTGTTTTATTTATTTTCATTTGATAAAATACTGGATTAATTGATTTGCAGTAAATAAGATGAAAAATATTAACAAAATGAAATTTATACTGCATACAAAAATACTTTAATGTATTAAATGATAGGTTAATTAATTATTAGTAAATTAATTACAAATACAATTTAAGAATGACAGACATTTATTATTAAAATAAAATATTTTACAAATGTTACAAATTGTATCTTTTTGTTTTTCTACGAATCACCCATCCTGTATAGCCTGTATACAATATCAATGTATGTATGTATGTACTGTATGTATTTAATACATTTTTTTTTTTGCTTTCCCCCAAAAAATTACCAATTCACTGCATTCAACTTTTTTTCTTTTTTTTTTAAATTCAGCAACCCCCAAAATGCAAAGCATCCAGGCTTTTGCATACGCTTCCGCACAACATGTCAACTTTGACCTTTATCAAAATAGGAATAAGAGCAAGGAAGTGTGCGTGCGCGCTTGTGTGGCAATGTCGACGTTCCAGCTTCGCATTGAGGAAGTGAAAATGGAGATGGCGGCTTTGGTGCGAGCGTGTGTGCTGACGGGGGGGAAATATGAAGCGGTGCGCCGGGGGGCTTACTTTCAAATGTCCCCGAGGAGGACGGCGAGGAAATGAAAAGAGGATAAAAATGGTTGACATGTTCCTTTTTTGCAACATGTTAGGAACGTTTGGCTCGGCACGGAGCCCGAGTGCCCAGGGCAAAAGCAATGCGGCGAGCCCACAAAAACTACTTATAAACAAAGGAAAACCACGGCTGGAAATAACACACTTGTTTGGGTTGCGCAAGGCAGACGGCCGGCTGCCTGCTCGGGTTCGATTATTCTCCATTAGCGTACTCGTTGTGGGAAAACATGATTGGAATGTCGCTTTTTTTTGGTGGGGGGGGGGGGGGGTCCATTTTTTCACTGTGTTCCAAACTATTATGCATATACATTGAAGTCTAATGGATGGCAAAGATTAAGTGTTTTTCTTGAAGAAAGTCTCACTTTAGAAATTATTATGAAATTGGAAAAAATTCTCTTCCTAAAAAAAAAAAAAAAAAAAAAAAAAAATCTGTCTTCATTCTCATAAAATTATGGATTTTTCCAAAAAAAAAAAAAAAATCTGACATTTTTCCAGGAATAAGTGAGTCTTTTTCCTAAAAAAAAAAAAAAAGAAAATCTGACCGTTTTCCCCAAAATAATTTGTTTTCATTCTCATAGTGGATTCTTCCTAAAAAAAAAAGAAATTCCAGAAATAAATCACTTTTTCCTAAAAAATCTTCTGAAATTGAGAACAAATTTTTGACCCTCTCCCTAAAAAAAAAAAATCTGTCTTCATTCTCATAAAATTATGGATTTTTCCTTAAAAAAATGCAATTTTTCCTTTTTCCTCGAAAAAAAGAAAAAATCTTTTAAGATTGGAAAAAAAAAATCTGACCCTCTTCTTAAAAAAAAAAATCTGTCTTCAATCTCATAAAATTATGGATTAAAAAAAAAAAGAAGACATTTTTCACAGAAATAAATTTGTCTTTTTCCTCAAAAAAAAAGAAAAAAAATCTTATGAGATTTAAAAAAAAATTAAAAAAAATCTGACCCTCTTCCTAAAAAAAAATCTGTCTTCATTCTCATAAAATTATGGATTTTTCCAAAAAAAAAAAAAAAATCTGACATTTTTCCAGGAATAAGTGAGTCTTTTTCCTAAAAAAAAAAAAAAAGAAAATCTGACCGTTTTCCCCAAAATAATTTGTTTTCATTCTCATAGTGGATTCTTCCTAAAAAAAAAAGAAATTCCAGAAATAAATCACTTTTTCCTAAAAAATCTTCTGAAATTGAGAACAAATTTTTGACCCTCTCCCTAAAAAAAAAAAATCTGTCTTCATTCTCATAAAATTATGGATTTTTCCTTAAAAAAATGCAATTTTTCCTTTTTCCTCGAAAAAAAGAAAAAATCTTTTGAGATTGGAAAAAAAAAATCTGACCCTCTTCTTAAAAAAAAAAATCTGTCTTCAATCTCATAAAATTATGGATTAAAAAAAAAAAGAAGACATTTTTCACAGAAATAAATTTGTCTTTTTCCTCAAAAAAAAAGAAAAAAAATCTTATGAGATTTAAAAAAAAATTAAAAAAAATCTGACCCTCTTCCTAAAAAAAAAATCTGTCTTCATTTTCATAAAATTATGGATTTTTCCTAAAAAAAAAAAATCGGAGACAACTTGATTCTCAAAAGACTACAATTTGTTTTCAGTTCCTACTATTTGTACCACATAAATATAATGCACATAGGATTTATGTTTTATTGTTATTATTATTATTATTATTATTATGCTTGTGTTTTAGATACCAAGTCAAGTCATCTTCCAATCAAGCTTTTGCTTGCTTTGGGTGTAAAGGTAGAGGTTAAAACTTCACCACCATCCCCAGACCTCAACCCTATTGAGAGTCTTAGAATATTACCAAAACTGCATATACTTAATATTTTGGAACACAGACGGTTTTGTTTTATAGTGGCACAAATGTGGTTTTTAAAATGTCACTGATTTTCCTTTCCGCTTTGTTCCACTTGATCATCCAAACAATCACTCGTGGTTTCATTTATAAAACAACAGGCAAAAAGAGCAACAAAAAGGATGAAGAGAAGTGACGACTCCCCTCAAACAAAGATTAAAAACTCCAATTTGATGTTAGAAAAAAAGAGTTTTAAAAAAAGAAGAAGGAAAATTCACATCTCTGTGATGACGTAAAAAAAATGTTCTCAGTTTGTACACAGTACGTCTCCAAAAGCAGAAGCTCTGTTTACGGCGTAATCCGGCTTCCGATTCCCATCCGCTACCCTCGGCCACGTTGCGAGGGCGCGTCGGCGTCCGCAGACTGTCGGCTTCAACCCCCCCAAAAAAACGAGCGTCCGCGGGAAGAAGCGGCGCTGCGGAAATCTTGAGGGACTCCAATCCCCACACTCGGGAGGGCGTCAGTTGACTTTAAAGATGCTGAAGACGTGAGGCGAAGCCGACGGGTTGCCCACCGTGTGCAGCCGGAAGGACGGGCCCGTGACGGCGTGCAGCTCGGTGCCCTTGTCCAGGCGCAGGAGCCCCGAGACCTGGCAGGGTTTCAGGAAGTGCGATGGGTGCGGTCCGGCCGACGGGGTGGTCCCGTAGCCCTCCATGCACTGCAGCTTCTGGGGCCTCTGGCCGCCCGTCACCACGTCCAGCTTGACGTACTGGGACTCCTGCTCGTTGAACAGAACCTGCGGGGACGCCAGCACAGCGTCAGCTTCCTACTCGGATGCACTGGACTCTATCCTGCACTCTAGTCCGCGCTCTTCTTCTGATTGGTTTGGTGGACTGTCAGTTTGACTGTTTGAGAGCTGCGTAGCTTGACAAGTACGCTTTGGAGTGTATCCTGCACTCTGTTCGACACTCTTCATCCGGCTGGGACTGGGCTGTCATTTCTGAAAGTTTAACAACTTGCAAACTTCGCTTTGGATTGTCTCCTGCTATCTATTCAACACTCGTCTTCTGACTGATATGCTCTTTTAATAGTTTTATCTTTCAACAGTTCACTTTGGTCTGTATCCTGCATTCTGATCGACTCTCTTCCATCTGACATGGCTTTGAGTGAGTTATTATCCTATTTACTCTATCCTACTGTTTCAAAGCTGTGGGCCTCAAATTTGACTGTATCCTTTACTCGATTCGTCACTCTTCCTCTGACTGATATGCCTTTGGAGTCTTCTGGTTTGATTTAACATGGGGCTTTAACCTGCACTCAATTTCTGAGGGAATATTTTTGAGAGCCGTTGCCGGGTCCGTACCTGGCAGAAGAGGAAGTAGACGCCCGGCTTCTCCACGACGAAGGTGCCTTCCTCCTTGTTGTAGCTCACCGCTTTGCTCATGTTGAGCACGCGCTCCTCCCAGCCCTTGATCACACCTCCTTCACCCACTGAAACCACACCAAGGGCAACGTCGGACAAGTAACGTTGCAGCCAGTCCCGCTGCGGCCTCGACGTACCCCCCCTCTTACCTTGCTGAGAAGAGACCTTGGTGACTGTCAAGGAAGGAAAAGCAAGTCAATTAAGATGATTTTTGCAGACGCTAACGTGAGACGAGGCATCTGCCAGGCCACTTACTCTCGAAATGAGACGCCGCTTTCTTCCCGTTTCCGTGCTTCCCGCGCAGCGTCCCCCCTATTTTTTCGGGGCAGACTGAACGTGAGTGTGACAAAGAAAACACTCCTGCGGTTCCACATGTGAATCGGTCTCCTAATGCCGCGCTCATTTGCCGCCCATCTCGTCGCCGTTTTAAACACGCTTTAACAGATGGCCAAAGGATTTCCCGTCACGTGCTTTTCATATATTTCCTCAAACTGTTCTTTTCATCATCGGAGCGTGCCGGCCACTCGCAGAGAATCCAAAAAAAAAAGATGGAGTGGAGGAGAAGAAAGCATCCAACGTAAACAGAATAAGACAGATGATGTGGTGGAAAAGGGGCTCCAAAGGCAGGCAATAAATTCACTAGAGCTGGTGACAAAAGTACTCACATCCTGTACTTTTTTTTTTTTTTTTAAAGTAAAAGTACTGATTCAACTCCTCATCGTCTTTCATATTAGCATGGCAACCCTGGGTCAACAATATTTCATGTGAAGCGAGCCATGCTAATATCAAAATGATACGCTTAAGATAAGTTTTGCTAGCATTTAGCGTTAGCATTTACTCATGGTCTCTTGACCAAAGCATTTTTGTTTGTTTACGATGTATATACTGTCAGCACGACAATAGTTTGGGATTAGTTAGTCAACAAGGTAGTTTGTTTTTATTTCATTTTGATTTGTTAATTAAATTCAGTTAGTTTTAAATAGTTTTTAGAGCAGGTTTGTGTTTTTATGTTTTTGAAAATGCTTTGTTGTAGTTTAGTTTATGTTTTAGTATGTGAACGTACAGCAATACCAAAATATATACATTTAAAATGAATGCCAAAAGCTCGTTTTATATTAATTGGCAAAGGTGAAAACGCACATTTTCGCTGTTTGTTTCATAAACATAAATTGTAGTTTCAGATTTTGTTTCTTTAAAAGCATTTTCATTTTTATGAATTTCCTTAAAGGTGATGTCAAATCACAAAATTTCTTTAGAAAATGTTCTATGTGCCCCACACTAGTCTAAACACAGCATTGTGATTCATATTGTGTTTGTGGAATATGACTTAAACAGCAAAATCCACCTGTTTTCATCCATCTCACAGGGCGGCCATTTTGCCACTTTCTGTCAACAGAAAACGATATCGCAGTTGCTTCGGGCTCAGATAACGACCAATCACGGCAACCTGTTTTCTGAGTTAGGTCAAGTGACAGCTGCAAGCTCAGGCGTGATTGGTCATTACCTGAGTGTTATGTGTTAGCATTAAGCTAACAGGGCATTCTAGTTGTTTTAAATTCACAAAATGTAATTCTTTCTACTTTGGTTTGACAGTAAACAAACTGGGAGAAGTATTAAACATCTTGAAGCTTCATTTTTTTTTTAAATATGCCCACCCCCGTGGTCCCAAGGGTTCACTCCCGGACGTAATCATCAAGCCACCCGCAAAACGGCCGCTATAAATACCGCAATGATAGGTCATCAAATATCCCTGCTTTCACAACAAATCATAGCTGTGGGAGTCGCGACATCCCCCCCAAAAAAATCAATTTGACGGCCCAAAAGCGTGCAACAAGGCCTCATTCCCGAGCCAGCTGGTTTTCTGGGCTGCGAGGCCGCTCCGGCCAGACCTGTAATTTCTGCCACAGCCGTCCAGCTGCCTACTGCTTCCTGTGTCGACTTTTAGCTGCGGCCCCGAGTGGCATGCGGCCCAAAAAGACGTGTGGATTGTGCGTGCGTGCGTGCGTGTACCGTCTCGCTTCACTCTCTGGCCGACAAGCAGCTCTCGCTTCTCCAGAATGAGCTGCACGATGGCCTTCCTCTGCGTGTTGACCTGTGCAGAAACACGCACACGCACGAGATGAACAAGTGTGCATCACTCACTTGGATGTTCCACCCCCAACCCCCTTGCACGTTTTTAGTGCCTGGCCTCGCTTACTGCGTCTTTCTGGGAAATAAAGGAGATTTGCGAAGCCAGCAAAGTTTGAAAAGGTTGGGGGGAGGGGGGGGGGGGGGGGACTGAAGGAGACGCGTGCGTGTCTGGTTATGTGCACATTCTTAAACCGAAGGCTACCGTCGCTCTCCTTGCAATCAGCGTTTCAAACATCAACACTACAATGTCCCGAGTGAGATGAGTTGAGGGCCGCAAATGGCCACCCAGGCCCTAATTTGGACACCCCTACGAACCTCCTATTGGAATGTATTTCTTGTAAGAAATGCTGATGTCATTTTCTTGTTATGGAGAGATAAGAAACCAAACAAAACTTGGAAAGGCATATTAAGGAAAGTTTGTTCGTATTCATCCTCACAGCTTCTGACATGGACATTCGTCTTCGACTGAGCGTAAAAGGAACAACCAATGCCAGAGCATTGTTGAAAAACAAACAGGCAACATTACTGCAGATGAATTCTAAATCCCTTAAGAACTTGGGCAGGCATATTAAGGAAAGTCTGTTTGAATTTGTCACAAATGCTCAAATGTAAATTCTTATTGTGAAGAGAAAATGATGTGTAAAAATCTTGAATCCTTTCAGAACTTAAGGTATATTAAAGAAAGCATGCAAAAGCAGTGTCAGGGATCCTTGAGCAGGCATATTAAGGAAAGTCTGCTTGAATTTATCACAAATGCTCAAATGTAAATTCTTATTGTGAAGAGAAAATGACATGTAAAAATCTTGAATCCTTTCAAAACTTAAGGTATGTTAAAGAAAGCATGCAAAAGCAGTGTCGGGGATCCTTGGAAAGGCATATTAAAGAAAGTTAGTTTGAATTTGTCACAAATGCCTACATTTTATTCTGTACAGCAAAATAAACAGACAATGCAAGGGCATCATTGCTGCAGTAAAATGTGTAATCTTTTCAGATCTGGAATGGCGTATTAAGGAAAGTTGTCACAATACGTACATTTAAATGTTCAGTAGGAAAAAAATGCATGCACAGGCAATACTAGGGCATCATTTCTGTAGTAGAATTCTTGGAAAAGCATGTCAAGGAAAGATTTTTCCGCATGTGTCTCTGATACTTAAATTAAAATTCCTCTGTTGAAAAAGAAATTGTAAAAACCACGGCATCTTTACTGCAGTACAATCCTTGGAAAGGCATATGAAGGAATGTTCGTATTCATCACAGGTGTTTCCTTCTGTAGAGAAAAGAAACAAAAACAAACAAAAAAGAGGCAATGCCAGGGCATCAATCCTCCAGTGGAATCCTTGGGAAGGTGTATTAATGAAAGTTTGCTGGGCATCATTAGAGCAGTAAAAATGTTGGAAAGGTATATTAATGAAACCTTGTTTGCATTTGTAATGGATTTGTGCATGTAAAATTCTTTTTGCAGAACAAAAAAACAGGCAATGCCAAGAAAGTACTGAATCGTTTGGAGAGGCGTATTAAGGAAAGTTTGTTGGCATTTGTCACTTGTGCTTAAATGCAAAATCAAGTTTGGATTTCGGATAAAAACAAGAATAATTTGAGGCTTTCCGGTAAACTGAGTTTTTTTTTAAGAAAAAGACAATAAAACCGTGGGTTTGAAAGTGGGAAATGTGTATTTAAAAACCACCACACATCCCCCACGATGATTCCCGTCACCGCATGCACGAGTTAAGTTGCATAACCACTTTAGGGAGAGAGAGGGAAAAAAAGTTGCTCATAGTTTTTGTTGTTGTTATCACCCCGACCTGCTCGAGGCGCTCCTGGAGGATGTGGAAGGACTGGGACAGGTCCCGCGTCTGGCGCCAGGTCCACGCCGTGAAGAGCGCGCTGCAGGCGGCCACAGACAGAGCCAGCAGGGCCAGCGAAGCCCACAGCGCCCGGAGCTTGCGCCGCCGCGGGGCGATCCGATGCATGCTGACTCAGTCGCCGCCGCCGCCGCCACCGCCGCCGATCACCCCACGGTGGTGCGCCGTCGTTCGGAACATCCACGCCGCACTCGAGCCACCCCCTCTGGCCCGCCGCGCCGGCTTAATGGACACGCGTGGGCCGCTAATTGGCGCGTCGCATCTCGCCAACTGTTGCATCCGTCTCTCGGCGTCTCGGTTCCCCTTTGGGCTTCTTTCGCTGGGGGGTCCCCCCCCTCTTGTCTTTATTAAGACTGCGCGCGCATGAGCACCTACCGGGGGGGCTCCCGAGTTGAGATCTGACGCCGAGAGCCTCTTCCTCCCCTCCTGTGTCTCTCGGTGCTGCACTTTTTCTTTTTTCTTTCCTTCTTGCTTTTCTTTTCTTTTTTTCTTTTTTCTTTGTCATCAAATCAACCAGCCTCAATGTGGAGCGTTGGGCAGCTCACGAAATGGCCACATGGGGGCGCCAGAATGTAAGGTAAGACTCATTTCTCTTGTCTTACTTCAAATTCGAGTGCACACGTTTGTTTTTCTCGTAATGTTACAAGTTTCATTGGAGTTTAAGACACTTTCTCGAATTATTTTGGCAGTAAAACTTTTTGTCTTTTCATAATTTTAGAGGGAAGAGAACATTTTCTATCTGGAAGTGTGGGTTTTGCAAATTTGTCATATTAAAATATCTATCTTTCTATCTATCTATCTATCCATCCATCCATGAGGAAGAGTAAAAGTTTAGCGAGAGCAAAAAAAATTTCTTTCATTGTAAATTAACAATGAAAAAATTGCAGTATATATATATATATATATATATATATATATAAACAAATCAATTAGTTAATTAGTTCGGCACTAGATGGCGCTAAATTCTACATATTGTCCCTTTAAAATAGAAAAGTCAATTTTATTTCAACTTGGTCCTAATAGCTTTCTCATAATAATTAGATTTTTTTTCTTGTAAAATAATGTACAATTTTTCTGCTTTTTTTTTGTAATATTTAGAAGTTTTGCAAAATAAAATTATTTATAATACTGACTTCATACTTCTGTTCCAACTTTATTTTTGTATTTTAAAAAACTTATATTATTCTAACTGTATATTTAGGGACAGTGGGAAATGTTAGCATAATGTTAAGACCACTTGTAAAATAATAATAAAAAACTCGTCATATTATGACTTTTTTTTTTTTAAATACAGTATGTTTTCCATAATATTAAGGATTCTGTAACATTTTGTTCATATAAATATGACGGGTAAATATGACGCATTGTTCAGCACTTTGAGCACTATAAATTCAGTCCATTTACCATTTAATCTAACTTCAGTAGTATAAAATAATGTCTCACTAGAGCCACAAGAGGGCACTGTGACCATAGAAACATTAAAAAGGGACCTGCAGACGCATCATTGAGCACTGCATCCACGAGTTAACTTTTTAAAAACTTTTTAAAAAGTTAGCTCTTTTTTTTTCTCACTCTTTCTTATAAGTAAGCCTCTTTTTTTTTTTGCCACCTTCTCCCTCCCTTTCCTCTTTTTTTCTTTGGCTATTTCCAGGCCTCTCTCTTCTTCCCATTTTTCTCCTCCCCTCTGTAAGTGTGAGCGAGTGTGTATGGCAGACAAAACAATTCAAACCTCACAGTGCTCGTAGCTCGAGGCTAAAAATTACCCGCGTGTGCACGTGTGTGTGTTCGTCACAGTGCTGTCATTGTGTCGTAGGGTGGGTGGGGAGGAAATGAGGAATTGTCTAAGACTGCCTTCAAATTCCCATTCCTGCGTAGCTGCTGCTCGCCTGCCTGTTGCTATTAATAGCCCACGTGTGTCTCCTGAAGGCTGACTCGCGTTGTTTTTTCTTCCCCCGGCTGAAATCTCGCAGATGTCGGTGATGACGCGCGGAGCGACGCACTCGCCGCAGATTAGTCAGAACGCGAGGGCGAGAGGAGCCTCGCATTCAAACTTCAGTGATGGGACCACCGTATACAGGAGTTCAGAACGTGTCGTCGTCCGAGTCCTCGGGGTGCCGTACTGGAAGCCGACGCCACCTCTTCCTGTTTAGTCTGGTTTGTGATTGCCCCCACATACAAACACACCTCGTGATGGTGGCTGGAGGTCCCTTTTAATTAAAAGTTAGTTACATCATTTGTCAATGTGAAACTTGCATGCTTGAGTAATTCTGTTTCAGTCGAATGAAGGCGGGGAAACAGGAAATGAGGTCATTCACGTTTTTTTTTTTGATTTTTCACTTATGCTCACTTAAAAAAAAGGGGGATGGAGGGAGGCAGACGTGCTGTCATTCTATATACACCGCTTACGCCCTTATTTGGATATGTGCTCCTGTGTTTTCACTGTCAGCTATGAGTCACGTGACTCCCCCATGAAACGTGGAGGATGGAGTTCATTTGTTAAAATGGGAACTTCTTTCCTGTCAAACTTTGACTTTAATATTATGACTTGAACCACTTTTTTTATGTGACCTTATTCACATAAGATTGTATTTCTTTCCTCATAAATCTGACCGTTTGCATCAAATGTGATTTTTTTTTCCTCAGAAAAAAAATCTTTAGTCTCCACATTCTTTTTCCTATAAAATTGATATATTTTGAAAAAAAAAAAAAAACTTTATTGTCATAAATTAAGAATTTTCCGACAACTTTATTTCTGTGAAATTGTTACTTTTTCAAAAATAAAAAAAAAATCTTACTTTATTGTCACAAGATTAGGATTTTTCAGACAACTTTATTCATGTGGTTAAGATCAAGTGTAGTAGTAAGATTTTTTTTAATCGAAAAAAAAAAAAAAAACATTATTCTCATTAGATTGCTACTTTTCCCCTCGGAAATCTGACTGTTTTCTCATAATAAATGTGACTTTTTTTTTTCTTTTTTTTCTCAGAAAAAAAAATCTTCCTCAAGTCTAATAAGGCTCTGATAACACTATTCCTGCTACTTACTCTCAGAAAAAAACAACAAAAAAACACTTTATTGTCAAGATCATGACTTTTTCTTGAGAAGAAATACGACTTTACTCTTTTAATAATAGTTTTTTGTTTTTTAAATTTCAGAAGATTATGATTTGATTTCACTCAGGGGGGAAAAAAATCAACTTTATTATGCCTTGATGTTTTTACTTGGGGGGTGATCATAAAAATTGGGAAAATACATCTTTATTCTCATATTTACAACTTTTTTTTTGGGAGGAAATCTGCACTCTGATTTTTTTTCTTCTTGAAAAAAAATCTTTATTTGAATAAGTTCATAACTTTTGTTTTGCAAAAATGCAACTTTATTCCCGTAAAATTATGCCTATTTTCTTGAACAAATCTTGGCGTTATCTTTCAGGATTGTGACTTTTTGTCATAAAAATATGACTATTATGAGTACAAGCCCCCCCCCTGTTTTTAAGATTGTGACTTATTTGCTTGAAAAAAAATATAATTCTTATTTTTGTAATACAATAATTTTTATATTGGAATATTATGACTTTATTTCCCTTGAAAATACAACTTTATGTTGATCCATTTTTTTCTTTAAAAAAATACCTTGACAAAAATATTGCGATTAACTTATAATATTGTGATTTGAACTTGGAAAAACATTATTCTTAAATATGTTTTACCATAAATAGCTTCAACTTTATTTTTGCAAATTACATTTATGACTTTAAAAATTACAACTTTATTGTATAATATTGCAATTCTTATCTTCATTTGCTTGCATCAAAATTGTTGGACTTGTTGACCTCCAATGAAGACACTTGAAATGCATTTCCCAATTTTTAGCAGAGGGATTATGTTCCGTGTTGTGCCTATATGTCAGGTGTTTGATTGACAGCCTCTGGGAAAAGGGAAGCAAAAGATGAACCAGTGCTTATGCATTTATAGTTGGCTGGGCAAAGTTTTGTACATTTGAGTTTTACCGATAAATTACTGAATTAATACATTTTCATTCAATTTCAGGATAAAACATATCACGCAACGAATGTTCCAGCAGTTAATGGCAACCCTCAGTGACCAAACAAACAAACAAGAACTAAACCTGTTTCTTGATTTAAAGCTAATCTATTCATCCGTCGACGACTTCCTGACAGCCTTGTCCGAGCGTCGGTTTCGAGTTTGTTGGGTGGGTCCGCATTTTAAGTGGGTCACACCCTTCATCAAAACCTACGGAACAATTCAGCAGACTGAGCACAGACTGACACTACTCGCAAAAAGTTTGGGAGTAAAGTATTTTTGAGGTGGCATTTGAGATGTAAAAAGTTTGAGAACTGCAGTAAACCTCGGGTCCAGTAGTCTGTAGCGCATTTAGGTACATCCTGAAATTTCTCCCACCTTTTTGGGAGTAGTGTGCGATGACTTTTGGGGGTTGGGCTGCCTGTCTGAGACACTTCCATGACGTTGATGCCAAGCTCGACAAGCAAGAATGGCTCCAGTGTGCACCGGCGAGGCACCGCGGCAGGCGTGACGTCGGAAGGCCTTAACTGTTTTTGGGCCAAACCCAGGAAGAAAACAGGGGCCCTACTGTTTGACCAC